>NC_060130.1:469054336-469679336 GCF_021461395.2 Schistocerca americana | reverse complement strand
TAGTAGCTCTCGGGGATCCCATCGCAAACGGGTATCTTTAGCTCGATGTGGCGTATCTGGAGAAAATCACTCTCTTCCTTGAACAACGCCATTAGCAGGGCAATGTTACACGATATTAAGGTGATGTCTCTAGAGAGTGGCTTGTACTTCATTAACAAAATTCTGTATCAAAATCTGTAGCTAAAGGCTCCAAATATCTAAAGTTAGTGTCTTCCACTATCCGAAAGACTTACAGTCAACGGAAATTTTTAAATTAACAAGGTTAGTTTAAAGTATTTCCAGTCCAATTTCGCTAGATAAATTCAAAACTGAATTCAATTGTGGTATTCAGGCCTTTTCCAACTATACTATTTTTTTTTTTTTTCCTTTAGTATTTGCTTCCTTGTCACACTGTTTCCCTATTTTTCCTTTTTTTCGTTTTGAAAAGTCGGTAAAAAACAATACTTGTAAATTGTGAGAACATAACAGCACAGCAAACATTCACGTAGTTATACAAATTAAACCTGCATGAACTGCAAGTACTGCATAAATTATCATTCTGCTTTATGTTTTCTTTACAAGTAAACTATCTGTTGTCAGTTACTTTGAGTATACTTCTGTTTATGAATTATCATTTCACACGCGCAGAAGTGCAATAAGGAAATATTTTCTGTTTGCGTTTAAGTAAAGATGTGTTAGTTGGTACATGAGCCAATTGGTTTCCATAAAAATGTTTGGGTATCGAGCTGTGTAAAGAAACGTTTTTCATCTTCGATCATCTATTTGAAATACCTTATGAATAAAGTCTTACAGTAAGCCACTTCTTACCATGAGAAAAAGATATGAGAATTGGGGAGAAAAACAGTTTTTGTCACAATAACAGTGTATGTATCATCATTTGTTCCAAATATAGCAGGGTTCTATGTAACAAATGAATTTAAACATCACCATAAGACACTCAATATACGTCTTTGTTGGACACGTTATTCTGTTTCTAGATTGATAGTGTGACAGACAACTTTCTTACACGGTGACTTAGACATACACTACTTAAATTCTACTGTGCTATATCGGTTTCAAGAGCAGTTCCTAAGTCAGCCTCTCCTCCTTCTCCTCCTACCACAACACCTGGACCCACCTCTCAACCCCTTAGTCCCACCTCCCTCTCTCCCATGGAGACTTATGGTCTTGAATATCTCAAGTTGAAATAATCTGCGGCGAGCCTTGTTGTTGTTATTTTCTTAAATTTTATAACGAATGTCAACATCCTTTAGGGTCTCACTTTAAAAATTATGGGGTGAGAGCAGTGTCCGAATAGGTGGTTTCATTTTATTACTTACACAATTCAGGGTTACAACTGTGCCCACTCACACGACCACCATTCACAGCTGAGTGACGGTTCTATGTAGTAGCTGCTGAGGACAGGTGTGGAGGGATAGGTTGCAGCCACCGCCAACAAGGAGAAGGGCTTCTGTGTGTGTATAGTGTAGTGAATTTCAGTGGTTTGTTGTTATCTGAACGCTGCTTGTAAGCGTTCGATGACTCGTAACGCAGTACATAAGTCATACAACTGAATGTGTCCATTATTTTACCTCTCCATACGCACAAAATAAAATAAGAAACCCGCATATGCTGCGAAACCCGCATGGACCAAAGTATTTTGAAGTTTGCGGCTAAAGGCTTAGCGGTAGTAGGTATGCTCGTCGCCATGTATACCATCATCGTCGACTCGCAGGATTTTAAGACCACCAATAGTGTATTGACGGTGAAGGACATTACCTATAATATGTCATCCAACGGAAATATACTGACCTCGTGTTACTTCACGACCAGATGTACAATTTTACTGGACAGACTTACATCAAGTAAAAGACTGATGAAGAATTATTACCATGACATCTTCGCATCAGGCAGAGTGCCGTTATAGAGTGTTCTTCAGGCCATTAACTACATCATACTCGTACAGTCTACAGAACTGGTGACGGGGAAACCACTCTTGCTGGGGTGTGAAAGAGTTGCCCGTCTGACCACGGCCCTAAACATTTCAGTGGGGATAGGGAAACATAAACCAGTGACAGTAACACTAAATACTGAAATACGAAGAAAATAGTGGACCAATGTCACCTAAGAGGTTTCCCAGAAAGAACGAAGTGGGAAACATCTGATACTTAATTTGGACATCCCACTAGCTCTCCATTACCGTCTGCTTCTGCTCAACGCTTTACTATGGAGGCACTCCACCTCGTAGTCGAGCTCTACCCTTTATTACGGACATCCTCCACTGACTTCTCTACTGAGCGCTGTAATAAGTGCGTTCTAATGTCTTGCAGTGGAAAAGCAGTGGAGTGGCATGTTAAATGGAGGTGAAGCTCTAACATTTATTATTTGTACGATCTACATCTACATCTACATTTATACTCCGCAAGCCACCCAACGGTGTGTGGCGGAGGGCACTTTACGTGCCACTGTCATTACCTCCCTTTCCTGTTCCAGTCGCGTATGGTTCACGGGAAGAACGACTGTCTGAAAGCCTCCGTGCGCGCTCTAATCTCTCTAATTTTACATTCGTGATCTCCTCGGGAGGTATAAGTATGGGGAAGCAATATATTCGATACCTCATCCAGAAACGCACCCTCTCGAAACCTGGCGAACAAGCTACACCGCGATGCAGAGCGCCTCTCTTACAGAGTCTGCCACTTGAGTTTGTTAAACATCTCCGTAACGCTATCACGGTTACCAAATAACCCTGTGACGAAACGCACCGCTCTTCTTTGGATCTTCTCTATCTCCTCCGTCAACCCGATCTGGTACGGATCCCACACTAATGAGCAATACTCAAGTATAGGTCGAACGAGTGTTTTGTAAGCCACCTCCTTTGTTGATGGACTACATTTTCTAAGGACTCTCCCAATGAATCTCAACATGGTACCCGCCTTACCAACAATTAATTTTATATGATCATTCCACTTCAAATCGTTCCGCACGCATACTCCCAGATATTTTACAGAAGTAACTGCTACCAGTGTTTGTTCCGCTATCATATAATCATACAATAAAGGATCCTTCTTTCTATGTATTCGCAGTACATTACATTTGTCTATGTTAAGGGTCAGTTGCCACTCCCTGCACCAAGTGCCTATCCGCTGCAGATCTTCCTGCATTTTGCTACAATTTTCTAATGCTGCAACTTCTCTGTATACTACAGCATCATCCGCGAAAAGCCGCATGGAACTTCCGACACTATCTACTAGGTCATTTATATATATTGTGAAACGATATACGCCAATGTAACAAACTAGGTTTTATGTTACGGGAACACAACTGTTGAATTTTTTTCTCGGGTTTCAGCCTTTTCATATCCCGTTTTTCTCAGTACATTCTCTACAACAAGGCTTTGTGGGTAGTTAGTTTCCTGTAATTCATGCCTCTAAAATAGGTAAGTAATATTATGCTGTCGGAAGTATTACACTATTTGGCATTAAAATTGCTACACCAAGAAGAAATGCAGATCATAAACGGGTATTCATTGGACAAATATATTATACTAGAACTGACATGTTATTACATTTTCACGCAATGTGGGTGCATAGATCCTGAGAAATAAGTACCCAGAACAAACAGCTCTGGCCGTCATAACGCCGTTGATACGCCTGAGCATTGAGTCAAACAGAGCTTGGATGGCATGTACTGCTTCAGCTGCCCATGCAGCTTCAACACCATACCACAGTTCATCAAGAGTAGTGACTGGCGTATTGTGACGAGCCAGTTGCTCGGCCATCATTGACCAGACTTTTCAGTTGGTAAGACATCTGGAGAATGTGCTGGTCAGGGCAGCAGTCGAACATTTTCTGTATCCAGAAAGGCCCGTACAGGACCTGCAACATGCAGTCGTGCATTATCCTGCTGAAATGCAGGGTTTCGCAGGGATCGAATGAAGAGTAGAGCCACGGGTCGTAACAAACACATCTGAAATGTAACGTCCACTGTTCAAAGTGCCGTCAATGCGAATAAGAGGTGACCGAGACGCGTAACCAATGGTACCACATACCATCACGCCGGGTGATACGCCAGTATAGCGATGACGAATACACGTTTCCAATGTGCGTTCACTGCGATGTCGCCAAACACGGATGCGACCGTCATGATGCTGTAAACAGAACCTGGATTCATCCGAAAAAATGACGTTCTGCCATTCGTTCACCAGGTTCGTCGCTGAGTACACCATCTCAGACGCTTCTGTCTGTGATACAGCGTCAAGGGTAACCGCAGCCATGGTCTCCGAGCTGATAGTCCATGCTGCTGCAAACGTCGTCGAAATGTTCGTGCAGATGCTTCTTGTCTTGCAAACGTCGCCATCTGTTTACTCGGGGATTGAGACGTGGTTGCACGATCCGTTACAACCATGTGGATAAGATGCCTGTCATCTCGACTGGTAGTGATACGAGGTCTTTGGGATCCAGCACGGCGTTCCGTTTTACCCTTCTGAACCCACAGATTCCATAATCGGCTAACAGTCATTGGATCTCGACCAACGCCAGCAGCAGCGTCCCGATACGATAAACCGCAATCGCGATGGGCTACAATCCGAACTTTATCAAAGTCGGAAACGTGATGGTACGCATTTTCTCCTCCTTACACGAGGCATCACAACGACGTTTCACTAGGCAACGCAGGTCAACTGCTGTTTGTGTATGAGAAATCGATTGGAAACTTTCCTCATGTCAGCACGTTGTAGGTGTCGCCACCGGCGCCAACCTTGTGTGAATGCTCTGAAAAGCTAATCACTTGCATATCACAGCATCTTCTTCCTGTCGGTTAAATTTCGCGTCTGTAGCACGTCATCTTCGTGGTGTAGCAATTTTAGTGGCCAGTAGTGTATGTAACATATTGTATCGGATTTGTTTCTTGGACTTTAAATATCTTAAGTGTTAGAGTTGGCTATATTAGAGTTTACTCCTTTTCATATAATGCTTGTGCTTATTGTTTTTTACAAAATCTCCCGCCACCACTGCCATTATTGCACATGAATGTGGCCATGGCTCCCCCAGCAAGCACTAAATAAAATAAGTTGGTAGATTATCAGCACCAGTTTCAGGACAGATAACGATGTTATCTCAATGTCACTTATAAGGACTTCCGGTGTCAAGTTACACATATTCATGGTCACTCTTCACTCCCCTTCCCCTGGGACATCACTGGCAGTTCATCAAGGTTACTTCCCCTCCACTGCTCCCTCTACCTATTGCCCCCCCCACCCCCCCACCCCCACCCTGGGTCAGTAGGAAGAGTAGACCAATAGGAAACGAGATCTTCCCCTCATTTTGTTATGAACCCATTTGGCCAAGCCTCCCTCATTCGAGGCCTGATATTCACAGTGAGAAGACCAATCACCAGCAGGAGGTACCAGCTAACGCCTCCAGGCAGAAAAGAAATAAGGTTGTTAGATTTACAAGTAAGTACCTAATAATAAGACTGTTATTATTAATATTGTTATTAATAAATCCATATTAGATTATACCTGTGGTTTACCATTGATCCAGCAGCTGGCTGTACCCTTGAAAAAGTAGTAGTAGAACTTATTAAGTGAGGAGATCCACATACAATTGTCCACACCATTGCAGCAGGTCATAGATGGTCTTCCTGATTTATCGAACCTGGTGTCGTTCAACTATACTGTGCCGCTGCAGTAGCAGTAGCTGCCGTCGTTCAACTGCACTGTGCCATCGCCACAGCTGCAGTAGCAGCTCCCACTGTTGGAGCACACAGAACCGCAGGCAAGTCCACATAAAGAGTACCAGTGTTCGCCAGCACCTATAACGTAAGTGTATGTGTATGTAACACGTAAATGCGGGCCTGGCTTCTGGTAATGACTCTGCTGTGGTGACTGACGTTGTTGACTCCGAAGTTCAATGTTCGTGGTACGAGTGAGAATATACGTATGTACAGTATAATCAGTTATATAAAGAACATGATGATAAACGACTACGATCCATGCCATACTCCAACAACGGTTCGAATGTTAGGGCGTAAAGTTAACATACTTGACATGTTAAATTTAACTTAAAACGTGCAGGTTTTGTGAAATTAGATTATACGTACTGTGCAGTATCGATCGCTACAGAAAGACAGTGCCGCAGGCAGCTGTATGTAAGAGCAGCTTCCTATGACTTTGTAGACTATTTGATCAAATGTGGTTCAAATGGCTCTGAGCACTATGGGACTTAACATAGGAGGTCAGCAGTCCCCTTGGACTTAGAACTGCTTGAACCTAACTAAACTAAGGACATCACACACATCCACGCCCGAGGCAGGATTCGAACCGGACTAAACCGCTCGGCCACCGCGTCCGGCCGACTATTTGAGCAAAAATAGTGATACCGTAAACCAAGTGAAGCAGTGTGTACACCCGTGTACCAAAATGTGTAAATGTTTGTTGTTTACATTGTAAGATTAACGACTGATGCTTCGATATAAATGACTCAATGATATTTTATTTATAGGCTTGCAGCCAGTCATGCTACAGATATTATCTCATGGTTAAGAACGCGACTTCATTTTTTCTAGGCAAACACCCGAAGATCTATTATAAACAGAGGGCAACCTCGAACTTTTAGCAAATTGTTAAACAATTTAATTAGATGCACAGCGGATAACATGAATAGGGCGAGTTATCATGAAGCAACACGTAAATGTAGCGTGAGGTTGTAATCTTATCATTGGGATTGGCATAGGTTCATTCATTAACGTATTCATTGAACTCTGCTGCAACAATTAATTCAATAATTGTGCCAATCGTTTAAATTTTGGACTGAAATTAGACTCATTAGGGATAGGCAAAGGGGGGTTGCGAAATTGACGACATTCATTTTGCTGACAATTTGCATTTATGTCTCCTAAAACTGACAAAACAGTAGCTGCAAAATTTACAATGCTTCCTATGCAACATATTCTACACATTTTGAATTACCTTGACGATAGAATTGCAGAATTTACCAGTAATGGTCTCACTAAGTACATGGTTATGGTCACACGTTCATTTCCTTGGAAGACAGTGAAAAGAAAAATGAACGATTCACTCAACTACACTGTACTCACCAATTCAACTACGTGCACATGTAGTTAGAACAACATAGGGAGGGGACCGAGATCTGCTCGAAAGGGGTGAGCACAATTCTGCAAAGTTATCAAGTGCTTCATTAGCAGTGAAGTGAAATCTCTTATTAAGCAACATATAAGGAATTTACTTTCTGAAACGAACAGTGCAACACATATTTATTAACTTTGGTGTATTGTGTGAGTGCATGGCTAAATCTAGGCAGTGGAACAAGTATTACTGCTGGCTTTACAGCAAAAATGAGGACAACATCTGATACAAAAGATTACTTTAACGCAGTAAAATCACTAACACAGTAGAAAATTACGGGCTGATATGATATGGGTGGAATGCTTGAACACACTCGGTTCATTTCTGAAAAACCATTAAAATTACTAAGCTTCCTGTCTAAAATGAGTCATTGATTGTAATTGTATCTCAAATAATATGGATCGACAGTACAATGCTTCAGATAGGATTGCAGAAGGGGCCATTAACTTTCGTTGGTTGGTTGTTTTGAGGGAAGAGACCAAACTACGAGGTAATCGGTCTCATCGGATTAGGGAAGGACGGGGAAGGAATTCGGCCGTGCCCTTTCAAAGGAACCATCCCGGCATTTGCCTGGAGAGATTTAGGGAAATCACGGAAAATCTAAATCAGGATGGCCGGACGCGGGATTGAACCGTCGTCCTCCCGAATGCGAGTCCAGTGTCCAGAGGTGGTTGTTGTGGGTACTGATTTCTCAGGATTTATGCACCCAATTTGCGTGAAAATGTAATCAAATGTCAGATCGAGTATAATATATTTGTCCAATGAATACCCGTTTATTATCTGCATTCCTTCTTGGTGTAGCAATTTTAATGGCCATTAGTGTATATCATTGAAAAGTACGAATTGGTTGTTGATAGCATAGTTATCGACATCGTAACTATTACTACTTGAAAGTAATCAAATAAAGTGAAACTAAAAGTAAATCTTCAACGTTTTTACAGGTATGTACTTACTTTTTGGTACACACTGCATTATATATTTTAGTATAATGAATAAATTAGGAAAAAGGTGCTGCATAATTTAAAAGAGTCACAGTTCTCAAAGTCATAATTTTTTGTGTGTAGGTGCAAGAACATTGATGTGAGCAGTTGAAAGCTGCGGTAGGTATACAGGACGGTTATAATTAAACATCAACCACTTAAGGGGGGCCCATGAAGGACGAGTGAGCTTAGGACAATTGAATTTTGTTGAAACACTCGTAAGGACACGAGGATGAGAAATAACGAATGAACCATTGCCAGAAACGAATTTTAATTTCTACATTTGTTACTTGCGTATCGTGTTTACGTTCCACGTTACAAACGTTACTGAGTGTGGCGACCATCTGCATCCACGACAACCTGGAACCGCACTACAGGTACAATATTGTAATTGTTCGCTGCACTTTTCGAACGGTGGACCATGTCAAGCACTTTCAGCCATGGCAACAATTACTTCTCCAACAATTTGTGTCACTATTGGCCTTCAGCCTCTTCCAGGAGCAATTTGCAAGTAGCCAGTTAATTCGCAGTTACGAATAATGTTCTTCGACCCCGGTTCAGAAAGAGGATATCCCCGTAATCCTTTCGTGCGTCTATACTAGTGAACAGCAGCAGCACTGTTGCTGTTGTTTTAATAAAACAGCTTTACGAGTAAAGGTGTGCTAACTTTGTGCAGACATACGTTGACTGTCTGCAACTGTAATGCGCACTGAGGCTTGGGTTTCAACCCTACGCTGCCGTGCCAATTCAGGCGCCTAAGGGAAATTATGACACTAATTTTAAAGTAAAGCACAAACAACGAAAATCCTGCACCCAACAATCTAAACATAATTCCCATCATGTTGGATACCCATACTGTAAATAGTTTCGCATCTACATTGGCTCAAGTAGCGAAACTTTAAATATAGCCACCCTGTATTGTACTTGGTGGTACTTGTGATGCCATTCACTGTGTGTATTGGAGTGACAAGTGCAAGATTTTAGGTCAATGGCGGTTAATAGTTCATCGTAGGGTGAGGCCACCTCATGGCGAAATGAGAGGCTGTATTGTTCAAATAAATATCAGAATTCAGCCGGCTGACGACGTCGACAAGCACCGATATTTCGATAGGAGAACACCCTGCCATTTTGAAGGCAAAACTGCAGAAAGTTTGCGCTGTGTAACGGAAATTAAAAACTTCGCTTTCAGAGGAACTCCGGAAAGGTAACACTCACACACTATGTTTAAACACAGCTTTCACATTGTGTGTGAGTGTTGTCTTTCCGGTATTTCTCTGAAAACAGAGGTTTTAAACTCCCTTGCACACAACATACTTGCAGTTTTATCTAGAAAATGGCGGGATGTGCTCCTCTTGAAATATCGGTAGTTGTCTACGACGTCAGCCGGCTGCATTTCAGTAGGTTACTTGAACTCTGTACACGCAGGGAGAAACTCACCTGTCACAGAGTCTGTATTATTCGTGACACAGACCAAAAATCAGTAAAATCATATCTAAGACTGCTAGAAAATAACTAAATATAACAATGTGAAGAGATCAAAATGAATACATAGGCCTACGTCTACGCGACCTCGATCGGATTATTAAAGCCATTCAGCATCAAAGTTTTATAAAGATTAATGACCTGGCTAAATTAATAATTCTTCCACGCCTTGGTCGGTCTTATGACCGTATCGCAACGGATAGCGCTTGTGAAACTCTGTCACAGAATACTACCAGAATTTTTGTAACTTCAACAGAACTGGAATTATAATCCGAAATGTGCCTTCCGTAATGTGTCAACATGAATTTGACTTAGAATACCCAGTAAATAAATAGAAATAACGGCAATATTCTCAACTATGCCAAAACATCTTCCGATACATGTTTTTGTTTCATCGGGTTTTTAATTATTTTGTGACAAATTTTTTTATGCCACGCTGATAAAACTGATAATATCCTTAGCAACAGATTAGCTATCATAATTATGAGGAAATCATTGAAAAGCTGAGAAAATGTTACTCTAGGCAAGCGTGTTACACGTATGAATATTGTATGGCAAATCTGTTTTTGGTATTTTGTCATGATACAAGAAAAAGTTATACAAGGTGGCGGTCATCTTGACTCCCCGTCGGCTCTCATGAAGATTTTGGGAAAGGTAGGATCTATGCTTGATGAGCGCCTGTTGAGTCATTTCGCGAAACTGTCCGAATTTTTCAGAATACGGTTTCGGGGCTGCTGTGAACTTATGAGAATTTTCGCGATACAGCTCTGTGAATTTAGAAGTTTTCCTATACTATGAAAATATTGCGCTACAATGGTGAGGACTTAACAATATTCGTTAATTTTCCGCAGTTTTCGCCAGAGACACTTGGACTCTGAAAATATATCAGCGCCAGTGCTGAACTGGCTTTTTGTCTTCATTAAACCACAGTTGGACTTGAAAATTTATGTGAGTCGATGTGATATAAACCTGATTTTTCAGGAGCTACTTTTTTTGGAAGATTTACATTTGTACCCAAGCTGTGGACTGACATTTGACATGCGATAGTTAACTTCGTGTCGAACGCTAGCTTGGTTGCCTGTCGTGCTTGTTTTCAAAATCATTCTTTCTGTCTTTCCGTGCACCAAGGAACTTTAAAATTACAATAAACTGTTTTTCAGTCAGAACCCTGTGAGTGGTGACAATTATTTAAACTATCACAATGTTGCCTGCATTTTATTTTAATTGTATAATCTTGACGACGATTAATTGGCTGATGCAAAGAGTGTGTAGTTCATCCCTAGACACCATAACGTAGCGAAATAACTTCAAAAATCAACCATATACCTTAGACCCATCTGGTTTGTCTTCGCCCTCCACGAATGTTGTCTGATGTTTGTTAGCTACTGAACAACTGGTTAAAACGAGAACTTCACAACTAATTTAGTAATTCCCTAATTCATACATATAAAATTTTGTGCTTTTTACATCGTTAAGAGGTGTTTCTTTTCAATTTACAGAAAGCAAGATATTTCACGAACCTGGAATAAGAAACAGTTACATCGAACAACTATTTTTGGACCTCACAATACTCAGACGCACGTGGTGGCTAACGAACATAACCTCATTCAGTGTGTTCGAACATGACCGATCGTCGGTGTTACTGAACAATCATAGTTTTTGTTTCAGATGGATTTCTGAAATGGGACTCTTGTACGAGAATTATGTATACGTAATTACTTGGTTTTCTCACGATTAAACTTGCAGAACAATGAATTAAGCCGCAGAAGAATAATCAAAGCTCTGTTTCCCAAGGAATTCGATAAATAAAGGTAAGCATGTCACAAGAAAGTATATCACGATAGACAAAACCTAATCTAATTTTCGAATACACTGCTTACGATACGCTAAGAAAATTATTCAAATTCTTTGCAAGAAGTACTGTCGACTAGTGTAAAAGAAGAGCCTGATCATTGTTAAACGACATTATTGTAACAAGTGACTTACAGGACAATATATTTCACTATGTGCGAAGAGTTGCTAGAGATCTGGTGCCGCTGCAGCAAATTTCACTTTAGTGAAACAGATGATGTATCCGTAAGAAGTTACCAAAACTATTTCAACTGTGGTTTTAGTACGAAATTTCTTAAATGCTTTTGTATGCTTCAATATGATCAACCAAAATACGTAAACTTCCTATATAAGAAACCAACTAGAAATGACAAAAAAACGAAATAGTAACAACAAAATATTCACTGTTAGCTTTCCTATTTTTACTGTTATTGTCAAAACATTTAGTATTTTCCGATATTTCATTAATATAAGAACCCACTGATAATGACACAGATGTGTTGAATTATGTCTGAGCAAAGGAATATCAAGAATAAGCTTCCCCCCTCGCAAAAAGTAAAAAGAAAGTATGAAACTCAGCAATACAGCCGTCCTACCATATTTTCTATCTGCTTATGCGGGTTTAGAGTGCTGTTAATTTAACGCATGAAACATATTATTCATCGCTATTTTGATTTCGCACAGTATGTCCATGACGTGGGAACGACTCGAGTAAGCCGTGTCCTGTAATTTGAATTTCACATTGTAGCAAATAAGATAATAATGTGCATTTCGTAGTGATGAAACTATGATTCTGTGAACGTGTGAGTTTTAAATTTAGATCCTGACGTTTCTGTTATCGAGTAATCTCCATAAAATGTTAGACATTAAGACACAATTTGAATTATGAAATTAATTAGAATGCATATTTCAGGTCGGTCACACCAATTGAATGCAAAACTGTGATTAGATGCACCAGTTTCATCAATGGGAATGCAAGTGCATCAGCATTTATTTTTATTGTCACATTTGTCATGTATATTTTGTCAGTTGTTGTTAGGATGTTCTACTTTATTTCAGTCGGTAGATTCAGCAGCAATTTAATTTGTCAGTTCAACCTTTTTTTAACAGTATCCAACATTTAAAAACACTCCATGGCCAAATGGAACCTGAAATTTAAATATCAGAAAATTCATTACCCTAGTAAATTAAGTTTGGAAAGGACTTTTGAAAAATAACACCATTCCCAGGCGCAAGAGATTATGACATACGGAACAATGGTCTTGCACCAGAGAGCCACAGCGTTCGCAAATAACTAGGTCTTGCGTTATCTCGAACCGAATCTCCATCAGAGGTACCCAGGAGAACCATCGAAATTCACAACAGCGATCTCTTGTTTCCATCATCGACCAGTGGATCACTCCAAGCGACATTTACGTTTAATCCTTGAAGGGTAGCAATTTGTTCCCAACCTGCCATCGCTCTTTATAGTTCACGTTAACCGTTTCACTGCTGAGTGTGCCATAACTGTGTGCACATCCGTGTGCCATATAGCAGTGCCCGCCGTGCTGGGCAGGATATGGCGCCGTCACTGTAGCGCCTTTTGCACTGAGTCGTTGTCATCGCGTGCTCTTCTCTATTTATTCTCAACAAGTTCTCAAAATAAACTATACATCGAATATCCTTTATTATTGAAATCGTAAAACTAGCCAACACTACAAAGGAGCGTATTTCAAAGTGCTTCCTTGTGTCATATGTTTCGAAACGAAGACCAACACACAGCCCCACATCACATTGTTTACAGCAGTAATGCGATTCCTTTCATTTCTTGTTCTTGCTGCATATGACACATCTCCTAACAGGTCCTTGTTGTTTTACTTGCATTTCAATGGTGCTTAGAAAGTGCCTTTCTTGAAGCCACAATCGATTCCCCTCTTTCTTGGTGATATGTGCCTAAAATATGAGGCTGATATGAAACTATATGATTGAATTATTCTTTCTTGTATGAAATTTGTGAATGACGTGGAAATTTAGCACCCATGAAACTTGTGAACAACGTGGAAATTTAGCACAAACATGTCGAAGGAGCGAAAACAGAATTTTTTTTAAAAATTCTGTTTTTAGCGAACACGTTCCGTTGAGCTAAGCCCGTCATGACAGCCCATCGCAGCATCAGACACATTGTAGTCCAGCACATATTTTGGTTCAAATGGCTCTGAGCACTATGGGACTTAACATCTGAGGTCATCAGTCCACTAGAACTTAGAACTACTTAAACCTAACTAGCCTAAGGACATCACACACATCCATGCCTGAGGCAGGATTCGAACCTCTGACCGTAGCGATCGCGCGGTTCCAGACTGAAGCGCCTAGAACCGCTCGGCCACTACGGCCGGCCGCACATATTTTATTTTAAATTTTTCGGTGTTAGTGTGGCTCCATTTTCAGAGCTGATTTTATTCCTGCTGTATGACATGCCATCAACATACATATATCTCTTTTGTTATGTCACTTCAAAGCATCATACTGTCTACTGACCTAAATTACGTCTCACCTCTTGGCAGTTTGGCTTCAAGTTTTAGCGTACTTTTCCTGTTCATGCGAACGTTACCTATTGCACTTGTTTTTCTCTCAGGCAAGTAGTGGAAGAGAGATGGAGTTGTGTACCATCTGTTGACGTATACCTTGAGTTTTGTAGCGTGCATTTACTATGAAAGCATCGAAACGTATGAATCTGAAGTTAACACTGCTGGCAGTCTCATCTCCTGTCGCATACACAGCGTGGTCAAAAACAGTCTAAAAAGCTTATAAGAATGTTGTAGTGTAGGTTCTGCTGAGGAATAATTCTACAAAAAAAATCGAGACGTAGGACTAGTTTCGAGTTAATAGCATTCAAGCAGGTCGTTGAGCGCGCAAATTCAAGCTTCCCGCCAGAGATGGTCGCCAAACGTGTGCTTCGTTTGGTTTACTAAGACCGAAAAAGAGAGACATACGAAAATTAGACGTTGGATGGTAGAAAGGATCGAACCCAAGCCAAAGGCTTAGCAGGCTCGTGCACTATCGTCTATGCTATGGGAACAGATGACGCAAATTGTATCTGGCGAGGCTCTTGATTCTGCATGCGCAACGACCTGATTGGCTAACTTCAGTGCTAATTACCTCGGAAACGGCGCAACTTACCGAATTTTTTTCATAACAATTATTTTTCAACATAATTGACCCCATAACATCCTTAAAAGCTTTTCATACTGTTTCTGACCGCCTTGTATACGTCGTTAGCGCTGGAGACACGACGACTGCGCCCAGGCGTATATGTTGTTAGCAGTCAAAATGTTAACTTACTGATGTGTAGGGGTGAAACTGATTTTTGCTTCTTTAACAATAAGTCTTTTTGGAATGGGATATCTTTGGGACACAAACACTGAGTTGGCAAAAGTCATGGAATAGCAATATGCGCATATACAGATGGTTGTAGTACAACGTACACAAGGTATAACAGTGCATTGGCGGAGCTGTCAGTCGTACTCAGATGCTTTACGTGAAAAGATTTCCGACGTAATTATGGCCGCACGACAGAATGGTTATTGGAGGTAGACGCATGGGACATTCCATTTCAGAAATCGTTAGGGAATTCAATTTTACGAGATTCACAATGTCAAGAGTGCACTGAGAATACCAAGTTTCAGGAATTACCTCTAACCGCGGACAACTCAGTGGCTGACGGCCTTCACTTAACGATCGAGAGCTGCAGCGTTTGCGAAGACCGGTCAATGCTCACAGACAAGTAACACTGTTTGAAATAACAGCAGAAATCAATGTGGAACTTACGACGAATATATCTTTTAGGATAGTAAGGCGACATTTGCCGTTAATGGGCTTTGGCAGCAGACGATCGACGCGAGTGTTAACGGCTGTTTATTATTTCAAAATTAATAGCCATTACTGTCAATACATTTTCCCACTGTGAGACAAGACATCTTTCCTGAAAAAAACCGTGCGTTAGACTACGGAATCATGATCGTACCTAGGCGTGGACCTCTCCGTCTGAAGCAAATCGACGACCAGGAATGTCTTTTTTCAGTGCTCCAAAAATATGGAAGTCACATGGAGACAGACGGGAATAGTATGGAGGATGTGTAAGGAGATCCCAGCGGAACTTCTGCAACGTACTCGAAAGAACCTCGACAACACCTGGGCGGGCAACAAGAAATATTACAGAACTGCAATCTTCAACTAAATGACAAAACCATATTCAGTAAGATAAAAATGGACAAAGAACAGTTTAAGAAGTGTACACCTCAACGACATCATAAGATTTATCGGTACCACCTCATATAAAAAGTTAGTAATAACTCTACCACATATAGTAAACAAGATCAATTTAATGAGACTGGAGTCTATAAGATGTAGTGCACTTCGATAAATCTCTGTATAGGACATAAACGAAAAATCTTCGACATAACTTGTTTTCTTTGTAAATGCATGACAGCAGCTCAACTTAAAATCTGCAATAAGTCTGCTGTCGCAAGATATCTGCATGAAACAAGACTCAAAATGGTAGACAGATGAATGTACTAACAATTTAACATACAAAGCCAAAAGGCATACAGCTAAATATCTTAAAAATATATTTACAGACACGAAAAGGTTCAGCCAGATGTAATGCTCAAACTACCTCTTATTCAGTTAACGTTATTTACCCTTATATGTTATAGATCATCTTTTTGTACATACAATAGCACACTGTATAAAATTTTTCAGAACGAATGACAACGTATTTTAGCTTATGTAACAAAACTCGTTATTGAAAAGAAGTAATATGCATTATTTTTAAATTGAATACGGGACATAATTGTAAAATAAATTATGTACGTGAACCATTTACGAAGAAATGAGTGAGAATTATGTGTACTGTCTAAAATCGATTTCCACAAATGTGTATTTTTGTGTTAGTCTCTTCGAACCATATGATAATAAATTATGACATCTCTATAAGCCACCGTATGCAAAATACCTGTAACATTCCTGAAAGGTCTGTAAAAGCGAGCTTGTGAAGCGCTAGTGAAGAGATGTGGAGGAAAGTACACAACGAAAATCGCAGGACTATTGGTACACCATGTCAGTTCCAAACCATGTCTTTTTACGAATCCATCAAAAACATCCGGTAATCAAACTGATCAATTTGAAGCATTCTAGATATTTCTAGACATTTGATTTTCCGTAGAGTATTACACTGAAACCAAACGCTGAATTGAATCTCAAGAAAGAGCAGAACTTCCGATACATGCGTAAACAAAAACGTAAAGTTTAGTGACTGGTTAACAGGCTACCAGGTGTCTTTATGTGTAATACAAATAAAATAATTTGAAAGTGTGATGGACAGCATAGACGAAACATGTTGATGCGATAGAAAACTGTTACAATAGTAGCAGATTCGAGACAAGGTAAACAAGGACTGTAAAGCGTATGTAATACAACAGGGCATAGTTTATGTCGTACAAAAGTGTCAGATGAGAGATTAAGCAATTAAATTACGTGAATGAAGTTTAAATGAAATATTGTACAGATTGCGCACTGTGTATGAGTATTGCCGCAACGTTTGGTGCACGCAGTGTAGTGTGCTGGTCAGTTTCGCTGCCTGGTGTGCTGAGGTCACCGGCTCAGTCCCGAACCCCACAACAGATTGTTTGTTATTTAGTACATATCATTTCTGGAAGCTACTTTAAATACACTGCAGGAAAAAATTAGCACACCTGGAAAGGCTATGTTGATTTTAATCCGAGGATGGCTTATACCAACTGGGGGATAGTAGAAGTATTGATAGTAGTTTCAGCGTCGGCCGCCAACAAATAGTGTAGTGGCATAGTTACCAGTGCACCATTTGTGTCTGTCATTCCGTAGGGAATGCTCACAGCCAGAAGACTCAGTGTTGAGAAAACGTGTGAAACAAGCAAGCAACTGTGCAATGGAGACGCAACCGCGCTTCCTACAGCCACCTGAGCGAGTTTGAAAGGGGTGTAAATGTGGCCTTCTGAGTGGCGGGAGGGTTATTTCGGGGAACTGTCACACAGGTTGGACGTGCTGCGTCAATTGCACAACGATGTTGGTATCAGTGGTCACGTGAACATTCTTGCACCCGTAGATGAGGTTCTGGACGTACACACAGCAAAGACACCAGCCAGGTCATCGTGTTGTACGGGCAGCAGTGGCAGATCGTACAGCAACCGAGCACAGATAAGAGGACTTGTGAGCTGAGACGTGTCAACACGAACTGGTTATTAACAGTAGGACAACGGGCACACACGTCTCTAGCCCGTCTCCCACTCACGCCACAGTATCGAAGTGCACAGCTCGACTGGTGCCGTCAGGGGGTCACTTGGAAGTTGGAATGGCGCAGCATGTCTTGAGTGACGAAAGCAGATACTGCCTGCACGCAAGGGGTGGTCGTTTGCGCGTACGACATAGACTGCTGAGCACTGTCTCGTAGGGTGCACTTATCCAAAACACAATGGCTCCACTCTGGATCTTACAGTCCGGGGTGTAATAAGCTACAACTCTCATTCGCCTTTGGTGCTTCTGGATTTGACGTTGACCAGGGTTCGGTATATACATAATGTTTTTAGACCCGTTCTTTTGCCGTTATTCCAACAGGAAGGTGATGTGTTGTTCCAACGGAATAATGCTCGCCCTCACGCTGTCTGTGAAACTCAACGTGCTTTTCAAGATGTGCAGCTACTTCCTTGGCCAGCACGATCTCCCAACTTGTTCCCAATCAAGCATGTGTGGAGTATGATGGTAGTAGAAGTGACTCGCGTGAATCGTCATCCAACAATTCTTAGAGAACTACGTGAACAGTTCGAGTTGGCGTGGAATAACGTATCCCAGAACAGACTCCCCTTGAACGATCGACTGGACACCAGAATAAGGGCCTGCATTGCCGCTCATGGAGGTTACACCTTGTGATAATATGGGTGTTTCAGCGTGGATCAATACCTGGTACCTCAGAATCGCGTGAGCTGTTGATCTGTAAACGTAATCATTTCATGTACTCCATATGCACAGTTGCAACAATTAATCATGAGTGAATTGGAAACGCCTAAACGGGTGTACTATATTTTTTGCGGCAGTTTATCTTTAGATAGTAAAGTTTGTATATTCTGGAATATTCGATGTTTGTATAAATAACAGGATTCTAGAAACTCGATGATTGTATAAATAGCTACAGTCTCCGTTCATGACGTCAGCTGAGTCGTGACCGTACGTTGGTATCAGTAATAAATATGTCTTCAGTTCCAAAACTCGTGCTTCGATTACGACACTGTCATCGGATTTGGACTTGGATGACAATATAATCACAGGATAAGACACATTTGGATTGATTGTTTTGTAGGATAATATTTCTATCTTTTGTAGCCTTCTCTATCTTTAACACAGTTCTGAAACTGTGGACGAAGAAGATATTCGAGTAGTCAGATGATAATTTCGAAGGCAGTATTCCACGCTACTTTCACCATTTCTCGTAATTCGCCGAATGCAGTTGTTGGCACTGAAGACTCGAGAGATGCTGCTGCATCATGTGTCACATTTCCTTACTACCGGATGAGTCTGTTTATCAGGCTGCTCAGGTGAGTCGTCAATTTCCTACGAGAACGTGGCATTATTATTTGGAAAACTAAAGGTCTCTGATCTTGAAGGAATGACGATAGAGTAGACTGTTTGCTGATTTGGATACATACTATACTGTTCGGTTTTTCTTTCAAACTGCGATATCGGAATTGATCCTTTATGTCACTACTTGACACATTTGAGTAACTGCCCCACTCCATTTCGATAGCACGCTGTCAAACGACCATCAGCGATTCCAAAACAAAATCTGTTCTCGTCATTAAACTAAGGTTTTCGACATCCGTAGCGTCAGTTGGGTCATCTGCTACACCAGGTACACTGCAGTACATGTCGAGAAAATCTTCTACTTTACTCTGTTATACATAGTTATAGGTACGCATCCACGTATTTGAAATGTGTGTTTTGTAGGTGACATATCGTCCCAGAAACGAAAGAGAGTAGATGCAATCCCCTATTGACTAAGAAGAAAGTCAAACACAGCGGGAGGAATGACTTTGCCGCAGTGAGAGAGCCTCCAAAGTATGGGAGCTAAGTAGTAGGCTGTGTTTATGCCCGGGAAGCACGTAAGCCTGCAGTCGAGCGTGACTCTCACACCAAGCACACTACATCATAGCGCGGCGCGGTTTCGTATCGACCGATAAAGGAGACATGTTAAAGATGGCCACAACAGACATACCGGCAGTGGCTTTGAGTGTTTCTGTGACTATAGCTAACTAAATTGCGTATTCACTCTTCGTATTTACGCAGCTTTTACAGCAGAATTGATCCTCCAAATGGAGTCTTCGCACA
The DNA here is from genome assembly GCF_021461395.2 of Schistocerca americana. NCBI lineage: Eukaryota > Metazoa > Arthropoda > Insecta > Orthoptera > Acrididae > Schistocerca > Schistocerca americana. The sequence goes on along the minus strand of NC_060130.1, from coordinate 469,659,527 downwards.
TGTAAAGTTTTAAATACCAGAACACAAATACTTTCCAAAATCAATCATTAGGTGTTACCAATCAAAAGTTTGCTTATATTTTGTCAAATTTAACAAAATTTCTTAACTACAATCACTCGAGATCCTACGGAAGCAAAATATCAAGACACCGATTGTCAGGAGTTCGATATGACTCTATACTGCTTCATGAATGTGCTGTCGGTCATATATAGGGTGATTATAATTAAAGTTAAGCTTTCAAAACGCTTTATAAATAACACCACTGGTCAGAATGACGTCTAGTTGCGACGGAATATTATGGGAGAAGGGGGAAAACGTATGGCAGAAGAAAAAAAAGTAGTGAGAAAATTGATCAATAGATGAAGCCGTATATGTCAGAATACGTAAATGAAAACACCTGTCATGCGCACAACCCATTAAAGTTGGTATAAACACGCCGGATACATGGCTTTTCCTCCTTTCGCGTCTAAATGCAGGGTCGCGCTGTACTTGTAAAGCTGTATTACAAGAATGATGACTGTGCACACGTCGTTCTGCAGAAGTTCCGGACACTAAAGGGTTTGAAAAAAGACGTTGATCCGAAGACGGCCGTGGGTCTGGAGAAAATGATTCGGAAATCCTAAAAGACGGGTTCTTTTGGTGTACAACCTGGTAGACGGAGGAAACGAATTGTTACGACGTCAATGGAAGGAGTGGCCACAGAAATGCAGGAGGAGACGAGTGGTGGCGTGCAAACGTGTAGTGCACGGGGAATTGCCCGAACTTTGGGCATACCCGTGAGCACGGTGCGTAAAATCCTACGAAACATCATTCTTTGCTATCTATTCAAAATTACCCATGTGCACGAGTTGCTTCCTATTGTCCTGCCAGCAACAGAGACCTTTGCTTTAGAATTTCTTGCTCCCATGAAAGTGGACAATGACTGGCCGTGGAAGATTTTGTGGACAGGCTAATCCCTCTTCTATCTGACAGGATATGTCAATACACAGAATTGTCAAATATGGGCTACGGAAAATCCACAGGAAAATTTACCAGTACCACTTCATCCTGAAAATGTCACTGTGTGGTGCAGATTTACGGGATCCTTTATCATAGGGCCATATTTTTTCGAAGAGACAGGTGCTTCCGGTCCCCTGTACCCTTACTGGTAAACACTATAAGTGTGTCTTGTGTTGTTGGCAAAACCATGTCATTCCAGCTCTCCAACAGAGTGGATGTGTGGATGGGATCAATTTTATGCAAGACGGCGCAGCTGCTGAAGCGCCATTCCGGAAATGCTAGAATTATCAGTCATCATTTCCTACAGCCTGGTTGTCCCGATCACATGATCTTAATCCTTGTGACTTCTCGCTGTGGGGTGTTCTGAATTATGTGTTCAGTGTTCCGATAGCAAACTTAGCTGCATTGAAGGCACGCATTGCACAAGCCATTCTGAACGTGACCCTGGAAACACTTCAATCAGTTGTGGAACATGCTGTTTCTCGATTTCAACTTGTTGCAGAAAACGGTGGACAACATATTGAACATGTTTTGCGCCATTAATAATCCGATTTGATTTTGATTGATGTTTTTTATGCGGCTTTTGGCCTCAGGACAATAAAAAACCGATGTGATTGATGCTTTTTATGCGGTTTTTGGCCTCAGGACAATTTAAAAACGATGTGTTCCTCTTATGCGGGTTTAGGCCTCAGGACAATTGAAAACCGAATTTTCCCATCCGATGTGATATGAATTTGTCGTGTTGGATGGGCTTATGTCAGTAAACAACTAAACATCCATGCACACGAGTAGTACAGTTTGCTTAACGTCAAACGTACACCTTAGGCATTGTTGTTGATTCATTTGTTATTTGTAGTCGACCACTATTAAATTATGATGCTTACAGCACCATCTATTGCTACATTTTGTAACTATTTATTTTTCTTCTGCCATACGTTTTTCCCCTTCTCCGATAATATTCCGTTGCAATTTGACGTCATTCTGACCAGTGGTGTTATTTCTATAGCGGTTCGAAAGTTTAACTTTAATAATAATCACCCTGTACATTAGTAGATTCCTGTTCGTGGAACCAGTCTCTGGGAAAGTCCTCTATTTGCCCTAAAACGCTTGTTGATGGTGAGAAAGGGGCTGGGTAGTTCTATCGTATATGATCAATCTCGCAGAAAACGGCGAGCCAACACGATCAGCTCATACTAGCATTTTATTATAGCCTCAACACTAAGATAAATTTTCCATCCACTGGAAAATTTAAGCGGATACTTTCTTCTTCAAACATGTCACTACTTCAGCTTGCTTCTGCACATCATACGAACGGTAGTCACGCTATAATAGATATGTTTTTTGTTGTTGTGGTCTTCAGTCCAGCAACTGATTTGGAGCAGCTCTCCATGCTACTCTATCCTGTGCAAGCTTCTTCATTTCTGAATAACTATTGCAAGCTGCATCCATCTGAATCTGCTTAGTGTATTCATCTCTTGGTCCCCCTCTACGATTTTTACGCTCCACGCTTCCCTCCAGTACTAAATTGTTGATCCCGTGATGCCTCAGAACGTGTCTTACCACTCGATCCCTTCTTCTAGTCAAGTTATGCTACAAATTCGTCTTCTCCCCAGTTCTGTTCAGAACCTCCTCATTCGTTACGTGGTATACCCATCGAATCTTAAGCATTTTTCTGTAGCACCACATTTCGAAAGCTTCTATTCTCTTCTTGTCTAAACTATTTATCATCCATGTTTCACTTCCATACATGGCTACACTCCATACAAATACTTTCAGAAAAGACTTCCTGACACTTTAATCTACATTTCTCTTCTTCAGGAATGCTTTCCTTTCCATAGCTAGTCTACATTTTATATCCTCTCTACTTCGACCATCATTAGTTATTTACTCCCCAAATAGTAAAACTCATCTACTACTTTAAGTGTCTCATTTCCTAATCTAATTTTCCTCAGAATCACCTGATTTAATTCAACTACATTCCATTAATCACGTTTAACTTTTGTTGATGTTCATCTTATATCCTCCTTTCAAGACACTGTCCATTCCGCTCAACTGCTCTTCCAAGTCCTTTGCTGTCTCTGACAGAATTACGAAGTCATGTCAAACCTCAAAGTTTTTATTTCTTCAACCTGGACTTTAATTCCCATTCCTAATTTTTCTTTTGTTTCCTTTACTGCTTGCTCAATACACAGACTGAATAACGTCGGTGATAGGCTATAACCCTGTCTCACTCCCTTCCCAACCACTGCTTGCCTTTCATGCCCCTCGACTCTTATAACTGCCATCTGGTTTCTGTACAAATTGTAAATGGCCTGTCGCTCCCTGTATTTTAACCCTGACACTTTCAGACTTTGAAAGAGGGTACTCCAGTACACATTGTCAAAAGCTTTCTCTAAGTCTACAAATGCTAAACACGCAGGTTTGCCTCGCCTTAATCTATCTTCTAAGATAATTCGTAGTGTCAGTATTGCCTCGCTTGTTCCAACATTTCTACGGAATGCAAACTAATCTTCCCCGGGGTCGGCTTCTATCAGTTTTGCCATTCGTCTGTAAAGAATTCGTGTTGGTATTCCGCAGGCGTGACTTATTAAACTGCTAGTTCCCTAATTTTCTCACCTGTCGACACCTGCTTTCTTTGGGATTGGAATTATTATGTTCTTCTTGAAGTCTGATGGTATTTCAGCCGTCTCATACATCTTGCTCACCAGATGGTGTCGTGGCTGGCTCTCCCAAGGCTATTAGTGGTTCTAATGGAATGTTGTCTACTTCCAAGGCCTCGTTTCGACTTATGTCTTTCATTGTTCTGTCAAATTCTTCACGCAGTGTTATATCTCCCATTTCATCTGCATCTACGTACACTTCCATTTCTATAACATTTCCCTCAAGTACATCGCCTTGTATAGACCTTCTATGTATTCCTTCCACTTTTCTGCTTTCCCTTCTTTGCTTAGGTCTGGAATACTTACAACGAAATCCCAAAACAGACTTGTCAAACGTCTGCATCTGGCATGTCCACCCATGACGTAATTTTCGTGAGGCACTGGCTAGAATGTCCTAGAAAGAAACATCAACTGACTAACTACAGAGACTTCAAACGCATTAATTTATTAGAAATTGCAACTGACGCACAAGTAATAGTGTGGGAGACGTCCTCTACTCTATTCTCAGACGTTAACGAAAATCTTGATCGTTTCACTAACACACTTGCTCAACTATAAAATAAATATGCCCCCTAAAGACCGGAAAAGTGCGAAGGAAACCTGAATCTCGGCTAAATGAAGAACTAAACAGCTCATGAATCTCAGAGACGCTGCACATCGGACTTATAAATTACGCCTCACGAATGAGAATCGTATTACTTATAAGCAGAATAAGAACAGAGCCAGTCAAGCTGTGAGAAATACAAAACTCAGACATGCCCACACATTCACCGAGAACAGTAATAGACTGTTTGTCCTACCGCATGGCCTTGGTGCAGGCAAATTAAAAGCAGCAGCTGATCCCACTGCTTCAGTTGATGAACTGAACGGGTACTTCACATTGACTACAACAACAACTGAAGCACAAACGAAACAGAGACTCATTGATTATTTCATGGGAGTCAACGACGGTAGCCACGAAAAATTCTATCTAAGACATATTACTTGCAATACCATCAAAAAAGCCATCATACGTATCATATGTGCATCTACAGGGTACGATGGCATCACCGTCCAAATGACGAATCTAATTAGAACCAACTGCTACCCACTATAACAGATAACTTAAATCAGTCCTTAATCACAAGTGTTCTTCTTGGGGCCTGGAAACAGGGACTAGTCAAGCCGTAACCTTAAATGGACATTATCACAGCGATCTCTGATTATCGGTTTATATGCATTCAAGACCTTGGAATATACAGCCCACGACCAGTTAACAAACTACCTAACTAAATCGGCCTAGTAGACGAATACCAATCAGACTTCCGTAAACATCTCAGCACAATAAACGTAACAGAATGATTAGAAGCTTGCCATGGATGCACAAGGGGTAAATATCTTGTGATTCTTAGACTTCAGCAAAGACTTTGACACTGGCGATCATGATATTTTACTTGCCAGACTTCGCAGCCCAAATTTCTCTCCAAGTGCAGTGCAGTTGGACTGAGAATGTAATTGCAATTTGCAAGAAGTCATCATACCTGTCTCGCTAACAATGCGTCATGTCCTGCTCCATAAAGTCACAATGCAGGCTGGAAGTATCAAGGTTCGCCATTATGTCCTGTACTCTTTTCATTGTACGTAAATGATGTATCATCAGTTTTGTACAACTGCAACTACTACATGTACACTGATGACGTCCACTTGTATATAAGAGCAAAACAAATAAACCTGTACCGGCCGCTGTGGCCGAGAGGTTCTAGGCGCTTCAGTCCCGAACCACGCTGCTGCTACGGTTGCAGGTTAGAATCCTGCTTCGGGCATGGATGTGTGTGATGTCCTTATGTTAGTTAGGTTTAAGAAATTCGAAGTTTAGGGGACTGATGACCTCAGATGTTAAGTCCCATATGGCTTAGAACCATTTTGAATAAACCTGTAGGCAGCTATCGAGAATCTCAGTACCGACCTGTCCGCACTGTGCAAATGGGCGCAGGATGCAGGGTTAAAGCTCAGTCCATCCAAAACACAGGCCGTACTGGTTGGTCGTTAACGGCTCATTAGCCTCAAACATCTTTAACCCTAAACGGGACAAATATAAACTTATTTCATTCAGCAAAGAGTCTAGGAGTAATAATACACAAAATTTTAAGCTGGGCTGAGCACATAACTGCAATGTGCAAGAAGTCATCAGAAACTCTCCATACCGTCCCGGCCGGTGTGGCCGTGCGGTTCTACGCGCTTCAGTCTGGAACCACGTGACCGCTACGGTCGCAGGTTCGAATCCTGCCTCGGCATGGATGTGAGTGATGTCCTTAGGTTAGTTAGGTTTAAGTAGTTCTAAGTTCTAGGGGACTGATGACCACAGATGTTAAGTCCCATAGTGCTCAGAGCCATTTTCTCCATACCGTACAAAAATATAAAAAACTCTTCCTCTTGACCTGAAAGTGGAAGTTGCACGAACACTTATACTTCCAATTATTGATTATCCGGATGGTATCCTGAAAGGCCTTTCTCAGGAAAGTTCACGGTTCCTGTAACTGGTTAACATTCCTGTGTTCGTTATATTTGTGATGTTCGTCTATTTGCCCACTTTTCACCACCATATGCACAGTTATTATGGCTGCGTTAAAACAAGCGCTTAGATTTCCATACTCTCTGTCTTCTCCACTATCTTATCAGTGACTACTGTCCCTCATATCTCTCTTCGACCTTATCGCTCTTGTCTGAACAACATGGCAGAAACACCTGCTCCCGTCACAGCAAAACCCTTTCCGTCCCACTCTATCATCCAGCCGCTTTCTCGGAGACCTCTTCAGTAGCAGCAACATGTCCCTTGAATGATATTTCGCATTATATTAGAGAGCTGAATAACATCTCCACCTTGAGAAGACAGTTCGCAACATTTCTGCTAAAGTAATAATAAAGGTTATCCTTGTCCCTGCACACAATCGCTACCCCTGTATTCACATGTACCTTTACCTTTAATCCAAATAAATACAGTTTCATTAACAGATATTTTACGTCTATTACGGGTATAGAGGGAGAATGGTGAGGGTGACATATATGATGATTTGCCAAAGTCTTTATTTGCATTTTCACTAACATGGTATGTTCGGTAGGCTATGACGTCACGGTCGACGAAGCTTTCAAGTCCAATCTTCCTCATTTCCCAGTATTCTTTAAATTCCCTTAATCCTTTTTAAGAAGTATACACACCAAAAACTAATAAATTTTATGAAGCAGTTACCTCCTAGAAAAAACGACGGTCTGACAGTGCTTGGTCTGTGTTTGCCGGTAGCAGACGTGATTTTGAAGGCAGTAAGCGCTGAGGCACAGACAACTTTCCTTAAATATACTTTTCCCCAGAACCCGCTGTTTACTTTGTACACCCATAAATTCTTATATCTGCCACTATCATTATTATTACTATTGTCAATATTATTGTTATTATTTTTATTATTATTATTCTCACTATTAGTGGCAGAAGCTGCAGTAGTACAAGTACTGCCACAATTAACTTCATTAGTTCATATTCAGTATAATTTACTCACACTGCCACTTCAGACACTGAAATCATTTTAATACTAATTGTATTATTAAAATTGTTATTTCTTAGGCCACTATGACACAAAAAAAGCTACTGTATCTGTGAATCCATGGTCGATGTAACAGAGAGTCTGATGCCCCTAATCAGATCGGCTTAACTAAATAAACAATTCAGAAACAAGGTAAATTTTAAAGTCAACCTTATTCTTATCGTTTAGTTTTTTTACTTCATTCATTTACTCCGATATTCCAATCGTTCGAATGTTGTTTACTGTAGTGTTAGAAATAACGAGTGCATGATGTTTCATAGTCGAGTTACTACATCTGGAGAATCCATAAACACATACTGAGAAAGAGTAACAGGTACCAACTTTGAGCAAAGGCGCCACCAAATTTATGTGATCACTATTACTTTGTGCTACATACATCCACTGTAAAGATTTTCGCCCTATGTTTAAAAATAATATTAGACGAAAAATTGCATAACCACACAATTGCTTAACTACGAATTTGCCCCGTCGTCGAGGTCACTGGTTGGATAAAAGGAAAGGTGTTCAGTGTAGCTTTGTTTGGCTCTTTTATTCAGTTAAACTGAGCATCTTCATCACACTAAAGTGAACAATGTCTCACATGCATCCGGCTGTGTCTCAGCGTTTACTGCCTTCCAAATCACGTCTGCCACCGGAGTCAGACCGTCGCTTTTTCTAGAGGAAAAACGCTATATAAAATTTATTAGTTTCTGATGTGTATACGCCTTAAAAACGTATCTTTATTTTTCTACCTTTTGCGGCTTAGATGACTTCAGAATCACGACACCTACAAAATTTGCAGACATGAAGCAGGCGACAAGTAATTTATATTAATTAATTTATCTTGCAATCTAAAACGTGAATTATGGAGCTAACTTCTAAGAACAGACTATATATGTTGTGCCATAGTGGAAAATAGATAAAACCGTATTAAAGTCAACAATTGCAGATATACATACACTACTGGCCATTAAAATTGCTACACCAAGAAGAAATGCAGATCATAAACGGGTATTCATTGGACAAATATATTATACTTGAACTGACATGTGATTACATTTTCACGCGATTTGGTTGCATAGATCCTGAAAAATCAGTACCCAGAAAAACCACCTCTGGCCGTAATAACGGCCTTGATACGCCTGGGTATTGAGTCAAACAGAGCTTCGATGGCGGGTACAGGTACAGCAGCCCATGCAGCTTCAACACGATACCACAGTTCATCAAGAGTAGTGACTGGCGTATTGTGACGAGCCAGTTGCTCGGCCACCATTGACCAGACGTTTTTAATTGGTGAGAGATCTGTAGAATGTGCTGGTCAGGGCAGCGGTTGAACATTTTCTGTATCCAGAAAGGCCCGTACAGAGCCTGCAACACGCTGTCGTGCATTATCCTGCTGAAATGTAGGGCTTTTTCAGAGATCGAATGAAGGGTAGAGCCACGGGTCGTAACACATCTGAAATGTAACGTCCACTGTTCAGAGTGCCGTCAATGCGAACAACAGGTGACCGAGACGTGTAACAAATGGTACCCCATACCCTCACTCCGGGTGATACGCCAGTATGGCGATGACGAATACACGCTTCCAATGTGCGTTCACCGCGATGTCGCCAAACACGGATGCGACCATCATGATGCTGTAAACAGAACCTGGATTCATCCGAAAAAATGACGTTTTGACATTCGTGCACCCAGGTTCGTCGGTGAGTACACCATCGCAGACGCTCCTGTTTGTGATGCAGCGTCAAGGGTAACCGCAGCCATGGCCTCCGAGCTGATAGGCCATGCTGCTGCAAACGTCGTCGAAATGTTCGTGCAGATGGTTCTTGTCCTGCAAACGTCCCCATCTGTTGACCCAGGGATCGAGGCGTGGCTGCACGATCCACTACAGCCACGCGGATAAAATGCTTGTCATCTCGACTGCTAGTGATACGAGGCCGTTGGGATCCAGAACGGCGTTCCGTATTACCCTCCTGTACCAACCTACTCCATATTCTGCTAACAGTCATTGGATCTCGACCAACGCGAGCAGCAATGTCGCGGTACGATAAATCGCAATTGCGATAGGCTACAATCCGGCCTTTATCAAAGTCGGAAACGTGATGGCACGCATGTCTCCTCCTTACACGAGGCATCACAACAACGTTTCACCAGGCAACGCCGGTCAACTGCTGTTTGTGTATGAGAAATCGGTTGGAAACTTTCCTCATGCCAGCACGTTGTAGGTGTCGTCACTGGCGCCAACCTTGGGTGAATGCTCTGAAAAGCTAATCATTTGCATATCACAGTATCTTCTTCCTGTCGGTTATATTTCGCGTCTGTAGCACGTCATCGTCGTGGTGTAGCAGTAGTGTATATATACAGGGCGTACAAAAATTCAGTGCCCAAACTTGCGGATATGACGACTCAAACAAAAGCAAACATATTTTGTCAAAGCAACCAAGTATCTAAAGTTCGTGTTGAGTGAGTACGAAGTACTCAGGAAGTCGTTGGTGGGGGCGGAGAATAAAGCAACGTTAAATGTGTTTTATTCCTTTATTGTGTATGTGAGGCCGCCGCAAAAATTCGTGCAACTAATTTCTCTTCTGAATTCACAGAGATAGAATAGACGTCGGTTTCCATGTGGGCCCAGACAGAAAGGTCTAACGGGTTGAAGACGAGGTATCTTGCAGGCCAATGTACAGGATCTCCCCGAGCGGTGCGCCGACTGCCGAAAGTGTGGGCACTACAACAGTAGATGTGTTTTCTGGCTCAATGCGAACGTTAGGACGTCACTACACTACGTAGCTCAAATAACTGTAATGTAACAATGTCTGAAGAAGTACTTTTTCGTTACTTGCTTTGATATGCGTGTACTTGCACATGCCTAATGCTCATTCAGTATGCGTTTCCGATACTTGGTTGCCTTATGAAATATATTTGTTGTTGGCTACGGAGTAATATCTGTCAGTTCGGGCATTGAAATTTTGAACACACTGTATACATTGAAAGGTCCATGTAGTTTCTGTGATTTTTTCATCTATTTGTGAAAGGTAGGGGTAGCTCTTGTTGCAAAGATGTAAGTACCAGAAAGGATCCTGTACCTGCGAAAATGAGTGGAGTAGATATCTTTGGCGAGCAGAGATTATGTTGGGCCAAGTTTTGTTAGAGGGTAGTATTGCCGGAGATAACAGCTTGATTGGACGCTGTCATTGTATATCTGTGAATGCTAAGTGAGGTAACGGATAACATTGCTTTTTCTTTTGACGTAATCACTGTTGTTCCCGTAACATGCTTAAGGCAAATCATGCACGTTCCGAGCTACAAAGAGGAGGCTAAATTCATGATAAACTAATCTTTGCTTATTAAAGTCAAAGAGCAGATTGCAAATTACCATTTTTAGTAGAACGTAATAAAATTTCACATAATAAGCAAACAGTCACTACGTTATGCAGAAATAATTTCAGTGCATCAATTTCACATGCTACAGCAAGGAATAGTAATCAGTAGAAATCTTTCACACGAACAAGTTACAATTGCTAAGTTTTAGTCTACAGTAACTGAGTTCCATTTAAAAAGTTTTACAGTCACACTCCATTTAGAACATAACAGCATAGATAGTTACAGACATAAAGACTTTACATGAAGTTTACACTTCGTAGGTTACACATGAAGGTTACATATGAAGGCTATACATAAACATTATACACAGTGTTACAGGGTAAAACGTTATGGCTGCTACAATAGATGACAGTGGCGAAATGTACAAAAAACTAGGCAGAATTTATGACTATTTCAGGGTCAGGCAATTGAACATAAACAAATATAACGTATTGTGCCCAAATAGAGGAAGACACCTACTACTTTTTGGATACACTATTGACGAAAAATCACTGGAAACAGTTACAGTCGTAAATTATGTAGGAGTAATCATCTGGAGCAATGTAAAGTGAAAATCCAACTTAACACTAATTTAAAGAAGACAGATTCCAGGCCGAGAGTCAGCGGAAGTAATGTACGTGTATTTTATGTACGAAAGAAATAGCTAACAAAACACTCTTTCCCAAATTAATGTGCTTGTATTTTATCCACGAAACAAATAGCTTATAAAACATTCTTAGGACAGATTATCTCAGTCCATTACCAAGTTAGATTTATGTAAGATACAGTGAATTCCAACTAAGAGCAGGACATTTCAACATGGGGTCATTTAGAAAGCGCGAGAGCGTCCCGGACATACTCAAAAAACTGCAGTGGTCGACGATAAAAGATAGCCTTTGTGCATCACGGAGACTTTTACTGTTGAAGATTCATATGCTTATGCTCCATGAAGAGGCGGCTGACATAGTATTATTCCCCACATACATCTCGCACAATGCCCGCAATGATAAAATAAGAGATTTTTGAGCTCTTACGAAGATTTATAGACAATCGCTCTTCCTGTGTAACATTCGCGAACGGAAATGGTAACGGGGGTATGTTACTGGTACCAGGTCCCCTCCACCATACACCGTTAAGTGGTTTGCGTAGTATACACTGGTTTGCAAAACTTAAGGATGAAAGCAACTTTCACATGACGTTTCACTGCCAAGTAATATTGCCCGATGAATGTTGGATCATACATAAGAGAAGCTGCTACAGTGTATCAAAGTAAGTAACTGAAAGATATACGCAGCGAGGCGAAAAGGAATGACACTTTTATTCAAAGACAATAATTACTCTGAAGTCACCACGATTCAGCCGACATTCGAAGTCCGCGAGTTACCCGCAAATGCCCGTGACAGGAAAACGTGACGGCCGGCCAGAGTGGCCAAGCGGTTCTAGGCGCTACAGTCCGGAACCGCGCGGCCGCTACGGTCGCAGGTTCGAATCCTGCCTCGGGCGTGGATGTGTATGTTGTCCTTAGGTTGGTTAGGTTTAAGTAGTTCTAAGTTCTAGAGGACTGATGACCTTAGATGTTAAGTCCCATAGTGCTCACAGCCATTTCACCGCTATTCACGATTGTTCCCTTGTGTTAAAAAAGGCAGGGCATGGTTCTTAGTGAGGCGTGTCGTCACAGCGGACGGCAGTGCATGCTCTGCTACGTGCCACTAGCCTTACCACGAAGCTGGTAAGCAGTTCTTGTGGTAGGGCACTCTATTCCTCCACCTGCTGGACGGTCGAAGGTGCAAGTTGACGTATTGCAGTACGTCTCTCCAACACAGCGCACAGGTGCTCGGTGGGATTCACTGGATGTACCCTCATACGGCAGGGGGCAGGAACACGTAATGCACCCAGGAGCATTGTCGAATGTGATCGTCGTCCAGATGTTAGGATGTAGGAAGGCAGTATGTTGCATAGGAGTACTAACCTCCAAATCGTTTAACACGGTATGCTCACAGGTCATTGTTATTGTGACACTGTACTCCTTCCCCAAGTGCGGTTTTCAGGCGTGTATTCGGCCCTGTACTGCCAGCAATATTTCCTTCGTCAGGACACTGGTGAGGCGTGCACTCACTCGTGTGGCCAAATGAGGAGCTATGACTGATTAGTAACGGCTCCAAGCTCAAGAAACCCTACAACGACCGAGAGAATTGTGTGCTGCTCACATGCCTCTCCATACCACAACGGATAACGCCATTGACAGTTAATGATAGGACGGTCGGTTGGCTCTAGAGGTCCAGAATGCAGATAGTTTTCTTTTTCTTTCTCTGCTCTCCAGTGCTTAAGGAAGTGTTATCCAAGTGTATTCATCCATTCGTCTTGAAGAGAAGACTTTCTTTGAGAAAAAACGTTTTTCAGTGTTTAACTCAGGAACTAGTATTTATTTACTGGCTGACTAGTTTCCGGCTTTGATCATTTTCACATGCCACCTATTACAGAGAACAAAATCTGTTATGAGTGGATGTGATGCATGTCATAATACATGTATCAGTGATAATATTTTTCACATGATGACTACTTACGAATCTGTTTTTAGGATATATTAGGTGTGGACAGTTCTACTTACGTCATCACACTTAAATTTATCTCAGACGTGCGATACAAATTGTCGCAATTGTAGTTACACCTTACCGTATTATGTTAATGTATGGGCATAATATAGATTTTTCTTAATTGCGGAATCTTCATTATCCAGCTGATGTGATCAACGTGTGTAACATAACCACGTCGGTGTGTGAGAAATTCGAAGAGTTCGTCCACACATGGATCACCCTCTTTTTCAGCATGATAAAGCCAGAACACACACACACGAGCGCGGCGACATATGCAATAATCCGACGCCTTGGGTTCACTGTCGTCGATCATTTTTCACGCATTCCCGACTTCGCCCTATCTGATTTTCATCTGTTTCAAAAACTTAAGCAACAAGGAAACTAACTAGTTTTGTAAGTAGTTTCCTTGTTGCTTACGTGTGACTCTTATTCCTGGCCGGCGTAGCTCCATCTACGTTTGTCTTAATGTTTTTGGATTTGACAGACATAATCTTATAACTATACATCTTTATTCTGTTTTAATTTCATTCTGTGACACGGCCAACGTTTGGCCGTCAAAATAATTTAAAAATGGTTCAAATGGCTCTGAGCACTATGGGACTTAACTGCTACGGTCATCAGTCCCCTAGAACTTAGAACTACGTAAACCTAACTAACCTAAGGACAGCACACAACACCCAGCCATCACGAGGCAGAGAAAATCCCTGACCCCGCCGGGAATCGAACCCGGGAACCCGGGCGTGGGAAGCGAGAACGCTACCGCACGACCACGAGATGCGGGCCAAAATAATTTAATTTCTGTTCTGAATAAGATACAATTATTGGCATCGAAACCTAGGTAAACTAATAAAATTGTACCTTGCAACTGAAGGCTGATTATCTTAATTTCTGAACAGTTCACAGTTGCTGACGAGCTGCACTGTGTTAAAGATTTGTTCCTTGGAGGCTGTTCGACAGAGAGCGGAAAAGGTGAAAATCTGGGGGTACAAGATCAGGCGAATATGGTAGGTGCGGCGTGACTTCCCACTCAACTCTAGTGTAATGTTTTTTGTCATTCTATGAGAATGTGGACAAGCGTTATCGTGGAGTAGCATCACTTCACGTAGTCTTTCAGTCATCGTTCGTGGATTTCGTATGCAAGACGTCTCAATTGTTGACAGTAAAAGACAACAGTGATGGTCACACGCCGTAATTGTTCCACCAAATGCATAGCATTCTCTTTTGTGGATGTGCTCGGGTCTTTGTACTGGAGCTTGATGTTTTTTTGGTGTCAAACACTCCTTTCTTTTCCTTATGTTAGCATAAAGATACCATTTCTCGTCACCAGTAACGAACAGGTTACGAATGGTCGATTTCGTTCACGAGCCAATTGATGACGACCACACACATGTGGGCACTCCTGATTTTTGTGAGTTTTGCTTAGAGCATGCGGTACCCATACTACCGATTTTTCAACATTTCCCACTGCATCCAAATTTCGCTCGATAGCGTAACAATCGCAGTTCATGACATTTGCCAGTTCTCCAATACACTGCCGTGGATCATTGTTCAATTCGTTCAAACGATCTTCATCAAAGCCTGAAGGTCTTCCTGAACGTGGAGCGTCATTAATGTCAATACGATCCATATTTAATACGACAAAACCATTTTATTGCCGTGCTATGTCCGATGGTATCATCCCCTATACATGACACAACTGCTTCTGGCTGCCTCTGTTGCTGTCATCCTCTTACTGAACAAAAACAGAAGAACATATCTAAAATTTTCCGATTTCTCCAATTGCCACTCCATTTTCTAGCGTCCACAGCTTCACTTACTATCTCCAAATGACAAAATGACAATAGTAAACTCAAATAGCAGCAGTGCACTACAAATAAAAAAATGGCAGTCGATAAATAAACTCAAAGCAGCTGGGGTACCAACACGCTCCGGCCGGTGTGGCCGAGCGTTTCTAGGCGCTTCAGTCGGGAACCGCACGACCACTACGGTCGCAGGTTCGAATCCTGCCTCGGGCATGGATGTGTGTGCTGTCCTTGGGTTAGTTAGGTTTAAGTTGTTCTAAGTTCTAGGGGACTGATGACACCACATGTTAAGTCCCATAGTGCTCAGAGCCATTTGAACCATTAGAACCAACATGCAAAACAAAAACGCTACGAACGTAACGCATGAGGGCAAATTGATCTTGACGAATTCGAACCGAACCATCTAGTAGAAACAAAATTTATTTTAGTGCAATGTGAATGCTATAAAGGTTTGTAAATCCGGTATCCTGAGTATCAACAGCAACAGTACAGTCAGACGTGACTCTAAAGAATGCGTTAATTTAAGTAGCTCCAAGAAATGTTTAGTCCGTGTTCCTGACCTATGTCCCGTGAACTATTACTGTGATGAATTTATCTTAAACGCTGTCGAATACACAATTATGTACCTGTCTATGTGCAACGTACGCAACTTAACATGTTGTGGGAGGGTGTGATTGTGGGTTTGGAAATGATATCGGGAGGGAAGTACGAAAAATTCACCCAGTGGCACACTTACGTTATCGACAACTTTGATATATAATACAGAGAGTTACCAATTACAAGCATTAAAGTTAACATATGTAGCCAACGGCCGCAAGCTCACAAAAGCGATACACATGCTGCTGAGCTACAATCTACCCTAAGGTATGCACCAGTTGTAATTCTTATAAACAGCAAGAAAACGAAAAAAGAGAAAGTAAACGACATTATGAAAGAGGAGACGGGAAAGAAGAATGTCTATAGAAGATTCGATTCAATAGGAATTGTATTAAAAACCGACCGGTAAGTAAGTTATGACACACGTGCAGGTCCCGCAGTCGACGATCAATTAAAAACCCATGATTTCTCTTGATAATTAGCAAGGGGAATGAGGAAAAAGATAGAAAATACTGCGACTACGAAATATGCACTAGCATCAAGCACATCAGTACGTAGCATCAACAGGTTAGTGTTCATCACGAACGTGGTTTTGCAGTCAGTGCAATGTTTCCAAATGCGGAGTTGGCAGATGCCCATTTCATGTATGGATTAGCACGGGGAAATAGCCGTGGCGCGGTACGTTTGTATCGAGACAGATTTCCAGAAAGAAGGTGTCCCGACTGGAAGACGTTCGAAGAAATTGATCGGCGTCTTAGGGAGCACGGAACATTCCAGCCTATGACTCGCGACTGGGGAAGACCTAGAACGACGAGGACACCTGCAATGGACGAGGCAAATTTTCGTGAAGTTGACGATATCCCTAATGTCAGCGTCAGAAAAGTTGCTGCTGTACAAGGTAACGTTGACCACGTCACTGTATGGAGAGTGCTACGGGAGAACCAGTTGTTTCCGTACCATGTACAGCGTGTGCAAGCACCATCAGCAGCTGATTGGCCTCCACGGGTACACTTCTGCGAATGGTTCATCCAACAATGTGTCAATCCTCATTTCAGTGCAAATGTTCTCTTTACGGATGAGGCTTCATTCCAACGTGATCAAATTGTAAATTTTCACAATCAACATGTGTGGGCTGACGAGAATCCGCACGCAATTGTGCAAACCCGTCATCAACACAGATTTTCTGTGAACGTTTGGGCAGGCATTGTTGGTGATGTCTTGACTGGGCCCCATGTTCTTCCACCTACGCTCAATGGAGCACGTTATCATGATTTCGTACGGGATACTCTACCTGTGCTGCTAGAGCATGTGCCTTTACAAGTACGACACAACATGTGGTTCATGCACGATGGAGCTCCTGCACATTTCAGTCGAAGTGTTCGTGCGCTTCTCAACAACAGATTCGGTGACCGATGGATTGGTAGAGGCGGACCAATTCCATGGCCTCCACGCTCTCCTGACCTCAACCCTCTTGACTTTCATTTATGGTGGCATTTGAAAGCTCTTGTCTACGCAACCCCGGTACCAAATGGTGAGACTCTTCGTGCTCGTATTGTGGACGGCTGTGATACAATACGCCATTCTCCAGGTCTGCATCAGCGCATTAGGGATTCCATGCGACGGAGGGTGGATGCATGTATCCTCCGTCGCATGGAGGACATTTTGAACATTTCCTGTAACAAAGTATTTGAAGTCACGCTGGTACGTTCTGTTGCTGTGTGTTTCCATTCCATGATTAATGTGATTTGAAGAGAAGTAATAAAATGAGCTCTAACATGGAAAGTAAGCGTTTCCGGACACACGTCCACATAACATATTTTCTTTCTTTGTGTGTGAGGAATGTTTCCTGAAAGTTTGGCCGTACCTTTTTGTAACACCCTGTATACCCCTGTGACTAAAATTCGATGGCAAATGTAAACTTAGTGAAGGGGTTATTTTGATTTAGAAGGCATTTGTCATTCTGGTTGATCTGCAGAAACAAGCTAGTTTACATTTCGGACTCGCGCGTTTTACGGGTACTTTACTTGCTCAGTAACCATTTTCCTTCTTGCTTGTAGATCATTACGTACTGGTTATTACTGTAACACTGGAACTTAATGTCCGAGATCACGTAAGCAACTAGAATCTTCCGTTAATGACACTATCACGACTTAGGTCTCCATTATCAGTATACCATACTATACGTAATACTTTTTACAGCTCTAGTCAGTTGCGTAAAATGAGTAAAGCTCATAATGTTCATTATTTAATTAATTCCTTATGTTCCCTCTAAAGGGAAACATATAAGATTATGAAATAATGTGAGTGCGATAATAAGAAATTTAATGAACTATATTTAATAAGTTGTTGAAATGCGGTACACATTGAACTGCACTAAATTATTTTGTGCGTACCTGACCTGTGACCACATTACAATCCCCATGACCCATTTTCTCTATAGTATCCAAGAAAACGTTCGTGCGGACATCTACACACATTGTGAGCTTCATGCTCACTCAACAAGGGATACACACTCTGTATGTTATTTAAAGTCACATGTTTGTATTACTTCCGATCATTAGTTGCTCAAAATGAGAAAACCTACAAATAAATTACTAACTTAAATTTCAGCGAGTTCGTTCGACACACGTTCAATCTCCAGAAACTAAATTTCGCAACAGTCCCTTTGACATCCTTAACTTATGTTGTTTCTCTTACCTAAATATTCGTTTCCCTACTCCTTCTCACGTTCATCCACATGTACCGCACCTTTCCATTGACATTACGCAATTTAGTAAGTCAGTTTAATGTCTGATGTATTTTCAGCAAACCTGTTACAAAATATATTAGTTCATACTGAGGTTCTGAGGTTCTGTCCTTGCCGCCTAAGTAGTTTATTATTCGTTTCTTTACTGAACCTCCTACGCTGCAGAAACAAACCAACGAAGTCGTCCACGCACGGAAGAGCGTTCGGGCATCATCCATTGATTTCCATCCCTTCTTCCCAGTCTTGTAATATAGCTAATATTTATAAAGACATTATCGATGAGAGAGAATTTTTCTTAACTAATTTTTTAGTTTCTAATTTTCTACTCTCCTTACATAATGAATTCGAATCTTTAACCTTAATGAACAAATCGATTCCGCTTGCATCTAAAGTGCTGTCAGCAGAGCTTCAGTCAAAGTAGAGCGGAAGCTTTCTGTAACATCGTATATAGTTTGCAGGTTATATCAGTTCCTACCCTTTCCAAACTAATTAACTGATTAGAGTGAGATAAGAAGTGTTGCTACCGTGATTCGTTAATGCGTACGACATGCTGGCAGCGCGAGTTGTCCCTCGCGAATTGCTGCGTGTGGAGGGCTGTGTTGACCAGCTCGTAGCGAGAAGGTCCAGCACATCTTCAGGTTCCCTAATTTACTATTGAAAGGTTTCCTTACTTCGTGTCTTATGAAGTTGTCTCCATGTCCCAGTTGGTCTTCTCCTCCGCCTGTCGTGGCACCAAACAAGCATACAATCGACTGTGAATAATGGAATTGCAAATGGGAAAATCTCAACGCTAGTTTAATGAAAGTCTCGAAATAGTGGGATGCCAACTTGTGTTTTAATAGAAAATTCAAAGAAAAATCATTCTTTAGAGCCAATCTAACGGTAATACTTGAATTTAAGTTCGCGGATTCCAGTCATCTCATATCGAACACCATTTCAAGTTCGTTAACTACGTACACATGACTTTCATGACAAAAATCACACAAGTGCGAATTCGGAAGTAAACGTTTTCCGAAGCATTTTTAATTCACTTATGAATGCATGATACGGGGACTGGTAACGTACACATACTTTCCACATTAAAGCTGGTTACGAACTCCCTCGTCATCTAGCTTCAGTGTTTCGCGCCTTCCTGCCGAGGGGGTATTTCTGAGTCATCGGTTGAATCGGCCAATGACTACCAATCTTCAATAAAATTCTAAATCAAAGATGAGCTTGATTTTGGAGTTACTGAAATCATGTTAATGAATCTGTCAGCGAGGATAATGTCAACAGTCTAGTTTCAAGTTTATACAAACATTTAAATAGTTAATATTATTAAACAAAGTGAGAGAGATCCGTCAGATCCCTCTCATATCTTTTTGCTTTTCTGAACTGCCTACTGGCTTTCGTCACTAGCTAAACTTTTGAGAAAATAACCAGCCTCTCAGAAAGAAGTATGCCGTTTTCTTCGTTATGTTTATATGTTAGTTAAATGATAATTTGGGTCCGCAGTTGTCATTTCATTTCTAATCCGACGACTGTAAAATTTCAGTCTGACTGCAGACAACAAAGATGTGGATTAATGAAAGAAACATGGGAAGATGCGGGCATGCGTCCCACTACCTGCATTGTGACTTAGACATTCGCCTGCTGAAATTAAAAGTCAGCTAAGTTTGGTTTCCACCAGAAATTTCAATACGAGCAGAGCGGAAAGAATTGCAGCCACCCAAGTAGTCAGCTCCTTTCGATATAATTTAGACAGACAATTTGATACTCTTCTTGACTGATAGGGGAACAAGCAAGCCAGATCTTACTGAAATAACAGATTTCAGTTCCGTTAAGTAATGTTCCCATGGCTGAGTTTCACAAGTGAGTCCTGTGTCTCTTAGTCCACGGGACCTCCTTGTCACGCTCGGACAGTTAAGCAACTTTGCATAACACATTCGGAAGAGATGCTGCCCAGGACGATCACTTTACAGGCCCGGCTGTGGTTTGTCGTGATATGTGCTAACTATTATGCACTGAGCTGGACACCTCTGATTAACAGTAGAGACACGTCCCTTGCTGTCTCGATGGCTCCAACCCAGTATCGAAGGGTTATAAACTAATGCCCATTTACGCCACCAGGCGATATACTGGAGCCACCCGAAGGCTGACAGCCTGCTGGTTAAGTAAAATGTTACGCCCCCGACAGACATACTTATGCGAAAGATGTTTACAAAAAGCGCGGGAAGCGTTAAGGAAACGAGCATTCTCCTCATATCTCATAGGCTAACGCCAATACTAGAGACCTCTTTGGCTGCTAACATGTGGCGTGGATTACGAGATGAGGGGAGTCATGTGGAAATTTTCCTTCTTCCAACAGATGAAAAAATAAGCACGAGCCCTGGTTGGCTGACGCATACTTTTGATAGAAGTGTTTTGTTGAGGCGCGAAAGTTAGAGAAATGAAAGAGTACAGAGAACATTTTGGTTTTAGAGAGAAGCGTAGAGAACCTGTTCCTGTGGAGAGAAGATTCTGACTCGAAGATCGACGTAGAACAGCGGTTTCCTCTTTATGAGATAGATGAACAGCATTTGGTCATCGTTCGAAATTCAAGGTGGCAGCCAGAATGGTTATATTCTCATTGCAATGCTAAAATGTAATACGGAATAGAGCCGTGTGAAGTTCAAGACCCTTGCAATCAAGTTGCGGCTGTTTCACAGTCTTAGTCATGTTTCTTAATTTTCCATTGCAACTCCTTCGCGATTAGGGCACAACGTGTGTTGCAGTGGATCTTTAATTGCCATCACTTGCTCGTTCAATCACCTGCTGCACGTATTAATTCTGGTGCATGTCTTAACTATCATTAATAGCATGGGAAAGCAGTTATTTCTGCCACATAATCTAAAATCGAGAGTCACCATCTCTCGAAGTAACACGTCTTTTATATTGTGTTTCCCAGTTCTTCCAACCCATCATATTTACATTACATGTTACTGAGGCAGTTTAATATATATCATGTATATCTAGTTGCTATGAATGAAGATGTTCGTCATGTTTAGCTTTTCCCATAAGTGTAGATCGCTGTAAAATAAATGTGTGGTAATCGAATTCTTCTTGATATCATTTCGGTAGTAATTAATCCGATGTCATTTGAATATACATAGATTAGCTAAGGCCATTTGCCATACTTATATGTGGCCGCGTGGCGGTCTGAGACGACTTGCCACGGAGGTTCGAGTCCTCCCACGGGAATGGGTGTGTGTGTCCTTAGTGTTAGTTTCAGTTACATTAAGTACTTCGGCAGTTTGGTCCCACAGGAACTTACCACCACCACCACTTATATGTGAAGGACATTGTTTTTCACGACAACTACGTGGTCCTAATCTTCTTTTAAATTACACAGTTTCGGATCAACCTACAGACCATAGGATATGTTCCTTCATTTTTGTATTGATCATTAACCCTCAGGAAGTATCGACCCTCGTACTAAATCATTGGTAGTAACACCAGTTCATTTAGTTCTCCTCCACATATTGGTTAACAATAGACTACTTTCGTAAATGACGCATTTTTCTCCAAGTCTTATATTCTTTGTCTGCTCCAGTACGAAGTAGCTCCCGCTCGGATATGAATTCTCATGCTCCATGATCATCTGTCATTGTATGGGACGTAGATTGCTACCGATTCTAACAACTTGCTGACATATAGCAGCGAAAGGCTTTCTACAGCGTATGATGAAATCTAATAACTTTGTTTGGATCTTTGTGAAACAAAAATTGGTGATCGTAGTAGTGCTTCTTTCTACTCTTCAAATTCGCCTTGTACATTCTCAGTCCACTTCCGTATTACGTTATTGCCTGTCAAGCAACACAAATTGGGTGTGATAGCTGTTTCTGTTATAAACCACTTATAGAAATTCTATAATCCTAAAAATGCACGAAAATGTTCTAAGGAAACTACATCTTTTTGTCCAAACTCTGATTTCCCCAAGTTAATAGTAACCCCCTTGTTCCTTAGAAGCTCTGTGTAATTGATGTAATACCTTGTTGTGTTCTTCTGAAGTATAACTTTATCCTTTATTGCTGCAGACATCACGGACCATAATCCGCTAATAAAAGCAGCTGATGAAACATTT
Organism: Schistocerca americana; assembly: GCF_021461395.2. Lineage (NCBI taxonomy): Eukaryota > Metazoa > Arthropoda > Insecta > Orthoptera > Acrididae > Schistocerca > Schistocerca americana. The sequence continues at coordinate 469,637,113 of NC_060130.1, read as the reverse complement.
CATGCAAAAGGTAATTTTTTGCACTGAAAACACTGCCCATACATAAAAATGTTGTATACTGGCGTTGTGCTGGGTGCAGTTCTACTTGCTAATGAAAAAAGCACTCCGTCTTCAGGCCACAAGTGGCCCATCGGGACCATCAGACCGCCGTGTCATCCTCAGTTGAGGATGCAGTTAGGAGGGGCGTGTGGTCAGCACACCGCTCTCCCGGTCGTTATGATGGTTTTCTTTGACCGGAGACGCTACTATTCGGTCGAGTAGCTCCTCAATTAGCATCACGAGGCTTAGTGCACACCGAAAAATGGCAACAGCGCATGGCGGATGGATGGTCACCCATCCAAGTGCCGGCCACGGCCGACAGCGCTTATCTTCAGTGATCTCACGTGAACCGGTATATCCACTGTGGCAAGGTCGTTGCCACTCTACTTTCTAATACCTACTACTTAAATTGATCGATGTGTGAACACACACTCCATGAAACCGCCGCAACAGTTCTTCAAGTGTCTCTGCTCCCTTTGTCGCGATTATTGCACTGATTTGTCGGGAGTCAAGTATTAACCTTTCAGATCCATCTTTCTTGGTGACCCATCACAATGTGTTATTGTACGAACTAACTGATTCGCTTATCACACATACTCTTAACATTGCCCTAATTTCGTTCTGTTCTGAAGATGAGCGGAAGTTGTTGGGAATTAACTAGAAACTTCCCATGCTGCTTTACTTTAAATTTATATACACTGCTGGCCACCGTAAATGAAACACCAAGAAAGACAAGAGGTAGCACAACAAGATTTATTTTGTAGATAACATGTTGACCAAGTATCAAATGATTACGTTTACAGACGTCTGTGACATGTGGCTCCTGCCAGAATCAGTAGCCAGAGTAGCCGCCATTGTTGGAGATCACCGCTGCCACACGTCTCGGCGTTGAGTCAAAGAGACGTTGGTTGTGTTCCTGGGGTACAGCAGCCCAAGCAGCTTCCACACGTTGCCAAAGATCATCTGGTGTGGCAGCTGGAGATATAATCTGGGTCACTCGTTGAGCAACCATGGACCACATGTTTTCTATCGGCGAAAGATCCGGAGAGCGAGCTGGCCAGGGAAGCAATTCAATCTGGTTATTGACGAAGAACCTTTGGACAATGCGTGCCACGTGGGGTCACGCATTATCCTGTTGAAATATGGCTGTGGCCGAGCCCTGAAGGTAAGGAAGGACAACTGGCTCCAGCACCTCGGATATGTAGCGCCGGCTATTTAAAGTACCGGCAATGCGTACCAGAGGCGTGCGAGAGTAATATCCAATACCGCCCCATACCATAATACCCGGTGCAAGACCAGTGTGGCGGTGCATAATGCAGCTGACTAGCATCCTCTCTCCACGGTGTCTCCACACTCGAATCCGAACATCGTGGTGCTGCAGACAGAAGCGTGCCTCGTCAGTAAAGACAACGTCATTCCATTCTGCCGTCCACATCCGTCTGTCATCACACCATTGGCGACGGAGACGTCTGTGGTTCTGCGTCAATGGTAGACGAAGCAATGGACGTCTTGCGGACAGACCACTCTGCTGTAAACGGCGTCGAATGGTAAGCGCAGACACTGGATGATGCGTTACAGACGCAATGTGCTGTGCTATGGTTCGGGATGTCACTGAGCGATCCGTCATGGCCATGCGCACAATTTGCCTATCAGCACGTGCAGTGGTGCACCAAGGTGAACGCGATCGACCACGTCGGTCCGTCGTACCCTCCTGCATCCAACGGCCACATATCTGCATTACAGTTGTTTGGTTTCGTCGAACACGACTAGCGAGTTCTCTGTATGATAATCCACAATCTTGGTAAGCCACTATCCGTCCTCTGTCGAACTCGGACACTTGATCAAAAGATTTTCGCTGTTGTCTACGAGGCATAACTGATCGTCTTGTCAAACAACCACAAGGTAAACACACGTGCCGAACGTACACTCGTCGAAATCGCCAAGCCTTAAATGGCGCTATGAGGTGGCACCACAGGCGCGCGTGATGTGCGTCTGTGCTGAAATTCTAATCAGTTGCATATTTTATCGCTGCAAACCCATGGTGTAAATTTCACTTGATTCGGATGCTTCCTTCAGGGTGTTGCATTTACGGTGGCCAGCAGTGTAGAAAGATCCGGATTATCCTTGGTGAATGCGAGAATACTCGTGCATGCGACTTCTACACTTTCTTCAAGCATACCCACTCACCTGTGGATTCTATGTGCGGTACTTTCGCTTCTATCTCATTGTACATCGCTTCTGTCTCACTTGTATTTGTCTCTACAAACCTTGATGTCACGGAACATGGTCCTCCATCTCTCTCCCTACATAACTGTCAAGGCGTAAGTGCACTTGCCTATTCGCAGCTTTTGCAGTAACAAATGTTTATGCCATTTGCTTGACCATCAATTACCTGCTTAGAAACTGGAGTACTAATATTGCTTCTACTCTTAATCCTTGTATAACCATAAAGTTTATGTAGAGACGATACATTTCACATGTAAAGTCTACTTTAACTTGTTCCTTAACATTGCCACTCATACTGCTAGCTGTATCCTGTGTCTTTACACTTCTTGTTTTAAGTACTGTCCATCTTTGTTATTTGTTGCAAACATCGTATATACACTTATATAAAACTGATGCCTGGCAAGCTGTATCTAGCCACCCTGAACTATTTTTCCATTTGAATCTACACTGGGTATGGCATACCCAGAATGATCAGCTTTATTGTCTTCTACTAACAATGTGCTCCTTATCTCGTGAAAGCCATACAAAATCCTCTTGCTGTCGTAGCATTTTGAACAGCCCTGCAGAAAGAGGGTGTGACAAGCCAGTTACGTGAGTCATAAATTCGTTCCTCATTATTTCTATCATGTCTTTGATCAGGTCCACTTACTATATTTCGACTTCCTCTTCTCCCTGACCGTTTCGTCTCAGTTGTTTCTTCTATCACATGTTCGATGCTGTGGTCCCCATTATCTATCATCATTCTACCTACACCATCAGTCTCCATTTCTTCACGGCAGATGCCTCGCTCTCCAGTGTTGATTATTCTGTTGCTGGTTTCTGGTGGAAAGTGTGTCTGTATGAAGCGTACGGGCTCCCTTATTTCTGTACTACGATTATATCCTAATTCTTACAATACGTGTTTGAACCCTGGTACATCTTACATGTTTTTTCCTGCTGTTATGATTTCCCTTTGTATCTGCAGTGGTAGCTTCGAATTAAGCCTGCTGGTTCATACGGTACATTTAAGAACTGGTTCTTGCCGACCATCTCCTTGAAGTATTTCATTTCGTCCTGTCATTTCAATTCTGCACACTGTTCTATTACTATTATTATTATTCCGAATTCGAATTGATCCAAGTTCGCTTAGGACCAGGATTCATTGAGGAATACACATGTGAACTCTTTGTGCGTCTCACTCTCTCCTGGAATCACTCTCATTCTCGCAGCTACCTCTTTCCCTTAAATGCGTACGACAAAATTTTTCTCTAAATCACATGGTCACGTTCTTGGCAATGATTCTTGCAACTTCTCGATAGAAATATTTGGGCGTAAGCAGTTCTTCGCATTCTGAAATAACGAACGTTTTCGTAATGAAACAACTGCTTTCTAATTTTTTCCGACTCAATGAAGTACAATTGGTTTTAGTTGAGTTTATTGGTGGTTGTGAACTTATCAGTAGCATGACTGTCATAGGTTACTACACAGAGATTGAAAATTCTACCGTAGGATATGGATGTGCATCTTTTGCTGCAGTTGAAAGCATGCCGTACTTCTAACTTCAAACAAGTGTTCAAAATGAAGATTTGAATTACTGAACATCATTATATAAACTTTGGCTTTCCTTACAGTTCGCTCCGCTACGGCGGCTGTATCTTACCATACTTATAATCTGCAAGTGGTGGCTGCATCTAAGTTCAAGCTCAGACAGATGAGAGCCTCTGTTCCCGGAAAAGCAGAAGTTTAGGTGAAGTCTCGAAGAAGTGTAGAGGCGAAGGTGGCATTGGAACCGAAGATCTGGAAGTGATGTGGCTATCTGCACAGCGCTTCTGGCAAAGGAAACTTTGAGCTCTGCGTTTCACGGCATTCCGTAATTTTTACTGGCGGATTGCCGATTCTTGTGAATGCCAGCCAGTGAGATACTATCTCATAAAACTCTGGCCTGCCTTTCTTACTCAGATGTCAGGTTGTTAACGTGTTAAAATCTTGTTAACCTTGAGGCTCCAAAACGTGTATCATTTATTCCCCCTCTCTCTGCCTTCCTTCGTGAGCTGGACAATACTGTTAGATCACCATGAGCATAGACGAACTATCTTCTCCCACTCCTACATAATTTATATGAACCAAAAGGAGCTCTTTTGATATTGTTTCATTCAATTTGGTGTCATCTGGTCGCATGTCGGCGTCTCACGCACTACAAAGAAGTCCCAACATTTTTTTCCCCATTCCGCTCTCTAAAATGTTATCATAGAAGTCCGGGCCTTCGGCGAAGTTTATCTTCTCTCTGTTTCCCCTCGAAACAGTAGTTCTTCCACGACTCTGCTGTCCTGCACACTCCTGATGTGTAATCTCCATTGTCTGATGGCAGAAACATGGCTCCAACTGTGACGATGTGGCGTTTTCTTTCTCCAGCTTAACAAAACACGACTGTGGTTCATTTCACCTGCCTTGCATCTCTCTTCAGACGTGGAGGCGAGGGGCAGTTCTGCGAATAGAAAATGGTTCAAATGGCTCTGAGCACTATGGGATTTAACATCTGACGTCATCTGTCCCCTAGAACTTAGAACTACTTAAACCTAACTAACCTAAGGACATCACACACATCCATGCCCCAGGCAGGATTCGAACCTGCCACCGTAGGAGTCGGGCGGTTCCAGACTGAAGCACCTAGAACCGCTCGGCCACCACGGCCGGCTCTGCGAGTAGAGCTGGGGATGGACTCACTGGGGTTTTATGACCTACATCGCGTTCCTTGCCTTCACAGTGGCCTCTCATTTAGCTACGCATCCATTTTAACATAGAAAACCAAAATATAAGTAGTTATGTGCTGTTAATAACTAGTAATAACTAGTATTTCATTATCCTGAGCAGAGTAATCTATTCCTATTTAATTTAACCATCTCTTGTAAAATTTACTCCAGTTGTGGGCCAGTTTGATTGAAATGGTTGTGTAGCTTCGCCATCTTTCTGCCTGCCCAAATAACAACATTTGCCTGCTACTTTTTGCATTTCATTTCCTAATATTAGCACAATATGGTTTAATGCGACTGCATTCCATTACCATTGTTTTACTTTTGTTGGTATGCATCTTATAATCTACTTTAAAAACAGTATTTCATCCGTTCAACGGATCTTCAGCGTTCTTTGATGACTCTGATGGAATAACTTCACCGGAAATCAATCAACGAGATCACTTTCCTGAAAAGTATATCAGAGTGATTACAGTACAAAATAAAGCTTGTCAATAAACTAAAATTACCCCCAGTTGTCACACATCCTTAGCAGCGACGTGAAATGCCCTTCCTGAAGTTGTCCTGGCACGCTGTAACTTTTTTCAATACTTCCCACATACATTGTATATAAGCCGTCAGTTGCCAGTCGTGACGGAAGATTGGATTACAAGAGCTTTTGTGCAAACACTAGCAGTTGTCGAAAACTACATGTTGTTAGGGATACATTAATTTGCTTTGTATAATTTCCAGAAAGTGTGTGTTTTATTGCTGTGTTATAAATATCGTGCGTTTTCAAGTTCTCAGTCAATTCGTGTCACCTGTGATTAAAAATTCATGTTCAGTGAATATCAGTGGTGTGCTTACATTTAGGATTACCGTCTGCTTGCTGTCTAATTGTTATGTATTGTTTTGGATTCATTACAGTGCTTTACGTAATTTCCTGAGAGTGTCGGTTTAAGATTGTTGTTATAATATATAGTGTTTTTTAGTTTTCATTCACTTCGTGTCTTCAGCTACCTAAAACCTACGTTCAATGAAGCCACTGTGTTGTCCACATTCTCGTATTTTTTACCTCCTCTTGTCACATAAAAGTTACCTGCATCACTCACTAAAAGATAAGTTTTTATTAATTTCTACTTTATTGCAGTTTATGGGTGCTGTAGTGCATTTTGGTTTACTGTAAAAGTAGCGTCATGTTTGATAGTTAATGTGAATGTTGCCCTAAGTTACTTATTATGGGAGAAACTTGTCAGGACTGTGGGTTGGTGTTCCACTTGGGTGACTGTAGCGAGGAAGCCAATAAAGTGTCAGATAAGGCTCTTTCTTGAAGTTGCAGAAAATAGTGGAACAGAGAAGAGAGATTTGTATCCTGCAGGCAGAATTTAAAACGGCGTATTTTTAATAGAGGGAAGGAGTCAGTGGAACCTGGGTAAAGGTGACAAATAACAGGCAGTGGGAGAAAATCTAATAATTCACATTTCAGGTTCGGGTTATCAATCAATTTGACTTGTTATCTGCAACAGGAGAAGAGCCTCAACCAGTTCTTATGCAGTAGACTCGTAGCAAGGACTTTAAGGTTTGGTCGGTAGAAAAGCCACGTAGACAGAAAGGAGTCTGTTGCGAGGTAGGAGTCATGGGAGAGGTTAGGCCAAGTACTACAGCTACAGCTGGATGTATCGTTAAACCTAGTGCCAAGAGTAACAGTAGGGTCCTTGAGCAGAAATTTTGATGGAGAAGATCAGGTACCTATATCAGGAGGAGCAGGAAACAGCCTGGCTATCAACTTAAAACATAGCGTTAAAGATAACCTGGAGGAAATATGAGCAAAAACATCACATCTATACTAGCTTCGTGCAAGTTTTACAGCTCAATGATCAGTCCTAGTTTATCACGGCTGATAGTGATATTAACAAAAAGCTGAGCGGATTACTTTTGACTGAAACGAAGTCTCTTACTGTATCTATGCCATACTTGTTGCTACAGTTACGAGATAGGGATACGCGAACATGGCCTGCTCCTGAATAGGAGGGGGAAGGAAAGATTAGCTGAACATCTTGCAGAAAGTGTAAGCTATCACAAGCTCAAAAGACAAAATCTCTGTGATTACTGGAGTCAAAGTGGCACATTTCTTTAGGTTAGTCAGGTTACAGACAGGCAGTATTGAAAGAAATTAGAGCAGTGCTGCACATTAATATACGTAACAGTTTCGATAAAAATAAAATTAATGTGATTCATTGAAAATCAAGAGAGATGAATTTCTTGTATGCCTAGAAGATATGGAAATTTCTACAGTGGTAGATGTTCTGTGCTTCTCTGAACACTGTGAAACTACAGAGATCGAGAAGTTAATTATCGTGGATTGTAGACTAAAATCATTTTCATGTAGAGCTAACATGGAAAAAGGAGGGGTTGCAATATATGTCAAATTTGGACACAGAGTCAAAAATATTGAAACAAACCGTTATTGTGTTGATCAGAACCTAGGAGCGTGTGCTTGTGAGTTCTTACTGCAGAGTACTTCTCTGATAATTGTAACCGTCTACAGATTCCTCTAGGAAACTTTCAACTGTTTATGAGAAATCAAGATGCGTTATTGAGCTACCTGACAGACAAGAAGAAACGGCAGTTTGTGGAGATTTCACTACAGATTTCTTAAAAGATACAGACAGGGAAAATGAACTATAATAATCATTTTGGGATTTAATCTAATTTAGGTTGTCAGTTTTGTAGCTCGTGTGCAACAAAATAGGATCCATTGATAATATTTTTATAGACAGTGGTCAGGCTGAAACAGTTAATGTGTACCTGGATGTTAACGGACTGACTGGTGATGACGCACATTTAATGAAACTACACAGTATTGCATTTTAAACGCCTAAGTCTGGTTCATACAAAGCACTAAGGCTTATTAATGAGAGCAGGATACAGTGTAAGTTAAAAGTGGTGATACGAGATTAAGTAAACACAGTAAGAGATGCTAATATCAGATTTAATTTCCATAATAAATTTGTGACAATATTTGAAAGTTACTTTTCTAAAAAGCTGTCTATAAGATCCATTAAAAAAAGAAGTAAGTTGTCAATAACTAAGGAAATTAAAATCTGATGTAAGAGGAAGGGGATAATTTATATAAAGGCCAGAATAAGTCAAGATCGGACATAGCTTGCACTGATATTTTATGCATTCACTCATCAAATAACACAAGCCTGAAGGTATGAGACATCTCAGTTCTATTTTTTGTGATCTTTCGAAGGCTTTTGATTATGTAGATCATATTACTCTCTTAGCAAAAAAATAGAATTGATGGCTTAACAAAAGCTGCTTTGAATCATACTTAACGAACAGAGTGCTAAAATTTGTGCTGCCTAATTCAACCAATGTTGGAACGTTAGAAAAATTAGTGACTGGGGAAAAAAATCACGAAGGGAGCCTGACAGGGCTTAATTTTGGCTCCACTGCCATTTTTTGTATATGTGAATGATCATCCACTTAACATATAACAAGCAGAATTCGTACTTTTTGCAGACGATACTAGTGTTCCAATAAACTCCATTAGAGAGAGAGCAAGAAACGAGATTGTAAGTTATGCTTTCCAAATAATTATAGGTGGCTCTCAGAAAATAGATTCTCCATAAATTTTGAAAAGACACACTATTTTTAGTTCTGTATAACAAACAGAGTCGCACCAACAACTGATGTAGCATGAGAGCAGAACTCGAATGCTGCAAACGTGTGTGTGCATCTATTACTGAAGGTTTGAACTGGAAGAATCATATCATTGAGCTTCCCAATACCTTTGATCTTTCTAAACTCGCTGACCTTGAAGTAAAACGAATTAATTTTCTGATATATTTTGCATATTTCCACTCAATAATGTCTTATGGAGCAATTTTTTTAGGAAATTCACCACTTTTAATGAAAATGTTAATTGCACAAAAGTGAGAAGTAAGAATATCGTGCCCACACATGGACGTTATGTAGATCAAGGAGTTAGATATTTTAGTAGCACTGTCACAAAACATATACACTCTAATGAAATTCGTCATAAATAATCCATAACTCTTCAAGAGGGATGGAGACTTCCATATCAGACACACTGGAGGAAAAGAATGATCCTCATTAGCCATTATTAAAGCTGTCAGATGCTCAGAAAGGAGTTCGGTATGCAGCAGCAAAAATCCTTATCATTTGCCCAATAACATAACATGTCTGACAGGTAGCAAAGCATGTTTCAACTCTAACAGAAAATCATTTCTCCTGGAGAACTAGTCCTATTCCATGGATGAATTTCTGTTTAAAGACTGATAGATTTACACTTATTTTCAAGCGAACTTGCATAATAGGATTAAAAAATAATGTGTTCATTAATGTTAACATTAATCATGTATACATATCCTGTTAACTGACTCGTTCCACACCATTTGGATAAAAGAATGTTTCAAATGATCTATGGAACTTGTAACAGCCTAAGAGCATTATCATCCTTATGAAGGAGGTGTAGACCAACTAAAACTTTGAGTAATTGCATACGCGGAGGCGATATTCGTCACTGCCCCTCTGGATAGTTATTGTATTACCATCAATGAAGATGCCTATGCCTTTCCTACATTTTGCCATTTCATTTCAGGTCCCAATAAACACCGAGGGTATCAAAACGGTAAACACATGATGTTTCTGTAACGGTATGGGGCATCCGTTTCTCCATTAGAGTTTCTGTGACGAGAACTTTTCTGAAAACTGAAGTGAGATCATTTGTGAACAGCACATTCTTTCATTCTTTCATGGTGCAATTTCGACGTTGGTTACATTACTGCAAATGCAGAAGGCTCTGGGCTACCATGACAGAAATTTATACTACCCCAAGAACGACATATAAGGCCACTCACGTTCTGTTAGTCGTTTAATGCAGCTACTGGTCCATCTTAATTGCTCTGTAAACATCGTGGTAATTTAGTTCAGAACGACAATGGTATGAGAAAGATTATATGTGTTGATTTTGAAGTGTTCTGCAACGGTCGCTTCCTGTGTCTGAGAACCGTATACATAGTCCTGAAAAGACACTTTCCTGCACTTTCTGCGACACTTAATGCAGTGTAGAATACAATCAAAGCCCGACCTGTATAAAAACGTTCAATGGCTTTGCTCAGAAAAGCAGTGTCCATATGGTCGCAAATACACTTTAAAAAGGGTATTCGAGATACAGGGAAACTTGGGAATTTTTTCGTTTCTCTTCTTCCTTCAAATATATCCCGCCGCTGGTGGCACCAAAGTGATAGTTGCAGACTAAGTCGTCAGTGTTTGCTCCCCAGGTTACAGACAGGTTTTACAGTTCTTTCCTTTCGTCATGGCTTCACCATAACTCAGAAACGCAGATCTAGTCTTCTAGGCTATTTCTACCCAAAATCACAGTAGTTTAGAGTGTCTCATATAAAACTCGTCAGTCGATTTGGATTAAAACTGTAGCATTCACGAATTATTCTTCAATATTAAGTATTAAATTCTGACAGCTGCCTACTGTCGCTGAACGTCCGGATAATAATAACTAGCCATCGTTTTAGCGTCGTTGATGCAGTTGTGTGCTACTGCTGACCAATAGCTGATGAAGCAGGCCTTCAGTGAGTTTTTCGAAGAACGAAACTCGAAGTCGAACAGCATCAGAAATGCTCTGAATCTAACTTATCAAACACTCGTGGTTACGTGGAAAGTTTTTAGATTTTCATAATTTTATGAATGATTACTCAGCAAGAATAGAATGTGGCTTTGATTATTAGGAACAAATGAGATGGCATAGTGATTAAGACACGCGACTCGCATTCCAAAAGGCGGAGCATCAAATACAATCTGGCTGTCTATATTCAGGTTTCCCATGGTTCCTCTAAATCCCTTAAGGCACATACTTGAGCAGTTCCTTCGTGATGGATGTGGCAGTCTTCCTTCTGGATTCTTCCCCAATCGAAGTTTGTAGTCCGTTTCCAATGACCTCAACGCTGACGTGACGTTCGCTTCCTTCCTGTCATCTATATTTTAAAAGGTTCTCAAGCAGTGCAATATTTACAGTATACAATGATTTAGATATCTTCGAAAAATTTGAAGAAATATTTTTTACATAATACTTCTCATGTATAAGAGGAGACTATACCAATAATGCTGTTTCCAAGAACGTACCTGCTCTGTAAGAATCAGTTATGTAATACCGCATTTAAATCAGTATTTCAGACACGTTGTTCGGTTATAGAAAATTAACATCTCATACACTTGACAGAAAGACGTAAGAGGGACTGAAGTTAGGTTAGAGAGAAGGGTTATATTTTAATGCTGAAAATTAAATCAAGGTACTCATACAGATTTATTTATATCATAGAATTTATTTCATATACATAATTTCCATAGTCTATACATTATCTTTTGTGTAACAAAAAATAATTCATGATAGATGATTTCAACTTTTATTACTTATATCGAAAATATTTGATAGATACCTTGACACTTACAAAAATACAATAAACAATAATAGTTTTTATCTCTGACTTTTTTTGTGGCACAGTGTCTTTCAAGTTGTTATTTCCTGGACATATTTCTTCCTTTCAATTCCATACAATCCTCCCATCCTTATCTGGAGCAGGTAAAATATTTTGTTTTGAGATGTGGGAAATTTTCATTAGTTTTATGTATGCCACAGGGTCACAGCGTTCGCTTCAGGGAGACCTATCATAGTCATGTTAAACCAGCATTAGCACCTACTGTTTCAAAGAAACAATACAATTGGCAGATAGTTTTATATATTCATCTGCTCCCTCTTGCTTATTTCAGACGCTACGTCATTCTACAACGAAGGTTGATATAATATTTGCCTATGGACAGAATTCAACATTGTTGTGTTACATTAAGCAATACAATCATAAGGAAGGGCAATACCACATTAAAACGATGCTTTAGACACTTAATTTATACATCATTCAGAGAAAAAGTAATATACTGCACTACACACTGACAGCAAATAACTACTGCATATACACTAAGGTAAACACCATAATTACTATGAGAACAATTTTACAATTACTATTGTACTGTAAAATGTCATCATCAAATAATCTCGAGTTACATGTTGTTTATTGACAATGTGAATGTCATCAAAAAAGAGTCTTATATTTAATTTACCACAAATAACATCAAATACTAGCTATGAAAATGGGATATGAACAACAACTTTTGGATATGTGTTACATGATATAATATAAAGGTAAATAAATACATTGGATGATTAACGTTTTGAGATATCAAAACTCACTACTTCACTTCTCCTGTTTTATACCCATTTACAGTGCTGTGAGTTTCCAAATTGCATTTAAATACTATAAATACCTCCTAGAGATTTGCCTCATTAGTGTTTGGCCATGACATTCCATTCCATCTTTTGATGAGTATTAGTAAAACAATTGAAGGACTTGACATATTTAACGGAAGTAATCGCTTCAGTCTCAATATCAACATACGATTGACATTTCAAACAACTTACAAAATCGCAGAATATGAACACAATACCTGTGATACATCTTACATGAAATGAGGGGAAAACATAATGTTTTGTCAGAAGCAAAAGGGTAGATACAATGATGATTGCGTGTTTCAAGTCGTAAAACTAATTCATTAAATGTTTTATGAAATAAAACAAGGAGACTGCAGAATTAATGTGGTCAACTGGTTGTGTAACTTGGGCCAATATACTACAAAGATCTGTTGAATACATGACATACAATGAATGTTGTCTACAATTATTGGAAATCTTCTATCAGTTTTTAACTACTTACATAAGAATGAACGAAGTGCACAGGTTGACTGAAATACAAATTAAATACAAACAACAAAAGAAAACATACATGTAGAGAATACACTGAAAAGATTTATTATTGATTAAGTGCTATCCATTACTCAGTTATTGAAAGTGAATCCTTCTTTTTACAGCAGGGACAGAGGTAGCTTATTCATATACAAAAGAAGGTATCTTTCTTGCCAACAGATGTCATTTGTGTTCTAAGTATTCGTTAAATGGTGTCAGAATTCGGTGTATAGACGTAAAGCAAAAGACTGATCCTTCAATCCTTCTTCATGATTAATTGCAGTTTTATTAAAATTTTATGATGTAAGTTTATCTTTCCTCAAGATGAATCTTGAAAAATTAACATCTTCATTTCCCCAAGAAAATAATAGTTAACGTAGTAGATATTAGATTACATTGCAGCCATAACTTGCTAACGTCAACCACATGATTTCGGGAACATCTATGAATGTAATTTTCTTAACAAATGAGTCATATCGAAGGAATCAGTTTGTAATGTTTCTTTTATTGCAATAATTATATTTCATTAAGGAGAACAAACATTACCAGGGACATTTCGGCTTCCAGAAAGATGAAATTGGCCCATAACATGTTAGTCTTTGACAGCAATAACATCAGAAAAGAGGCAGCTCATATTAGAACACTTCACACAACTGAAAGTGGTAAAATTTTGCAAATGAAGTTCATGTTCAAGAACTCAGTTCTCAGGGGACAGAATGCTAGATTAATTTAAGTTTAGGGTTTTACGTGACATTAAGTGAACAATTACGCTCAGGCAACCCTTCATCTTAGTTTCAAAGGTTAGTGTGAACTGCTGCTCCCTCGGTGTGTAATCCTTCACTTCTTTAGAAAGTAAGTTGCAGAATTATAATTTATGATGTTTTTTGTTCACTGCTATTATTCTACTACTTATTTTGGCTAAATGTCATTTATTGTTCTAATAATTTTTGTGAATGTTTGATCAGTTTCTTAAGGTTTGCTACAATGTAGTCTATGTCACAGAAACTTTCCTGTTTAAGGTAATGACTTGTCTGTTTCGTTCCACTTAAAATGATGAAGGTGGTTACCACTGATTAGAAATGTTTTCGCATGCGAAAATATTTAGTTTGTAAATGAGACTCGCAAACACAATTTAATATACTGAATCATGATTTGTTTTATAAAACACCGGAAAGAGATTATCAGAATCAATTCATATTGAAGTATGTGGAAATTCGCAACGTTATCAGACCTCGACCTAGAAAAGACAAATCAAGTCATAACCAAAAGTCGCAGCTGCTTAGAATGACGAAATATATTAAAAGAAGCACACAGAAAAATAAAGTTCCAGTTTGCATGTCAACCTTTATAAATGTATTGGGAGTGTCACGATTCAGATTAAATAGTGTCACTAAACAGTTTCATCAGCACGGTTTTGTACAAGACCGGAGAGGCGGCTTCAGGAGAGACTGTGTCATGAAGTATATCAATAGTCTAAAGTGTGTAGAGACACATTACTGTAGAGGACGAACAGAAAGACCGTATCTGCCTGCGAATATGAATTGTAAAATATTACGGAAAATTTATTCTTCCATGCCCGAAAACATCCCTGTGGAGCTATCTTACTTCAGGTACATCTTTAACACAAAATACAACGTAGGCTTTGGTACACCAAGAACTGATATGTGTTCTACATTCTTAAGCCTAGCTGAAAACTTAAAACATGAGAGAGACCCTAACAAGAAAACTCAATTAATTACTGAAAAAAGGGTTCACAAGTTAAAGTGTATGGCATTTTTAACACCCTGAAGGACAGAGACATTGAAACGTTAATTCTTTCACTTGATTGTGAGAAGAATATTCCATTGCTCAAAGTTCCAGATCAGTCATGCTATTATAGCATACAAATTTATGTCCAGAATTTTACTATTGTTAAAGATCACAGCAAATCTGAGTTAAACCGTTCCACTGTCACTTCTCATTGTTGGACAGAAAACGAATTCAGTCGAGATTCAAACACTATAGCCTCATGTGTGTTTGATACACTACACTCTCTAGACATGTCCCATTACAAACATATTCGATTGGTATGTGACGGGTGTGCTGCACAAAATAAGAATTCTACTTTGGTTCCAATGTGTATGTTTTGGCTTTCCGTAAAGTCTCCACCACATATCGATGGAATTGAAATGATTTTTCCAGTCGCCGGTCATAGTTACATTCCTCCAGACCGTGTGTTTGGAAACATAGAAAGGAAAATGAAAAGAATGGAAGTAATAATACAGCCTGAACAAGTGTGTGAGATAATTTCGAGTCAGTCAACATTGAAATTGGTAGTAAGAGATTCCAGTGTTGCCGACTTCAAGAATTGTGTGAAAATTGCATTACGAAATCCAGGATAATGGCATTTTTCAATTTCAAATTGTAAGAGCATTTACACAAAGCGCGGAGTGGGAAATAAAATTCTTGTGCATGGTGAACAAACGTACAGAAATGGCCTTGGAGTGTTTAGATAAGTGTTTAAATCTGGAGTAAATGCACTTAGACATCCCGAACTCTTTCAACCAAAGAATTCAATCTCTTTAGAGAAAAGGAGTGATGTTGAAAAACTTCTGACTGCCCATTATGGGGAAAACTGGAGAGAAATTGAGGAGCTCAAGTTCTATAAGTATTTCATTGATGAGAATACATCGGATCAAACTGATCATGAGTGTATGTGTGACATGATTCAAGAGGAACTTAATGTTGTGATACAGATATAGAAGAGTAAAATTATTTTCAGTTTTAGAAGTCAATCTCCTTCAAATCTTCAGTTTTACTTTAGTAGCTTAGTTTCTTTTGGAATTTGATAGTTTCTTTCTTCTCAAAGAATGTTTAACAAGTTTGAATTATTTTCCTGATTATAGTATTCTACTTTTCTTTGTGATCAATAATTATTTCTCATGAATGGAAAATTTGTAAATTTCTTTGATCATTAAACTGAAGAAATGTGCACAGTAGACATTTCTTTTGTGAAATTGCGAACGGTATTCCAAACTAGAGAATATCTTTTGTAAACTAACACAAGCAAAGTCCATAAAAGATGATTAATTGGTATTATCACAATTAACATCGGAATGTAATATTATATATACACTATAGAAGAGGAAGTGGCTTGCAGTCGGAACCAAAAAGTGTTGCATATCGAGTCGCAACACGATAGTTCCCGCGAAATCAACATCATCCAAGCAGCTCAGTACCAAAACTCACAAGATCCAAAATGGGGATTGTCAAAACTTACATGTTCCATAGCTCGTTAACAAAACTCACATGATCCATAATATAACCTTAAATAATTGAAATTTCTCAATAAGCAAACATAATCTGAAATATGCATAATGATTTATAGCCATTGTTCTTGCACTTACTGATGTCAATCTATGGCACATGCGCATGACGCCTGTAAAACACGGTTTTAGTCATTTGTGAAAATTTATGTTTTTGGAGCATGTGAGTTATGCTTCTAACCTGCTCATATGTAAACTCTTCTCTGTTTTTCTAAAATGATTTAAAAATGAATGTTTCCCATGTTGTCACAATCGTGCTTGCTCTAAAATGCGATATTTTAATATGCAGCTGAGCATAAGCTGCATACCTACCCAGTAACGTGGATTTTTGGTTGCTACACTTTAAGCTTATGAATGACGTCCTTAAGTTTATGGTTGTTGAAAATAAAAACGAGAAAACGCTGTCCTACGTTATTTAAAGCATCAAACAAGCCACCACAACTGTCATCGAAGCCAAAACTGCCACAGAGACATAATGATAAAAGAAGGTGAAAAGCGATGAAAGTGTTTCGAATACGGAACAGACTAATTCCATTAGTGTCGCTAGATCAGAGCCACAAATCTCGGAACCCTCATCACAGGCTATTTTTTTACCATGACGCAATTATATTAACCCTAGGATACATATATGTGGTCCATTGTACCGACCAAACTTTCATGTTATCAAAGAATTCTCCTAAAATTTTTGTATTTCACTTTATGTTCAGCATAATCCTTTCAAACTTACTTTAGGAAAACATTATTTGGAGCGAATGAAATTAATTATATTCATTTATTAGTTTTGTAAACCTACACACCTAATGCATGACCAAAGGTTAGATGCCTTAGAGAACATGTCGCCTTTCTAAGAGTTTACTTATCCTTGTCCTGAATAACACGAATGGAAAAACTACAGACAATAATTAGCAATCACACACAGCTATATTCATTGTTGAAAAGTAGGAAGTATGCTGGAAGCTGAAATCCAGTATTCTTCGAGAGTTAATTTTATTTCTTTTCCCCCAAACTTTTTCTAGTTAGCAGAAGTTTAGTTTCATAAACAAATTATGTATCTTTTTATCCTTTCCTTACTGTATGGGTTCCATATTATCGACCAGAAGCAAAGAATATCAACTGAAGTTATCACAAGTGACCAAAATGTTACATCAACAATTTCGGAATGGTTTTAAGTCAAGCTCTATTTGATGTGGGAAATTACAGCAATGCAGACACTGGTGATCTTCAGTATGAGGAATGCATGTCTTGTCGTGTCCCGAGTGCATAAAGCAATGAAGATTCGACGGAGACAGGATACAGTAGTGTTGATTCCGTTATCAGTTGTGATGAAACTCAGTGGAGTGAAACACCGTCGCCATCCAACAGATTTCGAGTACACAATATCATGAAAATTCCATTACATTGTGCTGATTCTGAAGTTAGGTACACTGCAAGTATCAGAAAAACATTGCAGGAGGCTATTTTTGTTGAAATGAACGCACTATTTGGACTACTGATTATTGCTGGTGAACGCAGAAACTGAAATGTCCCATTCTGATAACTATATCACGTTGACTTCGCTACTCCCACTTTCGTGACTACATTACCAAGTGACTGATCTGAATAGACTCGAGGAGCCTTGAGATTTAATGACAAACTAACCAGAGAGGCTAGAAGTAAATGTGACAGTTGGGCACCAGTCCGTTTAATCTGGAAACTTTTCAGAGAAAACTACCGACAAAGGATTGCTGTCGATGGAACGTTAGCTACTGAAGAACAATGTGTTCCAGTTAAGACGCTGTGTCTAATTATTCACTGCATTCTCAGCAATTTGGTGAAATATGGAAGCAAATTTTTTGACACTGCGATTCTTTAACTGCATATGGCAAAGGTGGTTTACTTCAAGTTGGGGATGTCCCTGATGAGACAAGACAAACTAGAGTCGCTTCTAAGAAAGACACTAACAAAGTCGTTGCGAGGAGTCTCAACAAATATTATAATCGATTTTTCTTTCAAGGGTTCCGATATTTGAAGAACTTTCACAGTGAAGGCTAAAGCCGTAAGGAATTCTGAGACAAAGAAAAGTAAATATTACCAGAAATTAAGGCTTTAAAGACCAAGGAAACATGAGACTTTTATTCTACAATAAAACAAAATCACGAATTGATTCTGCTGACAGATGGCACATACATACACCTGCAAGAGATGGTCGAGGAGGCAATGTAAACAACATAGGAGCAATATCCGCCGTACGCTGATTTCACAGCAACATCCCAACTACCAGGAAAGAGTTCCCAAAAAACAATTACCCTCAAGGAATTTTGATAAGAAATGATACGTCCTCATATGGAACAGAAAGTCATTCACACCCGCCTCCAAAAGAATGTTCTACAAGCTATGGCACGTTGTGACGTTACTCGTCAACAGTCTATGATTGCAGAAATTAAAAGATCACCAAAAATAACGTATTTTATGTTCCCACATTGATTAGAGGGAAAAAGTGATCAAACGTGCAGAAATTGCGCAGAAGAATTGTAAAGACGGTAACGTAATTAACTGTAAAGAAGCTCTTTTTAATGATCAGGTATATTGGTGAGAGCCGAGTAAAAGAAGTTTGTCGTTTGATCTAAGAAAAAAATGTAATTTAATTTTGATATTGTGTTTCATATACTAAAATAGTGGCTACATTGTCATAATAAGTACTTTTTTATTCATTTCATGTCACTAAACACATCACAATTTTGTAAAAAAGTTATAATAAATAGCAGTTTATATTTGTGTGGTAGGGGTCTCACAGATCCTCTCATTTATTTTCGAGTCCTGCGGCTCATGTGTTCAAGAGATACATAAAATTTTTCCTGTGTTCTAAAACCGAGTGAAGAGCAAGAATTTGCCAATCAACGTACTCTTTGTAAATTTAGCACTTGAACACGAAAGTGTCTATCACAATAAGAACAGCTAGCAAAGAGATCATAGAAACCAGGTGAAGAATGACATCCTTATTTTTTTTAAAAATAGATCCTAGACCTAAACAAGGATTGAGATTGCTCATTTGGGCTGCTAATTCATTAGGTACATATTTCAAATACTTTATTTACCAGATTTTTATTCTTTTACAAATTATTCTCACCCAGTTTTCTGCTGGTCGTTATGCAGTGACGGAGAATCAGTATTATAGAATGTATTTATGTTAATCGCTGTGTAATCTGAACGTTGTAACAAATTTCAACCATACTTATATCCTTAATTGGGAAGCTTCATACCACATACAATAATAACATGGAAAATGGGTGTCCTAATGACTAAACAGAAGAATGAACGGGTGAAATACCACATATATGTATTTCTTTTCTGGGTAAGTTGCAGTTAGCACATCACGATTCATTTACGACTGTTCGCGTTCCTTACATTTATTTTATGATCATCCACGTTTTTCCTGTTTTTGCTAAGGTTTAGGACGCAAAAATATTCTAGCAATTTCGCAATAAAGAGTTGAAATCACACGTTATTCTAATGACACGTATCACAGGCGGCATTCTTTCTCGCCACTAGGTGCGCTGGTGTCGCTCCAGCTGTCAGACGGTACCAACTTTTAAGCAGTGAGTGTCGTGACTGTATATGCCAAACTGTGGACACACCAAGATAATCACTTACTACCCTGAATACCCATCCTCGTTTATATTTATGAATTAAATGTACCATCCTCTATTGCCACAATTTTTGTTCCTTTCCTAGTTAGTTTGGATGTTTCTGCAGTCAGCCACTTTCTTCGTACATTCCTCCATGGGTCTGTCATTAGCCTCTTGATAACACAGGTTTTCTCCTCTTTATGTCACACTTTCTTTAATTTTCAATGCAATTTTTTTCGGTAGTGCCTGATATATTCCTTCCTTTTTCTGTAGCCGTCTATCATGTCTGTTTATAAAACATGTTCTGGAATCATGTTCCGGTTCGTCCATAGTATATTACTTTTATTATCGTGCATGCTTGGTTGAATGTTTTCATTCGCCTACGTGAAATTATCTGAATAGTCTCGTTCTTCAATAGTTTGTTACATTGTAGCGCATTGTTAGCGCATTAGACAGAGCGTAAGTCTCAAACTTTCAGCGCACTCTAATTCCTATCATATGGAAAGCACTTGAGGAAAGCTACATGTTCTCCTCCTACACTGATGGTCCACATGGCCTGTCACGTTGACTCGAACAATTACGTACTCCATTTCTGCTATTTTGTCAATAGCTACGAACGTTCTCTACAACTTAAACTTTCGAGTCACTTTCGCTATTACTGATTTTAATATTCACAGTTTTCTATTCCACTACGGACTGTCAGCTTGTAATCTGTTTTGTGACTGTTTTATGTTATGCATAATACTTGAATGCACAACTTATTTTGTCTGTTAGCTATACTTGTCACTTAGGTAAGCAAATAATGCAAAACCATAGGTTTCTTGAATTTGTCAGTGTACAATATATTCTATGATATTTGGAGCGTCCATCTTGGACAGCAATATTTCTTTATCTGATAAGTGTATAATCATCTTCAAGGTGACTACTTAGAAGATGTATCGCTGCCCTTGATCCGCGCCCAAGAGAAGAGGGAAAATGGAAAAGTTTCCTCTTAAGACTATACAGAAGCGTTATGATACATTGTGTCCTTGTATTTCAAACTGTCTAAGTGGAAGTTAAGTGCTACGTCTACCGAAAACAGCATTGTTTCCATGTTAACGATCTACAGAATAAATAAAAAACTTTTAAATTATTTAAGTGAAATAAATTTGAGGCAAAAATATTAGTAAATAAACACTTTAGCTCGAAATGAATAAAAGAAATATAACGTCTGCGTAAAATTCTAAAATATTTGTTATTTAACTAAACGGTCTTCAGCTGTTATTAGGTTATTGGGTTCACAGACAAATGTGTTTAGGTGTAAATTTTTTGAGATAAGGATTTTCAACATGGTTTATCGGATGGGGTTTGCAGTTGGCTGTGAAAGACGGCAAATATTAACGTTCGATATAACACAAAAGTGAGTAGAATTGTTTCGAGGGAATTGTGATATTGGCTTACATTAAAGAAATAACATATTGCGTCAATAAACTACATGGTAAATTGTAACAGTTGTTCAGAGAACAACAAATTGAGCAAACTGCAGTAAACATTGATTCATCTCACTTCAGTCTCGTACACAACGTTAAGAACTGTGATCTTTGACAGATAATCGAGAGACTCTTTGGATGTGTCTGTTTAAAAATTTATGATCTCACAAAATTCACAGATACACATAGTTATCTTTGAACGTGATGGTCTAAAAGCCGAAAACCGGCTGGTTAAATGTTTAGTATTCTAGAACATTTCACAAGTATCGTGCGTTCTTTAATTCATAACGCATAAAGTATTCTACGCTAAAGTATTCTTCCCTGAATAAACGGAACAGTCCGTTAACGAAGTTTAACTGCTATTTCTTTACATTTTCTACAAAGGTCAGTCCTTGATTAAAATCTTAGTTTCACTTAGTTCGGCATATAAAATTCAACACCAATTGGAATGGCACAGTTCGGGTTGACGTAACGGCAAATCTTATTTAATGTTTTACTTTTATGTGCACACCAGCGCATTGGAGATTTAACCAACTGTGACATCACACTATCATATTCATGGTGTCTCGAGAAAACCGAATTACCTCTTTAATTGTTCACATAGTGAAAAAACTTGTGACTGACTTTATATAATTCCCCGGTTGCATATTAGTAAATACGACACTGGGATACCCCGTACCAGGTTCTTCATAGAAAATGTAGCTTTCTTCATGAAGACAATTTGTGGTTGCAAATCAGTCAACTTGCCAATCATTATTTACATACGGTAAACGAAATTCAGTAGATCACGAAGAACTCATGTTTGAAGGGATATTATAAACATGTGAAAAATACGAAGGACCCAAAGCTCAACGCTAAAGTGGGGCACTCTATTACAGAAATTTTAAATAATCCGACGCGATGAGTTTGAAATTTAGAAATATTTAAAAATAGTTACATGATTCCTACAAAAACAATATTTCTTCAACCTTCGGCTTTGGTAAGTAACATGGCATGTCTGATTGTGTTATGCTTTCAAAAAATTTAACGTATGACCTCCTTGTTTCATGAATACCTTTATGTTACACTTGGATTGGGGGGGGGAGTGTCATCAAAGAGACCTTTGTTCCCAGAAACTGAGAGGTAATTAATTACATTTCATTTGTTCATGTTTGTAATAATTATATACAGTTTCAGTGTTGAGACATGACACGATGAGACCAAAATTTGAAAGTGCTGAACTACTCAACAACGTAATCCACAGAGGCAGCTCGTAGTTTATGGTCGTTTTTCATATCACCACCTCGCGCGGAGCGCGTAAATTATACATCATTAAAATTGCATATTTGTTTGGAAATGGTGGCATTAATTGTTTCAGAAGTCTTAAAAGATACGCAGGTGTATCTCTTACACATGAGAAATATAATATATCCTACCCTGACGAAATAGCTGATATAAAATATAGCTTTCCGAAGACATCCTCAGAGATGCAATAGTGTAGGTTCTATTACAGTCATAATGATCGGTTTACCCCACGTACATACTTGCAATTTTCCGATAATTGTCATTAATGCCAGGTGTAGAATGATTTGATTTCTTACAGTCCCCTCAAGAAACAACCATTCAGCATTAAAACTGCTACTTTCCATTCCAATCAACCATCACAGATGAGCGACAGCAAAACTGGGGTGCTGAAAATGACGTTTCTTTACTCAAAAGTACTGACCCCTGGTTAATCAAGAGAGCGATGCACAGCTTCGTGCATAATACGGTCAAAGGAAATGGGTCAAATGTCCGATTGCAACATATTTTAGCTCAATATATTGAGTTAAATACAGTGAAACCTGTTGCGATACACCCACATCTTTCAAGCTGGAATACTACAGCATTAACGATCTCATCTATAGCTGGCTTTCATTCATCCGTGAAATGAGATAACACCTGTTTCTTACGGTAGTTACCGCTTTCAGTAGTGAGACATGTATTCAACAAGGTGAGACACGAATATAAATGCGGTTACAGACACTTAGAATTTGGAACGGGTTGTGGGTAGACAGGGGGACGAAGCGGGGCTGTTTTTCAGTGAGCAGTGGAGCGACGAACTAGACGGAGGCAGCGGCGGCACTGCTGGGGTGCTTGGCGGCCATCGCCGTCAGCACGCGCCCTCCCCCACCGCTCTCGCGACTCCCGGCCAGAGTCACCACCAGCGCTCCGGGAGGCACGGCATTGGCACGCGGCCGTGAGCGGCAACGCCGCAGGTTGGTCCCCACCAGCAGCACGATAATCACCGCGTAGAACACCATCACCACCTGTAACACCGACAGTACAATACTGAGCAGGCTGAATACTGACACCACCATCGCGGTGATCATCACAAGTAGGTCAGGGTCATCAGGAGTACAATAATGACAATCAAGAACGTCGTCGTTATCTGTGTAATCACCAACACTGTCATCATCTCAAGTAACAACACTAACATGCTCGTAAACTCATACAGGTTGTAGGGAATGTATCAGGACTCTCCACTACATGGAAAGCAGTATAGTCAATTTTATGCTGTTCTTTGCATTGTGTAAGCACTCAGATATCGATAGTAACAATCTGAGGGCAAAACATGGTACCGCGATTGTAAGCATTGCTGTGGGACGAGGTCTGTCTGCGAGAGTGGAGGTAGTAGTGACGGTCGAGAGTTCGGGGAGACAGAAGACGTATCTCGCCGCCCTCACGTCGGTGGTTAGTCCGAGTTTGCAATAATCCCATGTTTTGCTTATCACTTAAAGAAGCCTCCTCCTCCTCCAATTAATAGTAATTATGCCCCACATCTAATTAATAAATAAATGTTGTGGTTATTAAATGTTAATGTAACTTTGATACTGAAATAATTTATTAATCTGGCACTCAGCCATTATTGATACCTATGTCATCATTGTTTTCATTGTCTATTATTGGTTTCTGAAATTTTAAACAGACTTAATTAATTAAATCCCTTCTTAAAAGTTACTTTGTACTTGACAGGATCCAAGCAAACTCCTTTTTATTAAATTCATTCTTACAACATAAGCTTTAGCCGCTGCTGCTGCATGCTGCTGCGAATTGCTGTAAACCACATGGAAAAAGGCAGTCATCTAAAAGGATGAGTGCAAAACTTAGGGCCAAAACAGAGACACGGACACACCACAACATGTCATGTACTCCAGTCGGGTAAACTCATTCAACACACACACACACACACACACACACACACACACACACAAACTGTTATGCAGGTTAGATTACGTTTACTGATAGCTCAGTTTCACAGACGAACATATTGCTTGCACATACGTTACAAGGCTTCACCCCAGCAGTAGCAATCCAGTGTAAACACAGTATACTGTCACTACCTGCAGTTTCACCAGTACCTTTTTCCAAAGCTGTTTCACAGAGGAAGACCGCACTGCAGTTCCTTCTCTAAATCCTCGCACAAACGAAAAAATGGCTGACATCGAAGTAAGTGTCCAAGGAATAGAAAAGCAACTGGAATCACTCAATAGAGGAAAGTCCACTGGACCTGACGGGATACCAATTCGATTCTACACAGAGTACGCGAAAGAACTTGCCCCCCTTCTAACAGCCGTGTACCGCAAGTCTCTAGAGGAACGGAGGGTTCCAAATGATTGGAAAAGAGCACAGATAGTCCCAGTCTTCAAGAAGGGTCGTCGAGCAGATGCGCAAAACTATAGACCTATATCTCTTACGTCGATCTCTTGTAGAATTTTAGAACATGTTTTTTGATCGCGTATCATGTCATTTCTGGAAACCCAGAATCTACTATGTAGGAATCAACATGGATTCCGGAAACAGCGATCGTGTGAGACCCAACTCGCCTTATTTGTTCATGAGACCCAGAAAATATTAGTTACAGGCTCCCAGGTAGATGCTATTTTTGTTGACTTCCGGAAGGCGTTCGATACAGTTCCGCACTGTCGCCTGATAAACAAAGTAAGAGCCTACGGAATATCAGACCAGCTGTGTGGCTGGATTGAAGAGTTTTTAGCAAACAGAACACAGCATGTTGTTATCAATGGAGAGACGTCTACAGACGTTAAAGTAACCTCTGGCGTGCCACAGGGGAGTGTTATGGGACCATTGCTTTTCACAATATATATAAATGACCTAGTAGATAGTGTCGGAAGTTCCATGCGGCTTTTCGCGGATGATGCTGTAGTATACAGAGAAGTTGCAGCATTAGAAAATTGTAGCGAAATGCAGGAAGATCTGCAGCGGATAGGCACTTGGTGCAGGGAGTGGCAACTGACCCTTAACATAGACAGATGTAATGTATTGCGAATACATAGAAAGAAGGATCCTTTATTGTATGATTATATGATAGCGGAACAAACACTGGTAGCAGTTACTTCTGTAAAATATCTGGGAGTATGCGTGCGGAACGATTTGAAGTGGAATGATCATATAAAATTAATTGTTGGTAAGGCAGGTACCAGGTTGAGATTCATTGGGAGAGTGCTTAGAAAATGTAGTCCATCAACAAAGGAGGTGGCTTACAAAACACTCGTTCGACCTATACTTGAGTATTGCTCATCAGTGTGGGATCCGTACCAGATCGGTCTGACGGAGGAGATAGAGAAGATCCAAAGAAGAGCGGCGCGTTTCGTCACAGGGTTATTTGGTAACCGTGATAGCGTTACGGAGATGTTTAATAAACTCAAGTGGCAGACTCTGCAAGAGAGGCGCTCTGCATCGCGGTGTAGCTTGCTCGCCAGGTTTCGAGAGGGTGCGTTTCTGGGTGAGGTATCGAATATATTGCTTCCCCATACTTATACCTCCCGAGGAGATCACGAATGTAAAATTAGAGAGATTAGAGCGCGCACGGAGGCTTTCAGACAGTCGTTCTTCCCGCGAACCATACGCAACTGGAATAGGAAAGGGAGGTAATGACAGTGGCACGTAAAGTGCCCTCCGCCACACACCGTTGGGTGGCTTGCGGAGTATCAATGTAGATGTAGATGTAGACAACTATTGACTGAAAAGCGACATCACCACAGGTCCTTCCTCATCGACGTCCCAATAATCATGGCACACATCATTGCTGTCAGCTTGCAACGTAACCATTACCGTCATCACCTTGCAAAGACCCACCCCCATATACGAGGTGGCTATCATATGCTTGTGTGCTGGCACTCGACTCTGAGGTAAGCCAGTTCGAATCATGGTGGTGGATGAAATTTACACTGGTAGTATTTGGCCAAGAAAGAGGGAGAGGTAGTGGCGTGAAGTTCTTGATCATTAATCTTTGCTACAATGTCCCGGATTAAATTCGAAACCCATCCGCTGTGTCTCTTGAAGTGAGGGCATTTGTTACTGTTGATGGTGATCGATCTGTCGAAAGGCGACGTTAAGTTCGATTGCCCCTTCGTGCTATTCGCGAGGCGTAGGCTATGTGCCGGCATTGGGTTCCGTCCTCTCCTTTCTCCCATCCTCTCCAGCACGAACCCAGCACTAAACAACAAACACACCCATTACAGTCATATATACTTAACACTTACATACACAGGCCATACTTAGTGACTGACAGTGCCTGACTGCGTGAAGGGAAGGGAAAATAGTTCCAATTGGGCGGCTGCAACTTCCATTAGGGGTCTCCCAGCCATTGATGCCATATGCCTTTACTTTTTACCTTGCAGACCTCAGGAATATCTACATAGCTTCAAGGACAATTGCTCTTATTTTTTCTACAATTATCTCGATGATACTTCCACGACTTTAATCTTCAACTAATGATTTTCTCCCACAAAAAATTTAGAAATTACGGTGCTTTCATAAATATCCACCCTAGATACATCTAGTAATACATATACCGAGGAAACACATCGAGATATTGTCTTCGATATGCTATAACGGTAGACGCTAGTAGTTTTTAATTTGTACAGTTGCCGAATTCTAGCACCAACTTTGTTTTTAAAGGAACTCTGCCATTGGAAAGAGCCTTTGAGGAGGACTTCGACTGCATAGTATACGTGAATCTTGCTCATATCATAACAAGGTAACAGCGCCACAAATCCTTAACCTGCCATAAGGAGAAAAAGTTCAACAAACGTCTGCTCTATGGTGCGAATTGTAAGTAATGCACCATATGGCTAATGCCTCCAATCCAGTACCATTCCCATAGGCATGTAATGGGGTGGTCGCCTTCCTCACCCACTCGTTACACGAGCTGTGGAAATCCCAGGAAAACAGTCATCTGTACATATTAACATGGGGGAATTGTTTTCCCTCATGTCTTCAGCAGCCTCCATCGTTCCTCGTCGCTCGAGCTCGAAATATGTGACGCTGACAGCGCTGGTATCAGATCGTTGCCGCTAGTCATGAGTCTCCAACGACTGATCCCTGTATTCAGCTGTGAATCGTCTACGTAAGTCAACGCTCACCGGTCTACGGCAGTCGGCATTGGGAGTTCCTCTGTCGCCAAGTACCGACTGTCTGTAGTCTCTCAATTTAGAGCTGCCTTGCCGAGCGCGTCAGTCTCTCCAGATCAACGCTAGTCACACCTCGGGCTCCCTCGAGACAGAGTAGACCACCAAAGGTCAAGGATATATCCACTGGTTGTGTGTCGAGCCACTGGGCCCTTACTTAATACCTCCTCTCCACCGATTCACAGGACGTCATCTCCAACACGGTCTCCAAGCTATTGCCTCGTGAGACTCCATCTACCATGGACTCCACCCTCATCCGAAGACCAGGGAGCACTAGGCTGATCACGAGCTGCATGATGAACTGCCAGGTCATCAGCGAGAGCTTCATAGTACACTGCCTCCGTTATCGTCTCCAAGCTCTCCGTCTTGTAGCACTTTATTCTAAAAAGTTGCAGATTATGCAGTACAGTTGGATATTATGCAGTACAGGTCAACAAAGAGCTGAGAGGTG
The DNA here is from genome assembly GCF_021461395.2 of Schistocerca americana. Lineage (NCBI taxonomy): Eukaryota > Metazoa > Arthropoda > Insecta > Orthoptera > Acrididae > Schistocerca > Schistocerca americana. Next base: position 469,609,018 of record NC_060130.1, on the reverse strand, counting down.
AATCGGAGCCAGGGTTACTAACAGTTAATGAACAAATTAATGTGACTGAAGAGATACAGAATAAACAAGACTCGGAAACTGTCAGGAACTGTGTAGCGATTCTATCACACACACACACACACACACACATATATATATATATATATATATATATATATATATATATATATAACACTTTCTTGGATACATTGGCAACTACAGGAATCCAAACCAGCTTTTCTCTACCAGTGGTATGTTATCAAAAAGAATTTCAGATGTGTGTGAATTCCTAAGGGACCAGACTGCTGAGGTCATCGGTCCCAAGACTTACGCACTACTTAAACTAACTAATACTAAGAACAACACTCAACCCATGCCCGAGGGAGGACTCGAACCTCCGGCGTGAGGTATGTTATCATAGGAACCAATCTTTACCATATTTGTTCGCAGAGTAGTAGTTAACATCTGCATGATTAGTGTACCTTACGACAGTGTACTGCTTACAGTCGTGTTCCCTGCGGAAACAAAGTCTCGCTGGGTTCAATCGGACGAGAGGCGCTCAAAAACTAATGTAACATTTATTTTTATGAAAACAGGTTGGTTTTATACAGAGTTCCAATCCACAGTATCAACCTCCACTCTTTTGTATATTAAACCCTATTTTTCAACATAATTTCCTTTCAATGGGACGGCCTTATGCCAACCTACTGCATGCTGTATGCCCACATGGTACCACTCAACTTGTCGACGTCGGAGCCAACTTCTTGTTGCATCAATAACCTCGACATCACCCACGTACTGCTTCCCGCAGAGTACACCCTTCATTGGGTCAAACAGATGGAAGTCAGACGACGCGAGATCCGGGCTGTAGAGGGGACGAGGAAGAACGGTCCAGCGAAGTGTCGTGAGCTCCTCTCAGGTGCGCAGACTTGTGTGATTCCTTGCGCTATCATAGTGAAAGAGATGTTCTTTTACATTCTTGTGGCGACAGACACACTGAAGTAGTTATTTCAATTTCATTAAGCTAGTACAGTACACTTCTTTCACCATGAGGGAAGACATCAAACTGAATAACCACTTCAGAGTCACAGAAGATCGTCTCCATGACTTTCCCGGCTGAGGGTGCGGCTTTGAACTTTCTCTTCAGAGGAGAGGTAGTGTTGCGGCACTCCATGGATTGCGGTTTTGTTTCCGGTTCGAAGAGATGAATCCACGTTGCAGCGCCTGTGACGACGTCCGTCAAAAAATTGTCACGATCAGCTTTGTAACGCGGAATAAATTCCGCATAGATGGCTCTCCGTTGCTCTTTATGGTCTTCTGTTAGGAGGCGAGGCCGCCAGCGGCCAGACACCTTTGCGTACTCCAAGTGGTGGACGAGTGTCTCAGCACTGTCAACAGAGTCGACCAGTTACGCAGCGGGGTGTTAGATTGTGATTCGTCGGTCACCTCGAATCAGAGTGTCCATACATTCCGACACTACGACAGCCACTGCTCTGTGTTACCGACCTCATGCGGGAATCGAACAGAAATGGACAACCTTGTTTCAATGATGACAGACGCCTTGCCCAACGACTCATCATGTTTTTGTTCACTGCCAGATCTATACATTATGCAAGCTCCTACTAACAGGTCTTATGATCTGGTTTTTTGACTAAAGAAACTCAGTGACATCTCTCTGCTTGAAACGCATCACCGTTACAGAGACCATTTTGAAGGGTACGTTGAACGCCGCCACCAATCGGAAATTCATGAAACTATAGGTGCTTAAGTGGGAATAATCTGCGATGTCCCGCAACAAATTCTGCGTTTTTCCAACCAACTATGGTGGAGAAAAAATGTGTTGTATTACTTACTAAACGTCCCTCGTATACTACAAATAACTGACTTTGACTTGATGTTTATCAAGAACGTCAAGTCCGAGATTCGTAGAATTACCTTCACTAACATTTGACCACATTTCCATGTATTGTCGAAAACTCTTCGTACCAATGAAATCCAGCAGTGTCGTCCATAATGACTTCATGACATTGACACGTACGCCATCGTGGAGGCCTATCTCTCTTCCTGCATAAGAGGTCCACACTAATGAATGACACATGAGTCCTTGTGTCTTCTAAAATTTTATGTGCCTTGTCCTATACTATGCCTAATGAGCAACATTCCGTCTGTGCACATGTATGTGCAGTGTTTCGTTCTACTGGCGAATGCCTTCCCATTGGCGATCCATTACCGTTTGTGTGTAATGGACGCTTTGAATGGTGATTTTTCTATTGTTTCTTGTTCTTGCACGCTTGTACCTTACGGCTGACTCGATCACATTCATAACAATGTGGATGGAGAAATTGCATCTGCAGATGACCCTTACCCCCACATCTGTAACTATTGACTCCACAGGCAAAGACCCGATGGTCTGTTACATTTCATTGGACATGCCGTGTAAGGAAACATCTAGAACCCTATTTTCAGTATCCCGCAACGTAATTGAACCAGTTTCTGCCGTTAGTGCCATGTCCTATGGTTGTGCATTAATCTACCGGATTCTATACGAATAAGATTAACTTCTCATTTGGGTTCTACATTAAACTGCACAGTTTCAGTATAAGAAATCTAGTATTGTTTAGCTTCCAATAGCGCTGGCGCAAACAGTCAACCAGCTCCTGGAATGTTCACAGCGTGCCACTTTGTAATATACACTGTTGCTGTTGTGGTCTTCAGTCCAGAGATCGGTTTGATGCTGCTCTCCATTCTACTCTATCCTGTACAAGCTTCTTCACCTCCCAGTACTTACTACAACCTACATCCTTCTGAATCCGCTTAGTGTATTCATGTCATAGTCTCCCTCTACGATTTTTAGCCTATACGCTGCCCTTCAATACTAAATTGGTGATCCCTTGATGCCTCAGAACATGTCCTATCAACCGATCCCTTCTGCTAGTCAAGTTGTGCCACAACTTCTCCCCAATTCTGTTCAATACCTCATCATTAGTTATGTGATCTACCCATCTAATCTTCAGCATTCCTCTGTAGCACCACATTTCGAAAGATTCTATTCTCTTCTTGTCTAAACTATTTATCGTCCACGTTTCACTTCGATACATGGCTACATTCCATACAAATAGTTTCAGAAATGACTTCCTGACACTTAAATCTATGGTTCAAATGACTCTGAGCACCATGGGACTTAACATCTGTGGTCATCAGTCCCCTAGAACTTAGAACTACTTAAACCTAACTAACCTAAGGACATCACACACATCCATGCCCGAGGCAGGATTCGAACCTGCGACCGTAGCGGTCACGCGGTTCCAGACTGAAGCGCCTAGAACCGCACGGCCACACCGGCCGGCACTTAAATCTATACTCGATGTTAACAAATTACTCTTCTTCAGAAACGCATTCTTTGCCATTGCCAGTCTACATTTTATATCCTCTCTACTTCGACCGTCATCAGTTATTTCGCTTCCCTAATAGCCAAACTCATTTACTACTTTAAGTGTCTTATTTCTCAATCTAATTCCCTCAGTATCACCCGATTTAATTCGACTACATTCCATTATCCTCGTTTTGCTTTTGTTGATGTTCATCTAATATCCTTCTTTCAAGGCATTGTCTATCCCGTTCAGCTGCTCTTCCAGGTCCTTTGCTGTCTATGACAGAATTACAGTGTCATTGGCGAACCTCAAAGTTTTTATTTCTTCTCCATGGATTTTAATTCCTACTCCGAATTTTTCTTTCGTTTCCTTTACTGACTGTTCAATATACAGATTGAATAACATCGGGGATAGGTTACAACCCTCTCTCACTCCCTTCCCAACCACTGCTTCTCTTTCACGCCCCTCGACTCTTATAACTGCCATCTAGTTCATGTACAAATTGTAAATAGCTTTTCGCACCCTGTCTTTTATCCCTGCCACCTTTAGAATTTGAAAGAGAGTATTCCAGTCAACATTGTCATAAGGTTTTTCTAAGTCTACAAATGCTACAAACGTAGGTTTGCCTTCCCTTAATCTATCTTCTAAGATACGTCGTAGGGTCAGTATTGCCTCGCGTGTGTCTACATTTCTCCGGAGTACAAAATAATCTTCCCCGAGGTCGGCTTCTACCAGTTTTTCCATTTGTCTGTAAGGAATTCACGTTAGTATTTTGCAGCTGTGACTTATTAAACTGATTGTTCGGTAATTTTCACATCTGTCACGATTATATTATACACAATGTAATCAAAATAATCCGGACACCTGCTTGAAAATCACTTACAAGTTCGTGGTGCCCTCCATCGGTAATGCTGGAATTCAGTATGGTGTTGGCCCACACTAATCCTTGATGACAGCTTCCACTCTCGCAGGGATACGTTCAATCAGGTGCTGGAAGGTTTCTTTGGGAATGGCAGCCCATTCTTCACGGAGTGCTGCACTGAGGAGAGGTATCGATATCGGTCGGTGAGCCCTGCCACGAAGACGGCGTTCCAAAACATCCCAAAGGTGTTCTATGGGATTGAGGTAAGGGGACTGTGCAAGCCAGTCCATTACAGGGATGTTATTGTCGTGTAACCACTCCGCCACATGCCGTGCAATATGAACAGGTGCTCGAACGTGTTGAAAGATGGAATCACCATCCCCGAATTGCTCTTCAACAGTGGGAAGCAAGAAGTTGCTTAAAACATCAATGTAGGCCTGTGCTGTGATAGTGCCAAGCAACACAACAAGGGGTGCAAGCCCCTCCATGAAAAACATAACCACACCATAACACCACCGCCCCCGAATTTTACTGTTGACACTACACACGCTGACAGATGACGTTCATCGGGCATTCGCCATACCCACAACCGACCATCGGATCATCACATTATGTACCATGATTAGTCACTTCACACAACGTTTTTCTACTGTTCAATCGTCCAGTGTTTACTCTCCTTTTGCCAAGCGAGGCGTCGTTAGGCATTTACCGGAGTGATGTATGGCTTATGAGCAGCTGCTCGACCACGAAATCTAAGTTTTCTCACCTCCCACCTACCTAACATAGTACTTGTAGCGGATAGTGATGCACTTTGAAATTGCTGGTCTCGATAGATGTCTGCCTATTACACATTACGACGGTCTTCAACTGTCGACGGTCTCTGTCAGTCAACAGACGAGGTCGGCCTGTACTCTTTTGTGCTGTATGTGTCCCTTCACGTTTGCACTTCACTATCACATCGGCAACAGTAGACCTAGGGATAAGTTTCCTTTAATTTACATCTATGGTCACAATCTTTTCTGTTTAACAGATTACCAGTTTCGGTCTTTAATGACCATCATCAGATCTGCAGCAAAAATGGGAAAAATATAAATACACTCGCAAACTGTATACAGCTTGAGAACAATACATAGAGCATATTGAAAAGTAGTACTGACAAAATTACATTTGTGCGCTTTAAATGTGAAGAGGCATACCTGTCTCATAAAAACAAAGTCCTAATGCACTGCAGCCATAGTGGCATAGTAAACTGTTCAATGTGGAATCAGCACCAGTATCGTCAAATACATATAAATCACATCACATGCGCGAGTCATGTTGTCAGTAAAACTACTGTTTAAAACAAGCTGCCGTAAAGTAGCCACAAGATGTTTGTGTAGTAAGTTGGCCAGATGTCGCTAATGTCAGCATACACTAGTTTTCAATAATTAATTGAAACAGCGAAAATAAAAGGGGGATACAATAGTTAAAGTCTGTAATAAGCTTATAAGGTATAAAAAGTGTTAAAGTAATAAAAAGCAATAAAAAGAAGTGCACGACAAATGTAATATTGTTAAAAAGACGAAGAGTTAAAAAAACAGTGGTTGACATATGCTCTAGTGCCAATATTCTAGGCAATGACATAAATATTAAACACCGTTGGTATTGCACCGGGTAATATAAACAACATAAAACAAATCGCTAACGGAGCCAAAAATGGAAGGAAATATAGTTCTGCACATAATCAGCGCCCTCTGTTAGCGCTAACTATAGAATTCTGCACAGGTGGGAAGTGGTTGGAGAAACGTGACCGGCAGACGGCCCCTCGTAGCCTGCGGTACTTCGTTGCAAGCAAAGGATGATAAATTTCCATAACAGTGGATGATCTACATTATCTGATTAATGCAGTCTATGAAATGAATAAAGAAGGAACAAGAACCTACTACAGTCATGCGTAAAACGTATGAAAATGAAGTAAATATGTGATACACTCAATACTAGGTGAACTTGGGAACACACTATATATAACAGAGTTGCGCAGTGATTAGGGTAAAACATTCTCAAATAAAGTCGATATGGTGTACCTACCTGTATGTGGCAGCACAATGTACCTAACATTAAAAATGTATGTTTTTCGGAGGTGTCCGGATACTTTTGATCACATAGTGCACCAGTGTTGTCTCAACCGGACCAGAATTAACCTAAATATGGAAAAAAATGATGTAGGCTGTGAAAGTACTTGAATGTTAGCCCCAGGGCACGAAATACAAAATGCATTTAAATGAAATCTCGATTTGTGACTGAATTTTGTCTACTCTTTATTTTGTGTGCCCCTCAGACTAAGCAAATCTTAGATTTCATACTTTATACAGGGATAACAACAGAAATTGGGGGCTAAAATTTGGGGAAAAGTGGTGACATAGTGGCAACGCTTTGAAGCACTATATAAATGGTTTGAGAACCATGGGACAAACATGTGTGGTACTGTTAGTTGGCACAGACACCACATGTCATAACTTCAGAAGGTACTGAAGCGAAGGGATATTCAATTAATATAATTTTATACGATGCTTGCCATTAAGTGGCACAACAATAGGGAAGTGTTGCTGTTGACAACATGTAACACCACAGAAATACTTGAGAGAGCGGGAAAGAGTGGCAGAAATGTTGAAGAAAATTAAGTAATCGCAGTTTATTATGGTATATACTGTCGTGAGAAAAGTCATGGTATTCCTCCAGATATTCTGTCGGTCCTCCTTTTTCCCGCCGTAGTGCAGCAGCTCGACGTGGCATGCTCTCAGTAAGTCGTTGGAATTCGCTTGCAGAAATACTGAGCCGTGCTGCGAAAGTGTTGCCGGTGCAGGATGGTGCGCACGAACTGATCTCTCGGTTATGTCCCACAAATGTTCAGTTGAATTCATGTTTGGCGATCTGGGTGGCAGATTCATTCGTTCGAACCGTTCTTCATACCAGCCCCGAACAATTGTGGCCCGGTGACATGAGACCTTTAGTAGGGAACATGAAGTCCATGAATGGCTACGATTGGTCTCCAAGTAGCCGAACATAACCGATTCCAGTCAATGATCGGTTCAGATGGACCACGGGGCCCAGTTCGTTCCGTATAAACATAGCCGATACCATTATCAAGCCACCACCAGTTTGCGCAGTGCCTTGTTGAAAACTTGCGTCCACGGCTACGTGGGGTCTGCGCTGCAATCCAAACCTACCGACAGCTCTTACTAACTAAAATCGGTATTCATCTGAACAGTTGTCTAGGGTCAAACCGATATCGTCACGAGCTCAGGAGAGGCGATCCAAGTAATGTCATGCTCTAAGCAAACGCAGTCGCATCGATCGTCTTCTGCCATAGCCCATTAACGTCAAATTTCGCCACACTGTCCTAACGGGTAGGTTTATCATACGTCTCACATTGATTTCTTCAGTTATTTTACGTAGTGTTGCTTGTCTGTTAGCACTGACAACACTACGCAAACGCCGCTGTTCTCGGTCTTTAAGCGAAATTCACAGACTGATGATATGGAGAGCTGTGATGTACAACATTATGGGAGCAAAAGTATCCGGACACCTGGATGAAAGTGACTTACAAGTTCATGGCGCCCTCCATTGGTAACGCTCGAATGCAGTATGGTGTTGCCCCACCCTTATCCTTGATGACAGCTTCCACTCTCGCAGGGATACGTTCCATCAGGTGCTGAAAGGTTTCTTGGGGAATGGCAGCCCATTCTTCACGGACTGATACACTGAGGAGAGATATCGATGTCGGTCGGTGAGGCCTGCCACGAAGACGGCGTTCCAAAATATCCCAAAGGTGTACTATAGGATTTAGGTCAGGACTCTGTGGAGGCTAGTCATTACAGGGATGTTATTGTCGTGTAACCACTCCGCCACAGGCCGTGCATTATGAACAGGTGATCGATCGTACTGAAAGATGCAATCGCCATCCCCGAATTGCTCTTCAACGCTGGGAAGCAAGAAGGTGCTTAAAACATCAATGTAGGCCTGTGCTGTGATAGTGCCACGCAAAACAACAAGGGGTTCAAGCCCCCTCTATGAAAAACGCGACCACACCATAACACCACCAACTCCGAATTTTACTGTTGGCACTACCCACGCGGGCAGATGACGTTCATCGGGCATTCGCCATACCCACACCCTCCCATCGGATCGCCACATTATGTACCATGATTCGTCACTCCAGACAACGTTTTTCCACTGTTCAATCGTCCACTGTTTACGCCCCTTATACCAAGCGAGGCGTCGTTTGCCATTTACAGGCGTGACGTGTGGCTTATGAGAAATTGCTCGATCATGAAATCCAAGTTTTCTCACCTCCCGCCCAACTGTCATAGTACTTGCAGTAGATCGTGATGCAGTTTGGAATTCCTGGTCAGGATAGATGTCTGCCTATTACACATTACGACGCTCTTCAACTGTCAGTGGTCTCTATCAGTCAACAGACGAGGTCGGAATGTAAGCTTTCGAGCTGTACGTGTCCCTTCACGTTTCCACTTCACTATCACATCGGAAACAGTGGAACTAGGGATGTTTAAGAGTGTAGAAATCTCGCGTACAGACGTATGACACAAGTGACACTCAATCACCTGACAACGTTCGAAGTCCGTGAGTTCCGCTGAGCGCCCCTTTCTGCTCTCTCACTATGTGTAACGATTACTGAGGTCGCTGATGCGGAGTACCTGGGAGTAGGTGGCAACACAATGCACCTAACATGAAAAACGTATGTTTTTGGTGGATACTTTTGATCATATAGTATATATTTGGATTACGAAATATACCAAAGTAAAAGTACAGCATACTCATCATTGAGATAAAAGTAATGAATGACTATATATTTATGATATTAAATTATTCAAATATCAACGAAAATACTCAAATACCCTGATTGCTATTACCTTGAAGATTTTATTGCATAATTCCATGCGAATTGCACCATCTTCATACATTTCAAAAAACTGTTCAATATGATACGAATATCGCCATTTGGTGATGTCTAGGGATAGATTTTTGTGCTAGAAAACATACAGGAACGTATAAACATTTCTGATTACGTAAGTCTGATTTTAAAAGTCGCATGAAATTTGTGAAATACTATTAACTGCGTGACAGACAACTACGTCGTCCACTTTCCACGGAGAAGAGGTTACTGGAAATGTCAGAAACGCACTGACAAGATTCAGAATGAGAACTTCCATCGATATGCCAGTTATATAGTATATTCATTACAGAAAGGCAATCTGTTCTCCTTCAGTGATTAATTGCTCAGTTAATCTAGTGGACAATTGTTCGTGAAACTACGAAATACAGTGCCTGACAAAAAAAAGTGAATCACCCAGAAGGGGAGAAGGAAACGAAAAGAAACTTAATAATTGAGAGGGCTTGTAATGTTATTTGAGTGATTGCAGAATCTGGTCTAATTTACAAAGAACTTGGCAGCATTTGCACAATTGTAAGTATGACGTTCCACGGCCAATAGCCTGGATGCTGTGACGTTCCTCTTGTTTAGACCAGATTTTATTTCGTAATTCTAATGTTATACTGGAACTCTGGAGTTAATAGCATAACTCGCTTTATGAATCAAAAATGTAGAATGTTGTAGTGACGAATAAGGTGCGGGTACCACGATCGAAACATAGGCAGCGATGATGGCTGCGCCGTATGGCATCGAAATACACATGTGGCTTGAGAAACGTTGAGCAAGCCAAGAGAGTGAATCATAGTCGAGGACTATGAACACTGGGGTCCCACCAATATTTAGGTGGAGCGCGAAGATATTTTCATTATTAATTATTAAGAGACACATTGGGCATTTATGTAGTAAACGAAAATAATAAATCTACCTACAACATACAATCTCTTAGCACCAAAGTTATACGAAGGATACTCAAGATTTCTGTCATGTGCTAAGATAGTCAGTTGGCGATTGGGTGCGATTCGGACCTAACATCTGTACAAGTCATGCTTTCAATTTTACGTAGTTTAGAAGTTATATATGTTTAACTTTGTGAGTGTTAACTGTTTCGAGGTGTTTGTCAATAATGGCATAATGGCATCTCAAAATTAATTTAAAGCATATTGGCTATCCGCATTTCCTCTAATAGCATCGTGGGTGGACTATTTGCATCTCCGAAAGAAACCAATAGGACTGCAAGAGCTATTTCAAGGGACTACCCCAGCGAGGAAGCTAGACAGAACAGGTATGGAAGAGTTCCAATCATTGAAACACTAATGTTGTCCAGGAAAGAGCTAAGTTTTGCAGTGTTGAGTGGGGATAAAGAACTATTTCAACCACACGTCAACTATACCACTTTCTAACGACTCGTGGCTCTTCGGAGAAACTGTTATGGTTGGTTAGTACCGTGGGATGATTTAGTGATGCCGGCCGGGGTGGCCGAGCGGCTCTAGGCGCTACAGTCTGGAACGGCGTGACCGCTACGGTCGCAGGTTCGAATCCTGCCTGCGGCATGGATGTGTGTGATGTCCTTAGGTTAGTTAGGTTTAAGTAGTTCTAAGTTCTAGGGGACTGATGACCTCAGCAGTTAAGTCCCATAGTACTCAGAGCCATTTGAACCATTTGATTTAGTGATGTGGCATCGCTGATGGTGATAAACTGTTGAAAAATCTGGGCTGTAGATATGAGATGCAAGTAGGAATTTCATTGCACCACAAGAGATAAACTTCCGGAACACCAGTGCTGAAGATAATGAATAAGAAAAGTGCGCAATATATTGGAAAGCTTTAATGGTACAGTAAGAGAACTTTGAACTAAAAGTGTCTCTAATATGTGGCCTGAAGGTAGCAGTATGGTGTTCTAATAGTGTATGTGTGTCACAGATTGACAATAGTGCATATCAAGAAAAGTTTATGTTACGGAAAATTTGAATTTGCGACTCAGGATTACGGAAATTTCGTGACTGAAATGTTACAAACAATCATGAAGAGATAAACATGAGGAAGATAATGGCAGCAGACACGAAAAGCACTTGAAAAGCAGTTCAAGTGGCCGCAAGACCAGTGATGTGGTGTGTCAGAGGTGCGTAAGCAGAAGTCCGTAGTTCAGCTTGCGGATGTGGTATCGGCACATTCTGCAACCAGCAATGTCATCCAGAGAGCGGGGGAACTTACAGAAAGTAAGTTGGAATTCACATTACTCATGAGGGGGATTTAAACAGTATTGATTAAATATTGCTGTATATGTCACCTTTGAGGAGACCTGAGAGGATAAAGTGGTACGTGACGAGTAATTTACTGGAAATTGAGAAGCAGGAAGTAGCTCAAGAAATGATCTGCTCAACATATAATACTGATCACATGAACCTTCTCAGAAGCCCTAAGTAGGATGAGTGATTTAGTGGGAGGTTATGACTGGGAAATGGTTCAAGAAAGTGTAGTAGCAACAGAAACTATTGCTGGAGCAAGTACTCAGGTTGTTATTAGTGGGGAAGAAACTAATAAGAATGAAGTGATGTATATTTTTAAGGCCGCATCATTGCAAGAGTTTATGAAATTTATGAGACAGGAAAGATTGGCCTCATACAACTAAATTGAGAGTGATTTTTCTGAAATGAGAGAAGCTAGAGAAGCAACTAACGTAAAATTAAAGAAATTAAATGCAGTTACCGACAAAATAGAAGAATCTTCAAGTAATGGTAACAAAGAGTTTCAAGAAGTAAATGACAGGATTACGAATTTAATGAGAGAACAAAAATTAGTGAGAGTCATGTTATTACATAGAACAGACGCAGGTACCATAGTGCTAACAGTACACAGCAAATTTATTGATGAAATTAAGACAGTTATTATTTAATTGAAAATTACTTTTAGAGAGAAGATTTCGGAATACAGAAACACAGTCTCTGAGGTAGTTACCATAGTAGATGTGGTTCATAAACTACTTAACGACATTACAAAGATGATGCTTGAGAAAGTACGTGGTACTCAACACCACATCAGTGACTCGAATAAAGGGACACTGATTTTAATGCTGAATGTTTTGAGATGGAGTTAAATTCTAAGTTAAAAGATATGGATGCAGTATGTAATAATGGTGCGAATTTTGTCAGTGAACACCAATATTGGAAAGCAGGTACTTCCTACAACTTTTCTGAAAAAGAGAAATTACAGCCTAAAGCGTTCATTGAACAGTTTAACGGAGTACCAATAGAACGCTTTCATGATAAAAGGGAAATGGGTTGTGGCACCAGCGGGCTGGAAGGACACACACTGTCTTGCGAAATGAGTGCAGGACATAATTGCCAGTCGTATGAGGAATTAATCACAAAGTTCTTAGAGGATTATTGGTCGAATAGTACTCACGATAACTTCAGCAACAGCGTTTATCAGCGGAGAAACTTCTCAAATAGCGGATACAACAGCTACAAGCATTTTTGCCAAAGCTTTTGTGAAAATAATTTATACCTTGACAATTCACTGAGGATGATCTTATTTCGGTAGTCCCTGTCGAGCTATCGACATGTACACAGGAAGAATTGATATGGATCTCTAAGAAAGAAATAGAGAATATTTTGCAGGCAATGGGTCAAATGGATGCATTATAATGGAAGCAAGTATGAACGATAGTTGGAGGGGTGTAAACTGGAGATCCAGAGAAAACAGAAATTAGAACAATCATTACGGGGACATCAACACAACAAGAAGTGACGAAAGACGTAATAATAGATTTGTTAAACGATGAAAGGGTGGTTGGAGTCTAGGAGGTTCAAATTGTCGTGGCAATATACAATAAAATGATCATGGTGGCGGAAACAAGTGTAGGAGGGAATAGAGATAGCTCGAAAGAGAAGGTGATGAGAGGGATAACCAGAGTGGAATTCATATGAGGTCCAAAAACGAACTCAAATAGCTTACAGGTGATGAGACAGGACTTTGAAAATATAAGGGAAGCCCTTTTTGAAGAATCAGAGGCCAAAAGTAAAGAGTATTATCAGCCTTTGGTGAGTGCTGAAATTATTGGTACTGAGTCAGTAGCAGCCATTGACACAGATAGTGAACTGTGTACTGTTGTAGAAGGACTTTACGAGCAAATAATCAGAAAACTAGAAGTACCAGTAATACTGGAGGAGGTAGTTAAGGTCATAGGTGGTGTTGGAGGGAAGAGTAAAATAATAAAGAGTTATGGGTTATTAAAAGTAGGAATTCAGGAAACAGTACCGGAGGTTAATGACATGGGGGTATCAGACCTTTGTGTCGGTCTTACTATCGGAACAGATCTGACGGTAAACCATGCTGATATTCTAAATTTTTTTTAAAAAAGGGCAATATGTCAATGACACTAGAAGTAGCAATAAATGATATAAAGTTTGTTAACACCGTTGCACATCATGATGAAGTACAGGGTAGTGCTACCTAAAGGTTATGTGTGAATGTTCCCAATGAAAAACCTATAAAGATGGAATTAGCTCACAAAATCAAAAGAGTAGTAAAGACATTATGAGATAAAGAGTACCAAACGGTGAAATAAGGGTTGAACTAAAGATAAATAAAATAATAAACAAAGCTGGAAAGAGTGGGTTAAAGAATTTGCTTTTGAAGTACCAGAATTTGTTTTCAGAACATAAAAGACAAATGAAAGATGACGAAAGATCACCCAGTACTAATGACAAGCTAGAGGATTTTTACGAGACTTTTGCGAATAGTATGCCGTGAGCAGTGTACCTCATTCAAATGGATCAGAACTATCGCGTCTTACGTGCCAGTCAGTAAAAGTCGTTTATTATACTGTAGACATCAAAAAAACATGTCACGGTAATTAAGAAAAGCCCACTCTATTATAATGACACAAATATCAAGTGCTGGCAGAACACCTCTAGTGGGACAAATAAAGAATTGCTGGAAGACAGAATATCAAACAGAATTGAATGTATATTACTAGATAATGAAACATAACTATCAGGAGAGGACAAATGCTGGAGAACCCTAAAGAATGTTTACTTTGCTAAATGTTTATTAATGCTTGTTAGGAGTGGGCTGTATACAGTGGGCTCCTTAGCAAAAAATGAATGGAGCGAATCACCACTGCTAGTAAGAAGCTGAAAAGGCAGCGGACGGAAATGTGCCTCGCTACTAATGATGTTTTGGAATGCATTAGCCAATTTACGGTGCTGTGAAAGGCTGTGAAACCGCAGTGGCATAAGCATAGGCTTCTCACAATAGGAGATGTTTGTAAATACAGAATGTAAATATTAAGTTTGTCAAGGGATCGGTTGATCTTCTCATGACACTGTGTAACTAAAGAATATTACTATAAATATAAAGAAAGTGATTTCATAACGAAGTATTTAGGACGTTTATACCATTTGGGCAAGAAAAATTAACAACAATACACGAGAATTATGGAAAATATATAATTATTTTCTATGCTTTGTCTAAAACGTGTTTTTTTGTTGCACGTAATCATAATATCAAGTATGACGACTGGAGTCAATGAAAAAATGACGCCGTGAAGATAAGATGATTGAAGCTAAAGGCCAAAGCCACATGAAAGAGAAATATGTGGTCTGAGGCTGCTTTTTGAAGACAGCTAACACTTGGTCACGATGTAACCGCAGTACCAACGATCACCACCTTCAATGAATGAGAGAAAAGTTGTTTCAAAGAAAAATTATCTGTAGTGTGTTTTACAAAATAGCGAGCGTCCAATCGCAAGCAAAAAGAAAACATCGTAGTGGCTGTCAGTGAAACATAATCAAACGGTAAGAAAATATATTTCCTTGTATAGTGTGGATATGTGTCATGAACCATGATGACTCGAAATTTAAAGGCATCGTGAATCATATTTTGTGTTTGTCTAATGAAATGATACTAAACAGCACTCTTATGGATTACTAACAGATTGTACCCAGGCCACAGAATACGTAAGTGTAATATTTCAGTATTGTGAAAAGGAAAGTTGCTATTCACTATATAGTGGAGATGCTGAGTCGCAGATAGGCAGAATAAAAAGACTGTCACAATAAAGCTTTCGGCCATTAAGGCCTTCGTCAACAATAGACTACAGACAGACACACACACACACACACACACACACACACACACACACACACACACACACGCAAACGCAACTCACACACACGACTGCAGTCTCAGGCAACCGAAACCTCGCTGTGTAATGCTCCTTTTTCGTATATACACGGTAGTGTGATAATTGAAATTTGCGTAATAATTACTTTCATTATTTTATTTAGCGAGAATATTGCAAATTTTGTGTAATGTTCATTGTGAAAAAAAAATTTATATCTAATAGTTAAGTGGTTTTGTTAACCCGCCAGGGTAGCCGAGAGCGCTAATGCGCTGCTTCTTGGACTCGGGAAGGCGCGCTGCCCCCGGATCGAATCCGCCCGGCGAATTAACGACGAGGGCCGGTCTGCCAGCCAGCCTGGATGTGGCTTTTAGGCGGCTTTCTACATACTGCTAGGTGAATACCGAGCTGGTCCCCACGTTCCGCCTCAGTTACATGGCTCGTTGACATTTAAAAACGTTCGCACAGTTACATGGCTTACACTAGACGCAAAGAGCTGGGGTACACTACTACCATCCCAGGGGGTTCGCGGTGGCCGCAGGAAGACCATCCGGTCACCCTCTGCAACTAACACTGCCAAATCAATAGTAACACGGCCGACCCCACGTTGAGTGGGATAAAGGCGCCAAGACAGAAAAAAAAGTTAAGTGGTTTTGTTCTGCATGGGAAAAGCAGCTCATTTTGTTAAGGGGATTTATTGTCTTAAAGCACTGATTATAATAACGGATATTCTATGTTAATCTCATTGTCTTCATTGTAAGAGTAATGCAGGTATTATGTACATCTTATTGTAATCTGAAGGAAAGAAAGGTAGCATACATTTTATAAACACGAATTTGTCATTTTGTAAAATTTACTTGTTTTATAATAAGACTTCAAACAAGCCAGTTGATTAATAACTTGCGATTAAGGAAATACGTAAAAAATCGGTTTCTCGATCACCAAAGTTAAATGGTCAACCAACAGACTTCTTTTAAGTTCTATTTTCGATACTTTTATCTTTGATAAGTTTACTGCATAGAGAAAAATGACAAAATGCAAAGGTTACACCCATGTAATGTGACACCACGAAACTATTTGTATTCGAAATTGGAATTTATTTTTTAAAAATGGAGAAAAACACTTACAAATATAACTAATGTTCCTCTTACTGTTACTATTTTTTATTTGCTTATTTTAACGTTATATTGGAACGCTGCGGTTAACAGCCAAACTCTGTTTCTTAAGCGACAGTGTATAATGCTATAGCGACGAGTAAGGAGCAGTTACTACGACCGGAACACAAACAGAGATAATGGACGCTACAAATGTCACCGGGGTACGCATGTGGTGTGAGGCACGTTGAGCAGGCCAAGAGAGTGAATGCTACTCAACGATTCTGAACTCTGGAGACAAACCAACATTTAGGTGGAAAGTTAAGACATTTTCATTGTTAATTACTAAAAGCAATGTTGGGCATTTATGTAGTTAACTATTTCTATCAGGAAACATATAAAAATAAGTATCCCTCTGACAACATACAAATAGTACCAAAGTTTTACGAAGTATACTCAAGATTTCTGTTGCGTGCTAAGTTAGTCATTCGGCGTTAGGATGCATTTCAGACCTGGACTCTGTGCAAGTCATACTCTCGATTTTTTAGTTTCGAAATTATATTATTTAACTGTGTGATCGTTAAATGTTTTAAGGTGTTTGTCAATAAACGCACCATGAGGGCGTTCTAGAATTTATTTAATGTTGATTTCTTCTTATACAGGTAGCCACGTAAGTAGACTGTTTGCATCTCCAAAAGAATCCAATAGGTTTACAAAGACGTGCTTCAAGTGACCACACCTGACAGAAAACAAGGTAGAACAGTTAAGGAGAAGTTGCAATTTTCGATTCACTAAGTTGATCCAGGAAAGGGTCCATTTGCCTTCTGTCATCCAGTATGGGAACGAATCGCCTGCCCTACGGTATGTCGCCTATCTCACGATGTGCAGGAGAAATGCCTATGAAATTTTAGCACCGTGTGAGGATATGACACTCTTTCGGTTGGAAGGCGTTGCATCCTTTTCTCAGTCAGACAGGCCGACAACTGTCGTAATGGTCTTAGATATCCTTGGTACTGGCACTGGGACCCAGATAGTGTCCCAGATATTCATAAACATGGTCTATCAGACCTGCGTATATTGCTGGCCACAAGAGTACCTCAACATCACACAGACAGTTCACAGACACATGTGCCATGTGTGAATGAGCAATGTCCTGTTGAAACGTGACGCAACAATATCTTCGCATGAGAGGTAACACATTAGGATGCACGATGTGCATGACGTACCACTGTGCTAGTAGAGCTGCCTCAATCACTACCAGCTGTCGCCTGAAGTCATACCGGATGGTCCTCCACACGAAGACTCCAGGAATAACACCGCTGTGCCTCTCCAAAACATTGGAAGAATGGGACATGTACCGAGGTCACCACCATACTCAATAACAGTGGTTGTCCCGGATAGTGCAGAACCTTGAATCATCGTTGAACACAGTGCGTACCATTCATCAGGAGAACTTGCTTCCCGGTCATGGCACCACTCTAAATGAATCCGTTTGTGTCACAGTGTTATCGGTAGCCTACGCGTGGAACGGTAAATCCCTAGTCCAGCTGCTGCTAGTCTCTGACTAATGCTGTGGGATGAGAGAGAATGTCGCAGAATGTGAATTACATGTTCTCGGATGGCAGACGTAGATGTGAAAGTGTTACTATGTGCTTGGTGCATAATACAGTTTTCCTCCCTTGCGCTGATCAAACGTAGTCGACCGAAATCTTGAAAGCGAGTATGCCTGCTCTCACGATCACATGCACTCCTACTATGGGTCACTGTCACATTCATCTGAATATTGCACGATTCCACCAGAGGGTCAAATCGAAAGCCATGATGAGGTCCCTTTCAAACTTTTGTCATGTGCTGATAAACCTGTCTCAGACGTGTATATTTCACCTCTGTGTCCTTCACTCATCACCTGTAGCTGTTGGCGATCCTTATGTACTCGACCAGGCCTGGTGACAACACCAAACACAAACAATACTAATGGTCAGTGCTGTGCAAGCAGACACAGAGAACTGCAGCGCTAATCACTTAGACATCTGCCAGTGGTGTGCACGTGTAGGAAGTTACACTGACATCCGACCATGTCTTCTGGGTACTTAAGTTTTTTTTTTTTTTTGTCTGATGGTGTAAATCTCATGATACAATCAAAGTGAAGTTACTTACTTACTTACACTGGCCACACAAGCCGCAGACGGCCCTTCGCCTCACTCAGTCTAGCTTTCCACGCTTTCCTGTCATCTGCATCTTCATCTCCAAGACCCAGTATCTGCATGTCTCCCATAGTATTATCCTTCCATCTCATTCTCAGCCGTCCCAGTGGTCTCTTACCCTGAGCTTCTCCATCCATTACAGCTTTAATACTCTGCCCTTATCCTCCACATTTCCTCTATTACTATGCTGTCATATGCTTTGTTGAAATCTATAACCAGGCAAAAGGTATCATGATTGTGCTCCCAGTTCTTATCTGATATTTGTCCTAGACTGTTTATTTCGTCAATTGTTGATTTACCTTTCCTGAACCGGGCTTGTGCTGTGTCCAATATTTCCTCAATGTATGGGTTGAGCCTGTTAAGTATAATTTTTGATACTACTTTATAGCATGTGCATAGGAGAGGTATTCCTCTATAGTTCTGTGTCAGCATTTTGTCTCCTTTCTCGTATATGGGACATGCAGCAGCAGTTTTCCATTTCTCCGGCATTACTTGTTTTCTCCATACCTCTTTTATCAGTTCGGCTAATTATTAAAAATTTTTAACTTCACTTAAACTTAAAAATAGATTCGCTGAATTAGAGAACTACAACAATAGAAAAGAAGATGAAGATATCAACAGCCGGCCGGAGTGGCCGAGCGGTTCTAGGAGCTACAGTCTGGAACCGCGCGACCGCTACGTCGCAGGTTCGAATCCTGCCTCGGGCATGGATGTGTGTGATGTCCTTAGGTTAGTTAGGTTTAAGTAGTTCTAAGTCCTAGGGGACTGATGACCTCAGAAGTTAAGTCCCATAATGCTCAGAGCCATTTGAACCATTTTTTTTGAAGATATCAACACAAAATGGAAGAAGATGACAACAGTTATAAGGGAAACTACTAGGAGATAATAATAATAGCAATATAAAGCGCAAATTATGGTTAAATGAAACATGTAGAAAAACAGTACAGGACAGGAAGAGAGCCTGACAGGCAATGCTGAACAATATTGTTGTAAATCTCTAATTCAGCGAATCTGTTTTTAAGCTTAAGTGAAGTTAAAAGTTTTTAATGTGTTTCACAATGAGTCTCAATCAGACTAGTATCGAAGTGATCATGCACCCTTGGCGGAACAGCCAAATCTACCACCTCCTCTTTAGCATTCTACTGCGATTCGGGTTCACCACCTAACCCGAGTAATTACAGGAAGAACATTTCAGAGGTATCCAGTCTCCAGGCGATAGCCCCCGCGAGGCGCCGCCACCGCGGCAAGCATGTGAGGTGGAGTTGCCCTCTGACCAAAGTTTGGCGCTAAGTACTGCAGTCCAGCTATTGCTACCCAATCTCTCGCTATTCGATGAAACTTTTAGTTGTGCATCATTGCAAAATGGAGTTTTGACTTTTCCTGATTTACGTCTATGATTCGGATTGTTCTCTGGGTTGTTGAATAAGTTTAGGACGACATTTCTACGGCCTGGACTTGGTTGCTTATTCATTCATTTCCTGATTTCCGCTGTTATTTATCTCTAGAATCGCCTGTTTCGTTCCGCCAGTTTTTAGGTTACTATCAGTGCGTTTTATCATAAAATGTGTTCTACATACGCGTTGTAGTATAAAAGAGTGGTGATGAGAACCTTCTCAGGGCGCAACTGTTGTAGTGAGGCATGGATCCCGAGTTTATTAAGTTTTGTCAGAAGCAGTTGCAACAACATCAGCAACAGCAACTGCAGCAACCTAAGCAACAAGCAAACAGTGAGAATTCCACTAGCAACAGCAGGCAAAGCAGTGGCAGCTTCTGGACAACCAACAGCAGTTGGCGATTCTGGTTTTCTCACCTACCCAGGGCCTAAGGCTACTGCAATCACAGCAGTTGCGGCGGGCCCAGTGCTCGGAGGCCCTACCGTGAGCCCTGTAAATATTTCTTTTTACTTAAAAAAGTCTTGCTTTCGATTACAAGAAAAATAATTCTTCAAATTTAGCCTGTTAACAGGCTACGTTCACGCTATTCCTGCTGCCTAGCGAACCTTCATTGTTGATTCTATTTTCTCCCAAAACCAGACAGCTTTGATAAATACCATGCCGGTCGTTCTGCCAGTGAACCTATGAAAATAATGATTTCCAATTGTGTCCCAGTCCGTCGCCGGCCTGTGTGGAAATATCAGGTACGTTTGATGTCGCTGACCGATGCGGTACGCCTTGTCTATTAGACAAAGTGCGCCATGTGCGCGAGCAAGTGGTTTGGGATTTCCACTGCTAATCCACTGGCGGGCGCGTTCGAGTAAAGGCCCTAATTTTTCCGGTATCTTGGTTCAGAAACTAAGTCAGATGTTAAGTACCGGGTGGCTATCAACTTTCCCGATTTAACACGTTATAACTTGGAAATTAATTACCCAACGAGTACCAAACATGTCAGCATTAATGTCCACAGTATGGGGTGCATGATTTCCATGTGTTACAGCGCCACCGTTCAGTTCCAATTATGGACTGCCGTGATCAGTCATCGTGATCCATAGTCTCACACATTTGACCAGTCGCTGTGCACTTGTTGGACAAAAGAAGCAGGGCATTATTAGTGAAGCTCTATTATCAAAATAACAGTAATGGTGCAGTTCGAGAGTATCGCTGAAAGAATTACGGAACAGTCCTCTTTTTCCAACTGCTGTGCGGACCATGGTAAAGAAGTTCGAATCAACTGGGGAACTTGGCGTCGCTCCGGGAAGAGGCTGACGACCGGTTGCACAACAGGTGGTTGATGAAATCGATGTTGCTGTGGCAGGCAACGCTGCGCGCAATTCCAGATCGTCAGGCAGTGCGCGTGCTGTGTCACAACATCGCCCGTGAAATTCACCTGCTTCTCCGAAACTTATTTGGAAACGACCGAATTATCAGTCAATCGTTTGCAAATGTTTGGCCTGCACGATCACCTGAACTCACTCCCTGTGATTCCTGGTTGTGGGGCTACCTGAGGGACAGGGTTTACCAGGGGGACATTCACACACGTGCTGATCTGAAGCGCAGTATATCAAGAGAGGTAACCACCACACCCATGGACATGCTTCGTTCAACTGTGCTGAATGCAATCCTTCTCGTCACTGAAGGGCGCCATATTGAGCCCCTTTTGTAGCAGTAATGGTACAGGTATGTAATAGTAGGACGTACCGTAGCAGCACATTAAAAGCGTTTCCGTTGAATAGATTCTGCATTATTTCTCTTCCCCACGTCATACTACCGAGTTTGGTCTTCGTACGGTAATTAGTTTCCAAATGGCTCTAAGTACTATGGGACTTAATATCTGAGGTCATCAGTCCCCCAGACTTAGAGCTACTTAAACTTAACTAACCTAAGGACATCACACACACCCATGCCCGAGGCAGGATTCGAACCAGCGACCGTAGCAGCCGCGTGTTTCTGGACTGAGGCTCCTATAACCACTCGACTACAGGGGCCGGCAATTAGTTACCATGTTATAACATGTTTAATAGGGAAAGTTTCATTATAATCACCCGGTATGAAGGTAGTCTGAGGTCTGCATCTCGTGCTATCGGAGTCTGTGTCTTGTTTTATGCTGGAGTGTAGATTGGACCGTAAACACCTGTTCGTGCAAAAGAAAAAAAGAAGAAAAAAGCGCTCAGGTGTAACATCCTAAAAGAGCAGCTGTCGGCAAAAGGGCTCATTAAGTAAATTTTTAAACAGAGTTGACAGTGTTTCACTCAATGCATAGTGTGATAAGAAAGAATGTAGACAAGTGCAATGTGATGTGAATACATAGAAAGAAAGATCCCATATCATTTAGCTACAATATAGCAGGTCAGCAACTGGAAGCAGTTAATTCCATAAATTATCTGGAATTAGGCATCAAGGGATCACCAATTTAGTATTGGAGGGCAGCGTTGAGGGTAAAAATCGTAGAGGGAGACCAAGAGATGAATACACTAAGCAGATTCAGAAAGATGTAGGTTGCAGTAAGTACTGGGAGATGAAGAAGCTTGCACAGGATAGAGTAGCATGGAGAGCTGCATCTAACCAGTCTCAGGACTGAAGACCACAACAACGACAACATGCATTAGGAGTGATTTAAAATGGAATGATCATATAAAGTTGATCGTCAGTAAAGCAGATGACAGATTCATTGGAAGAATCCTAAGGAAATGCAATCCGAAAACAAAGGAAGTAGGTTACAGTACGCTTGTTCGACCACTGCTTGAATACTGCTCAGGAGTGTGGGATCCGTACCAGATGGGGTTGATAGAAGAGATAGAGAAGATCCAACGGAGAGCAGCGCGCTTCGTTACAGGATCATTTAGTAATCGCGAAAGCGTTACGGAGATGATAGATAAACTCCAGTGGAAGACCCTGCAGGAGAGACATTCGGGCTTTTGTTGAAGTTTCGAGAACATACCTTCACCGAGGAGTCAAGCAGCATATTGCTCCCTCCTACGTACATATCGCGAAGAGACCACGAGGATAAAATAAGAGAGATTAGAGCCCACACAGAGGCATACCGACAATCCTTCTTTCCAATAACAATACGAGACTGGAATACGAGGGAGAACCGATAGAGTTACTCAAGATACCCTCCGCCACACGCCGGCAGGTGGCTTGCGGAGTATGGATGTAGATGTAGATGTGCTTAAGCTTCATTAATTGACAACGCTGAAGAATCATACATTTCGTGCAAGCAAGGAGTAGTGGCTGATGAAACTGTTACATTAACTGAAATAGCTAATTATAATGTTACTTTGGAAGAAATCGAAGCAGACCAAGATCTCCAAGACGAATAAAAAATTATCTAAGGAAGGTAATGACTTTCACGCTGTCGATGATCTTAGCGATGCAGGATCCTGGCCAGATATTATAAACGACGATTTTAGGATAAGAGCACTGAAAGAAGGTCTGCAAGGCAAGTCGCATTTCCTGCAAATTGTGAGACAAGAAGGCGTTTTACTGCTTTTCATTGCCTCTGTCACTTCCAAATGGCGAAAACGTGAAGCGAAAGGGGCTTGTATATTATCGAACAAAAGGTGCTATAATATGTTTTTGTTGCTAGTTGTTCATTTCGAGTGCTGGCACTATCACAATAAATGTTATAAGAGACTGGCAAAACTTGTCAAAAGCTTTCACTTACCATTAACTGTCCTGCAATTATATCACTGAAATGCGTATGCAGAAAGAGCTTTCGCAGAGAATGAAAATTTCAAAATTAATTGATTAGGCAACCCAAGATCAAACTGATCAGGACGAAAATATGCGAAGAGCGGCTATGTTAGGGATATTTTCCATTGTATGTTTTCTTGCCGAGAAAAATCTTCAATTTAGAGGTGACCATGAAATATTGGGAAATTCAGATATCGGAAGATTTTTAGGACAAATGGAATTAATGGTCAAGGTCTATCCTGTATTATATTATCATATTAATCGTGTGGCTAAACCTAGAAGGCTGGTTACTTACTTAAGTAAGGACATACAAATTGAAATCTTTAGCATGGTTTCTTATGAGATTATACCTATCACGAAGGATACCACACTCAAAAATAAATATTATTCAATGATATTGGACTTTATGTTAGGTTTAAGTTACAACGATCAATCAAGTGTGGTTTTTAAAGTGGTGGACGTGTTTTCCAAACCAGTTGCAACTGAAGAATATATTTTGTTTCTGTTTTTTTTTAAGTGAGTGAGACTACTGAAAAAAGTCTTATATATTTGTTACTTCAAACACTTCATAGCCTTGGCTTACCGTTTGCAGATTGTACGGGGCAATCGTATGATAACAGAAGCAACATAAAAGGCAAGAAGAGTGGCACACAAGCTCGTATCATAGAAGAAAATCCAAGAGCTTATTATATCCCCTGCTGTGCTCATAGCTTAAAATTTGTTGTTGTTGATGTAATTAAATCATCTATAATTGCGTTAATGTTTTGATGTACTTAAAAAATTGTCCACATTATTGTCTGCCTCTGTGAAGCGCTGGATATCACTCAAGAATCATGTAAACCTGACTCTGTAGCCACTGTGTGATACAAGATGGGAGGCTAGGATTGAAAGTGTTCGGGTTCTAAGTTCTGGGCGTAATGACATACGACTTGCATTAACAGAGTTACAGAGTGCCTAAAAAATTATCCAATGTGCTTCAGTGAAGTATGTATTCTCTTGAAGAGAATTTTAAAATTTAAGTTTTTTTAATGCTCTGATATGGTATAATGTCAACAGAGTCAATAAAGCAGTTCAGCAAGAAGGTATGGAATTAGACATTACAGCAAAATTAATAAAATCAACGCTTAGTTTTATCGAAGAATGCAGAGCCAACGATTTTGAAAAGTATAAGAAAGAAACAGAGCAATTGGTAGCATCTTCAGGAAATGTTGCTGACATAAAAGAATCGAAACCTGCAACTATTAAAAGGCAGTTTTCTTACGAAAGTAAGGATAAATTCTTTCCAGGGGAAGAGGACCACTTAAGGGTAGCTTTTTCTATGTTGTGGCAGGAAGTGCCATTATGTATTTCAAGGAAAGATATCAACAGCTCAGTAACTGGTTGACGAGTTCAGTGTTACTTTTGACATTAAGAACTTGTCAACAAGGAAATGCGATCCCAACAGAGGATATAGAAATCTTATAGAAGTTTTAAGAGACCCTGACATGAATTCAGGAAACAGAAATTCCCAAGATCTTGCAACCGAATGGAAACAGTTGTCCCCTGTACTTCCACAAACTGCGAAAACAACGTCAGAAGAACTTCAGCACCTCTCTGAACTGAACTTACAGGACTTTTTCCCAATGTAACTATTGCGTTAAGAATATTTTTGTGTATGCCAGTGCCTGTAGTTTCTGCAGAACGAAGCTTTTCCAAGTTAAAGATCATAACTATCTCAGATCTTCAATGAGCAGTGAGTGGCTAAGAGGTCTTGCCATAACAGCAGAAAGACAAGATTTCATGTTCGTTCGACTTGGAGAAACTGGTGAATGTCTTCGCTGCTCAAAAAGTAAGAAAAGCGGAGATTTAGGTGACTAAATTTAAAATAATGTTTTTAAAATTTAGTAGTGTTCTCCGCGCTTTATTTGTCGTTAGACAGAATCTGTTAATTTATATGCCTAATGTTGCTTGGTTACAGCTGTGCATCTAAAGGTTATTACTGAGCAGTTAGCCTGGCTTCACTCGCAGATATTGTAAACAATTACTAAGGTTTTGTCGTCACTGATAAAGGATTACGAAAACAAATTTTAAGAATGAGTAAAATTACCATTTATTTCTACGACAGCTCTCACCGGCTGCTTCTCTTGAATGTAAAAACGGATCAATGTTTCACGTAACCAGCAAACCCAGCATTCAACCAACCGTTATTGTTTCTTAAAAAATAAAAATTGCAATGAAATGCTCAGTCGTTACAGCCGCTGCAATATCTGTAGTAATTTATAATTCCTTCAATTTATATGGAATACCGTAAGTAAGTTTTTAGTGCATTTCAAAATCGCCATATATTTGCTTGCTGTTAAAGTTGCGAATTAAAGAAAAACATTTTATGGGGCCTTATGATACTAGACTTACTTTTCGAGGATTATTTTCGAAGCGGTATTGCAAAGATTAAGTTCTGATTCATACCGTCAAGTGACGCAAAGGGGATTTTTCCAAATGTAAAAACTATTTTGAGAAATGTAAGGATGAACTTTCCAAAATATTTGCAAAAATATGTAGTGCTTGAATTATACTATAACAGACACAAGTAAAGTCAGTTCAGAATTGGTTCAGTATTACCCTAATGACAGAAACGCCTAATAAATTTTTATAGTCCTGTTTTTTCCGTTTTATTCTGTGTTGGTTTTAGGTGTAGGATCGTTCATTTGAAGTGCATATTAGTATATTTATGGGGCATATTTTCCTTGTTTTAGTTTATATTTCGTGTATTTTTGTTCATATTTTAATGCATATGTGCTTACCATTAATACGGAAAAGCGAACTAACCGGAGTAGCAGCACCGTATGTCTACATTAAGAAAAAAAATGAAAGGACATACTGTGGAAGCTACGCTGTCCGGTATTCTTACAACTCGAGGTTAACACTCTATACTCCTTGAAAATGTAGCAAACTATGTTTTTACCAACAAGCAGTAGCTTACCAGCGACATCACAAGGGCTTTCCACGTGAAGTCGCGGGTAAGCTAGTTCTTAATAAACTAGACCGTCTGCACCTTGATTCAAAGAATCATCAATCCGTGAATTTCATCGAAACTGTTTGAGCTGCACACACACACACACGCACACACACACAATCATAATGATCATATATAATCATGGAAATCGTACAAAGTGTAACCAAAATTACATTCCAGAGAAAGAGCAGGGTCCGAAGCTCAAACTGCGCAGGGAGGCGCAAAATTCCTTAAACCGACCCTGCACCTACCCTTCCGCCATTCGCTTCTTTCAACGAGGCAAACGAGATCTGGGAGGCCTATTCAAGTCGTTTTGTTTTTCAGTGTAAGGCAAGTAAAGTAAATGAGCCGGAACCTCCGTGTCTCTTACTGTCTTCTCGTAGTGAACAGTGCGAAGTAGTGCAAAACTACATCCATCCTCGGAACTTAGTAATTTGACTTTTTCTGACGTTTTTGGTTTCCTGGGTGATCATTACGGCCACCAGACTCATGTCGTTGCAGCTGTGCTCAAGTTCAACCAATTTGTTAAGCAACGTAAGCGATTCTACGCAGCAGAGGCTTTTGAGTTACAAGGCTTGACACGCAAGTGTAGTTTTTCTTGTAAACAGTGTGCCGCATCATATGTGGACTCCCCAATCCATAATGTTATTATCTATCTCGTTCCTGATCGATAAATTAGTGCGAAGGCCTTAAAGGGGTCTAATCCCATCTTGGGCGACGTGTTAAAAACTGCCAAAACTCACGGAGTAACTGCGTCGGTACGATTCCTCTTTTGTCGACGATGTTAGTAGTACTAGTCATCGTTGTGCTCTACGATCAACTGATGGCTTTCAATCAACGTAATCATCCGAATTGCAGACAATCCAGATGTCCGGCGACAAGGTATTCAGTAGTTACTGCAGTTGTTAGCGATCCCCGATTCTCAACATCGGTAGACGCGCAGAAACGGTAGCGCTTTGTTCGTCGTTGGCGTGTCCCAAAGGCACTGAAGGCTGAGGCAACATTTTCCTCCAGTCGTTGTCAAAGGACCACAACAACGTTCTTGCCCTCAAGTAGAGTCCAGATTGCAGCCCACAGAATCAACGTCATCAATGCGCTTTCCGTGGTCTCATGTGTTACGCGTGCAGCAAACAGAGGCACCACGCGAGTGTCTGCCTCGGTCAGCGTACATCAACAACATCGACCGTCAGCGGGCTACAAGCTACCTTGCCGGTGCCCATGGCAGCAACAGGTGGGATACAGCGTCTCATGTTTCAACTGGACGTTAATGGGTCGATGGCGCATTTCCAGTTGGACACAGGCCTGATCGTGTCTCTCATTAATGAGGGCACACACTGGCTCATTCGCTCCCCGCAGCTGCAGTCTGTACAGCGCAAAGTGGTGACTTAAATGGCCAGTTGATCCAGTTGCGGGGGCCGATCGTCGTCCGCGCTAAGTACAGAAATGTAGCTCAGCAACTAACCTTGCTTCTACTCTACTCTTGGAAGGTAAGTAACATTTTTGGTTTGCATTCTTTTGCGCATTTTGCTTTTCAAATTCAGGACCAGGTAAAACTATTTGCAATTGCGATCCCCTACACGGGACTTGATACGTTGTGTGCGCAATTTAAGCAGCTGTTTCATCATACTTTAGGTTGTGCAACAGGATTCCTGGTCAACATATCCTTAAAGCAATCAGCAGTGCCTAAGCTGTTTAGTGTTTGTCCATTGCCTATTCCTATGTACGAGCAAGTAAAAGCAGAACTAGGTACGTTGCAAAGTGTAAGTATAGTCCTGACAGTACCGTCTAGCCAGTGGGCTACGCCCACGGTAGTAGTTAAGAAATATAGTGGATTACTTCGCATGTCTGGTTATTTTAAGTCTACCGTTAATAATGAGGCAAACTTAGATTTGTATCCACATCTTTGGCTAGAGGAATTGCTGGCTAAATTGGCTGAGGCGATTATTTTTCAAAGATATATCTCGCTTGCACCTACTTTCGGTTGCCTGTAGATGATCAAACGAAAACGTTTTTAGTGATTAATACTCCATTCGGCATGTATCGTTATAGCAGGTTGCCATGTGGGATTGCGAGCATTCCCGCGATGTTATAGAGATATCTTAGCGTGTCATCCAAGGTATCCCCAGCTGTGTTAGTTATTTAGATGACTTGTTAGTTAACGGCCCAACGCGGGAGTAGTAGCAGAGCAACCTACAGGCGTTGCTAGAGTGGTACCAACCCTATGGTCTGCGTTGTCCCCTTTACAAACGGAGTTTCTATGAGCCGAGTGTCATGTATTTTCGACGCACAAACGTAAAAAAAAGTTTCGCATCACCTCGGTTCCGAGAGTTCTGGAACCTGTACAGAAAACTGGAATAGAGATCAACATAAACATTATTTCCGCCCTTTTTATTGCTCATGAAAACAACACATTGCATGTTGTACCACCATACAACGAGACCTTCAGAGGTGGTGGTCCAGATTGCTGAACACACCGGTACCGCTAACATCCAGTAGCACGTCCTCTTCCATTTATGCATGCCTGTATTTGTCGTGGCATACTATGCTCAAGTTCATCAAGGCACTTTTGGTCCAGGTTGTCCCACTCCTCAACGGCGATTCGGCGTAGAGCCCTCAGAGTGTGTTTTGGGTCACGTCGTCCATAAACAGCCCCTTTCAATCCATCCCATGCATGTTCGATAAGGTTCATGTATGGAGAACATGCTGGCCCGTCTAGTCGTTATCCTGAAGGAAGTCAATCGCAAGATGTGCACGATGGAGGCGCGAATTGTCGTCCATGATGACGAATGCCTCGCCAGTTGCTGCCGATATGGTTGCACTATCGGTCGGAGGATGGCATTCACGTTTCATACAGCCGTTACGGCGCCTTCCATGACCACCAGCGGCGCACGTCGGCCCTCGTAATGCCACCCCCAAAACAGCAGGAACCTCCACCTTGCTGCACTCGCTGGGCAGTGTCAGAGGTGTTCAACCTGACCGGGTTGCCTCCAAACACGTCTCCGATGACTGTCTTGTTGGAGGCATATGCGACACTCATCGGTGAAGAAACCGTGACGCCAGTCCTGAGCGGTGCATTCGGCATGTTGTTGGGCCCATCTGTATCGCGGTACATGGTGTCGTGGTTGCAAAGATGGACCTCGCCATGGACGTCGGGACTGAAGTTGCGTATCATGCAGCTTATTGCGCACAGTTTGAGTCGTAACACGACGTCCTGTGGCTGCACGCAAAGCATTATGTAACATGGTGGCGCTGCTGTCAGGGTACCTCCGAGCCATAATACGTAGGTAGCGGTCATCCACTGCAGTAGTAGCTCTTGGGCGGCCTGAGTGAAGCATGTAATCGACAGCTCCTGTCTCTCTGTATCTCCTCCATGTCCGACGAACATCGCTTTGGTTCACTCCGAGCCGCCTGGACACTTCGCGTTGAGAGCCCTTTCTGGCACAAAGTAACAATGAGGACCCGACTTAACCGCGGTATTGACCGTCTAGGCATGGTTGAACTACGTAGACAACACGAGCCGTGTACCTCCTTCCTGGTGGTATGAACTGATCGGCCGTCGGACTCCCTCCGTCTAATAGGCGCTGCTCATGCATGGTTGTTTAGATCTTTGGGCGGGTTTAGTGGCATCTCTGAACAGTCAAAGCGACTGTCTCTGTGATACAATACCCACAGTCAATGTATATCTTCAAGAGGCCTGGGAACCGGGTGATTCATTTTTTTTTTTATATGTGTGTATTACGTAGAGATGGGCTCCCACCCACATAGGATCATGTGGACACTATGACTAACTTATTGGCTCCTATAAAACTGAAAGAACTAAAGTAAATTATTACGCGATGTTCATTCCCAATGCGACCCAAATTTCCCCTCCGCGCTATATGTTGCGTAAAAAAGGTGCTAAATTTGTGTGGTCAGAGGCATGCCAGAAAGCTTTCATGCAACTTGAAAAGTGTCTTAGGTCAGAAACTTCTTTAGTAACGTTTCATCCTGGCATACGTTGAGTCGACGGCACTAACAGCACATTGCATTTACATGTAAAATATAAAATACACCACAGAAGAATTATTCGTAAATTAAGAAGGATGATTTGGCTATCACATATAACATCCAGAAGCTTCATTTGCGCCTCTATGATGCTACATTTCACCTGATCACAGATCACAACCAACTTATTTCGCTGGTCGGACGCTATTTGAAACTTCCCGATAAAACAGCGCATCGGCTGGAACATTGGGCGTTGTTTTCCTTAAGTAGTACCTTTTTTCAGTTAATCGGTCCTAAGGCAGGAATCAACTGGACATCGCTCATATTTCACTGTTCTGAGCATCATTCCTCTCGCTCTGTTTCCTTCTGCCTTTCCTCCGTGACACTCTGTAGCAGACGATTCCTATCTAATATACACTATTTTGTCAAAAGTATCCGCCTACCTGGCTAAAAATGACTTACAACTTCGTGTTACCCTTCACCGGCAATACTGAAATTCAGTATGGTGTTGGTTCACCCTTAGCCTTGATGACAGCTTCCACTCCCGCAGGCATACGTTCAATCAGCTGTTGAAAGGTATCATGGGGAATGGCAGCCCATTCTTCACGGAGTGCTGCACTGAGGAGAGGTATTGATGTCGGTGGGTGACATCTGGCACGAATTCGGCGTTGCAAAACATCCCAGAGGTGTTCTATAAGATTCAGGACAGGATCTGTGCAGACCAGTCCATTACACGAATGCTAATGTCGTGTAACCACTCCGCCACAGGCCGTGCATTATGAACGGGTGCTCGATCGTGTGCTCCCGAACTGCTCTTCAACAGTGAGAAGCAGGAAGGTGCTTAAAACATCAATGTAAGCCTGTGCTGTGGTAGTGCCAGGCAAAACAACAAGGGGTGCAAGCCCCCTCCATTAAAAACACAACCACACCATAACACCACCGCCTCCGAATTTTACTGTTGGCACTACACACGCTGGCAGATGACGTCACCGGGCATTCGCCATACCTACACCCTGCCATCGGATCGCCACATTGTGTACCGTGATTAGTCACTCAACACAACGTTTTTCCACTGTTCAGTCGTCCAATGTTTACGCTTCTTATACCAAGCAAGGCGTCGTTTGGCATATACCGACGTGATGTATAGCTTATGAGCTCGACCATGAAATCCAACTTTTCTCACCTCCCGCCTAACTGTCATAGTACTTGCAGTGGATCGTGATGCAGTATGGAATTCCTGTGTGATGATCTGGATAGATATCTGCCTACACATTACGACCCTCTTCAACCGTTGCGGTGTCTGTCAGTCAACAGACGAGGTCGACCAGTACGCTTTCGTGCTGTACCTGTCCCTTCACGATCCCACTCCACTATCACATCGGAAACATTGAACCTAGGGATGTTTAGGAGTCTGGAAATCTCCCGTACACACGTATGACACAAGTGACACCCGATCACCTGACCACATTCGAAGTCCGCGAGTTACGCGCAAATACCCGTGACAGGAAAACGTGACGGCCGGCCAGAGTGGCCAAGCGGTTCTAGGCGCTACAGTCCGGAACCGCGCGGCCGCTACGGTCGCAGGTTCGAATCCTGCGTCGGGCATGGATGTGTGTGATGTCCTTAGGTTAG
The DNA here is from genome assembly GCF_021461395.2 of Schistocerca americana. Lineage (NCBI taxonomy): Eukaryota > Metazoa > Arthropoda > Insecta > Orthoptera > Acrididae > Schistocerca > Schistocerca americana. Next base: position 469,576,718 of record NC_060130.1, on the reverse strand, counting down.
TTAGCTTTAAGTAGTTCTAAGTTCTAGGGGACTGATGACCATAGAAGTTAAGTCCCATAGTGCTCAGAGCCATTTGAAAACGTGACGCGGAAGCCATAAAATCTCGGCTATGGAGCACACGAAGCTTGTCATTTTGTCGGGTACTTCTTGTTTCATATTGTCTCCAACTTCTGCCCGAGTTTACTTCCGAAGAGTGAAATATGTCGCGTGTTCGGTGATGATTAAGTAAGCCATATCGTGGTACTCCATGGGCCACATGGGTACTCTGCAAGGTCACATTACTGCCAAGGATTGTGATACTATTCTGACTGATCAAGTCCATCTCATGGTACAGTCTTTGTTCCCCAATGATAATACTGTGCTCGAAGACAACAGGGCTCCTGTCTATACTGCTCGCATCGTTCACGACTGGTTTTGTGAGCACGAGTATGTATTTCGCATCTCTGCTAATCCCCACACTCAGCTGATATCAATGTTATTTAACTTATGTGGTCTTATTTGGAGAGAAGGGTACGTGATTGCTGTCCACCTGCATCAACGTTACCTAAACTTGCCATTATTTTTGCAGAAAGAATGGCATAAAATTCCTTTCGATAACTGTGGTTATCGATTCTGAGAATACTGGAAGCTGTTTTGAATGTCAACAGGTTTCCCACACCGTATTAGGTATCGTAATGAGTTGTGTTTTTGGTATTTCCATATTTGTATCAAACTTTGTACATGTCAGGAGTGTGTCATATATTTCTCAGCGTGCGTTATTACGTTTCCGGATTCTCCTCTTGCGTTTAGTCACGTCCGATTATGGAGGTTTACGCTTCAGCCTCGCTGTTGGCACATCGCCCGCACGGTCCGGCGCAGATGAAACAAACCCCGTAATTAGCGACGCATTTAACCTGCAACAACGTATCCATCTCACTGCGGTTTATCCGGATGCGCGCATCCGTGCTACACGTCCATTTTGGGCACCACTGGCAGGCACAGCGAAACCAAATGTCCAGTGAGATTCAGTGCAAGAATTACGTGTGTTACACGTTTATCACAGTGATTTGCGAAGAAACTTAAGACTTGCGATGCTTAATCATGTAAGAAAGTTTCACTTTCTACAGGCGTTTCTTTCCGTGTGAGCAGTCAGTTACAATTGTCGCAGTCGTTAGTAGTGCAGCAGCACATCTGAGCACAGGGTTTCGTTCGTGATTTGTAACGAGCTTCTAATAAGTAGAAGCGACTTTCTTTTATTTAATCCGTCCATTTTAGCCTAAATTCTTATATTTCTTGTTTTTGTGTATCTGGTAGCCACAGTTCAGCGTTTTAATAGCGTGTTGTACATGTTTCCGCCGTTTGTATCGCGACGGACGTTTGTTTTCGTGTGAGCAGCCAGTTTCAGTTGTAAAACTCGCTAGTTTAGGGGCATATCGTGTTGGTACCCACAGTTCCGTACTTCAATCACTGTCTCGTCTATAGTTCTGCCGTCTTTCGTATAGGTAGGAATAGTGATGGCTACGTTCAGATGCGACCTGAGATGGTGACCCTTCTCTCACAGCTCCAGGCGATAAATGTACAAAAAATACATTATACTCGAAAACAATAACAGGGCTTAATACTAAAGAGTGAAGCTTCTAGTTGGTAACTCGTTGATAATACACTAATCTACTGGATTCCCTTTACTGCCCAGTATCTAGGCGACGACTGAGTATGAGTGACCGCCCAGTACATTTTAGGGTAACCGAGAGCACAGGAAGACTGTATTTCTATCAGACACAATGAAAAAATTTGCTAACAGGAACTCACAAGTAGAAAACATTTCTAATAATGATTTCTTAAGCGTTGTAGAGAAAATAGGTTCCAGCCATTCATTAGGCAGTATATGGAAGAGGTGGTACCTACGCAATTTGATAAAATTGAAATTCAACCCACCCCTCCTACTGAAATAAGGAAAATAATAAAATCACTCAAAAGTAAAAGCTCACATGGAATTGATAGCATTTCCAACAGAGTTTTAAAAGCTTGCTCCCAAAAAATAAGTAGGATTCTCAGCCAAATATGTAGTAGCTCACTGAAACAGGGAATTTTTCCAGATAGACTGAAATATTCTATTGTTAAACCATTGCATAAAAAAGGGGATAGATCTGATGCTAACAACTACCGCCCAATTTCACTTCTGACAGCTTTATCCAAAATTCTTCAAAAAGTAAAGTACACTCCTGGAAATTGAAATAAGAACACCGTGAATTCATTGTCCCAGGAAGGGGAAACTTTATTGACACATTCCTGGGGTCAGATACATCACATGATCACACTGACAGAACCACAGGCACATAGACAGAGGCAACAGAGCATGTACAATGTCGGCACTAGTACAGTGTATATCTACCTTTCGCAGCAATGCAGGCTGCTATTCTCCCATGGAGACGATCGTAGAGATGCTGGATGTAGTCCTGTGGAACGGCTTGCCATGCCATTTCCACCTGGCGCCTCAGTTGGACCAGCGTTCGTGCTGGACGTGCAGACCGCGTGAGACGACGCTTCATCCAGTCCCAAACATGCTCAATGGGGGACAGATCCGGAGATCTTGCTGGCCAGGGTAGTTGACTTACACCTTCTAGAGCACGTTGGGTGGCACGGGATACATGCGGACGTGCATTGTCCTGTTGGAACAGCAAGTTCCCTTGCCGGTGTAGGAATGGTAGAACGATGGGTTCGATGACGGTTTGGATGTACCGTGCACTATTCAGTGTCCCCTCGACGATCACCAGTGGTGTACGGCCAGTGTAGGAGATCGCTCCCCACACCATGATGCCGGGTGTTGGCCCTGTGTGCCTCGGTCGTATGCAGTCCTGATTGTGGCGCTCACCTGCACGGCGCCAAACACGCATACGACCATCATTGGCACCAAGGCAGAAGCGACTCTCATCGCTGAAGACGACACGTCTCCATTCGTCCCTCCATTCACGCCTGTCGCGACACCACTGGAGGCGAGCTGCACGATGTTGGGGCGTGAGCGGAAGACGGCCTAACGGTGTGCGGGACCGTAGCCCAGCTTCATGGAGACGGTTGCGAATGGTCCTCGCCGATACCCCAGGAGCAACAGTGTCCCTAATTTGCTGGGAAGTGGCGGTGCTGTCCCCTACGGCACTGCGTAGGATCCTACGGTCTTGGCGTGCATCCGTGCGTCGCTGCGGTCCGGTCCCAGGTCGACGGGCACGTGCACCTTCCGCCGACCACTGGCGACAACATCGATGTACTGTGGAGACCTCACGCCCCACGTGTTGAGCAATTCGGCGGTACGTCCACCCGGCCTCCCGCATGCCCACTATACGCCCTCGCTCAAAGTCCGTCAACTGCACATACGGTTCACGTCCACGCTGTCGCGGCATGCTACCAGTGTTAAAGACTGCGATGGAGTTCCGTATGCCACGGCAAACTGGCTGACACTGACGGCGGCGGTGCACAAATGCTGCGCAGCTAGCGCCATTCGACGGCCAACACCGCGGTTCCTGGTGTGTCCGCTGTGCCGTGCGTGTGATCATTGCTTGTACAGCCCTCTCGCAGTGTCCGGAGCAAGTATGGTGGGTCTGACACACCGGTGTCAATGTGTTCTTTTTTTCCATTTCCAGGAGTGTATTTAAGAGTAGCATCACATATTTGTAAAAATGAAGTACTAACAAAATGTCAGTTTGGTTTTCAGGAAGGCTTTTCAACAGAAAATGCTATATATGCTTTCTGTGATCAAATATTAAATGCAATGAATAGCCGAACATCACCCATTGGGATATTTTGTGATCTCTCAAAGGTTTTCGAATGTGTGAATCATGAAATTTTTCTAGATAAGCTTAACTATTTTGATATGAGTGGGACACTGCACAAATGGCTTAATTCATACTTTACTGAAAGAATGCAGAAGGTTGAAATTAACAGTACAGATAGTCTACAAAAACCAGCAGAGTCCTCTAACTGGGGAGGTATCAAGAATGGTGTCCCACAGGGTTCACTCTTGGCTCCCTTATTTTTCTTAATATGTATTAACGACTTGCCACTGTGTATTCATGAAGATGCAAAATTAGTTCTTTTTACTGATGGTACAAGTATAGTAATCACACCCAAGAAGCAAGAATCAGCTGAGGAAATTGCAAATAATGTCTTTCAGAAAATTATTAAGTGGCTCTCTGCAAACGGACTCTCACGGAAATTTGAGAAAACACAGTTTATACAATTCTGTACAGTAAATGACATAACACTATTGATAAACATAGATTATGAACGAAAGTCGGTTGCTAAGGTATAATACTCAAAATTTTTGGGTGTGTGCACTGATGAGAAATTGAACTGGAAGAAACACAACGATGATCTGAAACGGTTAGGTTCAGCTACTCATGCTATTAAGGTTATTGTAAATTTTGGTGCTAAACATATAAGTAAATTAGCCTACTATGTCTATTTTCATTCACTGCTTTCATATGGCATCCTATTTTGGGGCAATTCGTCATTAAGAGAGAAAGTATTCATTGCACAAAAGCGTATAATCGGATTCACCTTGCAGACATTTATTTAAGTCACAGTACCTTCGCAATACATATATTCACTTACGAAATGTATCATTAATAACCTATCCCAATTCAAAAATAACAGTGAAGTGCACAGCTACAACACTAGAAGAAAGGATGATATTCACTATTCTGGATTAAATCTCACTTTGGTACAGGAATGGGTGAATTATGCTGCCACAAAAATCTTTGGTCATTTGCCAAATAGCATTAAAAGTCTGACAGGTAGCCAACCAACATTTAAAAGCAAGTTAAAAGAATTTCTGAATGACTACTTCTTCTACTCAATAGATGAATTCTTAGGTATGAAGTAGTAACTGTAAAATAAAAAGGAAGGAGGATTAATGTATGTATGTACGTATGTATGTACAAAGAAGCCATTGCCAGCACGTCACTGAGTTTGAACGAGTTCGTGTATTAGGGCTACAAGAAGCTGGATGTTCCTCCTGCGATACTTCAGAAAGACTTGTCAGGAATACAGCCACTGCATCTGACTGCTGGCACCAGTGGTCACTAGAGTGTACGGTCGGAAGAAGGTCGGGGTTCAGACGGCCACGTGGCATTACCGAGAGGGAAGAACTTCGTGTTCGACGTTTAATTAATCTGTGGCAGTAATTTGACCAGAAGTTGTCACCACAGTGACACAACGAACTGTTACAAATCAGCTCCTTCAAGGACTGCTCCGAGGCAGAAGCCCTGTAGCGTGCATTCCACTGACCCCAAACCACCGCTATTTGCGACTTCAGCTGTGGACTGTTGTGTTTTCTGATGAATGATGGTTCTACCTCGGTGCGAGTGACGGGCGTGTGTTAGTTATAAGGAGGCGTGCTGGATACACTGGACCGTCACCTAGGGTCATGGTCTGGAGTGCGATTTCGTATATCAGCAGGAGCACTCTCATTGTTATTCCACGCAGCCTGACTGCAAATTTATACGTCAGTCTGGCGATTCGACCTGTTGAGCTGCCACTCATGACCAGCATCCCAGAAGGTGTTTTCCAACAGGTTAACGCTCACTCACATACCGCCGTTATAATTCGACATGCTCTACAGAGTGCAGAAATGTTGCCGTGCCCTGCTGGATCACCAGATATATTTCCAATCGAGCACATATGGGACACCATCGGGCCACAACTCCATCTTCATCCACAAAAAGCATTAACAGTCCAAGTATTGACCGACCAAGTGCAACAGGCACTGAAATCTATCCCATACACTGACATCCGACACCTGTACAACACAATTAATGCACGTTTGCGTGCCTGAATTCAACATTATAGATGTTACACCGGTTATTAACGTTCCAGCAATTCAAATTTGCAACGGCGTATCCCGCGCTTCTATTCACCTTTGGTCATGCAATGTTAATCACTTAATTATTTTACCTAAACATATGTGCTCCCGAAATTTAATTACTCCAGGTTAATAGTTTTTTCATGCTACGATTTTTTCCGTCAGTGTATCTCATCGTGAAACACACAAATAAGGAAACTGACTTCAAATACTGAGATGCGTAAAGAACTGCCACGTCATGCATGACTTCTTAATTTATTACTTCTTTACTACGAACTACATTCGCAACACATTTCTCACTCAGTATCCACATATACAGCTGAGTGTACCTAGAAAAATGCAGCGCTGTACGACACATACAGGTAGTTTAGGAGATACATCATAAAAACTATGATGCGTGAAAAATTTCCGCATCATGCCTCACGTTTGTTGTGAAAACTCACATTCACAATTAAGGCTTCAGATTTTGGATTAAGTGCTACTGAAAATTTTAAAATAGTTACAGAATCTGATATTAGAAATCATTAGAAACAGAAAATATCTTTTTCTCAAAATTTTAAGATATAATGTTTCAGACTATATTACGATAGTTTCAAAAGTTGGGCAGAAAGTACAATTCCACCAAAGTAATGTGAGGGTTAACTTTGGTTCCTCCACCGTCACGGTTGAGTACAGTCCTCAGTCACCAGAAATCAGTCAAACTAGGAAGCCATCGATCAAAAGCATATTTGGTTCAGCAAGCTCTCGCCGTCTCTAAGATCCCACAATACCGTCGCGAATTATCAGCAAAAACACCGTTGTTGAGGCTCTGATCACTATGGGACCCAACTGCTGTGGTCATCAGTCCCCTAGAACTTAGAACTACTTAAACCTAACTAACCTAAGGACACCACACACATCCATGCCCGAGGCAGGATTCGAACCTGCGACCGTAGCAGTCGCACGGTTCCTGACTGCGCGCCTAGAACCGCGAGACCACCGCGGCCGGCTACCGTTGTTGAACGTGACGAGCTGAGTGGGCGGCAGCTCTATGAACCAAACGCACTGTTGCCATATAAACCACGATAGCGACAGACGGTTTCTGGATATCAGTCGTTTCCTTATGATACTACTTCGACGAAATAGCGCTACAGACACGACGCTGTGACAACAGCGTATGTTTGTTTACGTGTGCGGGGCGAAGAAAAAGGCTTCTTCCCGTGGGAGAAGATAGAAAACGAAGGTAGAAGAACTAACGTACCTCTCTGGTTAATTCTTGCTTGTTTTTCCCGGGTCAGTTTTTGCGCCCTTTTCCATCTGTGCCCATGTCGGTGGCCTATCTCGTCACACCCTCGGTACGGCCGTGACGTCAATATGACAATGATGTCGCAGGCTCTCAGTATATTTCATTCACTGTACGAGATAACATCCCGTCACAAAAACTGACAACGGGCGGGAGAACAATGTGCTGACCACATGCCCCTCCATACCCGCATCCAAAGACGCCTGTGGGTTGGGGATCATACGGCAGTCGGTCCGTACCGTTGGACCTTCAAGGCCTGTTCGTATTAAGTTTGAGAAAAAACCGGTAATATGATGTTTTGACTACTAAAATAGCATATAGGAAAACTTTATCAACAACCAACTCCACCTCCCATACGTAACGAATAATACTGTATCCACACCAACAGAAAGTAACCGACGACACGTGATCACACATATCGGCGTAACTATAGGACCTAATCAATTTTTATATTTCTTTATTTAACAGAACAAAGAATGCATGCATCACGGTAGGTAAAATGGTCGCGTAGTTATGATGGCACATTGAACTACTGATGTAAAAGGGGTACTCGATAAGCAGTACAACAATTTTTTTTCGGCCAATTTCGGTTAAAAAATGCTTAATTTGTTGTGGGACATCCTAGAATATTCCCGCTGCAGGGCCTATAGTTTCATGAAATTCCAGTCGGTGGCGGCGCTATACATAACCTTCAAAATTGCGTCCGTAACGCAGGTGCGTTACAACCAGAGAGCTGTCGTAGAGTTTCTTTTGTCGGCAAACCAGAGCATTGCAGATATTCATAGACGCTTACAGAATGCCTGCAGAGACACGTCAGTGAACAAAGGCACGGCAAGTCGTTGGACCAAACGTGAGTCATCCATGCAGCAACGTTGTGCAGACCTGTCCGATCTCAACCGTGCTGGCTGGCCGCACATAGCTGTGACTGCCGTTGGAACGTGCGGACGCTCTCATTCGAGGTGATGCAAACGAACTGCTCCTTCCCCATGACAACGCACGGTCCCACACAAGTCTGCGCACGCGAGAGGATCTTACTAAACTTCATTGGACTGTTCTTCCTCGACCAACCTACAGCCTGTATCTCGCAACTTCCGACTTCCATCTGTTTGGCCCAATGAAGGATGCACTCCGCGGGAAGCAGTAAGTACATGACTGGGAGGTTACTGATGCAGCAAGAAGCTGGCTCCGAAGTCGACCAGTAGTGAGTGGGAATACAGGTCCTCCTAGCAAGATGGCGTAAGGCCGCCGTATTGAACGGAGATTATGTTGAAAAATAGGGGTTTGCAGCCAAAAGAGCGAGGGATAATATGGCGTACTGGAATTCTGAAAACCTGATTTCAGAAAAAAATGTGTTGCATTACTTATTGAAGGCTGCTCGTATATTGAAAGCGACAAGTAACATGCAGCTGGGTTGTCAAAATCCCATCGGAAGCTGCTGAACGAAAATCCATCTTTACGTACACACGGTTTCTAATAACCCTTGAATTGCCGACAATTCTAATCACCAGAAACTAGTTTTTACACCTACAGTAACGTTCGTCTAGGTGGTAAAGGATCTTAGAGCGACACAAAGAGACAACGCAGATATCGCCCCGGACACATTCAAACCAGTGCGAGGCAGCGCGCTGGGATAACCCCGGCCCAGGGATCAGCCCATGCGCAGGCTATTTAGCGCAGGTAGACTCATTAGGCGATAATTACGCAGCGCTGAGTTCAGCGCGTAGCAGGCTAGGTCTGCAGCAGCCAAACGGTTAACATGCAAGGGACTAGGCACTGTTCATAACGACAATATAGACGTGTCAGCGAATGTACTGATCTAAAGAACTACTTGTTGTTATATTTTGAATATAGTGCTTATTTGGAGCTGGAAGTGCTACTTTCTGATACAGAACTGTATTCAATTTTATCGGAAAATATTATTTGTAAATCGCAGGAACGGCTTATCTTTTTGTTTCCATATTCTTCTTTCTTCGATACCGAGCGAGGTCGCGCAGTGGTTATCACACTGGACTAGCATTCGAAAGGACGACGGTTCGAACCCGTCTCCGGGCATCCTGATTTAGGTTTTCCGTGATTTCCCTAAATCGTTTCAGGCAAATACCGGGATGGTTCCTTTGAAAGGGCACGGCCGATTTCCCTGCCAATCCTTCACTAATCCGAGCGTGTGCTCCGTCTCTAATGACCTCGCTGTCGACAGGACGTTAAACACTAATCTCCTTCTCCTTTCTTCGATAATGCGTACATTTTGGATATTAGAATGCGAATGTTCTGCTTGTAAAAGGTTAGAACATTTACAGTACATGCTCTCATTTTCATATACCATGAGCGAAGCTCATTTACACTTACATCGCTGTCGTAAATACGATTTCCCATCCTTTCCTGTTAGTAAAATGTATACTACCGTTTCATTTTTTGCCTTACATACGAGTCGAAAGAAGTTTCTTTCTGCTAACGAGTAGTGAAGGACGTATTTTGCCGATGGCATGTACATGATTACTTGGCAACGCGAACTTTCTCCTTTTAGTACATCAGTGAACCAGCGAAGGTAGATAGGTGGTAATTAGATGAGCAAAGCTTTGCCAAGCAGAACAGGGAGCGACTCGTGTAGCGCCTCGGGGTCGGCGGTGACCTTTAGCTCCTGCGCCGGTGCCGCACCAGGAAGCTAACCTCAAACTCTGTGGTGTCGCCATACACAGAGACTCTCACTGAGGGGTCCACGACAGAGGCTACTGACTACTAATGGTACGACCTAACCGTTAGTTGTCGACACCCTTTTCTGTTTTCTTATTTTTCACTACTTTTCATTCCAACGCAGTTCAAAATAGCTGCTAAATTTTGCTTGTTATTGCAGTCGTCTGATTTACATTTGTGTACGAGAATGAAGCACAATTTCGGAAAGAGGGAAATGCTGGAGGAAAGCTCGTAAATAATTGTTAATATGTCCCCAAAAATCAGAAGTGTGCTATCTGTACGGTGAATGAGAATTCCCTACCTCTTACGGTCATATGATTGAAAGACAAAATTTCGCAATGCTGCATCTCATAAAGTGAAAGCATTTTGAAGTATAGGCTGTTACTTTACTTACAATAAGCAGTTATTTCGTACGATTGGTATAACTCGTTCATGTGTGATAGTGCATCGACGCTTAAAAGTTTACTCCAATGCACTCTGTTATGTTGTGAGAAGGGTAAGCTGTATGTGTCATATATATGCTGTACTATTTCAGCTCCTGACCTACCAAGATATCTGAATGTATTATGGAAGATAGCACGGTTTTTCCACTCGAAAATGTCTGAGGCGTACCAAATGGCTCTGAGCACTATGGGACTTAACATCTGAGGTCATCAGTCCCCCATAGATGTTAAGTCCCATAGTGCTCAGAGCCATTTTTTTCATCAGTCCCCTAGAACTTAGAACTACTTAAACCTTACTAACCTAAGGACAACACACACATCCATGCCCGAGGCAGGATTCGAACCTGCGACCGTAGCGGTCGCGCGGTTCCAGACTGAAGCACCTAGAACCGCTCGGCCACAGAAGCCGGTGTACGGGCCAAGCATCACATCCTGTTACAGAGGTAACGAAGCTGAGGTGTTGACATCTCATGTGTGATACTTCACAGATGCAGTTGGGATAGACTTTCATTTCATGGCCGCTAGTGTAGGTCCACGTAGCACAGCTGCGCTAGTTTAATTCCTCTCAGCTGAGGCTATCCACCACTTTGTCTAACCAGAGGGAGCCACAGATCTGAATTCTGTAGACCAAGTCAACCGGGGTGACGAATTTCAGCACGCCACCTGTCCCAAAGAAATGAACTAGACTGCCAGTACAGTATTGTACCACCCTTCATAGACCATATAATATAATTGGCATGCTTATGTGCAGTTAAGAGTCACTATTTCATCATTTAAATGCTTTGGAGCCGTTCAAGAAATAGCCTAGTTTTGTTACTTTCTAGAATGTGTCTTTGTCGTTGCAAGATTACTAATTGTTGTGTGCTAAACGTTCTGTTGTTAGACTTTACCTGCGTCTGTTATGCGTCTGTTATTTATTCTTCAGAAGACTCACAAGGGAGTGAGACAGGACAAAGGTTTATAGGTAAATGAGTCATAAAGAATATTGAATATACACAAGTGTTGATTACGCTGATGAAAGCCGTATTACTAAATGGAAGTTCTCTACTAAGGTAAGAAAGAAGCAATTCTGTTTCTCCAATACAGGTATGTATTGCAGTAATAAAACAGAAGGAACGGAAGGCTTCAAATGCCACAAGCACTTGCCAACTAGATCGCTCCTTGCCTCACGACGCTACGAAATGCTGCTTTCTCAAATTTGAAAACCATCCGAGGTAATCTCTGCCAAGGGGAAGATATATATGAATTGTCCGCTGTCTTTATCAAGTGAAATAGACAAAATACATTAGATATTACTGTAAAGCAGACAATGAAGCTCAGATTCTAGTAAGCACAAATGCACTCTGTCGACCATCACAAAAAGTAATTCTACAGAGACGATGCATACAGGAAGTTTCCAAAACCGACCTACACTAGAGGAAAGGTAAGCAATAGGTCAAATGACAGAAATATTTCGAGTTTTTTATAAAATTCGCCGGCTTTGTATATAATACTGACACAGATTGGGTGCCAAAGAAAACTCCTTTCAAAACTCCGAGACGAAAGAAAACTCATTTATCGGGAACAGTGATCTAAAAACATCTATTTAAATTATGTAAAAAGTCTCCACATCTAGAGAAGGGTTCTGGGATAATGCGTGGAAACTCTATTATAGAAAACACATTTAGAGAAGAGTTCTGGGATAATGCGTGGAAACTCTATTATAGAAAACAGACAAATTACCACAAGCAAAATGAAACATTGCATATGCATATCATTTAATGACAGTGGTAACAGCTAACTACTGAACAAGGTTAGAAGAAAGTAGTCGTGATCCTATTTAGGAGTTTCACAGTTAGTCTTCAGAATAAAAAAAATGTAAATAATTTCGATGAAAATAGTATGTATGGTGCCCAAATCAAAACTGTAATCAACAGGGGACTTGACAAGAGCCGCGCAGAGTGGCCGCGCGGTTAGAGGCGCCATGTCACGGACTGTGTGGCCCCTCCCGCCGGAGGTTCGAGTCCTCCCTCGGGCATGGGTGTGTGTGTTGTTCTTAGCATAAGTTAGTTTAAGTTTGTTTAAGTAGTGTGTGAGTCTAGGGACCGATGACCTCAGCAGTTTGGACCCTTAGGAATTCACACACGTCTGAAAATTTGAACTTGACAAGAAGAGTAAACCATACTGTATTTACACGTGGCACTTAGGGTTGCATATTGACGAATATTAAGACTTTTGAAAACATCGAAATTATCTTCCAACCATCTTTCGGTCCCATGATAAAAACTACCAAGATTGACTACAACACTTTTCATTTATCCAAACTGACTGCATCACGAAGCTACCCCGTCTCAATTTACTTCATTGTAACAATGTGTGAACACACAGGGTAAGAGCAGTTAACCAATAACAAGCGTTAAAAGGCTACAGGCAAGCATACTTTTGGGGGTAAAAAATAGCTTAACATCTGAGGTCATCAGTCCCCTAGAACTTAGAACTATTTAAACCTAACTAAGCTAAGGACATACCACACATCCATGCCCGAGGCAGGATTCGAACCTGCAACCGTAGCAGTCGTGCGGTTTCGGAATGAAGCGGCTAGAACCGCTCGGCCATCGCGGCCCACTTTTGGGAGTAAAATCTGCATTTAGGATTACTTCTTTTCCCAATACTAGTAGCCCATTAGGCCTTTCAGTGAGAAAGAAAGCAGCTACGAAAAAGAGAGCCATATAAGAGGCGTACTGGGAGCAACGAGTAAACAGGACGGTGATAAGGCTGGTTACCGTCTGTTAATGTCCAATACTGATTGAGCGAGTGATTTGCTGCAATGTAGCCCGTCAGTCCGAAGTACTACGGCGTGGCTTCTGTCATCAGTACAACATTTGAGATCGGTAGTGGCAGTTTACTCACGGGCTGATTTACTAACGGAACACACTGAACCGTGTGGCACGCGAAAACTCCGGCGCCCCAAGTACACCGGAGAGGGAATATTCTGCGTCTCAGGTATTCACGATTTGACCAAAAAATAATGCGCTGACGTCTCATATATTTCCTAAGCAGCTTACGATTGTAACTGACATTATCCCAGTCTTCCTCCCTCCCTCCATACCTCCCTCCTTCCCATCCTAATTCTCTCTCTCCCTCCCCCTCTCTTTCTCCACCTCTGCCTACCTATCTCCCTTTTTCTTCATCACAGAAGCTATAACCCAAAGTCAACTGCTCATTCTTATAAATAAACAGCAACGTGTGAGTTAACGAGCATTGCGCTCTCATTTAAATACATGGCCGAAAGAGTCAGCCTACAGGAACTGTAAAACGAACCCTGTCGTCGAGGACCGTGTGCCACAAAGGGCACGAAATGGGGAAATTCTCAGGTGTCTATTGCCTATTGAGGCTTAAGCGCTGTAGTGTGCGAGTCAGACAGACGTGTACCTGTGTCATAGGGAAACCCAGTAGAAAACGTTTGTGGCCGAGGAGACGTAGCAGTGTTAAATATGGCGGACCTAAGATCGGCTATAAAGGGAAACATTTATGGAAACTATTTAATTCTGTAGTAATGCAGGGAATGAAGCCACAGTTATTTTAATCTACCATTCTTCATAAATTTCCATGGTTATCCCAATAAAACATGAATACTGATCATATCTATAATATTTTAGGATTTACTGTTTAAGTGAAATTAACAAGTCTTGTAACGAAGACCTGAATGCTAAAATCTAAACGATTTGCTCAAACTTAACGGTCAGCGTTTCATATAGAAGCGCATCATTAAAATGACAAATGTTGTAAATATCAACTCTGTAACTCAATTTGTTTGAAAGGTATAGTAAATTTAAATTATCAGTATTTTCAGTTCAGCATCAGATCATCATTTCCTCCACACAAAACACATTAAACGATGACAGTACGACACCTTATTGAATCATTAGGTAATAGAATATTTGTTGTTAAATTTAGTGCATAATAGCTACCTTTGTTCTTTATTTATTTATCAGATAGCACATTGGTGTAAGGCTACTGGACGTGGCATTCAAAGCTAAGAAGGAAATTGTATTGGTTTTATGTAAAAGAATTTAACGTTTATCATGTAATGGATATTATTTTACTTTATTAAGAACGTGAAAGTGGTCAAGCTTTGATTATTTAAATATGTTAAAATGTAAAGTAATGTAGGATAAGCTGTAGCCAATGAGATGGACGGTTTCAGGAAAGGAAACTGCCAAGGTCAGTTGAGCGAGGATATTTGGCGCGCGGGGGAAACGCGGCCGAGGACGGGCAGAGGGAGTGCTGGTGCAGACGTGAAAGCGGACAGTTCGGCTGGAGACGCCAAACGCTACAGTTCGGATTGAGACGCGAAAGCGGACAGTCGGTCTTTAGGAAGCTAGGAAGCGAAACGACTTCGAAGATTTCGCGTTGTGTGGTATTGCGGGACTTGGTCTCTGAGCGGTGAGCAGCCCCGTGCCTGGTTGGAACTCTTAACTTTTCGCGTAGATAACTTGTATTTCGCAATGAGATTGTGAATGACCGAACTGTGTCAAATAAATATGCGCTCGAGTGTAACAGTAACTCTAAATACGACCACTTTCGCTATTAGTTTGGTTTCTGAATAAACATTATTCTAATCAAATAGCAACTGTGTGGCCTACATCTTTTATGGGTCGTTAATTTAGTTCCCGATATTATTATTCCTGTTATTACATGTTATGTTAACTTTGTATTTCACAAACTTGCCATCAGCCAGACAATTTAAAAAAAGGGTCATAAATGTCTAATTTTGGACGTGTAATGCGACACGTGCGGTTCAACCCCTAGACGAGTTTGAGCCAAGACATTCCGACGAAGAGGAACCGCATGTGAGCCCGAACATCTTTTGGATGTTAGCTCACTAACGTTATGCAGAAGAACATTCATCCAAAATACTTTGTGCGTCAAAAAATATATTTTTAAATAGCAACACGATGTACGTTAAGAATGCGTACGTTATTCATTTGGGAGTACAATTAGTTTCAGCTTTTGTGGTCACTGGGACAGTCGTCTGTGGCATGCTAATGTTGAGGAGGAACCCAGTCACACAAGAAGAAGAATAAATGCTTTCGATTGCGCAGCATAAGTCCTTTCTCGAATAATCAGAATTGTGAATCTATAACCTTTAAAACTTAAAAAAAAATTACAGTAGTTTCTACTGTTATGACTAGTATATAGTATTCTTCTTTCTGTACATTAAGTAGGAAAGATGTAGAGAATAATATCATAACAGTGATTATTGTTGACACACTTTCTCACATATTCATCAGGATGTATCAGGCATTAATAAATAATCACAGACAGGTCAGTAAACTTAGCTGGTACATTGTTTAGTATAGAAATAAATTTGGTTGTAAAGCAGTCCTACCTTAGCAGCTAGCAAAGTATCATAGGAAACTCAAACTGAATGCTTACTAAACCACAGTAGTGCATCGTCTGATCAATTCAGATACTTTTTCTAGTCATAAGTACTGCACCTGCATTTTACAGTCTGTATTTGATAAACACGCTGGTCCAGACATGCTCAATTTTCCGATGAATTGTGACTTTGTTTATCGGGATACGTGAAAGCGCAGAGAAATCTACGTTAAAGTTCATAATAAAACATAACTTATGAAGATATATCAGAACTCCAACGTCGATTGTCCAGCGAGTTGGCGTGCTACAATAAAAGCATCGGTGCATCAGCAGATAAAAAGAGCGTTTCATGATGAGCCTCTACATCGCGCATATATTGCAAGAGCCAGCGGCAGTACTGCCGTGAAACTATTTGAATTAGTCAGTCGATGCATTAGTGTTACTTTGCATGGTTTCAGTGTGAGTTGGTGCACAGCTGGTGCTACTGGCACGCCAAATGGTTCAAATGGCTCTGAGCACTATGGTACTTAACATCCATGGTCATCAGTCCCCTATAACTTAGAACTACTTAAACCTAACTAACCTAAGGACAGCACACAACACCCAGTCATCACGAGGCAGAGAAAATCCCTGACCCCGCCGGGAATCGAGCCCGGGAACCCGGAAACTGGCACGCCAGTATGAAGTGCTAGTTGGAGCAACGATTTTCTCCGACTTCTTTCCAAGGTTGTTTCTAGTCTGTCTAGTTTATGTTCTGTGGTGTCACCGCCAGACACCACACTTGCTAGGTGGTAGCCTTTAAATCGGCCGCGGTCCATTAGTATACGTCGGACCCGCGTGTCGCCACTATCAGTGATAGCACACCAAGCGCCGCCACACGGCAGGTCTAGAGAGACTTCCTAGCACTTGCCCCAGTTGTACAACCGACTTTGCTAGCGATGGTTCACTGACAAAATAGGCTCTCATTTGCCGAGACGATAGTTAGCATAGCCTTCAGCTACGTCATTTGCTACGACCTAGCAAGGCGCCATTACCAGTTACTATTGATACTGTGAATCATGTACCGTCAAGAGCGACATTCACCATTAATGGATTGAAGTGAAGTATTCCACCAGCTACGTCCATTTTTTTCTAAATTCTAATTTCCTTGTCCTGTTCCAGACCTCACGCCAGGGTGCGTGAGCTAAAACTCGTGCCTTTCAGCTTCCTCTAGTAACACGGTGTTGGCTCTCCTGCCAACCACAACATTGGCGACGAGGCAAAACCGCGTTCTTACCTATACTGCCCTGATTAACTTGTGTAATGGCTTCGCCACCATCTCCAGATGTACTGTCCGAATTTTATCGCTTACAGAATCAGCAGACGCAGGCATTACTGGATGCCCTTGGACAGCTTGTCCAGGGTCAACGTGCAATGCAAAACGACGCGGCAGATGCCGCTCCACCGCTAACACAGCCACAACACGCAGTTGCACCAACTTTTCGACCTTTTGACGCTGCACTGGAAAGCTGGACGGAGTGGTCACGCCAATTTGGATTCCATCTCGCCGCCTACAGAATTCAAGGTAACGAGCGGCAGCCATTTTTGTTGTCTTCGGTCAGCGTACAAACGTACCGCGTGATAGTCAAATTATTTCCCCGACACAACGTAGCAACTCTGTCCTACGACGAAATTTTGTCTGCATTAGATGCATATTTCAAAGACTCAGTCAATGTAGTTGCCAAACGGTATACCTTCTTTCGTACGAAACGTACGGCAGGTCAGACTAATCGGGAGTGGGTTGCAACCTTGCTAGGCCTCACTAGGGATTGTGCTTTTGAGTGTCAATGTGGAATGCCTTATTTAGATACTATGGTACGTGATGCAATTGCACAGAACGTTTCTGATGTTTGTATAAGGGAACAGATTTTGAAACTAGTCAATCCCTCCCTTCAACAAGTGATGGACATATTGGATCGGCAGGACACACTTGACTTTACTCAGGACTCATTTGAAACTTCGCCTCCTGTGTGTCAGGTTAACCGGCACAGAACAGTAAACAGTCCTCGCACCTGGCCGCGCCGCTGCTGCCAGGCTCTCAGCCACGTGTGCTCCGCCGGAAAGCACCTGCAGTGCTAAAATCATGTCCGCGGTGTGCTACTAGACATTCGCGTGAGAATTGCCTGTCACGCCAAGCTATTTGCTTTTACTGTAGTAAAAAAGGACATGTTCAAAGTGTTTGCCAGAAAAAGCTCAGATCGGAAACCCAAAATCATTCCAGGCCCTTTGCTTCGCGCCGGAATCGGAATCGAACCAAGGATACTCAGGCTTGTGAATCTTCGCCCATGGAAATTTATATAGTCCATTCCACTCCGCCCATTGCCACTCTCTCTAACAGCGACTGTGTTCGTCGCAAGTGATTTTGTACCAGTGTCAGTTCACGTTGCACGAGACAGTTGCTCTTGTCATCAGCAGGGCAATAAACTTTTTGTGGACTTGGACATTAACGGCAAAGTGATACCGTTCCAGCTCAATACCGGGGCTGCAGTTTCACTGATCAATCAAGACACTTACAAACTGCTGGGCACACCTCCGTTGCGTGCTACAACTGTTAACTAGCTATTCAGGTCAAGAGATCCCTGTGTTAGGACAGTGCTGCCATCTTGCAACATACAAGGGACAAACAAAACTTGTGTCATTTTACGTCCTTCGTTCTTCTTCTGCAGTGAACTTGTTTGGTTTCGATTTATTTCAGTTGTTTAACTTGTCTATAGTAAATCAGGTCCTATCAGTGAACCAGACTCTGCCTTCCGACAGTGTTTCTCGTCTATGTGAAGAATTTGCAGACATTTTTGCATCGGGCCTCGGTTGCGCTAAGAACTATAAAGCACATTTGGAACTGAAAGTAAACGCGCAACCGAAATTTCTCAGAGTGCGCGATGTTCCCCACGCATTGCGTGATGACGTCGCAAAAACATTACACGATTTGGAATCACAAGGTGTAATTAAACGTGTGCAGGCTTCTCTCTGGGCATCACCCTTAGTAATTTTGCCAAAACCTTTGGGACAATTGAGACTTCATGTGGACTTCAAGGCAACAGTGAATCCACAACTAGTGATTGCAACTTTTCCTTTACCCTGCCCGGAAGATCTTTTTGACAAACTGTGCCCGGGTAACTATTTTTCGAAGTTGGACCTAGCAGATGCGTACTTGCAAATACCGGTGGACGAAGAATCCCAGCGCGTTTTGGTGGTTAACACGCATCTTGGTTTGTATCGCTTCAAGCGACTGCCATTCGGGTGTGCATCCGCCCCTGCATTGTTTCAGCAGTATCTACAAACTATTTGTGCGCCGGTCCCTACTGCAACAAACTATCTGGACGATATTGTGATCTCCGGAAAGACGGAAGAAGAACATTTAGCCAATCTCAGAACATTATTTCAGGTCTTGCGACAAAATGGTCTTCGCTTGCGGAAGGACAAATGTGTGTTTTTTGCTCGTGACTGGCCCTACCTGGGACATATACTCAATGCCCAAGGCATACATCCCAGTCCCGAGCACCTCCGTGCCATACAAGACTTGCCTTCGCCGCAGAATTTGAAGCAGCTACAGAGTGTGCTGGGAAAAATTAACTATTATCACAGATATGTGCCGCATGCCTCTTCCATTTCAGCTCCGCTTCATCGCTTACGCCGTAAAGGTGTTCCGTTCGTCTGGACGACGGCATGCGAACGCGCCTTTCGCCAGTTGAAATCGGCGTTGCTTTCCAATACCTGCCTTACGCCATTCGATCCCCAGAAGCCCCTTTTGTTGATGGTGGATGCATCGGATTTCGGGATCGGTGCTGTGCTTGCGCTCAAAGATGGATCGCACGATCGCCCTATTGCCTTTGCGTCCAAATTGCTCTCGTCTGCGCAAAGAAATTATTCACAGATCGAGGAAGAAGCATTGGCTCTCGTATTTGGTGTTACAAAGTTTCATGATTTCTTGTATGGTCGTCACTTTACCATCATCACAGACCACAAACCTTTGACATCGCTTTTTCATCCGACCAAGCCTGTTCCTCCACGTACAGCGCACAAATTCATTCGCTGGTCTATTTTCCTCTCGCAGTACCGCTACGATATCTTGTATCGGTCCACTGCTAAGCACGGAAACCCCTATGCGTTGTCCCGTTTGCCTGTTGATGAGGATAGAGCATTCGATTTCTCCGAACTTGCGTGCATGTTCATTGATTTGGAAACCGATGACGTGGTCGAATCATTTCCGATTGATTTTCGTCGTGTAGCTACAGCCACAGCTGCCGACCCTGTCCTTGCTATCGTTCTGCGTTTTGTTGCTACGCAGTGGCCCTTGTCCAAGTCACGGATCGGGGACCCGTTGGTTCGCCGATTTTTTGCTCACCAGGAGAGACTTTTTGTACAACGTGGTGTTTTGCTGTTGCGTTCTGATAATGATCAGTCCAGGGTCGTGGTCCCACGTTCGTTACAGTCCTCTGTCTCACAGCTTCTCCACCAAGGACATTGGGGTATAGTGAGAACGAAACAACTTGCTCGTCAGCATTGTACTTGGTTCGGAATCGATGCCGCGATTACGAATATGTGCTCTTCTTGCATGGTGTGTGCCGAACAACAATCAGCACCACCGCGGACATCCTTTGCATGGTCAAAAGCCACTTCCCCTTGGCAATGATTACACATCGATTTTGCTGGTCCATTCTGGAATGCTCGATGGTTGGTTGTGGTAGATTCTTTCAGTAATTTTCCTTTTGTGGTCCGGATGTCTTCCACGACGTCATCTGCCACCATCCAAGCGTTATCTGCTATCTTTTGCGTTGAAGGTCTTCCACAGACTATTGTTTCCGACAATGGCCCACAATTCATGTCCGCAGAATTTCAGTTATTCTGCAAGGCCAATGGTATTCAACATCTGACGTCCGCGCCGTTTACGCCACAGTCAAACGGTGCCGCTGAACGATTGGTCGGGACTTTCAAGTCACAGATGTTGAAGTTGAAAGAGTTGCATTCTCGGGAGGACGCGTTATTGCTCTTTTTGTCCTCGTATCGCTCTCAGCCCCGAGATGGTCACTCGCCAGCTGAGTTGCTCCACGATCGCCCTCATCGAACCTTGATGTCTTTGCTACATCCGCCGCATCAGGTTCCTGTGCAGCGGCAGACGCCTGCTTTTGCCCCAGGCGACGTTGTCTACTACCGCCACTATCGAGGTTGATGGCGTTGGCTCGAAGGGTGCATTCTTCGCTGCCTCGGCCGCGCTATGTATCTGGTTTTGGGGGCCTCTGGTGGGGTGCGTCGGCATCTCAATCAGCTGCGCCTCTGTCGTCGCTCGGGATCTGCCGCTCCCCGTCTGCTTTCAGCTACGGTGCCGTCCGGTCAGCGCCCTGGGGACCCATCTACTCGCTCGCCTCGGCCCCAGGTGTTACCGACGCTGCCTTCCATTTTGCCCCATGGCGACGCACAGCCGCCGCCGCCCCCGCCGCCGCCGCCGTCTTTTCTCTCGCCGGCGACGCCCGCAGTGGACGCGTCGCTGCAACCGCCGGGCGCCTCCCTGGGTCACGCGCCGCCGATCGCTTCCCGTGACCAGTTGTCCTCCGACATGGAATGTGGTGTCACCGCCAGACACCACACTTGCTAGGTGGTAGCCTTTAAATCGGCCGCGGTCCGTTAGTACACGTCGGACCCGCGTGTCGCCACCGTCAGTGATTGCAGACCGAGCGCCGCCACACGGCAGGTCTAGAGAGACTTCCTAGCACTCGCCCCAGTTGTACAGCCGACTTTGCTAGAGATGGTTCACTGACAAATTACGCTCTCATTTGCCGAGACGATAGTTAGCATAGCCTTCAGCTACGTCATTTGCTACGACCTAGCAAGGCGCCATCATCAATTGCTATTTATCTTGTGATGCATGTACCGTCAGACCGATCTTCACCAATTATGGATTAAAGTTAAGTATTCCAACAGCTACGTACTTTATTTGCTAGACTCAAATCCTTTAACTGTTCCAGACCTCACGCCAGCCTGCGTGAGCTTAAACGCGTGCCTTTCGGCTTCACCTCCTAGTGGCTTGGCTGTCTTGCCAAGTCACAACATGGAGCTCTTGCCCGCTCCGGACCGTATGTCGTCTTCGCCTGTCAGGTGCCCCGGCCCGATAGAGGTCGACCCTTCGGCCCCTCCTGTCTCTCTGCGGGCGCATACACCGCATGTTGGCGTGCACCCTGGAGCAGGTTTTCAGGCGTTTCCTAGCTCCCCGCGGTCCGAATGGCAGGGTGCGGGTGGCACAGCCTCGCCTGTTGCTAAGCTCCCCACCTCGCTGCATACGTCAACATGGGGTCCTCCCCCCGGCGGGCGGAAGCCTTATGCCACAACCGTACGCCGATTTGCGGGGGAGGAATGTGGTGTCACCGCCAGATACCACACTTGCTAGGTGGTAGCCTTTAAATCGGCCGCGGTCCGTTAGTATACGTCGGACCCGCTTGTCGCCACTATCAGTGATTGCAGACCGAGCACCGCCACACGGCAGGTCTAGAGAGACTTTCTAGCACTCGCCCCAGTTGTACAACCGACTTTGCTAGCGATGGTTCACTGGCAAAATACGCTCTCATTTGCCGAGACGATAGTTAGCATAGCCTTCAGCTACGTCATTTGCTACGACCTAGCAACGCGCCATTACCAGTTACTATTGATACTGTGAATCATGTACCGTCAAGAGCGACGTTCACCATTAATGGATTAAAGTTAGCCCGGGTTCCCGGGTTCGATTCCCGGCGGGGTCAGGGATTTTCTCTGCCTCGTGATGGCTGGGTGTTGTGTGCTGTCCTTAGGTTAGTTAGGTTTAAGTAGTTCTAAGTTCTAGGGGACTGATGACCATAGATGTTAAGTCCCATAGTGCTCAGAGCCATTTGATTAAAGTTAAGTATTCCACCAGCTACGTCCGTTTTTTCTAAATTCTAATTTCCTTGCCCTGTTCCAGACCTCACGCCAGGCTGCGTGAGCTAAAACGCATGCCTTTCGGCTTCCTCTAGTAACACGGTGTTGGCTCTCCTGCCAAGCACAACATATTCTGTCTAAAAGAAACTCGTCATCTGCCACACTCCGAGAATCTGGTTGTGGCGTCATGAAGGTATTGCAGCCTCCAACGTCTGACACTCTGCAGTATACGAGTATAAAGGGTGAAGCGCCTATCTTCTGCAGTCCAAATAACTTTTGACTCGTTTAAAATATTATTAATCACTTTCTCTCTGGAAGAAAAGGCACCAGGCGGCCTTGAAACAAAAATCAACGTGTTTCGTTACTTCATTCATCGCTGGGTTATAGGCATCATTTTTTTTATATATAAGTAGTTATTCTCTGAGCGCGAATATCAAATTTGCATGATAAAATATCTGTAATGTAGCTGATTTTTAGGGGTAACAAGAAATAAAAAAGTAAAAATACATTGAATTTGTTGATTCTTTCGTCGCTGCTGCGAACGTTTAAATGTTGTCCAACCCGGAGGCTTACTCCACAAGCCATCGAGGGTGGTGTAAACATCACGTATATCTAGACAGGGTGATATTAGTTTCCATGGGGAAAGGAGTAAATTACCGCGGCAAAAGTACAAAAATTCCCATATTCAATGCATTTCTAGTCAGACTTGCAAAAAAGTTTATCGCTTAATTTCCGTCATGTACTCATTTTGTGGTTTAACCTCTCTTTTTCTTGGGATTGTTTCCTTACATATAATTATGGAAACACTGTTCTATCTTGAGTAAACACAAAATTATCCTTTCCAACACAAAACACCTATTTTCTGTCAAACAACAATAATAAATTTTGCATCAGAGTACATAGCAGTTTTCAGGCTATGGTATTTACATTAATAAAATTCTTAACATGAAAGTGTTAATAGAAAGCTATGTCCCTCAGTGCTACATATTATAGTTAATGAGGCTGTCTTACATTTGAAGTATAGCTGATAGTTTGTTCCAATTTGTAGTATGCAATTAATTAGGTTTTTTTTGTATTATGTTACGTATATTTGGAGTCAGTACTTCTGAATTGGCAGAAATTTTAAGAATTTTGGCTACCAACGCTTCCAATAATTTGTATCTTGACGACTGCCAACAATAATAATATTAATAACACAGTGTAGGCGCTAGAAATGCGTAGTAGCCTGTTCTGTTGCCCTGTCGATCAGTTCGCTTATGAAACAACTTCTAATTTACTGCCGGAACTGTCTACAGCTTGGAGAAGACATTTTATTGGGATATTTAAGCATATGTTATGTATACATGTCACTTTTGCTGCAGTAGATGCATGTTACAAAGAGCAAAGTATGTGCGTAAAGGATGGACTATGTTATGAATATGGTGTTCATGTATTCGTTTCACAAGCTGCAACCTCCACCATATTTTGTCACACGTTATTGACAGCATTTTTAAAAAGTGAAATTATTAACAGGCTTACGTAATCAGTATTAATCTTAAAAAATAGCAACAACAGTAATGATCTTTAAAAAAATTAGCTTCGTGACCAGAACACAATTCATCTATTTTGCTTTTATCTCTCCGAAAATGACATTTTACACCTCAGGGTGTCATTACCAACACATTAGAAACGAGTGCTGTAGTCGCAGTGTAGGTCTGTGGATGGTGTAGAACTGCTATCTGGTCCGTCCATCACTGACATAAGTCGTGGACGCTAACTGGTATGTATGTGTCTGTAGGTAATACGGAAACAGAGCCTTAAGACACTGTGGAGACGTGCCCATGACCACACTGCGAATGAAGTTATCCGATATGTCGATGTATCTAAGCGGACTGTCCTACATGTGTAAAAGAAATTCCGGTCAAAGAGCAGTGACAATTGTCACGGCTTGTCAATGACAACTGGTTTGAAAACTGACAGGAAATGCTGCTGTTAATGAATGCAAGTCCATCTCAGTCAGTTTCCGAGTAAACATTGCGAAGCTAACTACATGCAGTGGTCAGGGATGGACAGTGGCACATAAAGCAACATGTCTTCAGTGGACCCAGGCACTCTACATTAACTGACTGGAGGCGTGTGGTGTAGTCCAGAGAGTTGTGATTTTGCCTATTTTCAGATTATGCCTGGTGTAGATTGACCGAGGGCCCAGTGAACTATTTAACCGGCAGTGTGGGGAAAATTGTAGTGCAGGCCACATGTGGGTCTGTGATGATTTGGGGGCGTTTTTCTTTGCGTGGCCCAGGCTTATTGAATCAGTGTATCCTGGACGTAAACGAGCACATCATTTTGTGGTGTAAGCACATTCCTTGTCTGCGTTTACTTCCTAATACGTAATTATGAAATGTGGTTCTGCCTTGAGCAAACACATTTTTTCCTCTTGTTCTATTACCCATACATGTTCGAGTGGAGGTTCCTAATGCACACTGTTTCACTGTTTGTGTGAAGTTCACTAGTTACGACGCCTTGTTGTGCGTGTTCTGGGTGGGTATTTTGTTTCCAGAAGATGGCCTAATATGCCGAAAACTAGTTTGAAATAAAGAAAATTCCCTAAAACAAAACCACTGCACTTTTTATTAAACCTTAAATAAAAAATTTTATGCAGTGACATTAAACTGTGATTGTGTGTGTGTGTGTGTGTGTATGTGTGTGTGTGTGTGTTTGTGTATATGTATGTGTATGCATGTGTGTGAATTATGTGCCTTGGTTCTCTCATAATTCCTTTAAAACTGAGAACAGGATTACACTGCATAGTGCTGTATATTCAGTTATCACTTCTTTTCCTTCCACTATGGCCATTTTTATATCGTAATTCTCTTCTATTATACGTTTCTGTGGACAGAAATCCCTGTATTCAATAATTTTTAAGTACAGGGTTATTACAAATGATTGAAGCGATTTCACAGCTCTACAATAACTTTATTATTTGAGATATTTTCACAATGCTTTGCACACACATACAAAAACTCAAAAAGTTTTTTTAGGCATTCAAAAATGTTCGTATGTGCCCCTTTAGTGATTAGGCAGACATCAAGCCGATAATCAAGTTCCTCTCACACTCGGCGCTGCATGTCCCCATCAATGAGTTCGAAAGCATCGTTGATGCGAGCTCGCAGTTCTGGCACGTTTCTTGGTAGAGGTTTAAACACTGAATCTTTCACATAACCCCACAGAAAGAAATCGCATGGGGTTAAGTCGGGAGAGCGTGGAGGCCATGACATGAATTGCTGATCATGATCTCCACCATGACCGATCCATCGGTTTTCGAATCTCCTGTTTAAGAAATGTCGAACATCATGATGGAAGTGCGGTGGAGCACCACCCTGTTAAAAGATGAAGTCGGCGCTGTCGGTCTCCAGTTGTGGCATGAGCCAATTTTCCAGCATGTCCAGATACACGTGTCCTGTAACGTTTTTTTCGCAAAAGAAAAAGGGGCCGTAAACTTTAAACCCTGAGATTACACAAAACACGTTAACTTTTGGTGAATTGCGAATTTGCTGCACGAATGCGTGAGGATTCTCTACTGCCCAGATTCGCACATTATGTCTGTTCACTTCACCATTAAGAAAAAATGTTGCTTCATCACTGAAAACAAGTTTCGCACTGAACGCATCCTCTTCCATGAGCTGTTGCAACCGCGCCGAAAATTCAAAGCGTTTGACTTTGTCATCGGGTGTTAGGGCTTGCAGCAGTTGTAAACGGCAAGGCTTCTGCTTTAGCCTTTTCCGTAAGATTTTCCAAACCGTCGGCTGTGGTACGTTTAGCTCCCTGCTTGCTTTATTCGTCGACTTCCGCGGGCTACGCGTGAAACTTGCCCGCACGCGTTCAACCGTTTCTTCGCTCACTGCAGGCCGACCCGTTGATTTCCCCTTACATCGGCATCCAGAAGCTTTAAACTGCGCATATCATCGCCGAATGGAGTTAGCAGTTGGTGGATCTTTGTTGAACTTCGTTCTGAAGTGTCGTTGCACTGTTATGACTGACTGATGTGAGTGCATTTCAAGCACGACATACGCTTTCTCGGCTCCTGTCGCCATTTTGTCTCACTGCGCTCTCGAGCGCTCTGGCGGCAGAAACCTGAAGTGCGGCTTCAGCCGAACAAAACTTTATGAGTTTTTCTGCGTATCTGTAGTGTGTCGTGACCATATGTCAATGAATGGAGCTACAGTGAATTTATGAAATCGCTTCAATCATTTGTAATAGCCCTGTATATGTTTCTGTCTGTTGTTATGTGTTTCTTGTTCAAATGGTTCAAAGCACAATGGGACTTAACACCTACTTAAACCTAACTAACCTAAGGACAGCACACACATCCATGCCTGAGGCAGGATTCGAACCTGCAACCGTAGCGGTCACGGAGTTCCAAACTGAAGCGCCTAGAACCGCACGGCCACACCGGCCAGCTGTGTTTCTTGTCCATGAGATAATCTGCAAATGTGGAATGACTGCTTTTACTCCTAAGTACCCTTCTGTCTTCAGTATATCTGATGTTGTTTGTTTAATATAATTAGAGTTTCAATCTTGATGCATGAGTTAGTAGATGCCAGACGTGTTGTGTTTGTTGTTGTTAGTGTTAACTGCCCTCAGTTTCTTTTGTATAGAGTTGTCTGTTCTGTAGGCTATTTTCATTCCTTGGCTTTTGAATATATTGCCTATTCTATGAGCTACTTTGTTGTTGTAGGTAAGTGTGTGCCATTTGTTTGTTGTTGGGGATGTTTATTTTTCAGACGCATTCCGTGTGTTTCTCTTCTATGAGTTTATGTTGCGTGTGCTTGTGGTTATGTATTGGTGTTGATCTGTTTGCTGTTTTTAGTAAGGTGCTTTATTCATCTTTGTTTAAATTTTTTGGTTTAATTTGTTCCTCATGTTTGTTTTCTATCCATTTTAAACTGCAATTTGTTTAACATTTGCGGCTCATTTTTGTAGTTGTCCTCATTGAGGGGAGTTTTATTCAATCAGTGTAGCATGTGTCCTAACAAAACAACAAAATTTAACGACAATAGTTCAATAGAAAAAAATATAACTAAAAACGATAGTATCATATTAGGCCTAGAAACCAAAAAATTACATAAAAAAACACCGATAAACGTTTATTAATCGTAGATGACATTCTAGAAGACAATATTTATAGCTAGTCTCCAAATACCAAACAGTATTGTGGACTACAGTTTGTAATGGTGAGGTATATATTTATCATTTATGTTAATATTTCTGTCAATACTTAGAGTAACGTAAATCCTATAATCTCAAAAACTAGTACGTTTCATAATGCATAAATTTTTTATATATTGTTCAACAGATAATAAATAAAACCCAGTGAAGATGGATAAACTACTCCGAAACACATAAAAGTAGTAAAACAAGTAAAAACGGTATTTGCTCCAGGCAGAACCACATTTCCTTATTACATATAGATGAGTACCTTTATTTCAACCGTTACGGTTGCTAAGTGTTGGGCTCTCTTTCATGCGCTGTCTTTCATATCTTCGTGATGACCATCTTGTGCACACTCGTGTCTTCGCGGTCACAGGACTGAACGTATACGTAACTGGATTGACGAAATCTCAAGCACCCTACTGCATTCCGGCTGGCCCGCTAAGTCACCCAATCTAATTCCTTTAGAAAATGCCCAGGACTATTTAAAAGCGGGAAAAACCTAGCAATAAATATTTCCGCTGCTCTGCAGGCTCTAATTATCAATCAAAAGCTGTCGCTGAGTATGGCACACCTGACGCAATTGTGCACTTTCTTCCTCATGGAGTTGAGACTATTACCCAGGCGGAGTTATACTGTGTTAGTGAGACGTCTCGTGGAGTGACCAATTTTCGTCTTGTGTTGTTGCTTTTGATCGAAACTGTACCGTTAGGACACGTCACTCAGTCATGGCTTTTAACTATAACATCGTCAAAATAAGTAATGCGAATGTACAGAGGACTACGCAAATACAGTAGCTCCCTAGCCATTATGAGGAAGGGGTAATTTTTAGCTTGTCAGTTCAAGACTGGTGTGAATGAACTTACAACGACGTAGAGGATAGCCTCCCTGGAGTGGTCGTGGTTACGATGCCGGTGGCGACCGGCAGAGTGCGCGAGAGCCGCGCGGTACACGGCAGGAAGCAGAGACCCGCGGCACACCGGCTCAAGTTGCCTGCAACATTATAAATACACCATTACTACAACATTCTCTTCAATTTTTTTACATATAATAAATATTTCAGTCAGCTGCTAACTCCGTCAGAAACGTCAGGACCTGACTACAGGAAGACATGATGCGCTGGTGCTTTCATAGGAAAGGCCGATTGATATACACTAATGAGCCAAAATACGAGGGACTTTCAATAAGTAATGCAGCACATTTATTTCTGAAAGCAGGTTGGTTTTCTTCAGGATTCCAGTACACAATATTATTCCACGCCGTTTTGACTATAAAGTCCTATTTTTCAAGATTATCTCCGTTCAATGCGACGGCCTTAGGCTTCGTTACAGGGAGGGCCCGTATGCCCACATGGTACCACCCCACTGGTCGACGTCGGATCCAACGTCTTCCTGCATCAATACCATCCCCATCATCCACGTGCTACTACCCGCGGAGTCCATCCTTTATTGGACCAAACATACAGAATTCTGGAGGTGCGAGATCCGGTCTGAAGGGTGGATGAAGAAGAAGAGTCAAATAAGTTTTGGGAGCTCCTCTTAAGTGTTCAGACTTGTGTGACACCTTGCGTTGTTATGGAGAAGGAGAAGTTCGTTTGCATTTTTGTGGCCACGAACACACTGAAGTCGTTTCTTTAAGTTCCTGATGGTAGCACAATAGACTTCAGAGATTATCGTTGCACCATGAGGGAGGATATCAACAGAAAAACTCCATCAGAGTCTAAGAAGTCCGTCGCCTTGACTTTACCAGCAGAGAGCCTGGCTTTCATCTTTTTCTTCGGAGGAGAAGTGGTGTGATATCACTCCATGGATTGCCATTTTGTTTCCGGTTAGAGATAATGAACCCACGTTTCATCTCATGTGACGGTGTTCGACAATTCTCGCGATCAGCCTCGTAACGCGCAAGAAACTCCGCACATATGGTCCTTCTTTGTTCTGCATGGTCTTCTGTAAGGCGGCGACAAACCGAGCGGATACACATATCTGAGTACGCCAGTGTTAGCGCTACTAAAAAAGACGTCATGTTATGCAGTGAGGTATTTGACTGTTATCTGTCGAACACCCTTAATGAACGTGTCGGCACGTTCCAACATTGCAAGAGTCACAGCTGTGTGCATCCCTCCTGCATGTGGGAGATAGGACAGGTTCACACAACCTTCTTCCGATGATAAGACTTCTCGTCCAACGACTCGCAATGCTTATGTTCTTTCCAGGTCTCCGTAGACATTTTGCAAGCGCCTCTAAATATCTGCGATGCTCTGGTTTTGGCAAAAAAACTCAATCCCAGCTCTCTGCTTGGAACGTACCTCCGTTTCAGATGCCATTTGAAGGCTACTTTTAACGTCGCCTCCTATTGGAACTTCGTGAAGCTATAGGGGCTGAAGCGGGAACATTTCAAGATATACCACAACCGAAACTGACACAGAAAAAATTGTCTTGCAATACTTGTAGAACACCCCTCGTTCTACAACTACTGGCCACTGCGAGACTGAATGACGCCTGGTTGGCCCTCCTCAGCAGCTCACGTCTACAGACCGTATTATCAACAATTACCAGATCTGCATCACAGAGACGTGCATTCAGCTGTTTTGGTAACAATATATGTAACAATAAGTTACGTAATTATAATCACACAGTTATTCAACAGTATCTAAATAAAACCGTTACATTTCTTCGAAACATATAGAAATAACGGACTGTTACAGTAATAGTACCGTATTGTTCTCCTCAGGTCACCAATTTTCCGAACGTATATGATAGTGTGAGAAAATGCCAAGTCGTACAGAGTAATCAACACTCATATATAAAGACAAGTTGTTTAACGTTTTTACCAAAATTTTCAATAATTACATGACCAAAATACTTCAGACTTTTACATGATATTCTAATGAACATTCGGCCGGATACAGGCTATATATTTTTGTAATAAATGTAGATATATATGTAATATATGAAAGAGTGACGTTGTTACCAAAGTTCTCGAAAACTTCTTGACTGTTTCATCTCACATTTTTACACGATACTCTAATGTATATTATATATACTATATGGCATTGGGGAAAATCAGCCGCCGAGTTGCAGGTCTTTTCAGTTGACGCCATGCTCGGTGACTTGCGTGTCGATGATGCTGAAATAATGATGAGGAGAACACAACACTCACTCCCCGAGCGGAGGAAATATCCGAGCCGGCCGGAAATCGAACCCGGGCCCGTTGCGTGGCAGTCAGACGCGCTGACCACTCAGCTAAGGAGGCTGACTTTAAAAATATATGTAATAAATAAAGACGAAACATTACCACAAATGACAAAGTTCTTGATCGGCTTATTTCAAAACTGAACCCGATACTCTAATGAATATTCAGCCGGACGTGGGCTACTAACTTTTAAAATATATATAAATATATATGAAATTTGTAAAGGGGAAACATCGTTGCTGAAGTATCGGAAAGTTCTCGACCGAATTCATTAAAATTATTTGCATGATACTGTACCGAACATTTGGACAGACTGGCTACGTCTGTCGTAATGTTCATTGGAGTGCCATGCAAAAATTTAAAGGAATTGGGTATGTATGTAAGAATTTGGTATGTACGTAGTATATAAACGGGGAACTTTTTTATCGAAAATCTCGAAAACCTCTTGACAGATTTGGTTAAACTTTCACACACTGCTCTAATAAGTATTTTGAAGGACAATGGCTACATATATTTAATATGTAAATATGTACAATATATAATGGGGAAATGATGTTGACAAATATCAGGTAAGCTCTTGGCCGTTTTACTTGAAATTTTTGCGTGATATTCTAATAAACCTTCAGACGAACATAAGCTATGGTTTTCTTTAAAAAAAAAAAAATCAGCAACTTACAGGTTTACTGTTAAAACCGACTGCGAGAAAGAAAATGCAGCACTGTGCTCTTCTTCGAAAACGTTTGGTTTTGTTTTCTTTCTTTCAGTTAATTTTAACTACTATGGCACGGCATTTAAACCATTACACATGTTATTTCTTCCATATATACTGTTTGTCAATATATATACAGGACTTAACGAAATTGCCTTTACATACGTTGTGAACAGGTTGCTTACATCAAAACAAGAAAAAAGTCTCATTAACATGAACTCTGAAATGCAAATCTTAAGAGCAATGAGCACTTGTTCATCTGTGCTTCGGTGAAACACATCTATTTTATTGACCAACTACACACAACTCCATAACTGTGCATTTTAGAGCCCATGTTTGCTAGACATTTTTTCCTTGTTTGGGTCCATACCACCTTCCTGCAAAATATGGAAAGCGAAGAACCTGCAGTAGATTGAATGTTTTGTAATATTGAAAATGGACAAGTGCTCATAACTATTAAGGTATGCATTTTAGAGCCCGTGTTTATTACACATGTTTGTCTTGTTTTGGTCCATACTACATCCTCCCAAATTAAGGAAAGCAACGAACTTGCAGCAGAAGTAATGTGCTTCACTGTATCGAATTCAAAGAGGGCTCATAGTTCTTAAGGTACGCATTTTAGAGCCTATGTTTAATGTATTTTTTTCCTTGTTTTTGTGAAGGAACCTGTCCTCTAAGTCTGTAAGGGAATTTTATTACATCCTGTTTTTTTTTTTTTAAATTGTATACACAACCACGTGCCGTTTTGTTTTCTTCCTCCTATTTGGTTTTCAAAGAAAACAAAAAGGTTGTATTTATGGGTTCAGCTTGTGATTAAAATACTGCTACGGAGCCAGCTTTTGAAATAACAATAAAAAAAGGCCGAAAGCCTGAGAGAGGGTCGAGGAGGTGATTAGGAGGTATGTCCAATTACCATATATATTTAGCACTTGTGAAGCATTGCCGTTTTCGCTACTATAACGTAGAATTATGTCTACTTGTATTATAAAATAGCTTTTGTCGAAGCCGTTTCCTTTCCCAAAACAAAAGGAGATAATTAAGAATAGACAGCTAACACCAGAACTACCGAAGTTGGTACAAAAGAACAGCATTTTCGGTGTAATAAGTATACCATATGTGACCTGGTTAGCCGGTAGCGGTGATCTATATGCGGTGTTTTGCTGGTATTTTCTGTTGTTTGGAAATGACAGAAATACTAGTTGGACCAAAACTGGGAACACGTATTTTGGAAGTTTAATGAAATCGGTAACCGACCACGGACTGTCTACGGTAGTCTGTAGCAACAGATGATTTTCGGGAAAATAGAATAGCAACTGACGTTAGCCCAAGCTTCAAAATCAAATATCTCCACACAATCAAAATGTATGGCAGAAATCGGACACCCTTAAAATGCTTGTTAATGCAGTAAGTTTCCTTGGAAAACAACGGCAGGCCTTTCGAGGATACGGTGAAATAACAAATTCTATTAACCTGAGAAATGATACGAAATTGTTGATGTACGCTCCTTAATATTATCCTCTGTTAGTGGAGAATATAAGAACCTCTACTACGCTCAAAGGATTTTCCAAACTAATTAAAAATTTTGTTATAGAAGCCACATGTTCGATCATTTTGTCAGCTATAAAGGGGGAAATTGTGAACGCCCCTTCTGTAACCATCATTGTTGACGAACCGTCAAATGTGCCAAATAAAGCACAGTTTTCTGTTGTCCTGTGTTATATATATGAAGAAGAGATAAAGGAAAGGTTCTTGAAGTTCTGCAATATAAATAGTGAGGAACATACTCAACCTATAGCATAACTTATCAAGCACTTCTTATCGGAATTCGAATATAATGAGATTTGACTGAACAAACGTTTCACAGGTTCAAGCATAAATCAAAGTCACTCTTCCTGAAGACACATTTTTTCACTGTTATACCCTCCTTTTGTCTCGAACTAGCAGCCAACCCCCTTACTTCACAATACCTTTTAGTGCGCTTAATGAACTTCCAGAATTTTTTTTTCAAGTTCTCTTAAACGTGTTACATTTTTTGATATATTTTTGACGATGTCGTGTTTTACACGTCTGTCCAGCGCGATGGAACTACTCATCAAGATTGGTAAACACCGTGTGAGGGAGGATACAGAACTAAACTTTGTGGCGCGTTTAATTCGTTTGTATCTTACAATATACAGATTACAATTAGAGTGGGGTTACTGCTAAATCAACTGCTCTGCACTCGCCAATGACCCATATAACAGTGCTCACGTTATCGTCAAGTATGAAAAAGCTAATTTGCACTGCTTTATAGTCGAAACTCTGTGAAGGTTTAATCGAATTATATTATTCACAGTAGAGTATTCACTATCGTTGAACACACATTCCAAGTAATCATCAATACAAAATTCTTTCGCTGATGAGTCCTTTATACCTTTCACTCCATCGTTACACGTTGCTATCTTTGTTTCCATAGCATTCATTTTTATCTCAGTCCTATGGACGTTGTAATAATCTCTACTCGTAAAGTATCTTTCAACAAATCCACTTTCTTATTATATTGTAAGTGTTATTATCAGGGTATCTTTCAACAAATCCACTTTGTTATTATATTATAAGCGTTATTATCGGGGTAAGCTGAAGTGTGAAATCACCTACGTACATCGCTTTTAATCCTGCCCTAAGTATTTGCTGAGGTTATATGAAGTACTTCGCTATCCGTGTCTGTGTAACACTTTTTATGTTCAAATTTCTTCAGCAGATAGCCTCAATAAAAATATCCAGTCATACAGCTAAGGGTATACTGAAAACAGTGTTAAGTCTACTTAATTCAATTGCAATCAAATGTTCATTAAATGCGACGCTGCATTTAAAATTCGGTCTTGCAGTCAGAGCAACAACTTCGAAATTACCTTCCCAACTCGTTAATAGCTTCACATCACTCACTTTTCGCACATTTCGAACAGTTTTGTAGAAAACACTATTATTCATGAGTCTGAGAAACTTTATTCCAAATTGTTCTTTGCACTCATGCGTTTTCCAGCATTAATATCGAGACACGTTTTCATCAAGGGAGCATGGCAGAATGATAGTGTCTGACGAATTTTGTGTAGAATAATATTACTCTTCAGATATGGTTTTCCATTTCTGTAGTGAATCACATAATTTTTCTTATCGTGCAACGTGGGAACGAGCTTCTTTGGAATTCCCTTCTTGTTGATGCTAGGTGGTGGTACAGTTTCCTCCGGATGTAATCGGAGTGAAGTTAATGTAAATTTTCTGGACACTCAGTATCCACTTCTAAATTGTTCCCTATATCTGAATCATTAGATATGCTCATTATATTAAAACTGTCGAGACATCATCGAAAAATCAGAGTGTAGTGGGGACTGCAGCATCGCCCAGCCCTACAGGTTGTTAACGTCGAGGTATATAATGTGACTCACCCTTATATTCACCTTAGTCAGCCACGAAACTGTTGCTGGCAACTGACGCCACACTCAACAAATTGTACCTGTTCTATGTCCGAAACAAGTAGCAATTTTCATTAGTATTTTTCAGAATGTCAAGTCACGTTAGGCCTCATAACGGGCTACATCTACCGCATATGTTTTAAGACAGGATGTGCAAAGGCTTTCAAACACATTAGCCACATCAACACGTCGGTTTCCAAATATAAGTCACATAATATACTAATGCCTTGCAATCAAATAAACTATACACTTTTTTGATTGTTATTTCAGTGGCCAGCTAGCTTTTGAAACCCGTAGTCTGCGGTAACAGTTCTTCAAAAAAAGAAAAAATACGGTCTTCAGTTGCGTGGTGATAAGGAAATACGCATTTCTTATAGATCAAATTAAACTGCTCGCTGTCGGGGAAATAGTCTCTTGTTGTTTTCAACTTTTCAGGCTTTGAATATGAGACACATTTTTCATGATAGCTCACCAGAAAGTCGAAGGACTCTATCACCATACTAACAGAAATATAACCTAGATATGTTTTAGTCGCCTCTTCCACTCTTTCTGATAGACTCATGATTATAAAACGTGTATTATAATTTGCTAGATCGTGAAACAACAGGCACCATGAAATTAAGTCTTTAAATTACTGCTATCACGAACAGGACCATAAAATTCGCAGCCAAATACCACTGATCTCTGTGTTTCACATCAGTATGCTTGAAGTATTCCTTGCAGATGTGGTAAATTTCTGCTGTTTGAAACGCTTCTCCTTCTTTCGCAATAAGTAATTGTTTATTCAGTCTGCAATCAGATACAGCTGTTTGTTACACCATTCCGTGCAATCTGCACTTAGGCACAGCTGCAACTCTAAATATTCGTTGCTGTGACTGCGGTGGATATAAAAAGCAAATACTGTACGATTCGCGCACATGAATTTCGTTACATTCTACATCTACATCAATGACGAATGTGAGCTTCAATCGTTTGCTATACGACTTGTACAAATGTATAACAAACAGCCTTGTAAGTTTTAGCATATATATTCCTCGAGTTCCTGGCGTTCAGTCACTTAAGGTTAGTGCATTAAGAAGTAAGACCTCCAACATTACCTATATATTGATTTACTAAGGTGATGCATTTCTCAGCATTGGCCCCCAGACATCATCGGTATTCAGCGGTACTGATCACTTCAATACAGCTGCATATGGTACGACGTATCACCAAGCCGATCTGCCCAATGCCGGTACGTATCGAGGTAGTGGTTAGCCACAACGTGTGTGCCTAAAGCCCCTGGTGTCTTGAACACTCGCGTACCGACCTCAAGCAGGTATTCAAGGAAGATCATAATGAGGTCGTCCACGAGCGATAACAATGAGATATAATAATTATCTCTTGCTCACGGCCTACAGGTATAAGCAGCGGCAAGCAAAACAAATGCAGTAAGCGTTGTGAACAGCAACAGAGGAGGAAATGTGATTGATAATTGTCCACAATCGTCTGTGTGGAGGACTTTGATTTGAGCGTAGGTCCGTAAAATGTCTCTTGAACAACACCCACCTAAAGCACGAAGAAAATCACTGGCGGAAAGCAGTAGGATAAGGCACACGGAATCATTCTGTAATGAATCATGAGTCGATGTCGAAAGTAGTATTCACGCCTGATTAGACTGCGGACAGCTAAAGGAGACCACATTGTGTGAATGGCATCAGATTATCGATATATGTGACTGATGATCTGGTCGTGAACCAGTACTGGTATATCTACTGATATCCTCGTATTTAATGTCTTGAAAGTAAAGGGACAAGAAACCTAATTTGTGACGTATACAGTTGGTGATTCCGTCCAACAGGGATCGATTTTTTGTCAGAACGCTATATCTTTATATTATAACCAGATTCTACTGGCCAGGATTTGGGTCAAATTTCTAGGAAAGGCGTATCGCAACTTGACGAACACCTTCTACAGCTTTAATAATGCTTTTCTCGAAGAGTTTGGAAATGTCCTTCAAAATGCGAACAGCATTTATTTCGAGGCCGGCGAGTACAAAGGACTGTTGACTATTCACTTTGACCATAAATTGTATTGCAGGAAAATAACTGAATAACTGTGACTTAGTTATTTGCTCCTCAACTGTACCTCAGATGGAAAACGCTTGCTCTCAGTTCCTGAGTCGTAGAGACCCTAAATATACAGCACTTAAGTTGAAGTGTTTCATGATGTACTGCAGCAGACGGTATTCATCCTCCGGTTCACACCAGATGTAATAAATTATTTACATAGGTAGTGCTTTTCTCCGTGTGCACTCTGCCCCTGTGTGGCCAATTGAGGAGCTTTTTGATGGAGTAGTAGCGGCTCTGGTCACGGAAACTGACAACGACCGGGAAAGTGGTGTGCTGACCACATGCCCCTCCATATCTGCACCCAGTGATACTTATCGGCTGAGGATGAAACTGCGGTCGCTCGGTATTGTTTGGCCTTCCGAGGCCTATTTGGGCGGAGAGAGAGTTTTCTCAAATGAAGACCACTTTTTAATGAAATTTCCTTAATTTGATTGTATATTTTATGTGGTGTCACCGCCAGACACCACACTTGCTAGGTGGTAGCCTTTAAATCGGCCGCGGTCCGTTAGTATGCGTCGGACCCGCGTGTCGCCACTATCAGTGATTGCAGACCGAGCGCCGCCACACGGCAGGTCTAGAGAGACTTTCTAGCACTCGCCCCAGTTGTACAACCGACTTTGCTAGCGATGGTTCACTGACAAAATACGCTCTCACTTGCCGAGACGATAGTAAGCATAGCCTTCAGCTACGTCAATTGCTACGACCTAGCAAGGCGCCAGTAACAGTTACTATTGATACTGTAATCATGTACAGTCAAGAGCGACGCTCATCATTAATGGATTAAAGTTAAGTATTCCACCAGCTACGTCCGTTTTTCTAAAGTCTAATTTCCTTGTCCTGTTCCAGACCTCACGCCAGCCTGCGTGAGCTAAAGCGCGTGCCTTTCGGCTTCCTCTAGTACCAGGTGTTGGCTCTCCTGCCAACCCACAACATTTTAAAATTCATTTATTTCACACTATCGTGATTTCAGTTGTATAGCCATCGTAAAGTGCAAAGGTGGACTATTATAAAACGCCCGATATACCCAAATAACATGTCATCATTGAAATGTTACGACACATATCTAATCTCATAAACCATTAGTCGCATTACAGGTTATGATTACAGATTAAAAATATATAACGTGGCTGACATTGTAGGGAGAAACTTTAACATACTTTATTTTACATACGAAGGCCGAGGCAGTGGTGTTACATACATGCGTGCATGGACGTGATACATCTCGTGGCACTGTATCGACCGGCATATACGCAATACAGCATCTTTAACTTCAGACACAGTAGACACTGCCAGCCGCACGTGTATTTTAATGTATGTTCATATCCTGTAATGCGACGACTGGAGACCAGAAATACAGTGTGTGTTGTACCACATATCATTCAGGCATCTCAGAAATTTGTGATATTTCAACTTTGTACTTCATAATGGCTATGAAGCTGAAATCTCGATAGTGTGAAACAAATGACTATTAAAATATACTGTCAAATAGCGGGAATATCATTCATATAAAGATTTACGTGTCTGTGGTGGCCACCGAAAGGAAAACAATACCTGGTAGCTTCATTAAGCGCAACTTAATAGCGTTTGGTCTACGCGACTGAAAAATGTTTTCTGGTGACGAACGAGTTCCACATCATTACAATTAGACCTTCTCTAATCATGCTGAAAAATTGTAAACTCCAAGGTACGCCGAATGTTAACAGCAGTGTACTGAAACATGACATTAAGAAACTCTTCATATCATGCAGTTAAGTAAATGGCGTCAGTTTTGCTCAACATCAGTGTGATAACCATCTTTCCGCGCTACATGAAGAGCGGAATTTATGTTCAAAACATGGTCTCTATGGTCTCGTTACAACTTAAAAGGTCAGAACGTCTCTTGGAACTTCTCAGAATTATTCGTAACATTTAAGAATGAATGGTGTGATCACGTATATTAATGCAGTTCAATATTCCATTGTAGAAAACTTCGAAGATGTCGATCAATGTTCAATAAAAAATAAGCTGCTCTTATAAAAATTTATTCCGTCCACGGCACAAATGCGTAAGAGGTTAAGGCAACTGCTTGGGAATTTGATGTCGCTGATTTCATCTTTTTATAATTCCAGTCATTGCGTTTCATTGAGTTTAAATAACATCGAATAGGCTATACTCGAAGGGCAGGCTAAGCCACGAACCTCTAGTAAATGTGTACACCCACCAGTGCTGCTGCTGTAGCATAACTTGTGGGATAACCTGAGGTTCAAGTGATTGGAAATAATACTAGTAAATATCAGTGACGTCAGAAGTCGTCAGACGGTCTTAGAAGCATTTTAGACTAACGTAAATGATCCAATCAAATGCTCACGATAAGCAGAAAATTTGTGTCAGGATATCAGTCTGACAAAATTTTATCTGTCATCGTATATTGCTGATAAAGCGAACGAAAAACGAGAGAGAGAGAGAGAGATCATAGATCAGTGCCTAGCACAAAAGTCAAAATACAACCTTTTAAAATGAGATGTTTATGTTAGGCCGTTCGTATTATTTCCCGTAAATCTTGGTCGTTTCGCCTCTTTGATAGATCACCGGATGAAACGCTAAAAGCCCTTAAGAGCTCCGGGCGGTGAATTATCTATGATTAATTTTTATGCAGTTACTAAATATATGTAATTATTTATTTCGGAAAAACGCACATTTGGTAATAATTGTACCGAAGTAACATGCTGTTATAACAGGCTGGCTGAATTCCTGCTCCGCTCTAATTTTATTACGAATTAACGCAACATACACAAAACAAATGTACAATCGACAAAACAAAATTGTTTGCACGGGAAATGGCTGTCTCACAACGGTCATTCTCGGCGAGTACAGCCACGCCACAAATTGTGGCAACCACTCCGCCACAATAATCCTCATATGCCAGTGTTAAAGCGGGAGCATATTATCATAATAGTGAGACGTAGTATACACAACATGTGAAATTAATATCAATTAAACATTATACACAAAAGTATAGGACGTCGGCAGCGATTGCGAAATTCGTAATGATTTGCCAGGCAGTGTACAGCTCGAAGAAACTATTAGCGTCGCTGTGCAAGTGGCTCACTGCCAATGTGCCTGGTCGTCACTCGTTGAATCACAGTTCGGTTCAGCAAAATAGGCAGTATTCTTTGTTCCCCTTCGTGGTAGGTGCCAAATGTTATTCTGTGGTAGCTTCTCTTGTCTTCAAGAGTACAACAGTGGTGAATATTATTTGCAGTCTTTAAGAGGACTTTTTAGTACGAACTAACAAAAACTGCATCATTAAACTCACAGAATTTGAAACAAGATTCATCCAAGTTGTTTTAACGGCATTCGTTTTATAGGAGTAGGAGAATATTAATATTTTGCGGAATAACAGTTCTAGATCAATCAGAGTTCGTACAAAATTTTATCTTTCACGTAGCTTGTATTTCAAGTGTAGGAGGCTGGTAATGATACTCTTTTTCAAATTATGCACTCATGTCTAAGGGCCAAGCTCGCCAGCACTCGTTTTGCACTTTTATGTTCGCTCACTAGCTATACCAGTTTCTAAAATAGTCAGGTAGAAACGGAGTTGGCGAAAAGAGTTTTGCCTGTATGCGTAAATATATTTGCAGAAGGAGCAGACGTAATGGGTAAGAAGATGCAGTAGAAATAACCGTTAAGATTAAACTGAGTAAGAGAGAATAAATGTTTAACGACGACTTCCTATATTTTGGTTTCGAAGTGAAATTACCAATATGCAGGGAAAACTATGTTCAACTATTCAGTGTAATGGGTCTGAATAAGACGTTTGAATTCTGTCATAGAATATTGATTAAAAAACGGTTGGACGTGTATAATGATCCGAAAGAGATAAGCGTGTACGAAGCTGAACGATCCATCATGTAACTGGACAAGTGCAGAATATGGTTTTACATCTGAAATTAAGGTTCGTTTTTCCATACTTTTCAAGAAAAATAGGTCTCAGTAATTTCTGTGGTCTTAGGGTACGAAAGTACAGACCCAGATGAGGGAATGCACAACGATTTGCCTTATTG
Source organism: Schistocerca americana (assembly GCF_021461395.2). Classification (NCBI taxonomy): domain Eukaryota; kingdom Metazoa; phylum Arthropoda; class Insecta; order Orthoptera; family Acrididae; genus Schistocerca; species Schistocerca americana. Next base: position 469,535,490 of record NC_060130.1, on the reverse strand, counting down.
CAACTTGAATTTACTTTCATAAAATTACTATTTATTTTATGATCTGATAGTGTTTTCAGTTTACCCAAAAGATAATATTATTACTGAAAATAATTTTGAAAGTATCGGAAAGGTACCTATTATGGGAAAGTTCGCTAACGTGAGACAACTATATTCTGACTCAAGTAAGTATTCAGACCTGTTGGGAAGTATTAGAACGTAGATCTCACAGCTCCTGAGGCGTAGACTACTGACAGTAAGATCATTACGGAGCTAGACATCGTTGGGAACACTTGTTTTTAAAAGGATTCAGTTTAAAGTTTCTTAGCACATGTGCTTATTGGGCTGAAATACCCGAAGTTGAGTAGCTGTTAAACAGTACTCATATGATTATATTCTTCACAAAGTGCTCTTTCATTCGTTATAATCAGTAGTCTTTCAATCCATACATTGTAACTATAAGGCTAGGTTATTATCATAAGATCATTCACTGCTAATAAATCATACCATGGGTATTCTATTACGCGGCAGTATCGCATATTAGGACACGCTATCTTATATTAGGATAACTTCAGCCTGCCAGCCTAATAGCTGAATTCAGACTTATAATTGTAATAATTAGGGACTTTGTGAAGCTATCAAACGATGCTAATATTTGATGAGCATCATGTCCCATTTGTGTGATAGACAAAACAAGATAAACCCGTTTCCATATCATCCGTTTATTGCCCCATTCCGTGCATAAGATGCAGCCGCTTCTGTGAAATTCATGGGATCATTTAAAACGCATAGTTCGCACAAAAAAAAGCAGACTCCTTGTGGGCAAATAACCTAAGTGAAGAATTAACCACACTTTTGGTTACGAGATTGTTTGAAGCAGCCTACTTGAAAGCATTAACAATGGAAGTTGTTATAAACAGCTTCTGGAAAACGGGACCTTTCACATGTAATAGGCATATACTTAAACAATGACCTTACAATATATGAGGAGTTTCACGTGCAAGAAGCAAATAACGGCGTAAACGTGAGATCAAATAGCATCCGGATTGCTCTCAAAATTGGCAAGTCACGCCAAGAGCCAATAGCTCCGATAAAATCGGGACGTTTCAAATATGTTAAGTAGGTAATATCGTGTCCATAAAGGAAACGTTTGAAAAAATTCAAAGAGAAGAAAGCTGTAGCGGAATGAAAGAAAATAGAACGAAAGTTGTTTTATTGAGAAATAAAAATAGAAAAACACAGGAAACAAAACTTTACAGTCATTCAGAGTCTGATACAATTTTAATTGAGGACAATGCTTCAGGTGTGCAATCTGAAGAAGATACTGTTTGCATATTCCACAGTGGTCGTTTCTCAACGGTGCAATGCGTGTAACGCTATCCTCGAGCTCCCAAGAATGTTAGCTTCAAAAAGAGCTTTTGTTTGCTATGAATGTAGTTCTTTTGTGCGATAAATTCAAAACTCTTGAAGAGACAGTAAGAAAGAGAATATTATTATTTTGGCATTTATCTGTTCGTATACTGGTCGATATTAAGTATTTCCTCTCGCTGCCTCATACCAGCATATAATTTCTATTTCGATTAAAATGGACTTGTCTCTGCTTTTTTTTTTTCAAATTTACATGTATGACGTGTTAAGTGGCACCAGTAAAATTTAAAGTAGAACGATTTCGCACAGCTTCCCAATTACCAAACATACAGCTAAATAAAATGTGGTAATATAAAGTGGAGTAATGTGGGACGAGGAAACATTCACATTGAGAATGAGGCTAGTATGAGGTCTACCCACCACTGACATCAGTTACGTGCCTCATCCAGCGGGTATGGGGCGGCCACCCTCTGGAACTATGGCTCCTCGCCCACGAGATCTTCCCATGTATCCAACATCAGATCTCGCAGTTGGTCATGTGTGATTTTGACTGGGATTCCAGTTCGGCGTTAAAACAGGACAGTCGACCAGGTCGACGGCTGCGTGTTGTGAAAACCATTCCTCAACGACTCGACTCTTGTGACCCGTTGAGTGGTCCTGTCAAAGCTGGACCACTCCAATGGTGTAGCTCACACACAGCACCATACTATGTTTCTGATAGGCACATACTAATCAGCGACGAGATGATCTTGAATTCGATAAAACACGGGATTGTGATGCGGCCAACACACGAATGTTGTGCCACACGCTACTGGCCGTAAAGTACTACCTATGGCATGCAGTCCGTCATCGGACCCTCAGTCTATGCCCTAAATATTGACTCATCTCAAAGACAACGTGGTGTCAGTCTCGGTCTACATTCATTTCAGCTAAGGCAAGCCTATAAAGTTTTGTGATCAGCTGCTAGGGCCTATTTATTATCAGCCATATGGGATTTAAGACCAGCATACTGTAAGTGATTGCGAACGGTTTGCGAACATAGTGGAAATTGGACTCATTCTCGAGCTAGACGGCGTTTAAAACCGGACGTTCCATACAGGTGTCAACTAACACGTTGCCTTGCTGAGGCGCCGTCTCCTTTCCGAAGCCCGACCCTCGAAGCCGATCAGTGACCGCTGTCTCAGCCACCGATTTATCTACTTGTGGGCTAAGGGAGGTTGAACGCCGCACCTGACTGACACTTCACGTGCACTGAAAACATCATACTGGATGAATGCCAGGACGTTATCTCTCGTGGACTGCGTATGCTGAGACATTCCGGCAGTAAATCACTGTTAGTGAGATACCTGTCTTTGGCGTCCCAGCCCGATATAACTATACAGACTTGCTCTTATTTGTACCATCTCGGTGTCTAAACAGATAAAAGCGAATGTCCCAGCGTATATAGAAAACAATATCAGTAATTATACACAATAGCTGAAAATCAAAAACTCTCATTGTTACTCTCTCCTCATCGACACAGCTCCATACTCTTCCACCAATGTGCCGAAATATTGTCATATGCGTAATATAGCCAACTGTTTCCTGTGTGTGAAGCCGTTGAGTAACGACAGCCGTGCAGTTTTTTATGGCCAAGAGGTATAAAGCCGGTTAAATGAAACTGAGCAAATGAGTCTTCAGAAATAAAATAGCTATAGGGTTTCAATCACCTGTTTTTTGATTCACAGGAAACTACATTTACGTAAATGGAATTTTCACCCTTCCCCTTAAGGATTCGTTCAGTGGCCTGATTCAGAATTGAGCAAATTTTACTTTTACATGTTTGAGAACTTCGGCATGAATATTATCTGGTCTTCGAACTTCTCCGTTTTTCAGTTTCGTTCTTCATCTAAAGGTGTCGTTATCAAACTATTGTGTATTTATTATTTAGCGCACATCAGTCCTTAGCTGGTTTCTCAAGTAGACTCTCGCGTTGCGCCTGTTTATGCTGATCAAGCAACTCTGATCGCCTTGTACGTCGCCTATATCATACGACAGCGCAGGTGACACCGGCATCTTCTTTATGTTTGATGTATTACTTCTTGTAATGCTTCAGCCCTTAAATCTACATTGCTTGATCTTCTGTTAAATTTGGATACTGTTTCTTGTAGCTTGTTCCATTTTAATTTCTTAAAGTTAAATATTTCTACCATAATGAATCCAGAGTGGACTGCCCACTCCGAAATTTTGTTTGTAAATCTTCTTTTCGTTAGTGTGATTCCTATGTTAGTAGCTTCGTCAACTGTCTTTTACATCTCAGGTTCTCTCAGACGATTCACTACTAACAGGGCTAGTTCTTGAATGATGTTCAAAATCATCTGCTCTCTTATCATCTCTGTGTTTGCTACACCAAAGTACACTATACACATTTGTATCTGCTGTTACCAACATATTTTCACGGCGAGCGTAGTTGTTCGCTTCTCTGATTTTGTTTCAATAATTTGTTTATATAGTGAGAGTACTGTGTATGAGACTCCATTCGCTATTATAGTAGCTAAATGAAATAGCAGCCGATTGCTCGCTACAAGTTTCCGAAATTTTGTTGATCGTCATACCTCTGTTTATAATTTATTATAATAACTGGCTTTGATTTTGCTGATCCAAGGACGTAACTGAAGTCTGCTGGGAAATGCGTGAGTTTCCAATTTTTCAAATATGGCTTCCGGATACACAACAGATAAACTCCAATTTTCTCTGCCCTTTTCCTAAGTTGAGACATTACAGCTGGAGCTAGTATTTGCATTCATCCATGGGATCGTACGAGGTACCCACACACGTTGTGTGGACCCAAAGGTACAGATATTTTTGCATAGACTTGATGCACAAAGTCACATAATTCTTTAAAATCTGTGAGCAAATTAATTGACTTCAGTATTGATCTATCTGCTGCCTCGATTGTGGGAAGGTGACTTTACTGAATTTTATCTTTAAGTCTACGGTTTTTATTTAATAGATCGTAGTCTCACATAGTGTCTGTATTTGTTAGTTTGGTCACTTTTTTGGCGTATTTGATGATTCCACTTCGTCTTGGTTCATTTATTTGTGATGTGTATCCGCAGTGCTCTTGGGTAAATTGTCTGTTTTTTGAGGCTGCTCAGTAGTACGTGTGGCTTTTACACTGTTACCGTAAGTTATTGCTCGCGTTTCCCATTTCATTGATTTAATATATTTGCCATTAATGCTAGTATCATATAGTTTTTTACCTGTATATGTGTTATCTACGTTCCCTATTACTATTATTCACGTATGGACCCAGTAGGACCATGCGAGGTACAATCCATCAATGTTAAGTTTGATGGTTGGTCTTTCTTTGTGTCCAAATTTGTTTCATCCTTTCACAATGAAGTCTCTTTCTTTCATCATACCACGGTGTTGCAGTCCGTTTTCTAATTTCCTTCTGACCAACTTTCCAATCAAATATATTTTGTCTGAACGTTTTCCTATCTGTAAAGTCTGCCTGAGTTATACCGGCTGCTTTCTTATCCTCCTTAATGGCAGCCATCTATTTCATTGGCTCCGTTTTGGCCTTACTTCTGTTTTCGTAGAATTCTACTATTTGTTTTGTCAACCTAGTGGCTGCCATTTTTTTAATGTGCCCATAAAATTTAAGTCTTCGTTTTGTCATGTCGCCATGTATGTCTGTGTAGTCTTCTATTTCCTTATTACTTCTTGGCCCACAAATTTCTCCATCAGTTATTTTGGGGACATATATTTTCCTAAAAGTCTTTCTTTCTTTCTTTCTTTTGAATTTCTTCAATATCCCTCTTCCTATTTAAAATTAAAGTTTCTTCTTCATAAAGATATTCGGGTTTGATTACAGTGCTGTAATATCTAAGTTAACTGAATTTAGAAAGTGATTTTTTTATTATAAATATTCAGTGTTAATCTGAATGCAGTTGCCATCTTTTGACAGCGAACTTCATTTGCAGCTTTTTCCAGACCGTTTTCTTGTATAATTTCCCCCAAGTATATTGAATACCCTTTTTATTTTTCCATATTTCGTGTTCAAAATCTTTGGTGCTTGTTTGTTGCATGTCATGTATTCCGTTTTTTCGAATGATATTTGTAGTCCTACCTTTCCCGAGAATTCTTTAAGAATTTCAATTTGTTTCCCAGCTGTGGTAACATCCCTAGTTAAAATTGCCAGATCATCTCCAAAGGCGAGGCAATCTACCCTAATAGCACTTCTACCTAAATTTACTGATTGGTCTATATTTTGAATCGACTTTCGCTCTCTCCATTCTGTAATTACTTCTTCCGAAACACAGTTAAACAGTAACGGAGAGAGTCTATCTCCCTGTCTAAGACCAGTTTTTTTTTCAAATGATTCAGAAATCTCTATCATGAATTGGACCTTAGATCTAGTCTCCGTTAACGTTTCCTTAATCATTGTTAGACTTTTATTGTTTGGCACTTGTTCCTTTAAAATTTGGAAAAGAGATTCACGATCAACTGAGTCGAAAGCCTTTTTAAAATCCACAAATGAACATACGATATAGTTACTAGAAATGGTTCAAATGGCTCTAAGCACTATGGGACTTAACATCTCGGATCATCAATCCCCTACACTTAGAACTACTTAAACCTAACTAACCTAAGGACATCAGTCCTCAAACCTGCGTCCGTAGCAGCAGCGCGGTTCCGGACTGAAGCGCCTAGAACCGCTCGGTCACAGCGGCCGGCGTACTAGAAATCCTTTGGTGTCTGAGGATTAGTTTCAAAGCAAACATTTTTTTCCGGACAGGAAATGTTCGGTCTAAAACCTGCTTGGTATTCACCAATTTTAGGTTGTAGCTGTTCTTGGGCTAAATCAAGTAAACACTGCGAGAGAATTTTATATGTGACAGAGAGGAGAGAGATTCTTCGGTGATTATTAGCATCGGTCCTATCCCCTTTTTATGCAATGGATGAATTAGGGCAGCTTTCCAGTCCTCAGGTATTTTCTCAGTTTGCCAGATATGTCCTGTTAGTTGAGTGAACTGTTTTACAGTGTTAGGGCTAGCTGAGTTTAGTAATTTTGCTAGTATACCGTCTTCTCCGGATGCTTTATTGTTTTTAATTCTATTAATTTGTTTAGTTATTTTGATTTTGTCAGATGCTTTAGAGTTAGTGTTGGTGTTATTAATTTGCTGTGGCTGGAATTTATTCGCTGGTTCTGGACAGTTCAATAGTTTTTCAAAATAATTAGCAAGTAACTTACAATTTTCCTGCTTGTTAAGAGCCAAAATGCCATTTTTATTTTTGAAGCAAGGACTGTGAGACCATGTAGACTTTCCCGCCGTATTTGTATATCAAATTTAGCGACGAGAGCAGCGTAGCTTTTCTCACCTGGTGGTAGCGGCCAGGTGGACCGCTGAAATATTATGTTCAGATGACAGTTTGATCCGGCTGGAAACCCTACAAGAGTTTGATAAAGACTGTGAGGTTGGTAACCAGTTAGTTTTGTTTTATAAAAGTTTCTTGTATTGTTCTTTTGGAAATCTTTTTCGATTTCCAAAAGTTGCGCATTTTCCTAGTTTCTTCTAGTCTGTGAGATTAATTTAGATGTTTCTTTTCTCACAGTTAGAAAGCTGTTTTGCTTTTTTTTTCAGTTTTGTTACTATTCCAGTACTTAAGTGCCTCATGTCTAGACTTAGCTGCTGTTTCACAGTACGTGTTCTACCAAGGGTGTTTTTGTTTCTTTAGAAGCGGAATTAAATTTTGTGCTGTTTAGATTAACTTTTCTTTTAGGCTTTGCCAATTGTCGAGTTGTTTTTAGTCAAGTTCACTTGTTAGACTTGGGGTTATTTTAGCAGTGTCAAATTTTGGGATAACATTTTTTGTTTTGAAGAGTTTCTGAGGCTGAAGTTTTAATCTTATTCCGCGTTAGTTAATGGCCAGAATCAATATTAGCACCTTTCCTAACTTGAACAACTAAAATTTCTTTGTAGTTAGAGTATGAAATTGCTTCATGATCGATTTGAAATTCCTCAATAAATGCATTGAGTGCCCGCCAGGTTTTTCGTTTAGAAGGGTTCTTTTTAAAATGGGTTGACATGATTTTAAAGTTAAACTTTTTGCATGTTTCAACAAGTCTGGCTACTTTGGTTTGTCCATCTATGCGCAGGAAATCCACGCACCGTTATCTTATATTTTTTCTCTTTACTTAATTGGTCATTAAAATCACCCATTAAAATTTTAACATGTTTTGAGGGAACTTTTGAGATGATGCTTTCTAATGTTTCCCAAGCTTCATTAACTTCATCAGGTTTTTTACGGATATTCTCATTGACTGGCATATGGACATTAATTAAAGTGCATGCTTTCTTTGAGCATTTAAGAGAAATTGCCATTAGTCTATTATTAATGGGTTTTACCTGTTTTTGAGTTTAAAATATTTTTGGAGACTGCAAAAGCAACTCTCAGATGTGGCGCACTATTAAGTATTCTTTTATCAGTTTTACTTTTAAAAAGACGATAATTGCCGTAATCCATGGAGTTATTGTGCGTCATTCGTGTTTCTTGCAGTGCCAAAATTTGAACCTTCTGTTCTTCTAATGTACTCCCAACGCATGTGTTTTACCTGTTTGCAAAAGTGTTTGTATGTTAAGTGTTGCAAAAAAGTATTTGTTTTGGTGATAAATTATCCAAAGGACTCCGAATTCCTCTGTTGAATCACATTGCATTTTAACCTGGCCGCACCAGAATCCGAAAGACCAGTTGCGTCAGTGATACTGGCGGTGGATTGACCACTTGGGATAATATTGTGATTATCAAAATGCTCCATGCTGATTGTACCTAGAACCAGGTGAGGTTGAGAAGACTCATTGAGTGAACGTAGAATGTTAAGACTGGAAGGGATACTTCCAGAACACGAATTTCAGTCGCAGCACTGATGAACAGACGCTGACCATTTCACCGCTTGCTACAAGCTCCATTAGGTTCTTCCGCTCTCTCTGCCGTTGGCAGTTAGGATTCCTCTTCCGCCTTTGAGACATTTGACCGGGCTTCACCTGTAACCCTAGGCAGGAGCCCTCACAGGATGCTACCATACGGAGTCAGATGGGCCCAGGTTTTTTACGAGGTGTTACTCCTCCCCCTCCTCCACTTTCGCGATGAGGTGATAGTCTTGGGACCGGTAGTTATTAGTTTAGTTGTCATTTTAGGCGACTGTGTAAGGCATACTTTCGGATGTATTTTCATATCAGTTTTCTCATTGGTATTTTGTACTGCTGGATCCGCATTGGAGTCTGTTAGATGGAGGCTATTCAATATTCCAAAGTCCAGTTCTTCAGCTCCGTCGGCCAACTGAGTTTGCAGCATCGCACTTTGAAATACTTCTGACATGATTTCTGTGACTGATTCCATTCACGTTTTCCCTTGCGCAACTGAGTCGTCGATTTATTCAGACAGACTTAAGAAATTGTCACTGATATTAAGAAAAAGATTGTTCGGAGACAAGAGATATTTTACGTTATTTGTTTCATTTTTCGGTAATATTGCTAGGGACTGTCACAATGCTATTGGCGTCGTCAGTTCCTAAGCACTGTATATGGAGATTTTCTTTTCGTTTTGATTGTGTGTGTTGCGAAGTCTGATTTGATTTTGGTTGAAGACGTTGCACAGTGTTTAACGTTGATAAAATTGTGCTTCCTCTCCATAGTCTATCCTAGCAAATTGCTGTTGAAATAACATGTAGTATTCGCACATCCTTGTTGTCTTTGCTGGACTTTGTCTAACGACAATGACACGATATGCATCCAGCTGACTCGTTGCTGCATTCATTCTTCTGGTGACTAGATGGTGCATAATTGCCGCATATCTGATGTGTTGTGTATTAGCTTCTCAATTTGTGGCTCGGATCATGCCTCTTTAAACACCTCGGAACTGAAGTGTAGTCCTTAACATTGCGTGGCTGAAATCCGATGTACGCCTTTGCTCTTCCCAGTAGAATGTTCCTCAGTCATTGAGTTATTTCAGTACGTTGATGAATCTGTTTCTCAGCTGACGCCCCATATAGAAGCAGAGGTTTGTCTCCACCAGGAATTCAGAGTTCACTTCTTCGTCTTTTACATTCAATTCCTAAAGTTTTTCTAATATTCCTTCATGAGTTGTTTATTTTGGTATATCGTATGTTGCTAGCAGAGGCCTTATAATTCGGTAGTTCGCATTTTATATCTGTAATCGTTTTAATTTTGTCGACGAAATTCTCAGAGTCTGTTTTGTTTTCAGGGTATAAAAGTAATTTTTTTGGTGTGTCGAATTAACGGCTTTCATTTTGAGATTATCTGTTACAGCATTGGTCGTCAAACCTCTTTGGTCATGGGCCTATACTGACATTGTGGGGTCGCACCTCGGGCTGCATGTATATCAATCTTACTATTAACTGGTAACCTACTAAAATTACTATGTTACTAGCCCCAAACAGACTAGCTATTGTACGACTGCAATATATTGGCAGCTAGGCCCCAAGTATTGATCGATAAATTCCAGCACTATTCAGAACTCTTAGTGTCAATCGCTGTGTTTCAGGTTGCTGTCACACTCAGCGACCGACAGTTGTGACACTGTAATTCCTTGAGAAAAGTTTTTTGTGTTGTCTGTGTGAACAGATGTGATTATCTGATTAATAACAGTAATTTTACTTACATTTAACACGTTCATGTTGGCGCTGATAAATGGTTTTCTCGCCATGAAGATGCTCGCGTATTCGTACTTTACTTCAACTGACGGCGCTGCTTTCGACCTTTTCTCGTCGTGGGGCGACGGTCGTATTACCGTGGCTGCTATTGCAATACATTGACTTTTACTAAAATAACGACAAATTATGTGAAACCTCATTTCTTCAGATAGCTCTCTCTTTGAAGGTTCTCAAAAAATCGCTATTAGTTGCGCCTGGCTAATAGGTAATACATTATGCGGTACTGTTTCGCTGGTAGCAAATTGAGTGGCCATTAAGGCTGAACAACCTGCCTTTCAATCTCATTTGCCGTCCGAGGAGAAACATGTTAGAGCAGCACAGCAACAGACTACGAATGGAGTTACATCACTCACAAAGTGAAGGGTCCAGTATGAGTCTGTACGTCATTGTGTGAGTGTATTTGTGTTCACAACTATTAGTGCGAAGAGTTGCCAGATATAACGATCGGACGTTTTGACGGAACGTCAAAACCTCGCGTATTTACTGCCTTTGCAGTTACCTGTTAAATTATAGTCATATCGGTTCATATTGAACCATCAAGTTACTTTCTTTTACCTTCACCAGTTCTTCTTCATTGATCTATTCGTTGTTATTACTTCATGTTGGAAGTTATACAAAACTCGTGACGTTTCTTCATTTGACGATTAGTAGCGTCAAATAATGAAATCCATGAATTTGTTAATGTTGCTGTATCTAGAATGCCACCGTGACGTTAATTCAGACTGTTTATAGGACATGAATCAGTGCATTCTTTGGCACATTTTAATGACTGACGATGTAATTTATACTACTACCTGCCAACAGTGACAAATCCATGTGTTTTATTATATGTCGCCATTCATTTTATATTTCCTAGTATGGTGTAAATTTTTTATGAAGTATATAATTTTTGTGGCGGCGTTCGTAGCGACAAGCAATTCGCTGTAGAAACGGCTTACGAAGTCACCGCCACACTTTTAATAGCGGGCCGACCGGTCCGCTGGAACAGTGAACAGAAAGATGAAAACCCAAACACTCTGATTAAATAAAAGTCGGTACTTATCTTTATTAACGAAGATACAGAAACACAGTAGTGAACTCCGTGTCTACAGAAATCTGTCTAGTTCGAGTCGGAGCGGCTAGGTCAGCGTCGGCTGACGACAAACAACAACTCTGCTGCGATGAACACACAACTGACTAGCAAGTACACAATTCGGTGGCGAGTATACAACTGAGCGGCGAATACAGAACTGTCCTAGCGCTCGCGACTCCAGCGCTTAAGAACCCAGAAGCCAGCGGTGGCGCGCGCAGACTTGCGGCGATTTCCTGTCTCGCTGGCGCTGCTTATGCGGACGGCGTCCGAACTTTGATGCTGCCAACCTTTTGGCAGCGGGCTCGGGTGGCATTACTGGCTAGGATATAACACTAATGATGTTCACTGGACCGAAACTGGCTGTTCAATTAAGAACATCTATCAACATCTCTTGTCGATTAAACATCACGTTTTCCAAAGTGGTGGATGTTGGGTTCGTGTCTATTTTGACTACTATAATACGTCGGCTGTACTGTTCATAGTAGCTTAACCGCAATCCTATCTGATTATTCATCGTTAGACCTATTGCAGCTAATATTACTCCTGTTGCTCCCAGGCCTGAGGTGATTGAGCGGATTATTGATTTGTTTTAACACATTTCACAAAATATTTCCCTGCAGTGATACCCACGGAAGGCGGTACACCTGTTTTTGCATTATTAGAATACGTATTTCTGAAAATGTAATTTGTATACAATTGTTATTTACTGATCAATGGAGTTCTGTGGGTGCAAACAAACGAGTTCTTTTCCTCTTGCAGTATTGCGGCAGCAAATCATCGAGCCATGATCAGACTGGCCCATATGATATACTACGCATGTGTTTATTTTTTTATATATTGATCGTTCCCAGAATGAATTTTCACCCTGCAGTGGAGTGCGCGCTCGTTTAGACTTGGCAGATTAAGGCCATGTGACGGTACTGGACGGAGGTAGGATGGATCCGATATGTCTATGATAGTGCTAGAAGATGCTGATGAGGACGTAGTTCCCACGTACGGTCTGTTAGCAGATTTAGTAACTTTTGTCTCTTGAGGTGAGAGGATGCATTCCCTGCTTGGCCTATGCATCTTGGACCGCACTGGCGCGTTTGATGTCGTCTTACATCAGAACAACGTGTGCTGGTTTCCCATTATGCATGTAACAATAGTCGTCAATAACTTTTGGCTCAAGAGCCAATACTGGTATTGTAGAGTGGCACCTTGGACCGCAGATTTATTGACTTTATTATTAATTGGTACTCTATATAAATTAGCATGTTATCAGCCCCCAATAGACTAACTACAGTAAATATTTCTGTCATTTTTCTTCTACTCATTGTGTTGTATTACAAGAGTTTTCATTTGATTTCATATTCGTTCCTACAAATATGTATCGCGTTTGAAGATGATCATCTTTGTAACGCACGCTTACGAATCCATGTGACTTCCGTTCGAAATTCATACCATAGCAGCTGATCAGTGCGAGGCACACACGCCCACAAGTTTCCTGCTCTGGAAGACAAACAAAGAACCTTGTCCCTATGTAACACCTTCACCCCGCAACGACAAATCTGTTTGCCCCTGCACCTAGATATGACCCTGATGTGAGCGTCCTACTTTTCGCACCCCTTCAGTATGTCTTTGATTCGACGACAGAGTCAGGTAGGGCCAAAAATTGCCAATAGTAAGAATATATCCTTTACTCGTAAATTCAGGTATAAAATATATTCAATTAATTTATCTTGTGTTTTTTTTTCTTTCTCGTCCATACTTGCGCCTATTCAAATTACAAACGCAATATTGTGTATTCCAAACGCAGATCCTTTGACTGTCATGTGAGCCAGTATTCTCATTACAGTGCGATTAAAATTGTTTTGTATCTACTGCCGATGAAAGGGACGCTCTGCGTTGACACTTGTAGCGACGCACCGATAGTTGGAAAGGAGGGCGTGTAATTTTTTTTTAATTTTTTTTATTTTATTTTTTGTATTTTATTTTTTTTGGATCTGTTCGTGGCGGACGTTCCATGACGCCCGTTGAAGTTCTTTGTTGATCGATTCACTCAGGTTTTTTTTATTACAGAGGGCAACTAACCCTCTGACCTAACACGCTGAGCTACCGTGCCGGCATCGTGTAAGGCAGACGACAACCATGTAGCGTTCGAAAATGTGTGTATGTGTGAATTCCTAAGGGACCAAACTGCTGAGCTCATCGGCCCGTAGACTTATACACTATTTAAACCAACTTAAACTCACTTATGCTAAGAACAACACACACATCCATGCCCGAGGGAGGACTCGAACCCCCTGCGGGAGGAGCCACGCGATCAGTGACATGGCGCCTCTAACCGTGCGACCACGCCGCGCGGCCATGTAGCGTTCGTACGCTAGACTGCTAGATATTATTGGCCCTATTAGATACAGGTAAAACGTGCTCTTAATAGCCAAGTGAAATATAATATTAATCTCAATGCAATTGCAATTAACATCTACAACATTTTGGGTAAACTCCTCTCTTCGTGCTAAGCCATTTATTCGGTGGTAAATACATGGAGAAAATTTTAAATAAAATCTCGACCTGACAGATCTTTGTAATTTGAACACAGCTCGCAAACTGCAGTTCTGTAGTTATTGGCAATTTTGGTTATTGACAGTGTTATTTTATAGTAGACACACGAGAAGTTGGCCGGCAGACCCAAAGTACTGCTCGCTACATGTCGGTACCATTCGGAAGATTTCATGTTGATTCTGATCTATTTCAGATTGCTGACAACCTGTGCAGTCCAACAGTTGTGACACTGTAATTTCGTGGTGAAGTGTTGTTGGTTTCACTATGTATGCGAATGACATGGATTAATAATACTGTTTGTCCTTATAAAATCTGATACATCAAATACAAGTTTTCTTCTACACACTGTATTGTATTACAACAGCCTTAATTAATTTAATGTTATTTGCAACAAATAAGTACTGCATTGGTAATGCACACTCACGAATTTGTGTTATGTGCTTGTCAAAATTTATACAATGGTAGCTGGTCGGCACGAATCGCACACGCCCACAAGATGTCGGTAATGGAAGACAAACAATAAAATACCTCCCTCACACACTCTATAGCCACATGGTGGCTGTACTGCTTATGCTTCTTCCCCTGACGTAAGCGGCCAACTTACCGCACGATCGAATTGAACAGCATCAATTACAATTAAGCACTTCCTAAAATATTGCTGTCTCTATAAACATTTTTGTTTGTTACTTACCAGGAATGCTATACTCTTAAGAATCTCTGAACGTTAGTTGACGCTTTTTACACTCCTGGAAATTGAAATAAGAACACCGTGAATTCATTGTCCCAGGAAGGGGAAACTTTATTGACACATTCCTGGGGTCAGATACATCACATGATCACACTGACAGAACCACAGGCACATAGACACAGGCAACAGAGCATGCACAATGTCGGCACTAGTACAGTGTATATCCACCTTTCGCAGCAATGCAGGCTGCTATTCTCCCATGGAGACGATCGTAGAGATGCTGGATGTAGTCCTGTGGAACGGCTTGCCATGCCATTTCCACCTGGCGCCTCAGTTGGACCAGCGTTCGTGCTGGACGTGCAGACCGCGTGAGACGACGCTTCATCCAGTCCCAAACATGCTCAATGGGGGACAGATCCGGAGATCTTGCTGGCCAGGGTAGTTGACTTACACCTTCTAGAGCACTTTGGGTGGCACGGGATACATGCGGACGTGCATTGTCCTGTTGGAACAGCAAGTTCCCTTGCCGGTCTAGGAATGGTAGAACGATGGGTTCGATGACGGTTTGGATGTACCGTGCACTATTCAGTGTCCCCTCGACGATCACCAGTGGTGTACGGCCAGTGTAGGAAATCGCTCCCCACACCATGATGCCGGGTGTTGGCCCTGTGTGCCTCGGTCGTATGCAGTCCTGATTGTGGCGCTCACCTGCACGGCGCCAAACACGCATACGACCATAATTGGCACCAAGGCAGAAGCGACTCTCATCGCTGAAGACGACACGTCTCCATTCGTCCCTCCATTCACGCCTGTCGTGACACCACTGGAGGCGGGCTGCACGATGTTGGGGCGTGAGCGGAAGACGGCCTAACGGTGTGCGGGACCGTAGCCCAGCTTCATGGAGACGGTTGCGAATGGTCCTCGCCGATACCCCAGGAGCAACAGTGTCCCTAATTTGCTGGGAAGTGGCGGTGCGGTCCCCTACGGCACTGCGTAGGATCCTACGGTCTTGGCGTGCATCCGTGCGTCGCTGCGGTCCGGTCCCAGGTCGACGGGCACGTGCACCTTCCGCCGACCACTGGCGACAACATCGATGTACTGTGGAGACCTCACGCCCCACGTGTTGAGCAATTCGGCGGTACGTCGCGGCATGCTACCAGTGTTAAAGACTGCGATGGAGCTCCGTATGCCACGGCAAACTGGCTGACACTGACGGCGGCGGTGCACAAATGCTGCGCAGCTAGCGCCATTCGACGGCCAACACCGCGGTTTCTGGTGTGTCCGCTGTGCCGTGCGTGTGATCATTGCTTGTACAGCCCTCTCGCAGTGTCCGGAGCAAGTATGGTGGGTCTGACACACCGGTGTCAATGTGTTCTTTTTTCCATTTCCAGGAGTGTAGATTCGATCACTTTTACCTGCTAAATGTATGTTGTTATAAAATATGCCTGAGAAACAAGGACCGTAAAAATAGTTAATTCGTGCCGCACGTGGTCCTCGGGCCCCGGTTTGACGACCACTGCTTTACGGTATTAGCAGATTTGATAAATCTATCTCTCCAAACATTAATATCCTTGCCTGTTGCTGAGATGAAGATAATATTTACGTTCCTTGCATACTGGGTTTTTGTCTCGATGCTCGAAAATATGTTTGTAATATTATTTTGAGCTGAACCAGCCACTGTTTCATATGAGACAGCTGGTCTTGAGCTTGTGATTTTAAGCTTTTAGGTTTCTTGTTTGAGTCCATGATTTTCCTCTTGAAGCAATCTGATTTTGGTCTCAAAGGCAGGTATTGACTTTCTATCAAATTGTACACGTAGTTTTCAAGTTTCGAGGCAAATCTCACAAACTTGCCCTTCCATTCGCGCCTGTTGGTGCCTCCACAGATTTTACTTGTCTTTGATCTGTTCTAGGATTTCTTTCTCTATTTTTCTGTTTGTAGCTATGTGTGAAAACGTATTTCCATTCTAGAGAGTTGAGAATCTACTAATTCGTTGTGGTTCATTTCTGTTCTAGGACCGAACGTGCTTTATCTTTCGGAATCCATGGTACTGAGTTTGCAATGCTTGTTTACCTGTCTCTGACGCTCCTGATGACACGGTGCTGATGCACGTAGTGCGTCCAGTCGTGATGGCACAGCCGGAGCAGCGTTTCAACAGCTGATGTGCCTTCAATGAGAGCAGCTAGGCAATGCAGCTCCGGATTAGCAAACACGTGACTACTTGCGTAAGTAGGACGACGACAACAGTCAGAGACTCTTACACAGTTCACTCATTAGTCACGTATCTAAATAACTTCATTGGCGTTTTCTGTGTAGTTTCGGATCAAGGAACCACCATTATTATGACTATTTTCCCTGGACGACTCACATATCTGCTGCAGTATATTTTAGGTTTCCGTCACAAACACTTCCAGTCCTTTCGGCAAAATAATAGAAAAAGCTCGAGTATTTACGAAAAGAAACAAATTTACGATTAAACAACAATAACATGACGAGTGACCGATTATGTAATGTCCACGCAGCGATTCGCAATCAATTTCACGAATTAGTCAGGAGAATGAGCACGAGAAAACGGAACACACTACGTTTACGTCCGAAAACAATGGCACTGACTGACTGCCTTAATTACTCCACTATACTAAGTTGAGAACACTTTCTGACGAACGCCTCCATCACAAACAAGACAAGGTTGTACTTCAAGATTGACAGAAAAGACTGCTGCCATTTTCATACCTCAACACACTGATTATATGGCAAATGAGCTAACGTCACATGAACAAAAACTGCTAGAGCCGATTACTCTTTATATAACTCTCACGTTTGTAACGAAACATTTAATATGTTCAAGGTACAGGTATTTCAACTTATTTTTAAGGGCTATTGTCATCTTCATTAGTTGCCCTTGTGCAGCGATCTATTCCACTGATCAAACTGATGACTTTCAGTCATATACTTAGTGAGTAATTTCCATAATTCACTCTGTCAGTGTAGGCTGAAGAAAGAATAGATTAACATAGTATATAAGAAGATAAGAAATTTCATTTACGCTCGTTTTCTGTAACAGTCTTGCTTCCTGTAGTGTCTTGATAACTAAGAATATGTCATAATTGTGTGTTTTAGTAGGTTCACTCCAGTCAACGTTTTATACTTTTTATCAAAAATAAATGGTTCCGCCTGGCTATGACAAGAATTTCATCAATTTTAACTAGGGTGGTGTCAGCTTTCATATCGGTAAGTATACCCGCCGATTGACTCTCCAGTTTATTCTCCTATCCGGGCTGTGAAACCCACATTAAATGTGTGTGTGTGTGTGGGGGGGGGGGGGGCGCAATAACAGCAATCAGTGTTTTATTTCCACCCATTGTTAGGCGACGCAAAGTATTGTGGCAAAGCTATCGCCGTCTGTCGGCTAGACCGTAACTCCATTTCACGCCTGCTATACAGGTAACCAGAATGCAAGTTTTCTACGGCGTGGAGCCTCTATGCCCCGTGGAACAGAGCAACCATTTCCACCTGGGGAGGACCCGGGAACGACATCTCGATGTAGTGGAAATCACCGAGGGCATGCATAAAGGATTATCTGTCTCTCGATCGACAATGTCGACCACCAGTGTGACAGTGTGCAAATCCACTTCCATATCCCTGTATTTCGAGACATGGTCTGCAGTTACAGTAGACTTCAGCTGCATGTTCTCTGAGTATCCAGAAGGTATATTCGAACCTTGGTCTCTTGAGAAAGAAAAGCAGACGCTTCAGACATTTCCGTGTCTTAATTTAGTTCAAATATTTTCTGGTACAGGCCTGATCTTCAGTTTGTATTTGATGCATCGCTTGTCCCAACAGCTTGGTGATCAGAGGCGGCATCCACATTAGTTTTCCCGTTCTATTTTTAAGGTAAGCACGCTTAAACTTAAAATTTTTACTTGTGATTTCTTATGATAGTTCGCTCTGTTACACAGACTTTACAATAGACTGAACAGTTGTCTGGGGTAGACAACGTAATTTCTCAGCTGGGCACGTGTTTTCTTGAAATGTGTTTTCATATGTAGTCTTTTTCAAAATTTACTGAGAGATAATTTCCTAAGAACCACTTATTTCTTTTGGAAAATATCGTTTACAAGCTCGTCTGTTGCTTACTTTCTAATGGGATTTATTACAACACTAGTATTGACTACAAATAGTACCAGTTCTGCTTGTTAAATGTCAAGTGGAAAGTCATTCACATATATAAGGAATAGGAATGGAAGCAAAATTGAACCTTGTGATACTCCCATTGTGATTTCTTCACAACCAGTAAAGGTTTCCACTCTTCCAACAGTGCCTAAATTATTCAGCACAACATTTTTGCATTCCGTTTGTTAAGTGCAAATCAAACATCTGCGTAGAAAGCCATCAGTTCCATAATAACAGAGTTTTCCTAAGAGACTAACATGATTCACACAGCCAAACACCTTGAAAAGATGGCAAAAAATACCAACTAGCAATATTTTATTATTTAATGTTTGTTCTAATTGAAGAATGAATAATTGAGGATCCATTTTCTGCGAACCATTTAATAATTCTTTGGAAAATATTATTTAGAATCTCCTCTGTTGCTTTCTCTCTAGTGGGATTTATTATAATACTCGCATTGTATCCAAAATGTAATAATTCTACTTGTTGAATGTTAAGGGGAAAATCGATCACATACACATAAAAAATACCAGTGATCTCAAAATTGAACACTCTGGGACTCCCTTCGTGATTTCTCTCCAGTCAATAAGCTTTTCTGTATTTGAAATATGGATTGAATTGTTCATCACAACTATCTGCATTCTGTTTGTTAAGTGCGATTGAAATCATGTGTGTGCACCGCCATCAATTCCATAAAACCTCACTTTTTCAAAGAGAGTGACATGATCTACACAATCAAACACTTTGGAAAGATCACAGAAATACCAAATAGTGATTTATATGAGTGGATGTATAAATAGCATTACGAGTCGAGCAACCCTCTGGAACGCAAACGGTGATATCCTATGTAAATTGTTTCCAGTTAAGTGTGATACAGCTCTTGAGTACGTTAATTTTTCGAATATTCCGGAAAAATGTCAGTAAGAAAACTGGATGGTAAATGCTTAAGTCTGACTTGTCACTTTCCTTACGTAGAGCTTGTCTGGAAAAATTTCCGGTGTCTGTCATGCATAAGTATATCAATAAGGACATTACTTATTGAGTTGAAAAAACTTCTGAGAATTTTGTTTCAGCTTTCATCAACATCACATGAACTTTTTTTATAGAATTTTTATAATTCTGTTCATTTTACTTAAGGATAATGGTGTTACTTGTAGTTGCTCAAAGTTTTGTGGAATGAGATCTTTAATAATTCTCTTGCTTCTTCAACTGAATCATTTGATCTTACTTTTGTTGCTGCAGTTAGAAACTGATTGTTAAAAGCACTAGCAACTTGTGAATTATCAGTCAGACAATTGTCAGTTAGTTTAACTGTTATGGTATCTGGTACAGTAACTGATTGTTCTGTCTCCTATCTGAAAACGTCTCATATAGTCTTAATCTTCTTATATGCATTATTAATTTCTGTCAGTACATACATATTTATTGATATTTTAATTACTTTCCTTAAAACACTGCAGTAAGTTTTGCAATATCAAGTAATGTAGTATCTTGACTTTTTCTTGCCTTTATATAAATCAGATTATATTTCCATCACTTATTCTTCGCTTACTTCTTCCCTGTTTAGTGAGTCCTCTGGACAAATTTTTAGCGAAGCACAAGTCAAATATTTTCACAAATTTACTATGGAACAAACTATATTTGACATTAGCAAAGCTTTCTGTATATACTTCATCTCATACCTCCTCTTTTAATTTACTCTTAAAACAGTGTGTCCTGTTTCCATTGAAAAGCCTCAACGCTTAGTGTGAACCTCCCTCAGTGCTGTGTGGTGCTATATTGTTTATTTCCATTAACTGAGCATCATGATCAGACAGTCCATTAACAAATGGTCACAAATTAATTATTTCACCTTGTACACTGTCTATAAAAAGTTATAACCAGTATCTTACTATGTTGATGCATACAAGTTGGAAAATTGATTCTTAATTTAGATTGAAACACACAAATAATGATTTTAGTTCACTTTAAATGAGAACATTTTAGGTTAGGCCTTTCCCTGACTGTTGCTGATGTCGAATGAAACGGTAAGTTTATGGCTAACAGTAAACTTGTTGTTTCGTTCGATTCTAGTTCATTTTTCATATCTGTATCTTCAAAGAAATCGAAATTGAAATCTCCAAAACTACTGTTTCTTGTTCTCCAACAGGTAGCTCAATAATTCAGCTAGATTTCTCATGAGCAGCTGAAAGCTTCCTACTGGGAATCTGTAGACTGTTACAATTATCACGGGAGTACTCTGCCGTAACAACTCGCAAGCACTTCCTTCAACGTTCTTATCAACACAAAACATTTTTTTTCAATATTTAGAACTTGTAATTCAACTTTCACGTATGTTGCAGGTCCTTCTTTTTCCACGTTAGCTCTACACGAATATGATGTTAGTCTATAATGCCTGATATTTAACTTCGCCCCTGTGGTTATGTGGTGTTCAGAGAGGCACAAAACGTCTATCAATTAAGAATTTTGCACAACTTCCAGGCATACAAGAACCTCCTTCATCTTGTTCTGAAGAAAGAAATTTTTTTTTCTGCAGGTTGTTACATATACTATGCTCCTGTTTCGCTCTAATCTCTTTCAATACTGTCTGTCTGTAACCAAACTCTAGCCTAATAAATGTGTCACACTGACTTCAGTAATGGCAGTGACTCTGTCTTGTGTGCTTTTGGCACCAATTATACTATCTGCTAGATACTCAGTTAATCTTTTCTTCCCCCTCCTAATGCGGTGCAGGCCATTATTTGTGTATTCCTATCTTCCAGTTTCAGCAACAGGTACGGCACACATAGGAGACTTCGATCCAGTCAAAAGCAATCAGTTCAGCTCTATGTTGAAACCGCTAACAGTCATATTAATCCAGGGCTGGTCACGACGCTGCAGAACCTCCACAAACTCCATACCAGTGCGTGCTGTTGCTGCTTCAAATTCTTACAAGTCATCTCCAATACTGTATTCCAAGGTGCTAGCCAAGCTTAGTATCTGCAGCGACAAGAATAAACCACTGTATACTAAAAACAGTCCGACAAGATTGAGAGGGCTGTGGCCCCCTGGAAAACATTTTTTCGGCGGTGCTCTTGGTGGCGCTGACAGAGTGCTTAATTTTCTAGGGTTCGCCCTAGCATGCTTCATAGTTATGGAGCACTTTACCTCGCAGTTATTATTTGAAAGGAGTCAAGCCCATTTTAGAATCGCTGTGAAGTTCTTTGAGAAAAGCTATTGTAGCCATTAAATGTCGAGATCAAAGTTCTGTTTGTTATCAGTTAACAGAATAAATCTGTGCTGTAGTCCACCAACTAATGAGTACTTCAGGAGGAGGTCGAGCAGATACTACAACACAGATATTATTAGTAATTTATTGAAATCTGAGCATTGTAAATGCTTAATTTTGTAAACATTTATCGTCCACACACATGACATGTATTTGATCTTGTTGTAGACACTTACAATATTAGCACTTTTTTCATTGAAGAAAGATAGTTTCACAACAGAATATAATTGTCTTTAACAAGATATAAAGTTCGGAATAACTGTTCTATTCTACACACAGCCGGATCTATGCTATTACGATAGTGTTGTCATTAGTGATGATTACAAGTGGTCGTTGATTACACAGAGACCGAGCGATTACACAGAAACTGGAGCAGAACGGCGCTGAACTCGGACATAAATAATGTTGGCGTAAGAAAACACGTAAGGGCGTGTTTCTGCCGACATCTCCGATTCTTTGATGTGTCTGGCATCGACTATCTTTATATGTGCTGCCGTTTTGCATGAGACCACGTTCTGCAGACGGCACCACATTCCTCCCTCCAAACCTCCGCACTATCCTAGTGTAGTGTTGTGTCATGTGACGACGGCGGGGGAGAAGCTGAATGCAGAGACAAATGAGGAGACAAGAAGTGTAAGAACGGCCTATGGCAGTTCCCTGAGAGCACCCTGGTATCCGCCTTGTGAACGACCGGGAGCACTGGGCAAAAAACTGGCCACAAGGTTCACGCCCGCATACAGTGACGTAGACGCTGTGGTCGGGTTAACCGCAATTGGAACTCCAAGAGCATTGTGCTGGATGCCCAGGTGTGCCGCACGCACAGACATCGACACAGGCAGTTGGAGCGGTGGAGACGTTGGTGGCGGTGGCGGCGGCCGCCGCTCTCTGTGGCTGATGCAGCGGTGCGATGTCGATCTCCATCGGCATCTCTGTCAATGGCGACTCCCACGATAAGTGGAGACGCGGTGATGACCGCCGTAGTTCACCCTAGCGGCGTGCTGTGTACGTGGCAGAATCACTGACGTAAGTTCGCTGCAGCCGGCCGAAGTGGCCGTGCGGTTAAAGGCGCTGCAGTCTGGAACCGCAAGACCGCTACGGTCGCGGGTTCGAATCCTGCCTCGGGCATGGATGTTTGTGATGTCCTTAGGTTAGTTAGGTTTAACTAGTTCTAAGTTCTAGGGGACTAATGACCTCAGCAGTTGAGTCCCATAGTGCTCAGAGCCATTTGAACCATTTTTTAAGTTCGCTGCAGCTGGTTCTGGCGACGACAACGGAGCCCAAAAGAACCTTGAACGATGTAAGATGAACGACCTAATACACGTGTGATGACACCATGCTCACAACACTGTTTCTTGCGATAAACGTAAATGAAGAGTTCATCCTGTGGTTGAAACTGTGTCGAACGCGATGGAACGAATTGTTTAAGCGGTGGCCAGATAAGATGCTTCACCATAGGGTAACAATTTCCGTGTACTAATTCTGTCTGCAGCTTCCCGCCACGTGAGAAGGGATAGTAAAAGGAAATAAAAATTTGTGTGTCTTGCTCGCTCCCATGTGTGGGAGGAACAGAGTTTCTATACATGACTTTCGTATTCTCAAACAAAAAGGCGCAGTAGTTTCATGGTGTAGGTTGTTGTTGGCACAGAACTGTACAAAATCGGCTGACGTGAATTGTGGTTCGTTGTCCGACACAGGACCTGAGGAGTACCTTAGAAACAAGAAACAGAAGTCAAAGCCTATACCATACGAGTAGTAGAGGTTGATGCTATGGCGGCTACAAAAGGAAATTTACTGTATGCGTCCACCACTAACAACCTTCGTACGTTTCAGAATGGACCCCCCAACACTGAAATGAATGCATTTCCATTGTCCAGGTGGACCTGTCCATTCAAACAAACTCTATGTACGGGTGGACTGATGTTCCACAAACACTTCAAAACGAGTGGTCATTTAATGAATCTGGGGGTCCATACCTTGCCAAATACAATTATGTCGGGTGATTTACTTTGTTACTTCACGTCATGCAGCAGCGGAACACGTCTGAATGTGCAGATACTTCACGACTATGAAGAAAGTAGTGAAGCATCACTGCGTGGGGATTTCCTTGATATTACGCACGTATTGCAAAACGCCCCAAACAGTTGGGTCAGCAGCAGATGCTCTAGCATAACGCCGAAAATCAAGAGAACAATTTTGAAGACATTCCAAATCCTGAGTATCTATTTGGTAACACTATTCCTCATGCGAATCAAATACCGTGTGGGTACATTCTGTTAAATGAGACAAGAAGTCAGTGTTCGATCATTGTGCAGTGGATCTGCACAGAATCTCGTATTAATAATTAGACAATAACAGAGCCCACAGTTGCAATTCTTGCGCTTTACGCAGTGACACAGGCTTGTAAGGATTGAACAAAGCCATTCATGGCTGATGATTTGTAGTCAAATAGAACTTACAGCGGCATAAATGTTGAGGAACTTGATAACACCATAGATAATGGCAAGAGGCTCTTTTTCAAGTTGGCAGTAAGTACACTGCTCTTCGTTGAGAGTTTTTGTGGCAAAAGCAAGAGACCTAGCAGTCCTGTCGGAGAGCACAGCTCGAATTCCATGAGAAGATGCGTGCACAGCTAACACAATAGACATTGCTGAATGGAAAGGAATAAGGCTATTATGTCTTAACAATGCTTCCTTTGATTACTGAAATGCTTGCTGACATTCTTGGAACCACACAAAGTGGACACCTTTCCGGTGACGCCGATTCAGCGGAACAGCAATCTGCACACCATTTACAATAAACTTAAAAAAAGTAATTAAGCTTCCCCGTAATAGCTAAGAGCTTCCTTACGTTATGAGGCGCCAACAATTCTTTAATCGCAGACAAGTACAAAGAATGAAGATGAATATCCTATGCATTTATAAAGTGTCCTAATATTCAATTTATTCGTGGAAGAAGGAGTATTTTTCCTTGTTACACTTTAAAACAGCCGCAGAAATAATTTGAAACGAACGGTCTAAATTGACCAAATGTGACAACAATATCGCCCTGATAGTGTATAATTGAAGGACTTTTGCTGTTAACTGTTCCAGCAATCAATGAAATACTGCAGTAGCTGAAGCACGAACGGTAGTCTTTGAAACTGGAAAAAACCTATGTGAGTGTTGATCAGAAAATATTACTTGGACTGTTTCTCCAGTTGTAACTGTAAGTGTGCCTCATATTAATAAATCTTGGAAAAGAATCTGCTATGGCCCAGACTGTCAATTAATTTCTCCGGTCGTGAGAGAGGAAATGTAGCCATGAAAGTACGGGGGTTTACTTCTGCTTTCGAATCAAGACGCAGACGTAAATATCCTGACGGTTTTTGAGAATGACCAAGGAGGATGACCTCTGACTTGCAGAAACAGGTTGTATCACTCCATTGTCTTTCCAGTGTTGCAGTTCGTGAACAGCCTGCTTATGTATAGCATGGCGGACAGGCCTTGTAAAACAAAATCGTGGTTGTGCATTCTCTTTAACAGTAATGTGCACTTACAAAATATTAGCCCCTGCTGAACCTGGTTCATGCAGTTTACTGTATTCATTGCACAAGGCAGGAGCACTGGTGTACGGCACCGTTATATGCAGACAAAAGAGTAGTAGGCTTCTGTAGCCATGGGTGATCAGTCGTGTCATTGTTCTTTAGTGATGAGTGAAACAGATGCACCTGAAACTGTATTGTCTTCTGAGCTACTCGTAACGGGACAAAACGTTTATTTTTCTATCTGTTGATTACAGCAGAACTCTTCTGCAAACCGGAAAAGACTGCCTAAGTAGGCGCCAGCCATGTTTGCCTAGACTCGACAACAATTATTGGCTGAGAGGTATTCCGTACCCCACGTTAGACTGACGAAGTGAATTGCAGCGCTGTTAACATATGGTTTGCATTTGACCTTGCTTACCACACTGGAAACGCTTTGACTTACAAGGACAAGCTTCTCTATTAAGTTTAGAAAAATATTAAGTACAAAATTTCTTCACGTTATTCTGAAGTGCACCACGTTCTGTACGAGGCTGAAAAGATTTAACTTTACTTTTACAATTAATCTGAGACCCGTTTTTATTAACTTTTAAATGTCACAATGAAAAAGAGAAATAGATGAAGTTTCAAAATCAACTTCAGTTTTGTCCACAATACTTTGAGATTCGACAATAGAAAATACTGTTTTCAGATCCGGATCTGGTAACTTTAGAACGGTAGCACGAATGTATGTAACTGACACATTTTGCGTGACTACATCACGTAACATGACATCATTGAAACTTTGTTCAAACACTTATACCTGCAATGTGTAGCCCTTGTAAGTTCAGAAATCCATTGTTTTAAAGCCTTGTCAGGCTGCTTCTTAAGACGAAAGAATTTAAATCTCACTGTAGCTACATGAACTTGTGCATCGAAATTCTTGTGGAGCTTACATCGTAGGAAATTTCTTCGAGACGAGAGTCAGGACACAACCTAAGACACAGTCTGTACGCATCGACTTTTACTGTTGACAGAAAAAAGTAATGCGCGCCATGTATTTAATGTTGTAACCTATTAAGTGGACTTCCATCTTTGCACCATATTCATGACAGTCCTGTTCTTTACTATTAGACTGGCGAAACTTGGAGGCAACAACTGGCTGTGCTGCTGCTTGTTGCGAATAGCAACGTCGTCATCTGTTGGACGTTGAGTTGTTCAGTCTGCTGCACCTGAAACTGAACAATTTCGTTTACAGACGTTTCATGTGGAGGTTCAGATATGGTTAAACACTCTATGTTAGGCAGAATAGGAAACAGACAAATGCGTGAGCATGAATGCCGACATAACTAGTGGTTCACTATCAGCCACAAAGTAAGCGTGGCAAGTCTACGCACTGAAGAAATGTGCATCCTTCAACACTTCAGGAGGAGTTCGAGCAGATACTACAACACACCAACAAATTATTAGTAATTTATTAAAACTTGAATGAGGTAAATACTTAACTTAGTAAACAATTATTATCTTCACAGATGACAAGTATTTGAGGCTGTCACTGACACATAAAAATAGCTCTTTGTTTATTGCAGATTAATTAGATATAAACTTCGGAATAACTGTTCTATTCGCACGCAGTTCTGTGTCTATGTCGATACTGTCGCCGTTAGGGGTGATTACGACTGGTCGTCAATTACTTAGAGACTGGGCGATTAAGTAGAGAATGAAGCAGACCGGCACTAACTCCAGACATAAATAACTTTCCTGCTGTTGTTTCACAACGAAACACATGATTGTCTGACTACGTTTACGTCTGCTATTCGTTGATGCGTCTGGCAGCGTCGTCTTCACTTGTGCTGCCGTCGTGAGGTACTAACTTTTCCATGAGACCTCGTTCTGTGTATGACACCGACAAAACATTTGCCCATACATATCGTCATGAAACTTCTTGACAATGTGCATAATTCTCTATGCCTCTTTTGCTATCTGACTACAATTACTTCGCGCAACACTGCGTGTTTTAGAAGCAAATCTTATCGATCATTCTAATCAACTGATTTTTGATCGAAGTAATAGCTCCGACCGTATATTCCAAAGCATCCGGCCCATAGTAACCAATTTCTTCAGATAGTAATTAATTAAGGAAGATTTTTTTGATTATTTCTTGTTTATGCTTGTTGAAATACTTGTGGAAATTCGTTATTCCAATTCCACCAAATATTCTTCTTAAAAATCTGTTCAAAAGTTCTCAGTTGGCCGCTAAATTGTACGTAAGAGATAGATAGCTGGGAACTCGAACCTCTACAGTCGTCAGGGTAGAATCATTCAAAATGCGGTGACGAGGATCTGCAGAACGCCTGAAGGCGATATTAAGACATTGTTATCAGAATACAAATTTTTTAATCAGAGGTTGTCTTCTTTCACGGTTGTCAGCAGTGTATCGATCTGAAAGCCGCCAGCCACGCCGGAATGCGCTGAAACCAGCGTGTCTTGCAGCCTCAGCTGCCGTGGCTAGGGGGAAAACACACTTAGTGCCTCGTGACATCACTGCCAGCTATCAGCTGTACAGACGGTGGAGGGTAGTGAACGCTTCGGCGTCTGGCGATAGGGTATTTCTGGCTGGTAGAAAGGCCCAGGGCCTGTGTTGACGTATGGCAGTAGTGTGTACGTTGGACACTACGATTTCGATGATTTCTGAGTCAGACAGAGATCTGTCACTGTGACTCTGACTGTTCGCTAACGTTGGATAGCTTTCGATAGTTAGTTACGGAATTGTGTCTGCTCTATTGTGAGCGTTCAGTTACTACGAGTTGTGACCAGCCAATGTACTTTTGATAGATCGTTATGGAATTGTATTTGCTCTGTTGTGGATGTTCCGTTGTTATGCGTGCTTTAATAAAAGTTGTGTAGATGCTGATAGCTCATCATTTCTAACTGGGGTCAGCAAACGTGGTTTTGGTATTTTTGGTTTTTGGCGTTCAACAATGAGGAGACTACTGGAAGCACTGGCCGCTAGTATTCGGGTGATGCTTGTTGTTGCCTGGTACACGTAAGACGTGAGGTTTTTTATGTAGAGGTCGTTGGGGACAGCATTTCGATCGCGCCGTTCTTTACAGCAGTGTGATGTGTTACAGGCCTACCATCAGTGTACCTTCCAGATAGGTGGATGTGCTTAGTTTGAGGGCTCAAAACATTCTTTCAGACTTTGCATAGTTTAGTATGTTGGTAGTGTGCGCTCCTGAGCAATTGATAATATGGATGGGGAATTCTGCTCCTGCGTGTTTCCACATTGACGCGTTGTTGCTAGCTGGCAGTCGCTTGTTTACAGTATGTGAGAAACTATGGTGCAATCCAAGAGCTATGATGGTTGGTTTAATACCATGTTCTGTCAGCGGTATTTTTGAGTTTGGTATCGTTGCATTGTGGCAGAAAAAGGTACTGGTTTCCTAGAAAGAAGATACTATCCGGCCAGACAGCCAGGTGACGGTGAGTGAAGTCATTGAATCACGGAAAGGACAGAATACGTAAGACTGCTTCCTTTTATTATTTTATGTGGCCGGTTCACTGTTGTTATGGAAGGTAGGCTGTTGAGTCCGGGGGCACCAATTAAGGTTATGTTGTAGTGGCGCGAAACTCTTGGTTGTATTTGGCGATGACGTGAGCTGAGTTTCTACAGAACCCAAGTAAGCTTTTAGAGCCACCATCAGCCGTATAATTTTTTTTCAATTCAATCAACTGTACCAACAGCGGTACACTCTAAGATATTTTATTTTATTTGGAAAGCAACCAATTTCGACAATGTATATCGTGAATCCCAATCGTTGTGCAGCTGATTCATACGAAAGGGTGACAGCAATTGAGTGTGATAACAAAGTTCACGGCCTTGCACGGCGTGTGTCTTAATTATGGATTAGTAAGTCAGTGATTAATTAGACTTACTTTCCTGCTTATCGGCAAGCTATCGCTTAAGCGGAGGCTAACTTGTGTTAACTGGGCTATTGCCTGCCTACTGATAAGGGGCTGAATCGCGCCAGGTATTACGATTTAATTTAAGCTAGTTGTAACTATTGAGATTAAACAGTTTTAAGGAATCTCTGTGTGGTCAGTAGTTTGGGTATAAGGAAATCAGTGGCCGCTAGACCTAGAAATCATAACTGGTTCTGTGTGTAGTGAAATTTATAACCTTCTATGTGGTGTGTGTCAATGCTGTTAAATGCGATGTCCTTGTATACGTGAATTGGGTATTTCATGTCAACTTATTCAACCGGTTTCAATACTCCTCATAGGAAAAAATTGACATTATAGAAAAATGTTTATTTTGATGTCCCCTACAACCTCTGAAAGTTTGTCGGTTTAAATACTTTTCACCCTGTATGAGTCAACGGCATATGTGTCACAGATAACATGATGCAGTGTGATGGCACTTGGCTCAAAAATGAGACTAGGGGCTTCTCCAGTGTGAAGCTGTAAGTTAACAAAAACAATGTGTCACGAAAGTCACCGATAAACCTGACAGCTGTTGAAGGCGCATCAGACGAACAAGTTTCAGAGTAATAACTGATCTCAGGGTGAACGTATGTCAGAAGTTGATCCCAAACAGTCTCTACTGAAAAACATCTGCTCAGTATATTGTTAGCCAGTGGAATTAAAGCCAGTACCCGTCACCATTTAATAAAAAAAAAAAAACGTGATTGTAGCCAGGTTCCGTCTACAGCCTAAACCAGATTGTATATAGAGTGAACCAGACCTCAGACGACAAAATTACAGACGTTAATCAAAGATATCTTCCGCATATTTTGGTATAAGATACTCATGGTCTTCGGTGATCTGATGTACAGTAATGACGTACTTATTATTTATTCGGTTTGATACATAAATTATTTTTTTCTCTATGAAAATATTAAAATCCTGAAATATACTAACATCGAAACGTACAACATAAACTTCAGGGTAATCTAACAGCTCTCAGACGAAACAAACTGGAACCACGACCGAGCAATACTGGATGAAAATTTGAGTGCGAATAGTGAAACTGGCGAAACTATTGTCACAGGACGTACCATGAGTGAGTGGAACTAGTTTGTTCCCAAACACTACACGCAGTGCACACCTTCGACATTTACATATGCAGGGTGTTACAAAAAGGTACGGTGAAACTTTCAGGAAACATTCCTCACACACAAAGAAAGAAAATATGTTATGTGGACATGTGTCCGGAAACGCTTACTTTCCATGTTAGAGCTCATTTATTACTTCTCTTCAAATCACATTAATCATGGAATGGAAACACACAGCAACAGAACGTACCAGCCTGACTTCAAACACTTTGTTACAGGAAATGTTCAAAATGTCCTCCGTTAGCGAGGATACATGCATCCACCCTCCGTCGCATGGAATCCCTGATGCGCTGATGCAGCCCTGGAGAATGGCATATTCTATCACAGCCGTCCACAATACGAGCACGAAGAGTCTCTACATTTGGTATCGGGGTTGCGTAAACAAGAGCTTTCAAATGGCACCATAAATGAAAGTCAAGAGGGTTGAGGTCAGGAGAGCGTGGAGGCCATGGAATTGGTCCGCCTCTACCAATCCATCGGTCACCGAATCTGTTGTTGAGAAGCGTACGAACACTTCGACTGAAATGTGCAGGAGCTCCATCGTGCATGAACCACATGTTGTGTCGTACTCGTAAAGGCACATGTTCTGGCAGCACAGATAGAGTATCCCGTATGAAATCATGATAACGTGCTCCATTGAGCGTAGGTGGAAGAACATGGGGCCCAATCAAGACATCACCAACAATGCCTGCCCAAACGTTCACAGAAAATCTGTGTTGATGACGTGATTGCACAATTGCGCACATGTTGATTGTGAAAATTTACAATTTGATCACGTTGGAATGAAGCCTCATCCGTAAAGAGAACATTTGCACTGAAATGAGGATTGACACATTGTTGGATGAACCATTTGCAGAAGTGTACCCATGGAGGCCAATCAGCTGCTGATAGTGCCTGCACACGCAGTACGTGGTACGGAAACAACTGGTTCTCCCGTAGCACTCTCTATACAGTGTCGTGGTCAACGTTACCTTGTACAGTAGCAACTTTTCTGACGCTGACATTAGGGTTATCGTCAACTGCACGAAGAATTGCCTCGTCCGTTGCAGGTGTCCCCGTCGTTCTAGGTCTTCCCCAGTCGCGAGTCATAGGCTGGAATGTTCCGTGCTCCCTAAGACGCCGATCAATTGCTTCGAACGTCTTCCTGTCGGGACACATTCTTTCTGGAAATCTGTCTCGATACAAACGTTCCGCGCCACGGCTATTGCCTCGTGCTAATCCATACACCAAATGGGCATCTGCCAACTCTGCATTTGTAAACATTGC
Organism: Schistocerca americana; assembly: GCF_021461395.2. NCBI lineage: Eukaryota > Metazoa > Arthropoda > Insecta > Orthoptera > Acrididae > Schistocerca > Schistocerca americana. Next base: position 469,503,797 of record NC_060130.1, on the reverse strand, counting down.
ACTGACTGCAAAACCACGTTCGTGATGAACGCTAACCTGTTGATGCTACGTACTGATGTGCTTGATGCTAGTACTGTAGAGCAATGAGTCGCATGTCAACACAAGCACCGAAGTCAACATTACCTTCCTTCAATTGGGCCAACTGGCGGTGAATCGAGGAAGTACAGTACATACTGACGAAACTAAAATGAGCTCTAACATGGAAATTAAGCGTTTCCGGACATATGTCCACATAACATCTTTTCTTTATTTGTGTGTGAGGAATGTTTCCTGAAAGTTTGGCCATACCTTTTTGTAGCACCCTGTATATACAGATAGTTTCTGTGTAATACACACACAAAGATATGACCAGTTCAGAAATCAAACGAAATGAAATTACTCTGTAAGTAGCCACCGGGGGCCATAGGTCATCTGTACCAAAATACTCAAATATCCATCAAAATCCTCAGAATTTTGTTGGTGGCGTTTGAGTTCAGACTATATAGTCGTATTTAATTACTTGACCTATGGAAATGTAATGATCTACTTCTTCGTTTAAAGTGGTTGAACCTTCTGCGGTTGTTAGATGTACTGTGCGCGAGATTTGCCTCATGTGGCAGTTACCGCATTAGAACGTAATTCTCGCATCGTGTATCACCGCATTATCCTTTACAGTCCTTAAAAGTGGTGATATTTCAGCCATTGCATGAAATACTACTTTTATATGAGGCTATGTATGTAAAAGGAAATGACTTATGGTACAGTTAGCTGGGATATCCCACGAAGTTGGTTCAACCGCTTATCGGAGAAAGTGTTCTTCCGCGCACATTAACCTCTCCCAAATATGTGAGAGACATGTTGTATGTATATTTTTGTAGTGTAGAGGTGTGTAATGGGTGCGTGTATAGCGCTGTGATATGCTGGTGTAGTAGGATGATGATGAGAGGAGAGTGAGAGCGAAATTCAGTGTCGCTACATAAACTACTCTCTCGAGTAGCACCAAGACAGCTGACAAGTTCAACGTTCCCATCCGACGGACGAATCATCATCAACAGTGTCACATGCCCTCACTTTACAAGGCACTGCAGAGAGGTCTGGAATTTAATCCAGGACAGCCAGCCGAAGTGGCCGTGCGGTTAAAGGCGCTGCAGTCTGGAACCGCAAGACCGCTGCGGTCGCAGGTTCGAATCCTGCCTCGGGCATGGATGTTTGTGATGTCCTTAGGTTAGTTAGGTTTAACTAGTTCTAAGTTCTAGGGGACTAATGACGTCAGCAGTTGAGTCCCATAGTGCTCAGAGCCATTTGAACCATTTTTAATCCAGGACATTTGCGCAACGACTGGGGATCCAGGATTCGAACAGCTTACCTCAGAGTGTATTGCCACCACACAAGCGTGTGTTAGCGACCCCATCTACGACGCCGGGCTTCTGCTTATGATTACGCTGTGCTGTAAAATATGTTACCTACTTTTGTGCTTTTACGCACATTGGTTTCATATTGAGGATTAAAAGCTTCCTGCATTTAATATAAACATTGTTCATCCTTGAATTTTGCTGTGGTAAATGTAATACTGCTATTGACGGACTCAAGATAGTCCATAAAACCCACGAAATTTTCTTCGTTGTAAATGATGGTTGGTTGATTTGGGGAAGTGGACCAAACAGAGAGGTCATCGGTCCCGTCGGATAAGGGAAGGATGGGGAAGGATTTCAAAGTAACCATCCCGGCATTTTCCTGAAGCGATTTAGGGGAAATCATGGAAAACCTAAATTAGAATGTCTGGACACGGGTTTGGACGGTCGTCCTCCGGAATGCTAGTCCAATCTGCTAATCACTGCGTGGCCTCGCTGGGTTCCGTTGTGAAGTCGAGCTGTAACATTTTTAAAACATCATTAGCTCCAAATCTTCAGAATACACACCTCTCCCCAGAAGTCAACCAGAAAAAATAGTAGGTAGGGGTAAACATCTTCGATGTGACTTCTTCGACGTTACATCTTCGACGTGACAGCTTCGATTTACTCAAATCAAGTGAAAAGTAAGCAGACGTCAGCGAACTTATGAACATATATGTTATGACGTATTCGTAGTTTTTGCCACTCATTCAAAACGTTTGTACATATTAATAATACAGTTCTCGCTAGTAAATTTGCTGACTGTTAGGTTCAAAGTTAAGGGCATTTCCTAAATTAGATTATGCTTCTGTATTTTTAATTCTTTCTTTTTTCTGTAACACTGTTTTACCTTCCATTATCTGAAAATTGCACTTATAATTGCTCATTAATTTCCACTGACTAGCAATTACTTTCTGCGTTTCTCCAACTGCATTTTAGTTTGATGCCTTCATTCTCTTTATGCTGTTGCAACCCTCTGTGGTAGTTTGAAGAGCCAAACGAATAGCGAAACACAGAGATAAGTGTCTTCAATCACTATTAACCTGTTCTAGTATGAAGTGCGGCTGAAAATAACGGGACGAGTGCAGTAAAACACTCTTCTCAAAAACATGCATATACAGTTATTGTCATCCTCAATAAACTCCCCTCGTGTTTCCCTACAACACTCCATTAAACCAGCCATCCTGAATTAGGTTTCCCGTGATTTCCCTAATTCTCTTCAGGCAAACACCGGAATGGTTCCTTTTAAAGGGCACGGCCGACTTTCTTCCCCATCATTCCCTAATCCGATGGGACCTACGACCTCGATATTTGGTCACCGCTCCCAAATCAACCAACCAACCACTCCATGCTGATTTTCAATTGATGGAAACAGTGCTGGTAGTCTATCTCTGTGAGATTCTTGATGACATGTCCCGCTTTTTCTATCGCTGCTTCAACGAACTGAAATATTGCTCCTTTTAATATAGATTTCACCTTCGGGAATAGAAAAAATTACATGGTGCTATGTCTGGAGCGTAAGGTGGGTGGTCTAAAACGGATTCAGTACTTCGCTGCAAAACCTCTTAACCGACAATGCGGTGCGTTGTCTTGGTGCAGAGCCCATGACTTGTTCTGCCACAAATCGGGTCGGTTTTTTCTTTTTTTTTCTCACAGAGTTGAGCAATAACCTCTAGGCAGTAGTGCTGATTAACAATTTGACCTCTAGGAACACGGCGAAGATACACAGTTCCATGAGTATCGAAAAAAAGATTCACCCTTGCTTTGAGTTTTGATGTTCTTATTCGAGCTTTATTTCGCTCTCGGTGAAGTTGGGCCCTTCCATTGTATGAACTGGCTCTTAGTTTCAGAATAATGAGTGATAAACCAAGATTCCTTATACGTTATGATTCGTTTGTAGAAACTGGAATCATTTTCGGTGGTATTCAAAGTGTCAGTACAAACATTATCATGAGCTTCTTTTTGTTCGATCGTGAGAACCTTCGGCACCAGTTTCGCACAAGCTTTTCTCATGTTAAATTGGTTATTTAAAATATGCCTTAAGTATTATTTGTCAATTCCTGCAGTTTCAGCAACCCATCGAATACTCAACCGACGGTCAGATCGAATCAGACTACCTACTTTTCGATATCTTCATTCCTTTTTGATGTTGAAGGATGTCCCTGGTATAGTCATTATGAAAGTCTTCTCGGCCATCTGGAAAAGCTTGAACCACTCACGAAATCGTGTATATGAGAAACAGTCTTCATCATACACTTCTTTTAGTAAAAGGTAGGTTTCAATAGCTATTTCTCCAAGTTTAATGTGAAACTTCGTAACAATTCGTTACTCTGTTATTGCACTTATCATTTTTCCGGCAAAACGAAATAATAGTTCCTATACAAATGGAGGCCACGGCAACACTGATTTGTCTACAGTCACCAGAGCTGGCGCATTCGACTGAGAAGGCTTCACGCTTCACAACTATTGGTCATTCATCTTTAGCGCATGTACACTTACTCTGTCACAGCATCAGTACCATTTTTTATAGCCACACCTTGTATGTAGATGGAGTTTTGAAGCCATGAAGATTTTCTCTACAAGTCAGAGGCATCGTTGGTAGTCTTTTCATATCTGGACCCATGCAATAGTCTTTCAACGTGGAAATTTGTTGGCAGCAAGGTCGTGCTGTTACACAAGCCTAGAGGGTGAATCTGGGTTTAACAATCGTTTTGTAGATTACAAAATACTGTTCTCCTGGGATATATTACTCTCCTGTTAAGGGGATTTCATAAGTGCTCAGCAAACATCACATCTTACACTCCTGGAAATTGAAATAAGAACACCGTGAATTCATTGTCCCAGGAAGGGGAAACTTTATTGACACATTCCTGGGGTCAGATACATCACATGATCACACTGACAGAACCACAGGCACATAGACACAGGCAACAGAGCATGCACAATGTCGGCACTAGTACAGTGTGTATCCACCTTTCGCAGCAATGCAGGCTGCTATTCTCCCATGGAGACGATCGTAGAGATGCTGGATGTAGTCCTGTGGAACGGCTTGCCATGCCATTTCCACCTGGCGCCTCAGTTGGACCAGCGTTCGTGCTGGACGTGCAGACCGCGTGAGACGACGCTTCATCCAGTCCCAAACATGCTCAATGGGGGACAGATCCGGAGATCTTGCTGGCCAGGGTAGTTGACTTACACCTTCTAGAGCACGTTGGGTGGCATGGGATACATGCGGACGTGCATTGTCCTGTTGGAACAGCAAGTTCCCTTGCCGGTCTAGGAATGGAAGAACGATGGGTTCGATGACGGTTTGGATGTACCGTGCACTATTCAGTGTCGCCTCGACGATCACCAGTGGTGTACGGCCAGTGTAGGAAATCGCTCCCCACACCATGATGCCGGGTGTTGGCCCTGTGTGCCTCGGTCGTATGCAGTCCTGATTGTGGCGCTCACCTGCACGGCGCCAAACACGCATACGACCATCATTGGCACCAAGGCAGAAGCGACTCTCATCGCTGAAGACGACACGTCTCCATTCGTCCCTCCATTCACGCCTGTCGCGACACCACTGGAGGCGGGCTGCACGATGTTGGGGCGTGAGCGGAAGACGGCCTAACGGTGTGCGGGACCGTAGCCCAGCTTCATGGAGACGGTTGCGAATGGTCCTCGCCGATACCCCAGGAGCAACAGTGTCCCTAATTTGCTGGGAAGTGGCGGTGCGGTCCCCTACGGCACTGCGTAGGATCCTACGGTCTTGGCGTGCATCCGTGCGTCGCTGCGGTCCGGTCCCAGGTCGACGGGCACGTGCACCTTCCGCCGACCACTGGCGACAACATCGATGTACTGTGGAGACCTCACGCCCCACGTGTTGAGCAATTCGGCGGTACGTCCACCCGGCCTCCCGCATGCCCACTATACGCCCTCGCTCAAAGTCCGTCAACTGCACATACGGTTCACGTCCACGCTGTCGCGGCATGCTACCAGTGTTAAAGACTGCGATGGAGCTCCGTATGCCACGGCAAACTGGCTGACACTGACGGCGGCGGTGCACAAATGCTGCGCAGCTAGCGCCATTCGACGGCCAACACCGCGGTTCCTGGTGTGTCCGCTGTGCCGTGCGTGTGATCATTGCTTGCACAGCCCTCTCGCAGTGTCCGGAGCAAGTATGGTGGGTCTGACACACCGGTGTCAATGTGTTCTTTTTTCCATTTCCAGGAGTGTATTTCCTCAGGTTAGTTACTGGACAGTTTTCTGCAAACATCTCAGTAACTGCTGATACCAACCGTTTGCGTCAATGACGATGACATGCCTCATCGATGGCTGCTTGGAGCATATCCAAATAAAATTGCCTCTGAGCACTATGGGACTTATCATCTATGGTCATCAGTTCCCTAGAACTTAGAACTACTTAAACCGAACTAACCTAAGGACATCACACAACACCCAGCCATCACGAGGCAGAGAAGAGCACATCCAGTTTAGCCAGAATTCATCTATGACTCATTAGCTTTTAAGTCACGAGAGAACATCTTCAACTCAGTATCATGGTGCACAATTCTTAACTGTGAATGTAATTAATGCAGACTGATTTTCCAAGGTAAGATTTAGATATACTGGTCCAACGTTAAAAGCCAGTTACGGAAAGCATACTAGGCCAAAACTCGACAATAAACATAACCTGCTTGACAAACATGATAAATTTCTAGAAACCTTCGTCATTTATGAATTTTACCACGGACACTGCTGTAAAATGCTGAACAATATCGTCTAACAGATTAAAACAGTGCAATACATTAACGCTGTATCTAGCTCTGCGAAGAGTGTTAGGAATATATATCGTTGGTTGTAACTGAAGTATCAGGGGAGAAGGTCGACGTTGAATACTTTGCCTCATCTGTTGGAGAGTAAAAAATATTGATGATCGACCAGAATTGTGCAGATTACTTAATATCGACTTACTCTACAGCTGGCCACACAACTCAGAGTTTTACTGATGCAGGCAAGTATATAGGGCTTTCTTAAAGAAGAGTATTCGAAGCAATTATCTCACAAGCTGCTAAAGGAAAAAGGAAAGTTGTAAGGTGAATCAATGATAAAATCGCTGAACATCAGGTATGCATGTCAATAGGATGAAAGTACAAGAATGCTAGTGAAGACCATTGTACAAAAAATAATCGTTGTTCTCAGTAATCAGAACAAGGTACTTAGAAAGGACGGTCAGTTTCCAACCAGATTAACACAACCGTCAATGGAAACCTATCTGGAATGGAGAACAGGATAGATTTCATACTGAAGCCAGAGATTCGTAATTATTTTACATGTTTCATTGGAAGCTTTGGTTTCTATCATATATTTTCACTAGTGTCAGTGTTTGTTCTGAGTTATGATACACTCTGTGTATAAAAAAATAACATATTGCCTATACTATAATAACTGCTTTTAGCAATGCCGCCGAAAAATCATTTGGCAGGGTAACTAAAAAGTCACCATCTGATAACTTCCAATTCACAATTCTTGCTGAACCTCGCGATTAAGCACATGGAAGAACAGTTGTATGATTTTCCACATTCTTTGTCGTCTCACAACTAAATTTAACTTTCCTTCTGACAAAGGTAATGCTGGAGTTGTACTGGAGAAGTGGGAGTATGTTCAACACATGTAGTGTGTGAAGTGGCAGATTGAATGAATGTCAATTTTGCGCCTTTCATGAAAGATTTTATATGTCATAACAAGTAGAGGAATATGTCACCTGACATACTTAGGTGATACTGAGCATATTTGCCTATCAAAATGTATAATATGTAATTCTCGACGGTATTAGTACACTGAACCCAAATTCTGCATGTAAATGAGCAAAAGGTGAAAAAGCTGCTGGAGGAAACGTTTTAGTTTGGGGGCAGATGCGAGTTGCGCCATCACAGCCCGAGTTCAACAGAACGCTTCTAAAAAGGGGTTGGTGATGAACACGCTGGGCGATACATCGAGGAGAACAGGTAGCGGACCAGCGCTGCTAGCGATGGAGAAATTCTGTAGAAAACTGCATTGGGGAATTTCCAGATAGATACAAACAGACCTGCGACGCAGCTGATCGCGTGAAACGCTCGTGGTACACTCGTTATGTACACGTGTAACTTTTAGGCGTCAGGAGATTGCACAAAGTGTTCGATTGGCTGAAATAAACTCGGAAGGAGTAGATAGGGGCGATATTTCGATGCAGTTTAAAGGTAGGCCCTTTGCGATTGGCAGAGGTAGTTTTCACAAGATGAAAGGAATGCTCCCATTGGTCTGATAAAGCCATGACGTGAAGCGCCAAAGGACACAGGTGGGGGACAGTTTGCTACAAAAGACACAAAACTGAAAACTTGGAGGATTCCCCTCTGAACCAGCGTCAAGAGTAGAACAGGGCGCACCACACACTGTACGACGCCAAAAGAGGAATCTTGTGTGAACACTGTGTCCACTTTGGCTGACATTCAGCTAGAAATTAGCTGAAGAGTCGTTAAGCTTCGACAGCAGACAAACGAAACAGCCACGTCGTTTATTATTCTTGCGTGAACTGAGAGGGCATTGAAGTATAAACGCTGCACCATCTATGCACGTGTATGAAGCCATACTTTCCAAACTAGGGATGAGTGTATGTTTCCTCGCCTGACGAGAAACATAGGACAGTTTCAGCTGATAAAGTCAGTAAAGATTTTGATTAGCATTTTATAGGATATTCAGAGGGCGAGAGTAGCCACGCAGCTGACAGCACGTCACAGTTAAAAGGTAATTGCCGCTCGCAGACACGTAAACTTTCTGGTTCACCAGACTGCATACTTCATACCTCTCCTTCCCACCCACCCCCCTTCTCTTTCCTACTAATCAGAGCACAGTATGAAAATGATCCACCTGACATCCTGTAAAAATTATGCAACCTCAAAATGAAAGTCTCATAATTTGCTTTAAAGTGAAAGATATGCGTTATTTCCGGCAGAAATGCGTTTTCATGTTACATTACTTCAGTAAAGTTAATATTTTATATTATACTCATCCCTCTCATCTCTGTTTGCAACCAATATTGAAATAATGCGCCAGATATATAGTAAAATGTTACGTAGTTTCAACTAGAGAGCGTCATTATTTCCTCGAATATCAAATATATGCACTATTTCTGGCATAAAAATAATTGTGTCAAGTTCATTTATTTATGTACAGACCAGTTGTGTGCTTTGTACCTCTCACTCTCCTCTGTCCAACCAGTATTAAAATGTTACGTCAGATACACGTTAAAAGTATGTAACCCTCAGTTTAAAGTCAATTATGTACCCATTACTTCCCCGAAAGTCCCACACCGTCAATATTACAGTGAAGTCAAGGGTAACGTTTTGCACATACATACCTCCAACGTAAGATTAAAATGACTTCGAGGTCAAAGGTATGCATTGTATACGAAAGAGTAACGTCTGTGTATTTTTAAAAAAGGCTGTACTCCTTGTGTTCTTTCTGTATTTTATACATGAAAAAGTACTGTAGTTCTTAAACACACCTGTGATACGGTAATCGTTTTCTTTTTGTTGCCTCTGACTACGTAACCTTCAGTTTAAAGTCAAACACATTCATTATTTCCGTGAAAGTCATATGCCTCTGACTTCAGTGTGAAAGTGAAGCCAAAGTCAAAACTACGTATTACTTACCTAAACATCCATACCTATGGCGCAATATTCAAATGATTTCAAGTTCAAACATATGCATTATGCACGCGTGTGCACACACCTCTGTATTTAATACACCAAATGCTGCGATCTGTAGTAATCGTTTCTCTATCTCATTCTCTCTGTCTCTCTTTCTTTTTCTCTTTCTCTCTCTCTCCCTCCCCCATCCCCACCTCCGCCAGCGGTACTCGTATCTCTGTATTTCATACGTCAAAAATCATGAAAATTCTGTATAATTCTTAACCGAACATGTTATCAGTAATCAATTCTTGTCAGGTATTACAGAAATTGCAAAAATTTCCCACGAACTTCTTGAATGAACTGCATCGTCATTCAATTTCCTCATTCAGTCTCGAGCCAAATATGTTTTTGTGCACGTCGTCCCACCTCCGTCTCGCTATTAAATGTCATCTCTCATCTTGTTTTCTTAAAAACTATAAATACTCTCATCTTTCAAGCTCTTTCGACACACAAAGAAATGGTTCAAATGGCTCCGAGCACTATGGGACTTAACATCTGAGGTCATCAGTCACCTAGCGCTTAGAACTACTTAAACCTAACTAACCTAAGGACATCACACACATCCATGCCCGAGGCAGGATTCGAACCTGCGACCGTAGGAGTTGCGCGGTTCCAGGCTGAAGCGCCTAGAACCGCTTGGCGACCGCGGCCGGCTTCGTCACACACATGCCTACAGTAGGCATACTACGGAGATGCAGTGAACGTTTTCATTTGGCCACTGCGAGGCAGAGAGAGAGATCCAGAGCAGAGGGAAAATATCTCTACTAGGTTTCATTCACCCTGGTAAGACACACCGCATCTGAAAGACAGATAGGCACTCTCCAACGCTGTGAAAACAGACTGTAGAATGAATTGGAAGGAAAACTAAAACACAAAAATCTAGATATTAAATTAGTAATAAAAAGAATTTTCGGACAGTGGTTTAACATGCAAATATTTATGCACTATGTGAGGAGTTACAATCCATCACTGAATTTTTACCAAAAAAGTATGCGATTCACATTTTTACATTCAGTTCTTTCTACATAAAATGAAATTGCAATGGGTTATTAAATTTCCGTAAATGAGATCAATCAACAAACTTTCGTGATTTGTGCTGATACGGAATGCACATTGGTTGGCTGTTCGCAGTCGTAACATTGACTGACTCGTATTCCTATGAGGTACATTAAATTAGTCATCAGGTATAGAATTTTATGCACTCTGAAGTTATAGTGACGAATATTCAGACTTTCGACTGTAATAAAGTGTCGATTGCTTGGAGTGGTTTAATAAACAGCTGCATTCGATTGCTACACAAACAAAGGATTAACTGTTGTAGACAAAGTAGATGATTGTTAGCGCTGAAGAGGAGGAAGCTTTCAAACAGCACAAATCTGTCACATATTCAAAAGGAACGCTTCACGAAAACAGATGTGAAACACGGGGCTCAATGTCATTTTACTGGCAGGTTTCGTAGTGCCTCACGAGGTAGATTTAATGTTAATTGTAGATCTAATTTTTAAGGTCCCTATTGAGTTCCACAATCTAAAGAATTATGACGCACATTTCATAGTCATGAACAACTGGGAACGTTTAGAAGAAATATCTAAAATAAATACAACCTTTGTTTCTGCGATTACAGAGAATATGGAAAAAATATAACACATTTACTAAATCTATTATAATGGACTATCGCAGCGACATAAAATTTTAGTTTATAGATTCCTTTACCTTTCTGGTATATTCTCTCGAAAAATGCATCTCATGTTTAGAACCCTAAGACTTAAAAATAACAAGCGCACGTTTCCTCCGACAGCGAGGAGTTTAATTGGATCCACAAGAAGCGATTATTTCCCCACGAGAAGGTAACTGACGAATCTGTTTTCTTGGAGGAACAGTTAACACAGATTGCGGTCTTCGAAATCTTGCAGTGAAACAGCAGTCAAATAACTGGAGTACCAAAGAGCGTCTAAAGTATGAAGCTCATTTGAATACAAGACCTTGGGAGACTACTCAGATTTTTATTTAAAAAGCGACTGCTTTCTTCTACATGACGTGTTTGAACACTTTTGATCCTGCCTATTATGTGATCTCATCTCGCTTGCAGTGGGATGCGTTGCTGAAAATCACTGAAGAAAACTACTTTTTAATGGTATTGAGCAATAAAAGTTAAGCGTGGTAGCACAGGAGGTATTGGCCACTGCTGCCACTGAGATGCAGTTGCAAACAACTGGTTCTTGGCTGATTATGATAAAAATGAGTGTTATATAATACACCTCAAACCTAACAATCTGTACACCTGGGCCATGATACACGTTCCACACTCTGGGTTTCCATGGATGCCGGATGAGGGTTTTGATGTGATGAGTGTATCCAATGTCTCAAATGTGGGCTACACCTTACAAGTAGATCCAGACAACCCTGAAAATTTAAATGAACTCCACTCAGGTCTACCAATACGTCCAGAGAAAACAGTGCCAATACCTAGCATCAACAAGCTGGGCATTCCAAACAAAACTCATTTCCACACTACATTATAAATAAAATTATAGATTTCATTACAGAAATTTCATGCAGTGTCTTAGAAATAAACATATTCTCCGCAAAATTCACGGTATTTTCCCATCAATCCGCATCGATGAAGAAGTGTACAGATATTAATGCTGAGAAATAGGTGAAATCATAGAACGATTTCGAAAAGAAAAATTGTTCAAAATTATGAGCGATAGCGTTTTCGGCTAAACTATTCAAGATGTCCGGAAAATGAGCGATGTCAAATTGGTAACGTATCAGGAAGGAAGTCACGGAGCTGCTGCGCTGTTTGACACACCTAATTTCAAGCACAGCAGCATATTTAATTAAACTTTAGTTGCGACTAAATTGACCAGACTTAATATTGTGAATCTTCAGGTTTTCGCGGCGCAAAGACTGCTCCATTAGATTTCGGGAATGCAGCCGCATAAATTCTGCTTCTTCTTCTAATATTTCGGCTGTATATCTTTCAGCCATCTTCAGAGAGAGCCGTACGACTGACGCTCCAGCGCTCGCTCCATCCTTTTAAACTCGCGGACCGCGCCACTGCGCATGCGGCCACAGATGAACAAGGCGCCAGTGATGTTGATCGGCGGCAAAGACGTAACATATGCATGAGTTACGTCTGTGGCTGCGCATTCGATCCATGCTGGGAGATCTATGTATTACTGGGAGCTGAACTGTAGCGACGTCTTTGTAAGTTCAATATTGAAAGTGCCGGATTCCATGATTTATCTAATGTGAAACCGCTGTCTCTATTAATTAAATTCTTCGCCAAGCGGATTTCAATGGCCTCTTTTACTACGGAGTCCCAGAAAGATGAAACAGAAGTTAGAATTTCGACATTTTCATATACCATAGAGTGACCAGAATCAATACAATGCTCTGTCACAGCCGATTTACTGGGTTGTAAGAGCCGAGTGTACCTGCGATGTGCCGTACACCTCTCTTGGACTGTACGATTCGTTTGTCCGGTATATGAAAGGCCACATTCACATGGTATCTTGTAAACTCTAGGTTTGCGGAGTAGTAAGTCATCTTTAACGGAACCCAGGAGTGCAGCCGTCTTCGCCGGTGGACGAAAAATCAGTAAGGACCCCACCAACAAGGTGGTAAGGAAGACGGCGTCGCTTTTGAATGCCTCCCCATTTCCACCGGAAGTCATACGAAGACTGAAACCAAGTGGTGCAGTGCCTCCAAGGCTTTATGGACTCCCAAAGATCCATAAGAAAGACGTTCCTCTACGTCCTATCGTGAGCAATATTGGTTCTCCCAACTATGACTGTGCCAAGCACCTGGCGTCACTATTGAGGCCGCTTGTGGGAAAATGTGATCATCATATAAGGAACTCTGCAGATTTCATTGGCAAATTAAAATCTTTGAAACTGAACACCTCTGATCTATTAGTCAGCTTTGATGTAGTGTCGCTATTTACTAAGGTACCTCTCTCTGAATCTTTAGATCTCATTGGAAAAAGTTTTGATAAGGAGATTTTAGCTTTGTTTCACCATGTGATGACCTCCACATACTTTTTATTTAATAATGACTTTTTTGAACATACTGACGGTGTTGCCATGGGTAGTCCTTTGTCACCCTTGGTGGCCAATTTATTTATGGAGGATTTCGAGGAGAAGGCCCTGGAGTCTGCTAGTTTGAAGCCTACAGTTTTTTGGAGGTACGTTGACGACACCTTTGCAGTGTGGCCCCATGGCGAGGACAAATTGCAGGACTTCTTAAACCATCTGAATTCCATACATGGACAAATTCAGTTTACAATGGAAGTGGAAAACGAGGGATGTCTTCCATTTTTGGATGTCTTGGTTCGGCGTAAAGAAGATGGCACTCTGGGTCATGCAGTATATCGGAAACCGACCCATACGGACTTATATTTACATGCAAATAGCTGTCACCATCCTTCGCAGACGAGTAGTGTTTTAAGAGCTTTGGTACACCGAGCACACGTCATATCTGATGAAAGTAGTTTAAAAGACGAACTTTTACATTTGAAGAGAGTTTTTGAGGACAACGGGTATTCTCCACAACAGATACGTAAGGCACTACAAATAAAACCTAAGGTGTCCGTAAGGAATGCAGAAGATGACGAGGAAACATTTAAATCCATGGCTGTCCTGCCGTATGTGGGAAGCCTTTCATCCAAAATAGGACGGATCCTCACTAAACATAAAGTAAAAGTGATTTTTCGTCCACCGGCGAAGACGGCTGCACTCCTGGGTTCCGTTAAAGATGACTTACTACTCCGCAAACCTGGAGTTTACAAGATACCATGTGAATGTGGCCTTTCATATATCGGACAAACGAATCGTACAGTCCAAGAGAGGTGTACGGAACATCGCAGGTACACTCGGCTCTTACAACCCAGTAAATCGGCTGTGGCAGAGCATTGTATTGATTCTGGTCACTCTATGGTATATGAAAATGTCGAAATTCTAACTTCTGTTTCATCTTTCTGGGACTCCGTAGTAAAGGAGGCCATTGAAATCCGCTTGGCGAAGAATTTAATTAATAGAGACAGCGGTTTCACATTAGATAAATCATGGAATCCGGCACTTTCAATATTGAACTTACAAAGACGTCGCTACAGTTCAGCTCCCAGTAATACATCGATCTCCCAGCATGGATCGAATGCGCAGCCACAGACGTAACTCATGCATATGTTACGTCTTTGCCGCCGATCAACATCACTGGCGCCTTGTTCATCTGTGGCCGCATGCGCAGTGGCGCGGTCCGCGAGTTTAAAAGGATGGAGCGAGCGCTGGAGCGTCAGTCGTACGGCTCTCTCTGAAGATTGCTGAAAGATATACAGCAGAAATATTAGAAGAAGAAGCAGAATTTATGCGGCTGCATTCCCGAAATTTAATGGAGCAGACTTAATATTGTTTTCGACAAACTCATGGCCACGCGGATGGATTTGTTAGACATTTCCAAGATACTGCTTGTCTGCTTGTAGAACCTATTTATGATCACATGTACAAAAAAATTGATCCAAAAATTGTTAAAATGTGTTACACCAGTATCAGTAGCCTAATACGTCATGTAAGGACAGCAAATACTTATGACATCATTAAAAACGATGTACAAAGATTATATGACACTTCAGCTCATGATTCGCTGTTATACCACTACAAATTCCATTTTTAAACTTTGAATTCTCACAAACCCATCATCAGCGAAAAGCCACATGGAAATTCCGACACCATCTACTAGGTCATTTATATATAATGTGAAAATCAATGGTCCCATAACACTCCCCTGTGGCACGCCAGAGCTTACTTTAACGTCAGTAGACGTCTCTCCATTGAGAACAACATGCTGTGTTCTGTTTGCTAAAAACTCTTCAATCCAACCACACAGCTAGTCTGATATTCCGTAGGCTCTTACTTTGCTTATCAGGCGACAGTGCGGAACTGTATCGAACGCCTTCCGGAAGTCAAGGAAAATAGAATCTATCTGGGAGCCTGTATCTAATATTTTCTGGGTCTCATGAACAAATAAAGCGAGTTGGGTCTCACACGATCGCTGTTTCCGGAATCCATGTTGATTCCCACAGATTAGATTCTGGGTTTCCAGAAACGACATGATACGTGAGCGAAAAACATGTTCTGAAATTCTACAACAGATCGACGTCAGAGATATAGGTCTATAGTTTTGCGCATCTGCTCGACGACCCTTCTTGAAGACTGGGACTACCTGTGCTCTTTTCCAATCATTTGGAACCTTCCGTTCCTCTAGAGACTTGCGGTACACGGCTGTTAGAAGGG
Organism: Schistocerca americana; assembly: GCF_021461395.2. Classification (NCBI taxonomy): domain Eukaryota; kingdom Metazoa; phylum Arthropoda; class Insecta; order Orthoptera; family Acrididae; genus Schistocerca; species Schistocerca americana. Next base: position 469,488,419 of record NC_060130.1, on the reverse strand, counting down.
GGGCAAGTTCTTTCGCGTACTCTGTGTAGAATCGAATTGGTATCCCGTCAGGTCCAGTGGACTTTCCTTTGTTGAGTGATTCCAGTTGCTTTTCTATTCCTTGGACACTTATTTCGATGTCAGCCATTTTTTCGTTTGAGCGAGGATTTAGAGAAGGAACTGCAGTGCGGTCTTCCTCTGTGAGACAGCTTTGGAAAAAGGTGTGTAGTATTTCAGCTTTACGCGTGTCATCCTCTGTTTCAATGCCATCATCATCCCGGAGTGTCTGGATAAGCTGTTTCGAGCCACTTACTGATTTATTGTAAGACCAGAACTTCCTGGGATTTTCTGTCAAGTCGGTACCTAGAATTTTACTTTCAAATTCACTGAACGCTTCACCATAGCCCTCCTTACGCTAACTTTGACTTCGTTTGGCTTCTGTTTGTCTGAGAGGTTTTGGCTGCGCTTAAACTTGAAGTGAAGCTCTCTTTGCTTTCGCAGTAGTTTCCTAACTTTGTTGTTGAACCACGGTGGGTTTTTCCCGTCCCTCACAGTTTTACTCGGCACGTACCTGTCTAAAACGCATTTAACGATTACCTTGAACTTTTTCCATAAACGCTCAACATTATCAGTGTCGGAACAGAAATTTTCGTTTTGATCTCTTAGGTAGTCTGAAATCTGCCTTCTATTACTCTTGCTAAACAGATAAATCTTCCTCCCTTTTTTATATTCCTATTTACTTCCATATTCAGGGATGCTGCAACGGCCTTATGATCACTGATTCCCTGTTTTGCGCTTACAGAGTCGAAAAGTTCGGGTTTGTTTGTTATCAGTAGGTCCAAGATGTTATCTCTACGAGTCGGCTCTCTGTTTAATTGCGCGAGGTAATTTTTGGACAGTGCACTCAGTATAATGTCACTCGATGCTCTGTCCCTACCACCCGTCCTAAACATCTGAGTGTCCCAGCTCTACATCTGGTAAATTGAAATCTCCACCTAAGGCTATATATAACATGCTGAGAAAATTTTTGTGAAATGTATTCCAGATTTTCTCTCAGTTGTTCTCCCACTAATGCTGCTGAGTCGGGAGGTCGGTAAAAGGAGCCAATTATTAACCTAGCTCGGCTGTTGAGTATAACCTCCACCCATAATAATTCACAGGAACTATCCACTTCTACTTCACTACAGGATAAACTACTACTAACAGCGACAAACACGCCACCACCGGTTGTATGCAATCTATCCCTTCGAAACACCGTCTGTGCCCTTGTAAAAATTTCGGCAGAATTTATCTCTGGCTTCAGCCAGCTTTCCGTACCTATAACGATTTCAGCTTCGGTGCTTTCTATCAGCGCTTGTAGTTCCGGTACTTTACCAATGCAGCTTCGACAGTTTACAATTACAATACCGATTGCTGCTTGGTCCCTGCATGCCCTGACTCTGCCCCGCAACCTTTTAGGCTGTTGCCCTTTCTGTACTTGCCCGAGGCCATCTAACCTAAAAAACCGCCCAGTCCACGCCACACAACCCGGGTAGCAACCCGTGAAGCAGCCTGCTGCGTGTAGTGGACTCCTGACCTATCCAGCGGAACCCGAAACCCCACCACCCTATGGCGCAAGTCGAGGAATCTGCAGCCCACACGGTCGCAGAACCGTCTCAGCCTCTGATTCAGACACTCCACTCGGCCTTGTACCAAAGGTCCGCAGTCAGTGCTGTCCACGATGCTGCAGATGGTGAGCTCTGCTTTCAAACCACTAGCGACACTGGCAGTCTTCACCAAATCAGATAGCCGCTGGATGCCAGAGAGGATTTCCTCCGATCCATAGCGACACACATCATTGGTGCCGACATGAGCGACCACCGGCAGATGGGTGCACCCTGTACCCTTCATGGCATCCGGAAGGACCCCTTCCACATCTGGAATGACTCCCCCCGGTATTCACACGGAATGCACATTGGTTTTCTTCCCCTCTCTTGCTGCCATATCCTTCAGGGGCCCCAGTACGCGCCTGACCTTGGAGCTCCCAACTACCAGTAAGCCCACCCTCTGCGACTGCCCAGCTCTTGCAGACTGAGGGGCAACCTCTGGAACAGGACAAGCAGCCGTGTCCGGCCGAAGAGCAGTATCAGCTGGAGACAGAGCCTGAAACCGGTTCGTCAGACAAACTGGAGAGGCCTCTCGTTCAGCCCTTCAGAATGTCTTTCGCCTCCTGCCACACCTTGAGACGACCTGCCACTCTATCACAGGTGAGGGGTCAGCCTTAATGTGGGCAGTATCCCGGGCAGCCACAGTCGTAGTCCGACTGGGGGATGCGTGGGACGAGCTGGCCGTCCCCGACAAACCCCCATCCGGACCCCCACAGTGATGCCCATTGGCAACAGCCTCAAGCTGTGTGATCGAAGCATACACTGCCTGAAGCTGGGAGCGAAGGGATGCCAACTCAGCCCGCATCCGAACACAGCAGTTCAAGTCCCTATCCACTCTAAAAACTGTTGAGCAAAGAACGTCTGAACTAATCTACAGAGAGCACAAACAATTCGACACAAAATTTCAACAGTTATTAAAATACAAGATATCCTAGTAACTGCAGTAATGCTGCAACTTGCGCACTGCTGACACACTGCTCGGCGGCGGAAGGAGACTACGCGATTTTACACTATTCAGGTACTCAAATGCGATGCTACAACTCTCAAATACTATAATACGCCCGAAATTTATGAATTAAACAATGCAAGTACCCAAAAACACGCAGCACGGCAGCTCATGTCTCAGCAGCTACAGGAGGCTGCCGGCGGCCTTGCAAAAGGTAAGATTTCGTATGTCTGAAGTCATCTGGAGTGTACTTGTCAGTTCGCCTGGCTTCACAATCAATTGTACTAATTCTACCCAAAAATCAATAATTACATTGACTGCCCTTTCAAATCTAGCCCTTCACTTTAGTATTTTCGTGAAAGATCATAAACGTTTTGGAAGTTCTTCTTCAGTGGATACTATTACATTAACATGTGAATTGTTAGCCATTGCTTTAGAAGGTAGAAAAAATACTGGTGGCTCCAGTAATTCATTCAGATTATTTCAGAGAACGAAATCGATATTGCTGGTGATTGAGTGGAGACTGTCTTCACTTCGGGAACATCAAGTGCATTATTGTTCTCTCTCTTACCGATACGTGTGTCATCATCTATCAATATCGATCGAACAATTTTGTTGGACGCAAGCTTAACGACTTGAATGTATTTATAGCCATGGTTTGAATTTAATGGTTTGTGGGAGAGGCAGCTTCGCTTATAGACATCGCTAGCCTTGAGAATTTTACAGGTCTCGTGCTGTGTCACTCGTTCTAGGTGGTCTAATTCTAAACACTATTGATCATATTGTTAGATTACTCGTCGATTGTCACACATGGGGAGTGAAATGAGATATCAGGACGAAATAGATATGGTTTCATTATTTATTCTGGCCCTCATCTATAGTAGATCAGCAACAGCTTGGTGGAGGCGACCATTTGCCTCTCATGAGAATCAATAGATATGAGGCATTGCTGACAACGCGAAGAGCGGGGCTGAGCATGGCATCACTCGAATGCTGCTGTCAACAACATCAACAGCAAGGACCATGATGACAGCATGGCACTGCAGATAATAATTCTGTGGGGGCGGCCGTGATCTCCCTCCAGAGCCCCAGCGGGTGGGCAGCTCTCTGATCCTGTGGTGGCCCTCTCGTGACTCAGGACAGGCTTCTCTGTCCAGTGGTCAAACAGTGGATAAACAGTGGACCCCGTACTGCGTTCCAGGATATTGCTCGGGTGTCACGGGCTCATAGTGTAAGCTGTGATACCGAGACAAGAATATTTTAGATCTCGAATGGCTGAGTACTTATACACTCCACACTATGTTCATTTAGGGCTTAAGGCATGTATTCTAAACACTTCTGTGGTGGCAAGTATACACTCCACACCATTTTCATTTAGAGCTTAAGGCATGTACTCTAAACACTTCTGTGGTGGCAAGTGGGGAAAGACTTCCGTCTTTCAACTAGCTTAGCACAGCAGTGTCTATTGCCATACCACAACTAGCTGGCTGTGCTTCACGATCCCTGTTGGCCAAGTTTTGCTTCACAATTCATAACACTCTTGCCCGCCTACAGGTGCTTCTGTTGCAACTCACTTCCATTCTGACATACTTTTTGACTGAATACAATCAATACGTTACAATATAATCCTCTGGTTCCCAAGTGCCTTACACTATGAACTATTAAATCATTTCCATCGACAACTACTGTTGAATCACCACTCATCTGCACTTTTCCGGTTGGTCCAAAACTGATGTCATATAGCCGGCCAGGGTGGCCGAGCGGTTCTAGGCGCTACAGTCTGGAACCACGCGACCGCTACGGTCGCAGGTTCGAATCCTGCCTCGGGCATGGATGTGTGTGATGTCCTTAGATTAGTTAGGTTTAAGTAGTTCTAAGTTCTAGGTGACTGATGACCTTAGAAGTTAAGTCCCATAGTGCTCAGAGCCATTTGAATCGTTGATGTCATGTACTATATCACTCATTCTGTCTGCTGGTTCACTAAAAAGTAATGTTGGCAGTCTACACCATGTCTCTGGCATAATTTTCTTTTGTGGCTCTACTTCATTTCCATCACAATCTCCTTCTTCTTCTGCTTCTTCTTCATAAATACTTTAAGCCCATCTTCTTTGTCTACGTATGTTTTGTTGCCCTATCGGAAGAGTTGTCCCAATGTCCCTAATGGTTGAGAAATAGGTCTAAATGTTCTTCCCAGTACAGAATCACGAGCTTCAGGTTGCCTTTTTTTAAGCAATTCTCGTTTCCTGCGAATATTTAAACACCTGTCCCTAAAGACTACTCTTCCATTCAGTCGAACTGAGATAGACGTGTTGACAACTGCAGTGCTCAGTCACAACAAGCAAACAACTCAATTTATAACACTCCTCACACTTTTTAGTGATAGGTGTTATCGTGTCTTGAATAATATTCTAACACCATGTGGCTGTCAACTACTGGAGGTGGAAGGTTGTACACCTTGTGATACATCATAACGTAGTTACCTGGGGGCACCATGCATTAAGCTGTATTCTGTTGTTGCCTCAGTTGTAATGACTTCTACATTATTCATTAGGTATTAGTGGATCTTTGTAACACTAGGTGGATGATAACTACTAGGAACACGGTGTATCATGATGCTGTTGCCTGGAGCCATAATGCATTATGTGTCAGTCGCTAAGCGTTAGGTTTCATTGGGTCTTATAGTATTCTAAGTAAAAGAAACACCATCTGGACAGACCTTGAAGACCCAACAATACTGACCAGCCGCTGTGTCATCCTCAGCCCTTAGGCATCACCAGATATGGGTACAGATGAGCATGTGGCAACCACACAACTCTCCTACCCTTTGTCAGTTTTTGTGAGTGGTGCCGCTACTTCCCAGTCAAGTAGCTTCTCAGTTGGCCTCACAAGGGCTGAGTGCACCCCGCTTGCCAACAGCACTCAAATGATTTGGATGGTGTCCCATCTGAGTTCTATCCAAGCCCGACAGCTCTCTACTTCAGTCATCTGATGGGAACCGATGTTACAACTGCAGAAAGGCCGTTGGCATAGTATTCTAACACCACATGGATATTAGTTACAGGAGGGAGGAAAACCATAGTCCCACCATAATACATTATTACGTTGTGCCTGGAGGCATTATGCTTTTGGCCCTTGGGTTATAATTAAAACTGTTGGCAGACAGAGCTTAGTTTATAACCTTTTCTCTCACTCATGCTGGAGGGTGTACTTCTACACCAGCCCATTTTCGTGTGTTCTTTTTACTGCAGAATGACAGTAGTGTCCCATATGATCTGTGATCCATGATGGTCACTGATATATGATGATTAGGGATCACTGACGGTGGGGAATCACTGATGGTCAAGAGCCATTGACGTTTAGTGATCCCTGATGGGTGGTTATCCGTGACGGCCAGCGACCAATTATAGTCAGTGATCGATAGGCATTAGGCATTAGCTCTAGGTATTAGCCTATACGTGTCAGCTATTAGGCGTTAGTATTTGGCGTTAACCGTTAGGCGTTAACTGTTAGATGTTCGATGTTGCCGAGTGGATACTTTGAGGGAATGTTAGCCCCCTAGGGGTGGAATTGTGCCATCTAATTTGATTACCATAGAAATAATCTCACTTACCACCCAGATTTATGAACCACAAATTTTCACTGTAGCGTTTACCGCGTAGCGTTTTGCTTTTACCTTTTAGCGTTTATTGTTAAGTCTTCTGCATTTACTATTTAGCATTTACTGTTTAGCGTTTACCATTAGGCGTGTAGCGTTTAGTGTCTACCGCAAATCGTTTAGCGCTTACCGGTTAGCATTTACTGTTTATCATTTAGCGTCAACCGTTAACCTCTTATTAAAGCAGTTTGCGTTCACTGTTATGGCTTAGCGTTTTCCGCTTAGCGTTTAACACATAGTGTTTTCCGTTTTGCGGTTACCACTAGGTCTTTAACATTTACTGTTTATTGTTTATCCATTACCATTATGAATTTAGTGTTTACCGTTCGGTCTGTACCACGGCGGGTGTGGGGTATAAAACACACAATTGGCCTATTTCCATCATCTTGGATTTTCAGTAGAGCGCCATGATTAGTCAGAAAAAAGAGGAAGGCGATTATAAAGCATTTATTTGCTCTGTATGGAAATAATGTAATTTGACACCATTTTAGTACCAGACATAATGTATATTTGACTTTTCATATAATAATGAAAATATTTGAGTGTCTATTTCCATCACCTTGGATTTTTAATACTGTTCTAGAAAGACGTGTGAGACGACTATAAAGCACAAAATTGATCTGTATGTAAATAATATAACTTGTTACCATTTATGTACAGCACTCTGACTGGGTGGGATGAGGAGAGGGAGGATTATAAAGCACAACATATAACTGGCCTGTTTCCACACTAGGACAGCTAGACACAAAAATGGGAGGTGGAGAGGGCTTTCAATTTCCCAGGCTATTTTCTAATACTACACTCTGAAGTGGAAAGGGAGGAGTCTGTATAAAGCATAGAACCAGTCTGTTTCCATATAAGGAGGGAAGGGTTTTAAATTTTCCAGTGGCACATTTGCACTAATTCCGCCATGCGGATATTTCACATTATGACTGGCTGTTGTTAACCAGTACTGCACTGTGTGATTGTTTGAAGATAAGGAGAGGGATTTAAATTTTCCACTCACTCAGTTGCGATATTTCCGCTATCTCGAAATTTTTTAATTTTGTGCTATGATTGGCTAGAGGTGCGGTGGACGTGACTTCACAGTGATAAGGATGTTGTCACTGATGATGTCATGAGTTGAAGGTCATTGGCGTCACCACTGTTAAGGATGATGACATCACTGATGTTACGTCAACCTCTTGGGTTCTAGTTGTGTGGGTTTGTTGCCAAATGCTTATTGTAATTCTGCTCCTGCAGCTTTTAAAATTAAACTAGCAAGTGGCCTTATAATAAGAGACAGAGGAAACTTGTTCTCCCCGTGGTCAAACAACACAGCGACAAAATTAGCGCTGTTTGCTCATCCAGTGTTGGCTAACATTTCAGTAACGATAACGTCTGACGTTGGCCCCATTTGGTTGCGTGATGACCCTAGTTGTTTATGGGGTGCGTTGTCTTCCCTCATACGCCTTCTTTTGGTTTATTGGTTGGCGTTGCCCCGTCCACCGAGGGCTTATATTGGCATGCAGAGCGATCAGTCGTTTCACTGTTGCATTAATAATGACGGTGGGAGTGGCGGGGGGGGGGGGAGGGGGGGGCAGTTTACCTCTCGAAATGTCGAAGACATTATCTGGCTACCTGTTCTTTGAACAGTACATAACATTTTACCACGTGTGGGGGTACAGGAAGTAACCATTACATAATTTAGCACCTGCTGTTTGTCTACACAATACAGTGCGTGATATTTATTGTCCAAAACGTTGTTTCAGTTCAAGGGGTGAGAGCAAGGTGATGCAGTAGCATTTATTAGGAACTTCCACGAATGAATGATAAGTTGAGGACGATAGGTACCTACCATGATTCAACAAAGGCATTTCATTGTGTCAAACAAGCTGTACTTGATCATAAGTTAAAGCATTACGTAATTAGATGTAAGCCCATCAATAGTACACTTTATATGTAGAAAACTGGTACGACGTTTCTGTCCTTCAGTGTTATGAAACAAGGACCATATCCGAATCTGATTGCGGTGATGTTTAGATGGAAGATCGTCGCACGTTGGTCTTCATTTCTTATATCCGTGGCATTTTTTAATATATAATAGTCATCTGCTACTAAACATGATAGGAAAACTATTTCGATCTGAATAACATTTCCTTGGACACTCTACAAACAGCTATTCAGTATTCTGTAGGCTCTATTTTCATTAGGATTCGTACAGAGCTGAAGCGTTTTAGAGATAAAGCCACGATCTTCAAATCTATATTTATAAATAATTTGTATACTCTATCCTTATCGCATATATTATATTTTTCTTAAGATTTTAGCTTCTTTAATTTCTTTTTAAGTGGTATTTGCATTCAGTAGTGATTGATTCCATATCCAAGTACAAATGTGTGCGAAATTTAAGGACGAATTTCACTTTCGCATGCTGTGTCACTGCCAGGCAACACAGCTCGATGAAACTTAAACCATACTCAGAATGCAATGCTACAATTTTGTCTAGAAAGTAACTGAAAGAAATAAGCAATGATACCAACATAAATGACACCTCTATTCAAAGACAATAATTACACTGGAGTCACCGCAATTTATGATAGTCCAGTGGACAGTACAGAAGACGGGACATGGTGTTTAATAGGGTGTGCGATAACCACTGACGACAACACGTGCTCTGAAACGTGATCCTATGCTTACCACGAGGTTGGTAAGTCGTTCTGGTAGTCGGGCGTTCCATTCCTCCGGAGCGCCTTTCACAACTGCTGAATGGTCTGTGGGGCGGCGGGTGGAATTATGTTGTTTAAAATGTTCCTGTTATTTATGCTGTTGTTTTGCCGTTCTCAACACTGGCTCTCTAACTACAATTTTGGCAACCAGAAAGTGATTCGCAAAACGTGAAGCCTGTAATTAGAATTCCTAGTGCCCACTTCATCTGAGAAATACACTTATAGCTACAGCTTATAGCTCTGAGGAATTAGGAGATTGTCTGGGATTCATAATCAAAAACGATCGTGAAAAAAAAAAGTTCGATATATTCTGAAGGTCACAGATGAAAAAAAAAAAGAATCCACACAATCTAACAGAGCAGTTCAGAGTCTAATGCGCTGATGCAACTATAACTGTCCAAATTAAATGTTTAAGTGAATGCCCGCCATAATTTGATGATAATGTAAATCAAACGCCACGCTAAATAATGGTAGAATGTCTATCCCGCGGCGGCACGTGAAAATACGACATACGCAAGCTGAAGATAGATAATTAAAGTCATCCCAGAATTAATACTTCACTCGAAAATGATTTCATGGTTACGCGTATCCCGAGTAACTTAATACGGCCTCCGATGCTGTTTATAGCAATGATACCGACGCGACGCGACTCCCGACACAGATGGTGTGCTATTCAGCGTCTGGAGAGAACTGGGGCCTTACTTCCTCGCGCAGCGTTCATATATATAAAGCCGCGGTGCGGATGGCTAAGGGAACGCCTGATCAAATCGGCTCTCCCGACTAGCCGCTGGGCTAGTAATGCACCACCTTAAGTTATTGAATAAATCATCGCTTCCTTTGCTGATGGCAGATGAAGCTCTAAATTTAAATGCGCAATCAGCACACAGGTAAGTAATCATAATAAAAGTCTGACGTGGCTAAGTCAATTATTTTAGGCGAGAGAATTAATTTAATTACACTAGATGCAGTAGACGAGCTCTGAACTTGCCCTTTCGAGGTACGCTATCGCTATAGTTTTATGGTTATTCAATTGAAACTTCTCACATCTTTATGATTATAGCGGATCTCCCTTCTACTTAAATTTAAACATCCTAGCCTTATTTATTAGCTTACTTAATCTATCTTGCTTCCTTAATTTTTATGACAAAAACCAGAAAATTATGAATTTCAACTAAAATTTTAGTTTGTGAGATCCAAAGTACTGTTTCTATTAAATAGTTATGAAAAAGGAATCTAAATATAAAATTTTAAGTCTCTAGCTCTTTTCTGTTGCGCCAATGATTTTTACAGAAAAACGTCCAAATTTCAAAAATGGTTAAAGTTATTGAACTGACATTCAACACATATTGATTTAGTATTACTCCTGACATGCTAGAAACGTTTCAGGTTATTTGCTTGATTTCTAAAGTATTGCGCAACATTTATGACGTCGGAGCTAGTTACAGCGGACTAGGCTGGCACACAATGGAAAGACTGATGTGAATTTATTACGGCGTGAGTAGGCTGCTTCCCTACAGGTCGTTAGTGCGTGTGGAAGTGCTACAATACGGCCTCGCAATGTATCACACACGTGCTCGATGGGATTTAAGTCGGGAGAATGAGTATGCCAGTCCATTCATCGAATATCCATTCGTTCCAAGTACTCCTCCACCTGCGCACCTGCGCTGTTCGATACGGTTCCACTTTGTCATCCATACAAATGAAGTCCGGGCCGAATGCACCCCTGAAAAGACGCACATGGAGCAAAATACAAAAAACAGTGTCACAATAACGCCTACCGGTGTGAGTACCGTGTTTAAACATCTGGAGGTCAGTACGTTAGTGCAACATGATGCCTCCCCACACCATAGCACCTAGACCACCAAAACGATCATTTTAGATTATGTTCCTCAGTGCATCACGTGTTCTCACCTCTCGCCATATGAAGTTACCTCCAGAGTTACTACTCAAAAGGGATGGTCACGATACGTTGTAGCGCAAACTGTATTCATGTACAGTGCAGTTAACAGAGCAACAAAATATACATACACTATAATAATTGTACCTGCTATGGACTATTGGAGGGGGAGATACAAGGTGTCAAAATTGCCATGAGAATACGGTAAGTGTAAATTACTTTTTACACAAATGGCGACTACGCTATCGGAGATAAAAAATATGCAAGGCGGCAATAACAGCGTTATCAATGCATAGACTGTTCTTGCAGAGTGCACATTTTATGAAAGCAGGTTGGTCATAGGTCTCATGGAAACACTTTTCCGTTAATCCTCTTTCAAAACAGTACTCCAACGGTGTTTGAAATACACCAGGTAAGTCGTTGGTTTAGCAGCACACAAAAAATGCAGATCTGGTTAAGTTGGAGAATCGTGCCGCTGAGAACTAAAATACAGAAACAATTGAAGGCGTAAGAATTCTGTATGCTATAAGTTAATGTCATTGTCAGAAGATACCATAACTGCATCTGTGATAAATTATAAATAAAAAAATGTGTATGAACGGAAGAAGAAAACGTCTGAAAGTTACACAATGTTTGTGCACCTTCCTGCAGTCAGCTTCTTGAAGAATTCAATGCCTTCAGGAACTGTAGAGGGCTGTAATTCGTTAACTTTATTGGCTGTCCAGGAGTTAACCAAAAGAAGGGCTTTACTTTTTCTTGTATATCTGGCCACATTACTTTTGCTAGGGAGACTTTTAAATTCCTCTTCGCCATATTGGCTGATTTGCTAGCAAACGCTTTGATGATCGGTAAATTTATATTTATATTTGCAGGAAAACGGCCAGTGGACACCGATACAGGGACATACAAATGGTGTAGCAATGTACGCTCCAGCACAATCCCAAGCGTTATCATACAGTATAATAGTGTGTGCCTGCCGCTATGGATCCTACGACACCAAAGACATGCTTGCTTCCCTTCTGTACGGGGGTCCGTCCAGATCGTAACCCATAATCAAATACTGACTGGTCGACATTAATACTTGGTATGGTGACACAGGAAAAGGAGATGATTACTCTCACGAACTGATAAGCTTTTTGTTGAATATCAGCATCCACTTCAACGAACAGTTTGCTTACTTTTGTGAGCTATTTTGCAACGACTTGGAAGCTTTGAACTGCAGTGTGTTGTGAGGGTCAATTCTCTTCTTTATTATCAGTGCCCAAAACCTCTAGGTGCAGTCATGTATTATTGCATTTTCCTATCCCTTTACTGTAAAATTGATCATGAAATTCACGATTTATCATATCCTGTAGAATTTTTGGGTTTTACGAATGACGTTGTTTTAGCCTGTTTTCAAAGTTTTGTAACACAGTCTTGCTCTTTATTTTCCTTTTCTGTAGCAACACTGTCGTAATCCTCAAGTGCGGTGTCATATAAATTGCTAATCCACTACGAAACAGACTGGGAGGATCAAAATTTTCATTACGTTCCTTAATTGTTTTGTCCATATCTTGGCATCTGGCATAAGCCACATATCCTTCTGGAAACTTTGTTCGTTTCCTTGGAGGTGATCGGCGATATGATAATCCGCTGGTTCCCTAGAAATTCCCCACTGGTGACATTCTTGCATCTGTCACTGCCGCAACACTGTTATTTTCTTCATCTGATTCCTCTCTCACTTATGCGTCTTCATCTATTATAAGTGTAGTAACCTCTGCTATTCCTCTTATGTCAACTGTTGCTTTACTTGTTCATAAATAACACTTTCTTCTCATATAAGTGCATCTTCTGCAATAGGAAGTATTCCACCAATACACAATTACTGCCAATATTATTGGTACAGGGTGAAACATTTACCAACTTTGTAAACACACCTCCACACCACAAAGACAATCTGGTCTACTCTAACAGCAAACGCAAAGACATCTGACGTATTGTGACCACTGCGTTGCTTGCATAACGATACGTAATTTGAGGGCTTTAGTAGAGAGGGAAAACATATTACCTATTCTTCCCTCTCCTGTCAATGCTGTTTTAGCATAGCAGTTGAAACTTCACAAAGAGTCAGTAAAAAAGAAGAAAAAATAATACTTTTGTTCTATTCTTTGCAATAGCTACCGTGGCCTTCCCCTGTTATGCTGAAGTTGCTCTCATTCGAGAAGAGCAAGTGACCCCACTACTAGTTGGTGCAGTCCCAGTGCTGTTGACGCTATCGCAAACGGTAGGGCCGATGTGCAGATGTCCACGGAACGCAATGTACTGGTCGGCGGACAAAGAGACCACCCCCAAACAGTTACCGTGCCACTGTGATGCCAATTAAATGTGGTTGCAACTGCACCCGGTGTTTGATGTGGATACCTTCTTACCAGTTGCACAATATAGTAGTCCTCTGTTGCTGTAGTTGGCCCTTGTCGACCATCTCCTCTCCTTCGGGGAGCCATGCCTGTGGTTCAGAACTTCACTCGCACACGTGAAACAATTCCGTGAGTAATACCAAGCTCCTCGGCTACACCCATCACACTTCGGCTGTGTAGTAATGAAGAGCACCATCACAGCACACAGTAACTGCTTGCCGATTGACACACACAGTCTTTTCCCTTTCCTTCAGATGACTCATATTGCGTGGCCAGCGCCATTTGGCGCTATAGTCACGCTGACTTGACGTCACGTTAAGCCCGGTTTACTGTGCACGACTGGGGGCCCTCTGGCAACATGCTCCTGCACTTTGATTCATTTCCACGAAGTTGTAATAATTTGTGTATTTTATCTGCTCTTACAGAGCAGCATAGCTTAGGTTCACATGGTGCAACGGAAAATAAAAATAAATAGGCGTGAATTGTTCTCACACTTTAGTCAGCGAGTCACTTAGAAAATACACAACTGTTTCCGGCCGAGGTATAAATTCAAAAATTAACGACAATAGATATAAAATTATGGAACAGACGAGACACTGTGATAGCTGCATGATTTCAAAACATCGAAGAATACTAGCCCAATTAGAGGTGAACGTGCCCTCCAGGCAGAACGTCCGGTGTATCTGAGTGGCACAAGCGCGACACTGTTGGTACCGCCAACGAGTTTCTTTTTTAACAGGATCCAGTGCACATAATGAGACAACTGAGTAACCACTTGCAACAGAAGGAATATTGTACCAAGGCTTTTACGGTATTACAGGTAATGTATCGGTTTAATATTATTGTCCAAAGAACCACGGTCGTGAGTTTGAGCAACAGTCGATCTAACGTACATGATCCAACGCAAAGTGTAGGCTACATGGTTTCATATATTGCGTGATCATGGTGTAACGAAGAACATGGGGCTCGTAAGTATCCAACAATAAAGTGAACTTAACAATCTAATAAATAAACTGGATTTTACAATAATGTGGATTTGACATACTACTGATGGACAAAGTAAGGTGTAATGGGTAACAAACCGCAAGAGCAGGTATCTGCTATTCGGATGCCAAAATACAATGCAACTTCGGTAGCAATAAGAAACGGACAGAGTAACAAACAAAACAGAAAGCAATTGTACAAGATCGAAGACAGGGATCAAAAAAGTATTAAAATAGATCAGGAGTAGAATAATGCAAATGAAGACTAAAACAATACAATGTGTTAAACAAAATGCCAAGGTATCTTGATAGAAACAAGACGGAACTTTTGGAAAACGTATATTGAGCAACAGTTGAAAGAAAGTGCTTCAGGATACCCTGCGGGGCACCTCGGCTGTGTTACAGCGGCACCCTGAAAATACTCTTCCGCAGTAGCAGTGGATACAAACGGGACCAATAAAAAACTTTTTAATTTAGATTCGCGGCTCAAAATGGTTCAAATGGTTCTGAGCATTATGGGACTTAACTTCTGAGGTCATCAGTCCCCTAGAACTTAGAACTACTTAAACCTAACTAACCTAAGGACATCACACACATCCATGCCCGAGGCAGGATTCGAACCTGCGACCGTAGCGGTCGCGCGGTTCCAGACTGTAGTGCCTAGAACCGCTCGGCCACTCCGGCCGGCAGATTCGCGGTCAATAGAAAGATAGCAACCAGGCCAGTTGACGATTTTGACAGTTAAAATTACTTACGTTTTTCGACCAGATGCAGAATTGGATGAGGTACAAGACGAAACCCAGTCACCACTTAAAAAAAAGTATTCCCAAACTTAACAACTCTATTAAACACATTATTCCGGCTACGTTGCATATGACATCTTGTCAAACTATAAAAAGCATAAAAAGCAACTGACCTGTCAAAATCCACTTTAACATGTAATGTAGTTCCCCAGGAGCAACCAAAACAAAACAAATAAAATGCACATGCTACTGATTTTAGCCCCAAAATAGATAAAAACTCATAAACTTAGCACGATATTTTACACAAATGAATCGCGAAGCTTAGGTACATTAAGAAAGAAATAGACTGTGTTTTGTAGAAGGCGGAGTTAAAAAACCCAAATTCAAACAATGAATGCTTATTATTGTTGCTTCATCCAGAGAGGAAAAGCGTTCTTATCATTGTTGTAACTGTAGTAGTTGTTGTTGAAGTGCAAGATTTCCTTAGGCTTCTTTCACACTAGTAACTTCGTCGCGGAGATTCTGCTGCAATGCGTTACTATCGCGCGGGTGGGTCGCGTGGCTGAATGGCGAGGCACACGACTGAACCGCGCGGCTGGAGCTCTGTGACATGCCCTGTCTTTGTGCTTGTGCGACCCAATCAAGAAATTGATTCTGACGACGAAGTGTTGCTTTTGGCTTTGTTGTTGAAAAGATGCCACCGATTTGAATGGAAGTATTAGATTTATCTTACGTTAATAACTCAAAAAAACAAAGGCACCGTTTTTGCAATTTAGAAGGGATTGAGATAAATCTCCGAGAAATTTCTAAACTGCTTCGGAATGTCTAGACGCCTTTTGACGAGATGTGCCGTGCTGAGGGCTAATCTAACAAGAGAATATACGCAAATAAGTAGTACTGTATCATCAGAGGAAAGACTCGTGGTTACGTTAAGATACGCGCACGTTTATTTTAAATGTAGGTTTCTGAACAAAGAACCAACTCTTTCATAATTCACTCTACATAGAGAATAAATGAGTAACGTCTCATGACTCTGATGATATAGGTGAAGGTGCTGTTGCTTGGTAAATGAACAGGATATAAAATGTATTCAATTAAGTAATAACAAAATATACATAAAACTTTCGTTTTTATCTGATATAGTTTTATTTTTGAAGTGCGGAACAAATATTTTA
Organism: Schistocerca americana; assembly: GCF_021461395.2. Taxonomy (NCBI): domain Eukaryota; kingdom Metazoa; phylum Arthropoda; class Insecta; order Orthoptera; family Acrididae; genus Schistocerca; species Schistocerca americana. The sequence goes on along the minus strand of NC_060130.1, from coordinate 469,472,291 downwards.
CACATCTCCTCGCAAGCATTACGTTCAAATGGCTCTGAGCACCATGGGACTCAACATCTTAGGTCATAAGTCCCCTAGAACTTAGAACTACTTAAACCTAACTAACCTAAGGACATCACACACACCCATGCCCGAGGCAGGATTCGAACCTGCGACCGTAGCAGTCCCGTGGTTCCGGACTGCAGCGCCAGAACCGCTAGACCACCGCGGCCGGCTAAGCATTACGTATTTCGATCTTATACCTGTAATCTTTGTTTCCTGAATCCCAAATCACAGGACCCCGTTCTATTTCAGTGATGAAAAGTTTCACGTCGGAAGTCTTTTTGCGGCAAGAAAGCAAGCAAAATTCTTTAAAACAGCACAGGAAATGCAGGCGATTTGACAGTGAAAAAGCGCAACAAGCGACAAACGCAGCACAACCTGACGAGGCGAGGCGAAAACAGTTTACCCCCTTCCACTGTAGCCGCGCTGGTGGATCGTCATGTGAAAGGCTGAATTGCACAGTCGGATCGCGGCCACTGTGCAACTGTGTGTGCGTGTAAGAACACAAAGAAAGCCGCCCAGCGCAGTTATACGCGCCAGCGGGTGCACACAGAGAACACTGGTTAACCTACTGTATTTTGGCGGAATCCTGTAACCCATGGTATGTTTAATAGAGGACGAGAGAACGACTGGAATGGAAATTTACCAAAGAATTTTTTCTCTGCTCCCATCTGGGAAATATGGAAATAATTTGCAGGAAAAGTGTAGCGTATTTTAGTTCCTATCTTCATTCAGAGTGAAGTAGTAAACTTCTTCCCGGTAATTTCTTTTAATGTGATGATTTTTCTAAAAGAACAATGGTGTATTCTTGTTGCAGCGTAGAACAGATCCAATACAACTCTTGCGTAACTCTCTTTGAAGCTATGAACACTCTGATGAGTTGCAGAACTTTGCCAACTATTCTCCAAATACAATATCACTAGTGATTTAAAAGATATTTGTTGTGAGAAGAGCCAAGTTCTCACTCTGTACAGGTGTAGCAACAGAAAGATGGTATGCTATTTCCTTAACTTTGAAATATGCTAAAGATAACTGAAACGCAGAAATAAAATATTTGGTAATTTCCGGTTCCAGCTGTTCACTGGTAAAGTTAAACTGGGTTACAGACTTCCCCTGGAATTACAACAGAATTGGTGATTTATTTTCGTCTTACCTGTTAAACTTTCTTCTAGAAGTGTCATCAATTACGAGTTTGGAGTACCACATATGGTATATTTATCTAGAGGGCACGTTATATTCACTTATTTTACCAAACCAAAAGAGAAACTGAAAGAACTTAATGATATCAGGCATAAAAGGATCGATAATTTATTATCAAGGCACACAGTGAGAATACAAATGATTTTTACCAAATTGTTTCTTTAAAATCGTCAAGAACAAGGTTGTGCTGTATTGTCACTGAGTACACTTCTCTGAAAAAAAGTTTAACAACTCAAATGAAAATAAACTACTGATTCTGATGCAATTCCAGAGGAATCCTGTAATCCAGCGTAACTTTAACACTGAAATGATATGTGGGGTGGCTAGGGCCTCCCGTCAGATAGACCGGTCTCCTGAACAACTGAGACTGAAAATTAACAAGGGATTTTATTTCTACACTTCAGTTATCTTTGAATTTTGAGAAAGTGCAGCAAATAGGGTACAATATTTCCGTTCTTATCACTCTGAAGGATGAGTGAGTGAATCATCTTACTACAAATATGATTTAGTTCATCAGTGATATTGATTTTGACGAAAAGTTAACAAATCTCTGCAAGTCATTAGTGTGTTCATAGCTTCAAGGCTACGAAAGTATTTTATTGTGTTGGTTCTACTCTCTAGCAATAAATACAGCACTGCTCTATCAGAAAAACTCCTATTTATCTATGGATAACAAAGGTACAAAAACATGATACGTAATACTTTATGAACCTCTTGAGACTAGTCATTGAGTTTAAAATAGATTATAAATATATACAATCCATATTTAACACACCAAAAGATAACTAAGGTGAAAACTTCACCACTTCACTCTGAATGAGGTTAGGAACTAAAATATGGTACAGAATTTGCTAGAAATTATTTTCATATTTTCCAGGCGAAGGACAGGAGAAAATCTTTTGATAAGTTTCCAGTCCAATGATTCCCTATTATAAATAGGATGTGTTGCAGGATTCCACCAAAGTTTCAACAAATTGGTCATCTATTTTTGTCTGTGTTAACCTTTACTTGTTTGAAGAAGCATAATCTTCCGTTAGTAATGGCTACATTTTTCTTGTTGACAGGTTTAATTTTGCATCTTATTAAATTAGTAATTGACGACCAGCGAGGTCAGTGCCTCATGGAAAATATCGTTGTGTCTGTTTGCAGTAACGTAAAAAAGAAATTTTCATACTAGCAAATTTTCTTATCACCAGTTATCGATAGCTTTTTTTAAAATTACAGTACTGGATTGAAAAAAATTAAAAAGTATAGCATCTGCTATATCGACAAAGTAAGGAAGCTGTGTATGTTAACCATATGGCAATGTACTCTCCTCTTTGCGTGCTATCATGCACCAAAATCTCGGTTATGTACCTCAAATAGTTTAGTAGATATGAGGCATGCAATATTTCATTCTCGTGTGCGCATGACTGGGAGGGCATGTGCTACATATAATACATTTTCTCAAGTTGAAAAATGGTTCAATATCTTAGCTAAATCTCAGTTGCAGCAGCATATGGTGTAATATGCACCAAATGCAAAATCATAGCGACGCCTATTTTTTATTGCAAACTTTTCCAATTTCGCATAATGTCTCCCTTAAATGTATGACAATTGTGGAGATGATGAGCGTTTCACCATGAATCTGACACAATTAGCTGTACGTAACTTAAAAATAATTTTTTAACGAATCGTTTCCGTAACATCGTTTGAGAAGGACGGCAGGGCGCGCCTCAATTCTGCCACTGCAGCGTGGAGACAGACAAAGAATCTCTGAATTATTCCAGTTCGCCGGCAGCCTCGCAACCACGCCAGTTGGCCCTGCCAGCCGGTTGCCATTCTGTGCTCCCTCATAAGTATACAAGAGTATATTTTCCGAGCTGGGTCAAGCCACCTCGCACTAGGCCCCCATGTGCAGGTTGTCCAATTTCTTTCTGCGTGCGTCCTTATGAGGATTGCGAGTGAAACGAAAAATGAGACCCAGTTGTATGGGCAAGTTGCGTTTAAGGAGCGCAATGGAACGTGATGATTGCTCACCGAGTGAAAAGACTAAGGTAATAACATTCTGTGATGAAGGTAACACAAAAATCAAAAAGTTTGGGAAGATGTGCTACAAAGTCATGAGTGAAGAAAGTCTGCAAGTTGTATGAAGAAACAGGATAAATCAGAACTGCTCCAAGAACTGGCGGAAAACCAGTGTAAACCGACAGAGTTGTACAATTCGCCATCTTCCTCTGCAAAATCGGCAACACACTGTAAAATACACTCCTGGAAATGGAAAAAAGAACACATTGACACCGGTGTGTCAGACCCACCATACTTGCTCCGGACACTGCGAGAGGGCTGTACAAGCAATGATCACACGCACGGCACAGCGGACACACCAGAAACCGCGGTGTTGGCCGTCGAATGGCGCTAGCTGCGCAGCATTTGTGCACCGCCGCCGTCAGTGTCAGCCAGTTTGCCGTGGCATACGGAGCTCCATCACAGTCTTTAACACTGGTAGCATGCCGCGACAGCGTGGACGTGAACCGTATGTGCAGTTGACGGACTTTGAGCGAGGGCGTATAGTGGGCATGCGGGAGGCCGGGTGGACGTACCGCCGAATTGCTCAACACGTGGGGCGTGAGGTCTCCACAGTACATCGATGTTGTCGCCAGTGGTCGGCGGAAGGTGCACGTGCCCGTCGACCTGGGACCGGACCGCAGCGACGCACGGATGCACGCCAAGACCGTAGGATCCTACGCAGTGCCGTAGGGGACCGCACCGCCACTTCCCAGCAAATTAGGGACACTGTTGCTCCTGGGGTATCGGCGAGGACCATTCGCAACCGTCTCCATGAAGCTGGGCTGCGGTCCCGCACACCGTTAGGCCGTCTTCCGCTCACGCCCCAACATTGTGCAGCCCGCCTCCAGTGGTGTCGCGACAGGCGTGAATGGAGGGACGAATGGAGACGTGTCGTCTTCAGCGATGAGAGTCACTTCTGCCTTGGTGCCAATGATGGTCGTATGCGTGTTTGGCGCCGTGCAGGTGAGCGCCACAATCAGGACTGCATACGACCGAGGGACACAGGGCCAACACCCGGCATCATGGTGTGGGGAGCGATCTCCTACACTGGCCGTACACCACTGGTGATCGTCGAGGGGACACTGAATAGTGCACGGTACATCCAAACCGTCATCGAACCCATCGTTCTACCATTCCTAGACCGGCAAGGGAACTTGCTGTTCCAACAGGACAATGCACGTTCGCATGTATCCCGTGCCACCCAACGTGCTCTAGAAGGTGTAAGTCAACTACCCTGGACAGCAAGATCTCCGGATCTGTCCCCCATTGAGCATGTTTGGGACTGGATGAAGCGTCGTCTCACGCGGTCTGCACGTCCAGCACGAACGCTGGTCCAACTGAGGCGCCAGGTGGAAATGGCATGGCAAGCCGTTCCACAGGACTACATCCAGCATATCTACGATCGTCTCCATGGGAGAATAGCAGCCTGCATTGCTGCGAAAGGTGGATATACACTGTACTAGTGCCGACATTGTGCATGCTCTGTTGCCTGTGTCTATGTGCCTGTGGTTCTGTCAGTGTGATCATGTGATGTATCTGACCCCAGGAATGTGTCAATAAAGTTTCCCCTTCCTGGGACAATGAATTCACGGTGTTCTTATTTCAATTTCCAGGAGTGTATAAAAATGCCTTCTTGAACAATTCAGAGATTGGTATTTAGCAAAGAATCCAAGAAAGAAGCGTTTGTGAACAAAATGCAAAAGCAGACACATACGCAATGGGCTTTAGAACACAAGCAGCAGATGCAAGAAAACTGAGATATACTTATTTGCAGTCACAAGACTAAGATCAATATCTTTGGAAGCAACGGATTTAAAATTCGCTCGTCGTCGACTGGATGAAGACTTGATGCCTGAGTGCATTACTGCTACTGTGATGCACAGAAGCATCCCATCAGTGTCATGGCGTACGGTTGCATGGCAAGACTTGCTACTAGCCATCTGTAAGTGCTTCAGGAATTAATTATTGCCATACCGTAACAAGATAAAGTTTTAGTGCTGAATTGCTGCCCTATCCGCGATTTGTTTCAAGGTAACAACGATCAGTACACCTTTCAGCAAGACAGAGTGCCATTTCACAGCACTAAAAACAGTAAGAAATAGTTTCTGACCATCTCATTTGTATGCTGACTTTACCTAGCAACAGTCCCAACCCCTACTCCATTGAGAACTTATGGTCGATGCTGAAAACTATGGTTTCACGATGGAATCCAAGTAACAGAAGAAGTTTCTAGACGTCATCGTCAGTTCATGATTTGGAAAGATGAAACTAAATCTTCGATATTTGGTAGACTGGATGCTCCATAAAATCGAGGCAATGATTATCAATGGAATATTGCACGAAATACTGAGAAACGTTGCAATAAGTTTTGCACCAAATAATCATTAACTTTCTGAAATTGTGAATATTTCATTTGGGTTTTCATTAAATTTTTACGTTTTACTCAAGTTTTCAAACGATGGATGTTAGGGCATGTTTCCTGATAATTTTATGTAAATTATAATGTATATTTCAACCAGAATAATCTCCTGAATTTAATATTCAATGACTCTCTACAAAGTATCTAGATTTAAAGGTAATACTGTAAACTGCAGGTTCGTCATATCAAAAAACTCTTTATTCATGGCTGTTTAATAAGCATTCAAATCGACTAATTGCCCTAAGCTAAAAGTCTCAGAACTTTCCACCATTAATAAACATTGTCAAAATGAAGTTAAATAATCTAAAATTTCATATTACAATGGCCTACCGCACTTATAGAATAAGTTTCCTTCAAACGACGACGAAATATTGCTTCGGGAATATCATAAACATTTATGCACACTAACAACTCATTTTTCCTTCTTTGAATTCTAACAAAGAAGCAACAATCTTATTTTTATCCCATTCCCCGCCCCAAGAAGACTTTTCCTATAATGCACACCATAACTGAAACTGGTATGCCTTTACTGAATAGCGCATTGCAAAAGAAAGCATTACAATAATTTCTGCTCGTCTACACGCCTTATACAAGCAAGTATCATACTGTTCAAAGAATCACATAGAAAAGAAAGACATATGGTCGTAAAAGAAAACAATAGAAAGCATTTAGGGCAAGATAAAGATATGATAAAGATATTATCAACTTACTCCAGTCACTTATAAGTGCTAGAATATGGAGTAGGATTAACAAGAATAACACACGAGAATAACTAAATATCTTGTCTGTTAGTCCAAAAGACATTATGTTGAGTGTTCTGAAAATTTTAATACTTTGAAAAACTTACACGGCACTTACCTAACGAAAACCGAACTGGCGCTTTCGGTTTTGCTGTGTAGTATTTTAGTGTCTCACTGGTAGAACGCTGGTGCTGCCCAGTAGTATTGACATAAACTGGTTAGTCGGCTTTTCCACTCGTCAACTTGCTCGGACTACCCTACGAGTCATGCACGTATAAAAGTGCGACACCTGATCGAGCTACTGAGCAACTGTATGTTTGGAAATAACAGGTAGTGGACAAAGTACGTTGATGTTTGTACTGACGGTAGTTGTTTAGTCTACAAGTTTCATGGATAATTGATAGTCCTTATTAGAAACACAGCTTCAGTTTCAGTGTCGACCCAGCACAGTGAAGCACTCACTTCAAAGGATTTGAGTCCTCCATTAAATTTAGTCTTAGGTCTGGTTATGAATGTAATAAACTAAATAAAAACTTGTCAGGCGAAGGAAGTATTTCTTAAAACAATGTGTGATGTTATGACAGCCGAAAACACGTCTTTGTTGCAGGCATGCTACTCTCACTCACAATGCCTCATTCGCTGATGTACTTTCTCCTTACTCAAATTACGGTGATATATCTCTTTCTTCAAGGAAATACCGACGAGATGCCAAACGGAATTTTTGTTAAGCGATTATAGTTGTGTGCTATCTTCGAAAATATATTTGAGTCTAATCTCTCCTCACAAGCACTAAACTTAACACATTTGCAGAAGATATTTTTCCAGAAAGTATTACAACCAAGGAAAAGAAAAATTAATGAAAGTGTCATCGACGATTATTTTCTCTTGTGAAACCTGTTTTCAAAAATGAAATGGTTCAAATGGCTCTGAGCACTATGGGACTCAACTGCTGAGGTCATTAGTCCCCTAGAACTTAGAACTAGTTAAACCTAACTAACCTAAGGACATCACAAACAGCCATGCCCGAGGCAGGATTCGAACCTGCGACCGTAGCGGTCTTGCGGTTCCAGACTGCAGCGCCTGTAACCGCACGGCCACTTCGGCCGGCTAACCTGTTTTCAAGATCACCAATCATTACACAATCAAAGGGTTCTAAAATTACCTTCAACCGGGAAAATATTGACAACTTCACATGGATTCAACATTCATTTAGATTCAAAGCCTCGATTACCATTTTAAAAGGAGAAAAGCGAATTGAATTGTGCTGAGACAGTATATTGAACACCAAGTGCAGCAACGTAGAGCATCATCATATTTAGATATGAGCGGAAGAGCCGTGGTAAACTTTAATAAACATGCACTCCACTTGCAACATGATATTTGTGTGAAATCAGATTTTCGTAGTCGCTATAATAAAGGGAAACAGCATGAATACATTAACGTGCGACAGAGAATGAGGGTAACTGTAACCAGTATTATCTAGAGATTTGAGAAGTTATGTGGTGAGAAACGAACTTATCCACCATTTCATTTATTATTGCATTACATATTTAAACTAACCAAAATGCATAAATAACACATTTCAGTTATATTAGACTACACCACTGTTTTTGCTTAGAACGTCAGGTAAACCTTTTAATATATTAAGAACAAAGAGAATCAAAAAATTTTGCGAAACGCTGGTCTAGAGCTTTCATCACGTGTTCAGCATTGGAGCACATAGCCACAACGGAGGACTGGAAGAACGAATGATTACCAAATCCGAAAAGTGTGGAGAGCATCCAGTAGAGCACTAGTACCACCCTGTTTTGTTTGGACAAAGAATGCTTACGCCCTAATAGGGTCACAAACTATTACCACAGCAACTGTGGATGATCATCTATATCGAAAATTGAAGTGATAATCCTATATTAAGTTTGTAGAAGGATGTTTATTGACCTCTGAAACTGTAACTTTACGTGAATGAGTTACTGACGAAATAATACATTCAGTCTGCCGCTAAAACTGCACTTTCACTGAAGCGTATTTTTGGCAGAACGAATGAAAAATTTATGTTGAAGAGTGTGATAAGTGATTATTATTGTCAACTTTGTTTATAATTTACAAAATGGCTCCAATAAAGCTACACCGTTGGCTCACATGAGTAAATCGAGAAAATGACCTAATAGGATCCGCTACAGTCGACAATATTAAGTGCACTGACTGGAAAGAGAAAGAAAGCACAAGATGTAGTGGTAAGCAGAAGTATCATTATTCGAATATATTTCTATCTAGATTAAATCCAAATAAGTAGGTCGTCCAAACAAATTTATTCGCAAATAAGCTATGCGTACCAGAATGAGTTCGAGTCTCGGTCCGGCACACAGTTTTAATCTGCCAGGAGGTTTCAAGCTATGCGTAACTTACATAACGAATAAAACAGAATTCGAGTGTATCTACTCTGTTTACTTCTTGTATCGAATTCTATAACCAGTAGGTGTTCCCTTGGCTTAATGAAGTTTGTATTTGATACATAAGTTATTAATTATATGAGCAGAAATGTGCGTCATTGGTTCAGTGGACTAGGTTCCAAGAACTAAAGGTCTGGGATTCAATTATTTTTTACTTTTAGGAATTCAATGTGTAAATCCCCCGCCAATCACTATTTTCCCAAGTTTTACAATGAAAAAAATGCCAAGTTATGTTTCATCGTGTTTCGGAGAACCTTTTCAACACGTGCCTCTCTAACTCACTGTATTCGTCGATTCAGAGATGGGAAGAAGACAAGGGGTACCATCACACCTGGTAAAGCACTTCCGCGTTCTAACCAACCTTCGGTCTGAGCACAGTTTTACTTTGTTAACAGCGTAACAAATGCCGCATTAAAATACTTCGTAGGCGGCCTTGGCTCCACAGTACTTACTGGCTGCCCGCATGTCAAAACCACCGTACACCACGCTCTTCCAGTAGGACGCGTTAACTTCAGCGCCAATCGTCGCGATATCTGCAAATAGGCGACTTCACTGCATTCAGCTGTGTAACATGCTTCTTACGTGTAGCGAGATTTCGAAGAGTATCATGGCATCGTACAACAGGTCACATACTGTGCAATACAAGTTCGACACAAATTTTTCACACCCAACGGCATATGAGATTCATCTGTGGATTACGAACACTTTGATGGTTCAAATGGCTCTAAGCAGTATGGGACTTAACATCTGAGGTAATCAGTCCCATAGACTTAGAACTACTTAAACCTAACTAACCTAAGGACATCACATACATCCATGCCCGAGGTAGGATTCGAACCTGCGACCGTAGCAGCAGCGCGGTTCCGGACTGAAGCGCCTAGAAAACACTTTGAAATTACAGGAAGAGTGTACAGTAGGCACTCTATTTCATTTCCGGTTCTATTCTTGTTTTCTAAATTTGTGCTACGAATGGTTAATGGTGACAGGAAATTATTATAATGACTGTTCTAACAGTGTTGCGACATTGCAGAATGAAGGTTATGGCATTTGGACCGTGATGATTTTCAGCGTAGCTCTTGAGGTTCCTAACGAAGAATTTTCTAAAGCTTTAGAAATATACGACATGGTGTTTCTAACCAGAGAAATCTGGTCAAAAGCACACATGGACAAAGCGCACCTCGGTCAGTCCAAATGGATACTTGGGAACTTGCTCCGTTATATATTAGATTGGTTCAAAATTTCGTTGTGTTTCTGTTTTGCATGTTGGTATGTTGATATGGGTTTACTTATCGATTGTCATATTTCTTCCTCGTTCAATGTGGCTATTTGAGTTTAAAAAATAGTTTTGGTTTTACGATTTTTTTTTTCAGTCACTTTATTCTCCTTCACTGTTTACAACAGTCTGCCAACGCTGGGGCAACTTTTACATTCCGTGAATGTAGAAATCACGTGGTTTTGGGGCGAAGAATTCTTCGAGCCATGTTCGGAGCGCATTTTCACCGGGAAAGGAAGTTCCTTGAAAGTTGTTCGACAGAGAGCGGAAAAGGTGAATATATAAGGACGCAAGATCAGGTGAATGAGATGGGTGCGGAATGTCTTCCCAATCCAACTCCGATATAGTGTTTTTTGTTTGTCTATCAGAATGCGGGCGAGCGTCATCGTGGAGTAGCAACACTTCACACGGTCTTCCTGGTCGTTGCCTTGGATTGCGTCTGCAAGACCTCTCACTTGCTGACAATAAATATTAGCAGTGATGCTTACACCTCGGAGTAGGTGTAGTACACCACACCGTTGCTGTCCCACTTAACGTTATCTTTCGTGGATGCGCGCAGGTCTTGAGCTCAACCATTCCATTCTCTTCCTTATGTTAACATAAAGACACGGTTCCCCGTCATCATGAACCATATATGATAGGAATAGTCGTGTTGTTCCCGAGACAGTCGATGAGAAGCAAACAGAGGTGCACATATGACCACCTGTCGATATTTGTGATTTTAGCTTCGAGTATGTGGTACCCATACACCCGATTTTTGAACGTTCCCCAGTGCATAAAATGTCACATACACGTCGCACAATGATGGAATGATCATAGTTCATCACATTTGCCAGTTCTCGAGTACGCTGACGATCATTGAGGATTAACGCATATAAACGATCTCCATCAAACGCCGAAGTCCTTCCAAAATGTGGAGAGTCACTAATGTCAAAACGATCCTCCTTAAAACAATTTTCTTGCTTTCCTCTGTCCAATAGCATTACCCCTACATACGGCACAAATATTTCTGGCTGCTTCCGCTGTCGTCGCCCCTCTAGTTAGCTCAAACAGAAGAGCGTGTCCATTTGACATTTCATTTTCTAGCGTTCAGAGCTCCACTTACAATCTCCAAATGACAAAATGTCTGTGTAGCACGCAGACAGATTGGTTTCAGGCTCTTAAATGCCTGCCTTCTAACTAACACACGGCCATCAGACAGATTGGTTACAGGCTCTTAAATGGCCGCCTTCTAACTAACACACGGCCATCAGTGGCACCGAATCAGAACCAGCTTTTATCAGAAAACACAACAGACGTTCACCCTGACCCCCGATGAGATCTCGCTTGACGGGGTCAGCGGAATGCATGCCTCGGGGTGACTAGGTCGAAACTGTCCCTGAAGTAACTGATTTGTAACAGTTTGTTGTATGACTATGATGCCAGCTGGCGCTCAGATTCCTGCTGCTAATGCAGTACGATGCGCCAGAGCCATATACCGAACACGATGGTCGTCCCTCTCGATAGTGGCTACTTTCCTGCCAAGTCTTTGTGCAGTACCGTAGAAGCAACATCCAGCTTCTCGTAGCCCTATTACAAGACCCTGTTCAAGCTCAGTGAGGTGTTACTAATGGCACCTTTGTCGCCATTAAGGCATTCTTGACTAACATCAACTCATCACTTCCTGTCTCGAAAGTAACTAACGCTCACGACCGTCACAGCGTGTATTTAAAGAAAACCTAATTTGCATGCGACTCGTGCGAAATTTGACTAGAAGTCATCTTCAAGATGTAGAAACACGCGTACCAGCTTCGGTTTACGTCACACAACTCCTTCTTCGTGTTGTAATGTTTTTACTGTCATTCTACAATATTCATGACTAAATTATAACTAAATTATTGATGACTAAAGACTGCGTGTATGTGTCTGTTGTGTTAATTAAACTTATGGAAAAACGCTACTAACGTATCTATGAGATTAATGAGCCTTTGTCTCGTATAGTGCCAACAAACCTGCGCAGTATGTCGGTCAACCGAATATTTGCGTCCAAACAGCCGTAGTAAGGGGCCTATTCAGCTGCCTAGGGAGTCTGTGATTTGACGCCGATAGGGCAACGTATTAATTGTGTAAAATAGTGCCTTGAACTGCTACCAGGGAACTGGGAGGGCCGCAAGTGCAGGCTCTGGAAGATTCCGTCCATATGTACAGTCGCCATCGCCCGAGCCGCGTCGGAAACCACTGTCGTCGTCGACGCGCTAGATACCAATCACTCTCGCGACGCGGAGCCTCTCTCAATTGAGCCACTCACCGTGACGAGTCAGTCTGAGGAAAATAAAACAGCACAAAGGAAAGGCGAAGTCAATTTTCGGGACACCCATCGAAGGGAAAGCACAGAAAACAATACCAGACCATGGAAGTTCTAGTGAGGAAACGCCTACACAGTAGCAAGTCACCTACAGTCGCAAGCTCCCCACAGTCGCTAGCTAGAGCTACCCGTAGTGGTTCCGAAAGTGACGTATCTCAAGGGCCGACATCTTAATCAGTACAAGGTGTCGATAAAGAGCTGTGGAAGGAAACAGTAACAGGCGACAAAGCAAATCGCCGCCCCTGCCCCCTGAAAATTACGCACATGACTTTCGAGCAGGCAGTAGATCTTTCACACATTCTAGCTGTTGAAAAGGAAAGTGAAGACCTTGGAGGGATGAAACAGGAAAATAAACTGGAAGACAAACCCGCGAAAAGAACACTAGAAGATAAAGTCAGGATGGTAGGCTCACCAACACTGATATAGGAAAGACAACACGTATGGATTAGCCAGGCGACACAGACGGAGAGGAGGACATGTTCTTTTAAAAATATCAAAAATTTAAAACTTATATTACGTCTGACACTTTTCATTGGAATATTTTAACTGTCAAAGTTAACAAAATATGTAGAAAGTACAAGGCAACAACCTTGAACCACTGCATACGGGAAAGTACGCGTTATATAACGTTCCTACTGGAAGTGACATGTGAGGCTTTACCACAGCGGTACTATATAAATCGGGGATCCCATGTGAAAGTATAAATCTTTTGGAAACTGACAGAGGAATTTTCATCCAGATGTATGATATACAAGGTGGGGAAAATAAATTGTCCCAGAGAACAGAGTTCCATGGTACAAAGAAATACAACAGAGGAAAGGAATACAGAACTATCCTTTCCACAGCAGGTGTTGAAAGTGGCCCCCATTCATCTCTTGATACTTTTGGGCTCTCGTCAGCACGTTACTGAAGGCGGATCGAAGCTGGACTGCTGGAACTACTTCAGCGTCTTCAGAAATGTTCTGCTGCAATTCTTGAAGACTATGACGGTTGTTGCAATACGCTTTACACCAGAGGTCTCCCCACAAAAAGCAATCGCACATTGACGGATCAGGTGACTTGCGTGGCCAGCTAGGGCCGTGATCAGACTAATCTCTGCTGACAACTCTGTCAGGTGTGAAGATTGTATAAATGTACTCCAAAGCTCGGCCGGCTGTATGGGCAGTTGTTCCATGCTGATGGTTATCACGGGATGTGGTTTCATGCATAGATTCAACTCCAATCGTATCCACTCGTCCGGCAAATAAATTGTCCCAGAGAACAGAGTTCCATGGTACAAAGAAACACAGCAGAGGAAAGGAAATACAGTACTATCCTTTCCACAGCAGGTGTTGAAAGTGACCCCCATTTATTCGCTCCACCTCGTATGCTTCATAAATATGTATGCACCGACAGCCTCAGCCAGGAAATAGGCACATGCACGTATACAGATGGCGGTAGTATCGTGTACACAAGGCATAAAAGGGCGGTGTATTGGAGAAGCTGTCATTTTTAATCAGGTGATTCATGTGAAAGGGTTCCGACATAATCATGGCCACACAACAGGAACTAAAAGACTTTGAACGCGGAATGAGAGTTGAAGCTAGACACATGGGACATTGCATTGCGGGAATCATTAAGGAATTCAATATTACGAGCTCCACAGTGTCAAGAGCGTGCCAGGAATACAAAATTTCAAGCATTACTTCTCACCACACACAGCGCAGTGACCGATGTCCTTCACTTAACGAAGGAGAGCAGCGGCGTCTGAGCAGAGTCGTCAGTACTAACGGACAAGTAACACTGCTTGAAATATGTGGGACGTACGTCGAACGTATCGGTTAGGACAGTGTGGTGAAATTTGGCGTTAATGGTCTATGGCAACAGACGACCGACGCGAGTGTCTTTGCTAACAGCACAACACCGCCTGCAGCGTCTCTCCTAGGATCGTGACATATCGGTTGGACACTAGATTACTGAAAAACCGTGGCCTGGTCAGATGAGTTCCGATTTCAGTTGGTGAGAGCTGATGGTAGGGCTCGATTGTGGTGCAGATCTTACGAAGTCATGGTTCAAAGCTGTCAACAAGGCACTCTGCAAGCTGGTGGTGGCTCCATAATGGTTTGGGCTGTGTTTTCATGGTACGGATCTGGTCCTCTGGTCCAACTGAACCAATCGTTGACTAAAAATGTTTATGTTCGGTTATCTTAAGACAATTTGCAGCCATTCATGGACTTGATGTTCTCAAACAGCGATGGAATTTTTATGGATAACAATGCGTCATGTCACCGGGCCACGACTGTTCGCGATTGCTTTGAAGAACTTTCTGAACAACTGAAACGAATTATTTGGCCACCGAGATCGCCCGACATGAAATGAATCACATCGAACATTTGTGGGACGTAGTAGAGAGGTCAGTTCATGCACAAAATACTGCACCGGCAACACTTTCGCAGTTATTGATGTTTATAGAGGCAGCATGGCTCAATATTTATGTAGGGGACTTTCAAAGATTTGTTGAGTGCATGCCACGTTGAGCTGCTGCTTACGCCGGTCAAAAGGAGATCCGACGCGATGTTAGGGGGGTATGCCATGACTTTCGTCACGTCAGTGTACATCCAACGTTCATTCGTCATGGAGGACGATCCTAGGTACATTCACGAAGGCCCGATTCACATTACAAAGTAGAACCACGGGTATCACGATGTTTCACACGTAGGAGTACGGGATATACAAGGTGGTCATAAACAGTGTGAAAAGCTTGTAAGTCTGTTGCCGTGTAGGTTGTGGGAAAAAAATTCAGTGCTCTGTGCCCTTTCCGCAATAATCAGCAAAGAAGTTAGTGAATCAGACCATTGCGAGTACAAAATCGAGATGCGCACCAGAGACGGTGTGGTCAAATGTGTTCTTCGTATGGTTTCCTAAAACGGAACAAGAGAGCGATACAGAAATTGGGCATGAGATGATAGGAATTACCGAACCCAAACCAAAGACTGAGTAGTCCAGTGCGCTGTCATATGCTTTACAACTGATACTAGTTGTATTCGGCGGGACGCTTGAATTTGCGCGTGCAACGGCCTAAATCGCTAACTTCAATAATAATAAACTCTGGAACGGTGCTACATATCTTAACAGTTACTGCCCGGCACAAGCTACAATGCAATACCCTTTAAAGCTTTTCAGACTTTTTCTGACCACCCTGTAGATGGCGAAAAAGTGATTCCATTTGTGTGGATAATTTCAGTGCTTATGGAGTAAGGGTATGTTAGCTGCTAATGTAACTGTGCGAGGTAGCATAAGTATGCATCGTAGCCAGAAGCAAAACGTCTATACGCCTACAAATATCACTTCTCAACATAAATCCGAGGATATTATAGCCAATGTCTGGGTTTACCGACGATCACTCTTTAGAAGCGTTGTCAAGTATTTTTTTAAATGTTCAATGATTATGACTATTTCTAATTTGTTTTGATAGAGAGGTGAACTACGTAGAAATCGATTACACACTATTTATATTTCGGCAGTCAACGTACTGGGATTGGATCCTTGCTAAATCGCCGGTTGAACCAAGACTATATGTAACATGCTTTTTATTTGCCGTGGTGCACTTGCAACAGCTCCACACTCATAAGGTATTTCTGCGGAATGAACAACCTTAATTCACAACCTGTGAAAAACTAGACTTCCTCATCAGTCTTGTAAGTAGGCTGTTTAGTTGTTTTTATTGGTAACGCCACCTCTGTATGAAAATCACTGGCTGCGCTGTGTGCAGTCTGTGGGTAGTTTGCATTATTGTCTGCCATTGTAGTGTTGGGCAGCGGCAGCTGGATGTGAACAGCGCGTAGCGTTGCGCAGTTGGAGGTGAGCCGCCAGCAGTGGTGGATGTGGGGAGAGAGATGGCGGAACTTTGCAATTTGTCATGAACTGATATATATATTATGACTTGTGATGGTATTAAGGTAAATACATTGTTCGTTCTCTATTAATATCTTTCATTTGCTAACTATCCCTATCAGTAGTTAGTGCCTTCAGTAGTTTGAATCTTTTATTTAGCTGGCAGTAGTGGCGCTCGCTGTATTGCAGTAGCTTGAGCAGCGAAGATTTTTGTGAGGTAAGTGATTTGTGAAAGGTATAGTTTAATGTTAGTCAGGGCCATTCTTTTGTAGGGAATTTTGAAAGTCAGATTGCGTTGCGCTAACAAAATATTGTGTGTCAGTTTAAGCACAGTCCTGTATAAATTGTTCAAAGGGGTCGTTTCATATGTCGACCCTTAGCCTAGGATACCTCACTGGAATCTTCTGATTTTTTCTTGTAGTTTGTGTATTTAGTGTAGATTTTGTTTATTGCTAGCGCGTAATTATAGAGAGAATTTCCTTTGTAGTTGCAGTCTTTCATTGTTGTATAGTAAAACAGTTGTGGCATGCATGTAGATTTGCACTAAGTATTTCGCAGCTGCGCTTGCAATTAACTAGATATTATTTTCAGTGCTATGTCAATGTGTTCTCTTATTTTTGATCTTCAAATTGTGTTTTTCTGTGTTGTCGTGTGAAATACTGTGACAATAATGGCGTGTGAAAAACGTAACACTAGGCTCCAAAGTAAACTGAGAAATGACAGTGAAAATGAAAGCAGTGTGTTAGCGCCACCGAGTAATGAATTAACTGATGTTCAAAGTAGTAATTTGGTAATTGCGCATAGGGAAATGGAGCGGGCGGCAAACAATGGTGTAGACAGTGAAACAGGTAGTGAACAGGGAAGCGTTATCGATCAATTGGTCGGCAACAGCTCGCCTCAGGAATCGGGAATGACAGAACACAATATTGCAAATACTGTAGATTCAGGTTTTGCGTCCTCACCGTTTTCTCAAATAAGTCAAGACACATTTTCAGCTTGTCAAAATGTGAATGTTGCCGGTGCAAATGCACTGCCGAAAAGAGTAGAGGAACAGATTCCAGACACTAATGCATTGTTATTACAACTAATGCAACAAATGGAACAAAATCAGAGACAAACACAGCAAAAGCTGCAAAAGTTAGACACATTGGAACAAAATCAGAGACAAACACAGCAACAGTTAGACACAGTGGAACAAAATCTCAAAAAGTTAGACACAGTGGAACAAAATCTTAAAAAGTTAGACTCATTGGAACAAACACTTGAACAAACACGTGAAGATTTAACTACTGAGTTACATAACATTGAATCGAAATGTCAAAAAGTCTGTAATGACGTAAAAACTCAAATTTGTGAGCATTTTCAACCTATTTTTTCGCGTCATGAAAATGCATTACAGAATCACGAAGCAGCCATAAAAGAACTGCAAACTATTGTTCATGAAAATCACAACACCTTGCAAGCTAAAATTGATGCAGTTGCATCTACCGATTCGGTTACGCAACTTGCAAAAAGTCAGGAAAACTTAAAAGACACAGTAGATACGATTTCAACACAAATGGACACTCTGAAACTTGGTTCAGAAAAACACACTGAGGAAATGTGTTCACTATCGGAGAAAGTAGCCAAACTTTCGGATCAGGTCACTAACTTATCTACAAAGGTAGATGATGATCTGAATAACACAACACCTGTAGCCTTCACTGACACTGAAGAGTATGTAGAAATTAGAAAATTCAAACAAAATCAAAATCAAATCAATACACAGTACAAAAGAGAAATCCGGGAAGTGCAAGATCAGCTGACACAGGTAATACAAGAATTACGTATTTCAGAGGACACTCGCGCTCCAACACGGGAAGAGGGACTTAGAAATACGGAACAACCACAAAATAATAACACAGGACACTTCGGAAGTTATGAAAGAAATTGGCAAGGTGCACCGAATTTTGAAATGGAACCGCCGAAACGATGTAAGAATGACCGATATGCGACTCGAAGACATGATGACTTTGACTATAAGCTGTTCATTACTACACGTAAATTCAAAACATTTAAGAATTCTGGCAACGACATTCATCCACAAGCATGGCTCCATCAATTCTCTCATTGTTTTCCTCCCAACTGGTCATTAGAGCACAGATTAGAATTTATGTGTGGCTACTTAGAGAATGAACCAGCTGTAAGAATGCGGTCGGTCATTCACGATTGCCACAGTGAAGGAGAGTTTTACCATGCCTTCCTCTCAGCATATTGGTCTCAGGCCACACAAAACCGAGTAAAACAAAGCATCATAATGATGAAACGTTTCGAACAATCTGAATTTTCCAGTCTTGTGAAATATTTTGAAGACATGTTGCATAAGAATCAGTATCTTTCAAACCCATACAGCCCCTCAGAACTCATCTGCATTTGCTTACTCAAATTTCCTGAACATTTACGACATATTATTTTGGCAGGACGTTGCAAAGACGACATTGAAGCTTTTCAGGGACTGTTACAAGAACTGGAAAGTGACACTGACAATCGCGGAACGCGAAAACAAGGACACAACAATTACAGGTCACATCCGTCACAATTCCGTGACGACAGAAACAATAACTGGACACGACAGGTCTATTCTTACAACGCAAATCGTGACCAAAATAGACACCACCCGTACGACAACCGTTGGCAGAGTAATAATAGTCACAGAGAAAGATCGCATTTCCGTTGTAATGACTATCACAGAGACAATCAGAGAAACAGACAATATGGGAACCAAAACAAGTATTATCAAGGGAGGCAGAATAACTTCAGACGCAACAGTTCGGCGCAGAGTTACGATTCAGGGAGAAATTCTCCACCACATGACCGACAAACAAGAAACTATGTAAACTACCGACAAAACGACAGACGTGAATTTCATCAGAACTGGCGGGATTCTAACAGAGCTGGGCCTTCTCGTCAGAATGAATTTGTAGAAGTTAGGTCTCCTAATCCCAATAACGGCGCGCGCCAACAAAGAGACAGACAATGACTCGCACAGCAGGCACCCACGTGCGCCGGCTGGCTCAGAGAAAAATAACATAGACGCTAACCCTGTGAAAAATTCCAGTATTCTTTACCGACGTATACTGCATGATAATTGCGTTCAAGCTGAAATTCTGAGTACTTTGAAGAGTAAAAGATTGTACCACATTTCACATGTAAAACCGTTTATTGAAAGATAATCTGCTTTTTAACTTTGTCATTGCCATAAAACTTTTCACTTTACATTACTAGTATGCTTGTCAGACTTAGAATCTGTTAACATGTAACAATGTTTGAAGTTAAATATCCAGTCAAGAACCAAGAGAACTTATTGAAACAGAAATTACGAATGCATTGTTATAGTGAACAGACGTCACAGTGTTATTGTGTGTGTACATTCTTGCTTGTTAGTTGCACGATTATGGAACGTCTATAAGGCTTACATACTTAGAACATTTACCAGTACTGCTAATGAGATTTTAATGTAACATTTTGGTTTACTTGAAAATACATTCTGGGTTTAAAGTACTTTCTGTGAGATACCAGAGGACACAGTGGTTAGTTTATGTGACAGCCACATGATGTTATCACGACGCTACTAATGAGTGACAATTCACAATGTTGCTTTTGCAGTGTATCTGTTTTATATCTGCACAGTTTTCTGAATTCTTCTAGGAAGAAAAACACGTTTTAGTAGTAACTTTTGTGGTATAGCAACAATGAGACAGCCTTTTTCGTGGCATAACAATACGTTACTGTACAGTACTTTCTTCATCACAACAATAACCATAATAACTATGATATCTATACGCAAAGCATTTCACTTTTGTTTATCATGAGGTAAGTACATTGACTTCTGCAGAACTTAGCTTTCGGAGGACGATAACTACGACACTTCCACAGAGATTATGTTACAAGACGCACAGTTTCGCGCTACAGTACACGCATTTGAGTGATTAATCTTATACTTAAAACACTTATTTTTAAATATTTTTTGAATTACAAAGAAAGTTTTGCGTGATACATTTCATTCCATTGCTGTAATCTGTAACACCTGAGGGTATAATTACATTAATCCTCAGGGGGGTACACACTTACTTTGTGTACCATGTGTGTGGCAACCACAAGGAACCCTAGCTAATATGGTATTTGCTTATACAACTTTACACATCGGTACCATATTTCTCTAACACACAAATTACACAGCTATCTGATCATGTAACTGAGAGATAAACTTTTTTTATTACATCAGTGACAGATGTTTACGCAATTACACAGTTGGATAACTTCACACTTACGAAATTGTGTTTTGTCTGTACTTTGTGAAATGCTCATATTTTTTCGGAACCATTGTGATACTATGAGAGCTTTGAATGATGTATTTGGTATGGATTCATGATTTTTAAAGTACGTTTGAGGTAGATGACACTATTGAAATGAGCAGAGAATTTTTTTTAGGTTTTGAAATTATTGCAGAAAGCTACGACGTTTTTGAGATTTGACTGAGGTGTTATAATGTTATTATTACGACGACGATGTGTACTATGCTGTTGAGATATGTTTATGATCAATAAGATGATGATACCATATATGAGGAATTTGATTATGCTACGTATTTCTTATGATGAAATATTGAAGAAGTGTCGACGAATATGTATATGTATTATAAGGTAAGGAATAATGAGTAGTGGTTAGGGACTCTGATTTGTGGAAAAGGATGTTGGAAACCAAGAATCGTACTTTAGAATTATGAAATCTGTGTACATGTGTGAATGTATCACAATGCCACTGAAAATTTTTTGGACACTGTTGTATTTATAGGATATTGTTTCTACACATTTCTAACGCAAATTCTCGACCTGTGAAATTTTTTATATGAGACTGCCACTGTAGCGGAAACTGTTGTCGTAAATATTTCCGTAAGAAAATTAAGTGACCACCTGCACGTAATGCGTCGTGGGCACCCAGCTGTGTCAGACGCCTGGAGAAAAAGCCATTAGCGCGTGCCTTTCAGAGCACAGGAAGAAAAAAAAAGGGAGGCCATTATCCTGGCCATTGTCATTCCTTTAGAGAAAGCATCGCAAATCCGACATGCTGATTACTTGGAAACATATCGTACTTTCTGATATTTACTGAAATGCCTAATGAAATGACAAGAAATAGTTTGTCTACACACCTGACTATGACTACTGTCTTTCTAGATGAGAGATTTTTTTTACTACTTATGAAATGCCACATGACTATTGAACGATGTTCTTATGCTTTGCTTTGTACATAGTTGCTTATTTCATTTGATATCTAGTTTCTAGCTGCACTGCAGCATTGGTTAAAATAAAACTTTATAGATGTACTAATATAAATATTTTCTGTCTACAGATCGAGTAAATAATATTTTTTTTTAAAAAATGAGGGAGCACAAAATGACATTTACCTTCACAGGAACTGCATTCATAATTTTCTTTTCAAGTAATTGGTAACTTTTTGGTAGAATAACTTCTTGTGGTGCACCACTTTAATTACATAGACATTAAGATGTGAATATACATTTCCCTTATTGTTGTTTTTCCTGAAATATTTTTTATGCTTGAGCTTTGTCATGCTTAGGTATACGTCATAGCATTTGCTGCTGCTGTTTGCCAGGCATAGTGCTACTGAATTTTAAATTGTGTTACTCTGTTAAGCTAATTTTACTACTGACTTATTTTTCTTGCTACTGTACATTGGCTCATATTAGTTGTAATGTTGCATTGCTTGGTAATTTATGTTTACTGTAGCTTGCTTTGCAATTTTCCATTTTTTTTGCATTGCTGTTTGTGTTAATTTGTTATGTGCTGCTGCATTGCCTCGTCCCTTAGTTTAGTATCTGAGCTCAGTAGATTTAAGTTAGCTTAAGAGGAGACTATATAAGAAACTAACTATTATAAATTTATAAGAAATGCATTGAGAAGCTATCAGAAAATGGTCTGGCAAAATAAAAAGGATACTGTACAGTGGAGAAAAACTATTATTGACAGAGGATGTGAACAGAATACAGAAAGCAGAGAGAAAAACTACTTTTGACAGAGGATGTGAACGAAATACAGAAGGCAGGCTTAGATAGGACTTTTGGGAATAATGATGAATGAAGGGCGATCTCCAAGAAGCAAAGAAAGTTTTGTTTGCAAAATACTGCAATGAAACAAACCCTGTCCTTTCCTTTTGTGTTATCCCACTACGTGTTTGGGTACCCTTGTGTATATATGTTCTTCCTGTCTTTATATGTTTACCTCATCAGACTTTTGTTGTAGAATTTTTCTCATACTCAGCTACATGAACTATGATGAGGAATACTGTTATCCTCAAATATAATTTGCGTTAATAATATGTTATTTACTTTGTAAAGATGTTAGACATTATTAATTCTGTTTTGTTTTAATGCTCATGTGTAAAGTTGATGTTTCAAAAGTTATTCTGATCTTTTATGTATTTACTTATGTCATAATTCCTGTAACACTGATGTATATGTTTATTTCTATTCTTTTGTAAAGCCCCTATTACTACAAACGTTATCTGTATTATTATGTTTTTAATGATGTGTTTTGTACCTTTGTTATTGTATTCTTATGTTATAAAATTGTAATTGTCACCAGTTCATGATATTATTAACTTGTTAGTTACATTTCACTGCACACGTTTCTGTTGGTCATAGTATATGGACAATATGTGAGAAGTAGGGACTGTTATTGTTTGCACGTGTGTTAATAACTCAGCAAGGGACTGGATAACAGCATTGTTGGTTCTAAGGACAATTCCAAAAACTTTGTGAGTGCACAAGTGGTGGTTTATGGACTTGCTATATTATCCGCAAGACTCTTCAACGGTGATTGTGCACCTGCACAGTCACAACAGATGGCTGCTGGCTATCTCTCCAAGGACTACAGTGGGTCTGCATCTTTGATGACCCACCAGTACCATTATCTCTACAAGGACTACAGTGGGTCTGCATCTATGATGACCCACCATGCCATTATTTCTACAAGGACTGCAGTGGGTCTGCACCTCTGGTGGCCCACCAATACCGTAATCTCTACCAGGACTACAGTGGGTCTGCTCTGTGATGACCTACCTACCAATACTCTTCAAAATTTCGACTGACTCTGCTGTGGGTTTGCTCTGTTGTGGCCC
Source organism: Schistocerca americana (assembly GCF_021461395.2). Lineage (NCBI taxonomy): Eukaryota > Metazoa > Arthropoda > Insecta > Orthoptera > Acrididae > Schistocerca > Schistocerca americana. Next base: position 469,448,725 of record NC_060130.1, on the reverse strand, counting down.
ATTACCTGTCTGCATGTCGAGAGTCAGCACTGTCTTTCCATTGGAAGGACAACACTACTTCTTCAAGACTGCATGGAACTCCACTACTTCCGTGTGCATTTTCTTTTACTGCTCAGACTTTGAGAAAAACACTGCTATTCTCCTGTTATGTACGATTAGGACTGTCTTTATGGACTGTGAGACAATTTTAGCTTTTGACCAACATTGTATCAGTAAGTGTGTGCATTTGATTTCTTTGTTATTGTAATTATGAAAAAATTTTTTCAAATCTGTATTGGCCATTGCCCAATCCAATTTGTAAAATTTTTTGTGGGGAGCATGGGGGCTATGTAAGTAGGCTGTTTAGTTGTTTTTATTGGTAACGCCACCTCTGTATGAAAATCACTGGCTGCGCTGTGTGCAGTCTGTGGGTAGTTTGCATTATTGTCTGCCATTGTAGTGTTGGGCAGCGGCAGCTGGATGTGAACAGCGCGTAGCGTTGCGCAGTTGGAGGTGAGCCGCCAGCAGTGGTGGATGTGGGGAGAGAGATGGCGGAACTTTGCAATTTGTCATGAACTGATATATATATTATGACTTGTGATGGTATTAAGGTAAATACATTGTTCGTTCTCTATTAATATCTTTCATTTGCTAACTATCCCTATCAGTAGTTAGTGCCTTCAGTAGTTTGAATCTTTTATTTAGCTGGCAGTAGTGGCGCTCGCTGTATTGCAGTAGCTTGAGCAGCGAAGATTTTTGTGAGGTAAGTGATTTGTGAAAGGTATAGTTTAATGTTAGTCAGGGCCATTCTTTTGTAGGGAATTTTGAAAGTCAGATTGCGTTGCGCTAACAAAATATTGTGTGTCAGTTTAAGCACAGTCCTGTATAAATTGTTCAAAGGGGTCGTTTCAGTCTGCACGCTATTACTATTGAAGTTATCATGTCCACAGACAGCAAAACTGCCTCTACAGCGCACTCTCATTACGTTCATTTGCGTTCCATTCCGACCACCTCGTTCAGTTACGTTCAACTGCCTCAAATTTGGTTGACCGCGAGTTTCGTGCTTATTATCGTCATTCTCTAACTTTTCTAAGAATTCGTCTTGCATTTTTTGGTTACTTCCGATGTATTTTTTCAAGTCGACTAGGATTTCTTTCCTTAACTGCCACACCGCACTGGAATGGAAAATGAGCATATGGCATCGTTGGCCTGGAGGCCCCTATGCGGGGAAGTTCGGCCACCAAGTTCAAGTCTTATTGCATTCGACGCCACATTGGGCGACTTGCGCGCCGGTGATAAGGATGAAGTGAACTGAGGTGACGAAAGTCATGGAATACCTCCTAATATCGTGTCGGACCTGCTTCTGCCTGGCGTAGAGCAGCAGTTTGACGTGGCATGGATGAACAAGTAGGTGGAAGCCCCTCCAGAAATATCGAGCCAAGTTGCTTCTATAGCCTTCCATAATTGCAAAAGTGTTGCTGGTGCAGGATTTTGTGCACGAACTGACCTATCAACTATGTCTCAAAAATTTGCGGGGGTCTGGGTGGCCAGATCATTCGTTCAAATTGTCCAGGATATTCTTCAAACAAATAGCTAACATGTGGCCAGGGGACATGGAGCAATGCGATGAACAAAAATTCCATCGTTGTTTGGGAACATGAAGTCCATGAATGGCAGCAAATGGCCTCCAAATAGCCGAACATAACCATTTCCAATAATTAATCGGTTCAGTTTGACTAGAGGGGCCAGTCCATTCCATGTAAACACAGCCCACACCATTATGGAGCCACCACTAGCATGCGCAGTGTCTTGTTGTAAACTTGTGTCTATGGCTTCGTGGGGCCTGCTCACAATCAAGTCCTGCCATCAGCTCTTACCAACTGAAATCGGGACTCATCTGACCATTCCACGATTTTCCAATCGTCTAAGATCCAACCGGTTTGTTCACGAGCCCAGGAGAGGCCCACCAGGCATTGTCGTGCCCTTAGCAAAGACACTCTTGTCGGTCGTCTGCTGCCATAGCCCATTAACGACAGATTTGGCAGCACTGTCTTAATGGATACGTTCGTCGTATGCCCCACATTGATTTCTGCGGTTATTTCACGAATCTCGTATTTTCGGCACACTCTTGACACTGTGGATTTCGGAATAATGAAAGCCCTAACGTTTTACGAAATGGAATGTCCCATGCGCCTAGCTCCTACTACCATTCAGCGTTCAAAGTCTGTTAATTCCGTCGTACTGCCATAATCATGTTGGTGGACTTTTCATTTGAATCACCAGAGTACAAAAGGCATGTACGTCAATGTATAACCCTTTAATACCCTGTGTAGGCGATACTACCGCCGTACTACCAGAACCATTAGCATATCGCAGTCCCACGACTTTTGTCACCTCTGTGTATTTCTGATCCTCATCTGCTGCCTTTCAGGTGCTCTAGATTTCAGAACCAGGACTCACAATAATATTGTGTGGGAATCGGGTGACGACGCCACAAATTGTTTTGTTTTTGGATAGACCTAAATTCTTCCTCAGACTTGTCCCTGAATTCTGAAAATGTTAAGTTAGTTATGTCTAAATTCAAACACCAACTTTTTGTATTAGCTTCTAGGGCATCAATCACTATGCTGATTTTTTCCCTGTTACTTGTCTCATTCACTATTACTTGTTCACAACTTTTTACAGAATCACAATATTGCCAAACTCCTTGTTCTTTTTTTCTCTTTCTTTGCGGGTTGTACTTTTCTTCCTTACACAACAGTTCAGATTTCTCAACAATAGGTGGCACACTGCTCGACTTAGTCTGTAACTGTTGCTGCACTGATTGTTTCATTGCCAATTTCGGTGTCACTACTCCGTAATTGGTCTTGCGTTATGCAAGAACTTACTGGCGTCTGAACATTCGGAAAGGTGGGAAGAGAAATTCCGCCTTATGCAAGACACCTTTTTTCTGTTTTGTTTCACCCAGACATGTTTCAGCACATCTTGTGCTATCTTTATTGGGTTAGTTTTTTTATTTTCTAACTTACATGATAGTATTGGACATTGATTTTCGTAGCTATTTATCTGCACAATCTACAACTTCTCAATGTTTTGATATTGTGGTGCTTTCTCATATGTTGTTGGTGAAGTGAATAGGCAGATTTCGTGACCTATGGTTGCTTGACACTGCACTTTCTACGATAACAACACGTAATGGCGGCGAAAACTCTGCCTATGTTTAGAAAAATCGGAGAAAGTGCAGTGTCAAGCGACAATAGGTCACGAAATCTCCCTATTCACTTCGCCAAAAACATATGAGGAAGCATAACGATATCAAAACCATGAGAAGTTGTAGATTGTGTAGCAGAATAGCAACAAAAATAAATGTCCAAGCCGGCCGAAGTGGCCGTGGGGTTCTAGGCGCTACAGTCTGGAGCCGAGCGACTGCTCCGGTCGCAGGTTCGAATCCTGCCTCGGGCATGGATGTGTGTGATGTCCTTAGGTTAGTTAGGTTTATTTAGTTCTAAGTTCTAGGCGGCTGATGACCTCAGAAGTTAAGTCGCATAGTGCTCAGAGCCATTTGAGCCATAAATGTCCAATTGTATCATTTAAGTTAGAAAATACGAAAATAACCCACTGAAGGTAGCACAAAATGTGCTGAAATATGTGAGGGCGAAACAAAACAGAAAAAAGGCATCTTACATAAGGCGGAATTCCTGTTCCCATTTCGTAGCAAGCACGGACATAACAACAAAAACTGCAACACCTCAAGATGATTATTCGAAACAGTATTCCTTAATGCTTATATCTCTGCATTTGTTTCTGCAGAAATTTCAGCTCTCTCTCCACTCTGCTGTATTTCGGAGCTGCACTTAATGTTACCAACAAGCTGTGTTTTAATTTCTGATACATCTTTTAACACAGAAACCATAGATTTACTATGCTATGTCATCCTTTCACTTTGTCTAGCAAAAATAGATAGGTTAGTTTCTATTTTGTTTGTAAGATTTGCCTCCAATTGTTTATTGATATTTTATTATATTAGTCTCCAGTTTATTATCGCCATCTTTCAACTCCTTTACATAATCTGTCGTATTCTGACACATATTGGAGGGTAGACGGTGGACTACAGGACAGTTTGCAATTTCCGAACGATTAGGAGGAAATGCAGAAAGAGAACCTTTCAGTGATACCGGGTTGAATGTTTGCAGTAGCGTCAAACGCTGTTACAAGGCACCTACAAGAGGGGCGGAATTTAAGACTCGGTAGGATGCTCACAGCGGGAGACTCAAGGACAATCGGAGGTTTGATTAACAATGATTATTTACAATCAAATATCCGCCCCTGGTAGCTGAGTGGTTAGCGAGACGGAAAGTCATGCCTTACGGCACGGGTTCGATTCCCGGATGGGTCGGATATCGTTGTGTTGTTCTTATCATCATCATTTCATCTCCATCGACACACATGTCACCGAAGTGGCATCAACTCAAAAGACTTGCACCAGGGGAACGGTCTACCCGATGGGTGGCCCTAGCCACACGGCATTTCCATTTCCTTTTACAATCAAATTAATTATTATACTGAAGGCTAATTATAAACGTTAGCGAAAAACGAAGGGTGCATCTGATTGCACAACAGAAGTCAGTGTCTAAGCCCGTGGAGTATGCGCTGACAGAAGCTGCGAACACCAGCAGCATTTTCAGTTAAAACTCCGAAAGCAGCAATTCACGTGAGGAAAACAGACTTGTCGGAGCGTACCGAGGCTGGCAACGAGCGACACAGTCTTTGCGCCACAATTATGTGGCTGAGAACTCTGTTTGAATACAAAAACATGGGTTTTTGGAGGATTGTGGCGGCGCAGTATTTTTTCCTTCCCATTGCCGGCCCTCTAATCCATCGGCACCTTACAGTCTTCAGTTAATCTGAAGAGTGGCTCTGCACCTCCAGGGCGCCTCTAGCCAACCACATTCAGGTTGCTCCTCTTCTCCTAGTCGGTAGGTAGCGATGTATTTACACTTCACATTAACAAACTCCAAGTTTGGCAGCAACAGCGTTTGGCTGAAAGCTAAACTACACTGACCTTCTTCTCACGACCAGCAACAACAGTTTTTGTTACGTCACTTGGCCGCGCTCCGAGCTCTTTCGTGTGTGGGGACCGCTTTTGTAGCACTCTAACCAGTGTAAACCCACTGACTTCACGGTTCTCAGGGGCAAGTATCAAGCGTGCTGCGTCTGCTAAGATACGGTTTTTTGTGACCTTCTTCTACTATGACGCCTTACAGCAGCGTCTAGATGGTGGATGGAATTACCAGTTATTTCCCTGAAGCGATACTTCTCCCCTGGGACAGCTGCTCAGAGTGCCTACTGCTCGTAGGATACTAGCGTTACTGTTGACCTCCGGTAACTTAAACGCTACAATTTTTGTCTGCTCTCTGCATGGTGTCTCTGATATCCTATCTTAGAGTGCCCCTGCTGTCTTCCAGCAGCTAAGATTAACAATGTACAAGTCATTACGTAGTCAATATTTGACCATTCCTCCAACTGAATGGTGAAATTAGATTTCATTGTTTCCGTCTCACTGGTAAAATGAGTACGAAGATCACCCATATTACTAGTCACTGTGTTCATATTCCTGTTAATGGTGTTCATGTTAACACTAATGTTCCTTATATTGTGTATTATTTCAGTGACGAAAGAATATTGCGCTTCTGCTACACTCTGATCCATATCTTCATTCTTTTGTTCGTAACTTACTGATTCAGTTTTTTCATTAATTGGATGAGGACTGACTGCTTTTGTTTTTATTTTGACTTAAAACAGACTGTCTCTGGATAATGAGTCATATACCCCATTTGCGCCTGCGATTCCGCTGCAGGTGTCACCTTTTGGGTATCGCGTGAACCTTTCGTGTTCGTGTGTACACCGTTCACATTTGCTGTGTCACCGTTCGGTTTCATTTTTAATTCTGCTACCGCTTCTTTATCTCGATTTGAATTTCGGTTTTGATACTCGCTTTCCTGCCTTGCTATTAGGTACATGCACTGTAAAACAATTTTACGCAAAGTTCGAGAATTGCGTTCTCCTATTACTTTGTAAGTTCGCGTCCTTCGACTTTACCAAACTCCACTCTGTAAAATTCTTTCGACTAGTATCAGACCTAATGTTCTATTACACAGTTACGTACCGTGTAGTTATAACTAAACTTTCCCTATTTAACACGTTATAACACGGAAACTAGTTACTGTACGAGTACCAAACCTAGTAGCATTAATGTCCAGAGTATGGGGTGCATGATTTCCATGTGTCACAGTGACACCGTCCAGATCCTACTACGGCAACCAGGTGCGGTGATGAGTCAGCGAGATTCATAGTCTCACACGCCTGACCAGTCGCAGTGCACTTGTTGACGTGTCAACATGAGTTTCGACCAAAGGAGCAAGGCATTATTGGTGAAGCTCTATTATCAAAACAGCAGTAATGCTGATGCTGCACTTCGAGAATATCGCCGGCTGCAAGGTTTACGAAAGGGCCCTCTTTCTCCAACTGTTGTGCAGAGCATGATGAAGAAGTTCGAATGAACTGGAGAACTGGGCGTCGCTCCTGGAAGAGGCTGACGATCGGTTGCACCACAGGTAGCGTCTTCCAGGGAGCCCAATTCATGCTAAAGCTACATATAATCGAAGCCTCGCAAGTACACATATTTTGTTTCAATTTGTCCTTTATCGGCAACAAATCGCTTGTAAGCGAAACTAAATTTTACGTGAGAGTTACTAAAATACTGTTAGTTGTTGTGCGATCTTACGTAATCTTTATCTCGTCTATGAATGTCGTTTAGACATGCCAAATGTAGCCAAAACTTTTATACTAACCTACGTGGGGCGCTGTTCTCTACCTTAAGCTGCTACACTCGGAAACGACGACTTAATCGGCCGAGGGAGCGACCGTGGCTCGCGATATTAACTGCGAAACGTGTTGTAACTTGTGCTCTCGCAACAGCCGTAACTCAGGATAACAGATACGTTCTACCAATCAATGGTGCATAAGCAATGTTATCACGTTGGGAAATACATTGATAGCAGCAATTTTAATAAATTTCAAACCATGTGTGTCCTAAAGTGAACTACCATAATAAAAACTACCATCTATTAAATCCCACAATGACTGTTGGATACAGGGCTTCGATCATATATCTGACACGCAGCCATAAATACAGTTCACTGCACTTATCGCTGACTACGTTCGTTATTGTTTTTTGATAACTTGATTATATCTATCTGTCAGTCTGTGTGGGAACATAATGAGAGGTACTTTTAAATCACCTCATGATCACCCCCCCCCCCCCTGAACTAAATATTTTGACTATAAATTTACAGTCGTCAAGCCCTCAAGGAGCTAATTTCATATACAGCCTCTGAGATTTACAACGAAGCAGTATTTGATTTTATCAATGTAACTTGTACTTAAACATGAATAAGGAAGCAAGCAGTATTGTTTCTAACTCCACGCTTAGGTTGCTGTATTTGAAATTTCAGTTGAACAATTATGAAACTTAGTAACTAGAACCTGAGATTATATTCAATGAAAGTGGCAAAATAGGTGCCCAATGCTTAAATTTGGCTCTGAGTTCTATTTAAATGAATGTGACAGAACTTTCTAATATTTTTGAATATGAGACAGCGTCGTGTTATGCAAGTACGGGCTTTGATATTGTAATTTTAACGAAGGTCATTAATAAAATATATGACATAGAAACTAGTAATGCGATTTGTGTTGTGTACTACTTCATATACAGCGGTAAAGGGTAGTGGACTACAGAGTGGTGCAGGAGCTGTCGTCGGTGGAGAGCTGGGCAGGGGCAGAAAAGATTAGCGAACAAGTAACAGCAAACAGAAGATTTACTTAACTTTTATTTCTCTAAATGTATGAAGGTATATTACAAATCAGGTTGCTAGAAACAGAGTCAAGCTATCACAGTGTCCACAAGCAAAAGTCTCTCTCTACTAAAGCACGAACGATGAAGGCGGAGGTGCGAGCAGGCGGCGTCTGCGTAGTATCACGCTGCAAAAGCGGCTCCAAGCGCGAGTGGGGCTGAGCCGCTGCCACCGGCCCTCCTATACTGCGGCGGCAGAGGACCTCGAGGTACAGAGCTCCTAGAGGTGTGGTTCAGCAGACACGCACAATTGGGTCCACCAGATCCCGCGCGACTGGTGTCGGCGTAAGATGGAAATTTCCAGTTCCATTGCCACGACGCCCGTGGGTGCTATCAGTACATGATACCACAATTTGTGAGTTAAATGAAATTTAGAAATACTGAGAACATAAAATTTATAATGTTCGAATAAGGTTACTTTCAATGTTTGCGTCAAGACGACTGTTACCCCATTAACGAATCTAATTCTATCAAAGAATACAGATGTTTTGCCTTGTCGTTGGTTTACCGTCGAAATAAGTTGTGACAAACAACCCTGTACAATTTAATCATCTCTCTGACAAAGTGAATTGACCGTGCCCCCAACCAGATTCATTGTTACAACTGCAGCCATGACTTGAAAATCTCTGGGACTTCATAAGTCACGAAAGTCTCGCATCCGTGACCAAGCAACTGCACAGACAACTTATAAACGCGCAAGTAAAGCCACATCACTTTAGACGTGATTCGTCAAACAATGAATAGCAAAATTAAATTTATATCTCCAGTCATCAACAACACTTCCACACTCACGAATGTCTCACTACTGTACGACTTTTTCTCGCTACTGCACACACCACCAGCTGTGTGCAGATCATCTCAACAAAGCACCCAATGAACTTCCATAACATGTGTGGCTGAATGTTTGAAATTTAACTTCTACAAAATTTATTTCCCTTGGCGTCGTTTAGTGGCTTACAATTCTATAAAAATGCTTTTACCGTATAGTTCTATCAAAACAATGCATATTAAATGGTTCAAATGGCTCTGAGCACTATGGGACTTAACATCTTAGGTCATCAGTCCCCTAGAACTTAGAACTACTTAAACCTAACTAACCTAAGGACACCACACACATCCATGCCAGAGGCAGGATTCGAACCTGCGACCGTAGCAGTCCCGCGGTTCCGGACTGTAGCGCCTAGAACCGCATGGCCACCATGGCCGGCAATGCATATTAAAAACATTCATTTTCGAAGTTACAAGGACATCAATGTTTTCAAACATTTAGGTATGGACATCAATCGATCCATGGTTACATCAAAAAATTTCGATAACTTATAATTTAATGACTCCTCCGGGGAACCACTACCCCAGCCTCATCCCCTCCCTTTCAGGCCCCCTCTCTCTTTCTCTCTGCACCAATAAGATCAAGCTCCACCATATGCATGTTTCCCCTTTACAGCTACAGAAAATGCATAAGCTTCGCCACTTTTGCTCTGTAGGCTGTAGTGAGAGGGGCGCCAACAGCTGAGTTATCCTATTTTTTTTAAAAAAAAGTGTTGGAAATTACCATAATCAACGAGGTAAGACACTCTGGCATTACAGTGTGTACAATAGTTTTATGACGCCAGGCATATTCCGTAAAATCATAGATAATGCTATTCCATTCACTATCTAGGCCAGTTGTATGTGACAGTGTGCTATTCTACTTAAAAATGGTAGATAATGTTACCAACACTAATGGTCCAAAAGGACCACCTTCAAATTTCATCTCTTAATTAACACAGTTACCATCTAAGTACTGAGCATTTTCTGTAAGCTTTCCATCTTCCACTGCTACCTAGAATTTTAGCCGGTTTCTGAAAATACACCCGCTCTTAAATACCACACAGAGCAATTACCCCAGAGCAACAAATCGAACTGTTGCTGTGAGGAAATATTTACATGCATTACTAATCTGTGACGTCATAGTTTGTTAAAAACAATGGCATAAAAACTAAACCTCCCAAAACTACTTACATTTTTTGGCCGATTTTCCCTCATATAATGTATCAAATTAATACTATGTTAAATACACTACTGGCCATTAAAATTGTTACACCACGAAGATGACGTGCTACAAACGCGAAATTTAAACGACAGGAAGAAGATGCTGTGATATGCAAATGATTAGCTTTTCAGAACATTCACACAAGGACACGGGAGTTATTGGCACACAAATGACAGGAAACCTATGTACTTTCAGAATTAGGAGAGGGAGAGGATATCGAAGTGTTGTCAGAATGGAAATTGGGGTCAGACAGGGAGCTACATTAGGAATACAACAATACTGAAAACATTGCACACAGGCATAGAATTGACCACATAAGCAACCGCTCAGAGAATCAAAGATCGATTGGAATTTAAGGCAAATAATGACATGCGAATTTAAGAATAGGATCTGTGTGAAGGTGAGCCTGAAGTTTCAGTAGAAAGGCATACTGTTGTTACAAATGTATGTCGAAGAACCCATTAATGCGGGCAATTCAGTTATCAGTAGTGATGAGGAATATATATATATAATAATGAGTGTGATTCAGAGGATAGGGGCAGCAAATTGGAATATGTATCCAATGACAGAGAAACAATTATGTCTGAAAGTACACTTTCAGTCGTTAATGCAACACGTGAGAATATTTTATGCATGTAAGATGAAAATGATAACTATGTGTACGATTCTGACTGTTTTTAAACACAAAAAAAATAATTTAGAGAAAGAGGCATACAAATTCAAAGAAGAACTCATATTGATATGTTGGAGTACGAATAAGAATCCAAATATAACGAGAGCGAACAAGATATTAGTAAAAGCCGTAAGGAAACGTACTTATACGAAGATTCGTCTGCAGAGGTTACCGCAGCTTAACTGAATCCAGTAGTTATGCAAATTGAAGTTGATTAAGCTAGACTTAATATGTAATAGTTCGCCAGAGAGAAAGAGCCGTAAAACACGGAGAAGATAGGAGGGGAAAACAACCTGCTGATAAGGGGAAAGCTGTAAAAGTGGGACAGATTTCATGGAAAGACCTCACAGTAACAAAAGGCTTGCTGTGGTAAAATAACGAGCACAGAAATATGGAAGCTCAGACTCAAGACTATAATTACGACTGAAATTTGTGGGAATTGCTTACATGTTTGGCTACATACCTGAGTGTAAATTAACGTCATATCTAACAGTCAAGAGTGTGCCGAAAACACGAGATTCGTGAAATAACCGCAGAAATCAATGTGGGGCATACGACGAACGTATCCATTAAGACAGTGCTGCCAAATCTGGCGTTAATGGGCTATGGCAGCAGACGACCGACGAGAGTGTCTTTGCTAAGGGCACGACAATGCCTGGTGGGCCTCTCCTGGGCTCGTGAACAAACCGGTTGGATCTTAGACGATTGGAAAATTTTTAAGTAATTGAAAACGAATCAGGTGTATAAATTATGCAAGTAACTGGTGTGAAAACACTATGAGCAACTGAAAGGTGTGCAAACCATTAAGAACCAAACATTAAGTTTTAAAGACAATTATTTGCATTAAGTCTTTGGCAGTACCAGAACTGAGTGCAGACATCATATAGGGAATAAATTTTTTGGTAAAAACAAATCGTTATTATTGACTGTAACCAGAAAGTAATATTGTGGCAAGTAAAAGATAAGAGCTCATTAGATTCAGTAACGGAAGTTGAAAAGGGTCAAACGGATTTTTTAGAGTTTATTGGGACAGACAACAACAAAAATACGATGTCAGACAAATAGTAGATCAGACTCATCATCTGATGCTAGATAAAAGAAAAATCTTGATAAGAAACATGTAATTGTGATATTTTGGCTATAGGGTGACCTTGTAATTGTGTCGCGTGTAAGATGATACTCCAGATCTCTTATCTTATCACCGGAACTCTTATTTTTTCAGTGACATTGAATTTAGATCTTGAAACTGCCTGCCCCTCTACAGCCCTATGGCACAAATCGAGGAATCTGGAGCCTACGTGTCCCCGGAACCATCTTAACCTCTAAAGTTAAAGAAATTGCTTTAACTTTAATTTGTAAACGGTCGCTGACCACGCAACCATGTTTAAAACATTAATCTTAGCCTCTGATTCAGACACTCCACTCTGCTCAGTACCAAAGGCCCACAGTCAGGTCTGTCGATGATGGTAGAGATTGTGAGCTCTGCCTTTATCTTGCATCCAAGACTGGCGGTATTTAATACTGCATATAGTCGGCCAAAACCAGAGAAAATCTCTTCCAATCTAAAGTGGCGCACGTCATTAGTAGCGATATGAGTCACCGTCTGCAAGTGGTTGCACTGTGTGCTCCTCATGGCATCCAGAATCAGCCATTCCACATGTGGAATGACTGCCCAGTACACATACAGAGCGCACAGTGTACTTCTTGCCTCTTTGGCATCCATATCCCTAAAGGGCACCATTATGCACCTAAAATAAGAGGTCCCATCGTCTATTAATTCCACCCTCTGTGACTGCCCAGATCTTGCAGGTCAGAGACGTTCTCTGAACTGGAGCTCAGAGCGAAGAGTCGCCAACTCAGCTAGCATCTGAACACAACAATCAGAGTCTGTCCACAAATAAGACGGCGGAAATGTACACTAGATAGTCATTAAAACGCAGGACTGGACCTAGTAAATACAGAAACACAATAAATTTAAGAATCTTAACTAAAAATTGCGCAGGTAGATCAAAATAAACCGCATCTGATTAGAAGTTCGTGACAACTCACAGACTAAATGGTATGTCCTGCTGAGGTGGGATAGAAGAAGCAGCCTAGCTCAAGCGTCTAACAACTAAGTTAGAAGCCAGGACAAAGGAGGTAGCAATGGTAACCGAAAGGAAGGGCTGAAAGGGAGGAAAGAGGTCCTTAAAAAAGACTAAGGATCTAAAGGTCTGTAATTCAGTCCCATGTCGGTCCGACGAATTTTTATGTTACTTGTCGCTTTCTTCACCTCTAGCAACGAGATAAATGCCGAGTCAAGTTCCACCGTATTCCGGAGTACATGTAGAGCTGTATGTCCCCTCTGACTGGCTGTATTACTTGTTGCAGAGGTGGGAGGAAGGCAAGTGTATAGCACCATGCCTACTAAAGCGCTGCAGCACCAACCTCTGAGATGAGCACAGCTTTACTTACTGTACAGTATAGCGAATGCAACATAAAAATGTTCGTAGGCGGACAGCCTTAGGACGAATACTACCGACACGGCCCAATTCAACTGACTCTGCACTTGCCAGTATTTCCGCCTCTCTCGCTGACACGTAGAAGTACTCAACGAAAATAGCCAAATATGAGAATGCAGCCAAGAGAAACTCTTAATCTGCAACATCTTTCACCATTTTACTAAGACTACTAACACTATCGAATATGTGTGCCTCACTAATGTAATTACGCAGTTCGTTCCAGTTTGTAGTGCCACAAAATGCGTCAACAAAATAACAACTCAATAGTTGCTAACGACTAACAGCAACAGACTTTCGATTTATAATCTCCTAAAACGTTTGTAGTATGCTGCTGGACTTGCACGGTCATCTGGAAGTATTTTAGGACTAACTCTGAGTAATCATCCCGTTAGATGGTATAGATCTCGATCCTACATGGAGCTTTGAGATTGCAAAAATTCAGAAGAAAGGAAGGTAAGTGTTTAATGTCCGTTGACGCTGAAGTCATTAGAGATGGAGCACAAACTTGGTTTGGTTCAAGGATGGGGAAGGAAGGCGGCCCTTCCCTTTTAAAGGAAACATCTGGCATTTTTCTGGACCGATATAGGGAAATCACAGAAAACCAAAATTAAGATGGTCGGACACGGATTTTTATCGTGGTACTACCGACTGCGAGTCCATCGTGCTTACTACTGCCCCACGTCGCACGGTAGCATTGGGTTTGTGTACCTTAAAGAGGTCATAATAGTGCAGAACATTGGATAAAGTGTCAAGATACGATTGGAAGACTTCTGCGTCAACTGTTGTTATTGCACCAATATCTTACCGACGAAAAGGAATAGTCCACCTGCATTGTTTCTCATGACACATTGGAGGCTTAAAACAAACTAGAGGCATATAATAACCGAAGAAAGGGCGAAGAAATGGTACCGTAAATTTCATATAATGTAATGATGTAAAAACAAAGCTTTGAAAATGATTTGGGACGTAAATCTAATACAGACTCACAGTGAAACTAGTTCACACAAACCACAGCAGAATTTAAGAAATCTCAGTTTTTGCTTAGAAAGATTGTCGTTTGGAAATCTTCCTGTTATTCTACCAAAAAGACGATTTCAAGAGATATAATACACCAATATCTTATTTGTATGTGTAGAACGTATTTTCTGGCACAGTGGAAAATCTTTGAAAATCAAATAAAACTTCGTGATACGATGTTGAAAAAAGAAATGTTCCGAAAACTAATCTAAAATTAACAAAATGTAGATCTACAGTAATATATAAAGTTTAACGATGTTTCCAAAAATCTTGAAAAGTGCTTGACCGGTTTACCTCAGATTTTTACAGATGCCTTAGTTAATGTTCCAATGGACAAAGAGTATATGTTTTTCATAGTATATAATATACAAATATATAAAGGTTGATTCAGATTGTCCCCACCGCTGTCGTTTTGAGCAACCCGCAATGTTATACCTGGTCTTCGAAGAACACGGGTGAGATTTTCGTACTCTCTCGCACCCTACGCACAAACAATTAGTCCTACAGAAACATTAGCACGACTTTTTTGTTGGAAATTCAACGTAGTTAAATTTTGTAACACAATACGTTTTCGCTACAAGCCGTAGATTTCGAGAGATATTCAGGAAAACCGTACAAGACAAGCTTTCAGACGCACTCCCACACTCAGCCCCCACCGACAGGATTTCTAGTCTGTTGTTCATGGCACTCCCTCCTACCAATGTACAAAAGTTTGCGACTCAACAAATTATTTGCCACATTCGACCTTTTTTGGTCTTCATTGATGACCTTATTATGCTACCAGCCTAGTCGAGCAACTGCACATCGTAAAACTGACGTTTGTGTAAATTTTAACTGACAATTCTGTGAATTTTAACTGCATAAAATAAACAATTATATGTTTGTATTCGTCAGGACTTCTGACTACGAAACTACAGTGCTTGCAAGGATTAAGTCTGAACTGAATTGTCAACGTAATTTGCTTTAGTGGAACATTCGCAGAAGTCGTTTTTCTTTCATTATCTTCATGGGCACGTTTAAATTAAATAATGTTAACGAAATAGCCGATTATGCTGGTAGCGTAATGACCGAATCGATGGAGACAAAAAAAATCAAATATCAGGAAGAGATCGTGTAGTCGGAAATTTTTGTACAGTGGCAGGAGAGAGTGCCATGAACTATATTCTAGAAATCCTTCCTGGCGGGGAATGAGTGTGGGGGAGGAGGTGTGTTTGAAAGTCGCTTCTTACGTTTTTCTTGAATGACTCGAAAACGGTGGCCACCAGCGAAAACTTAATCTACTTCAAAAATTAATTACATTAAATTTCCTTCAAAAAAGATACTGTTCATTTTTTCTGTGGGAGTAATGATTTTAGCGAAGCGAGAGACGGAATACGAAAATCTCTCGCGTGGTTTGTGAACGCAAGAGATAACATTGAGGGTTGCATCAAAGGACAGCGGTAGGGGCAGCTGAATCACCCTATATATGTAACGTTATAGCACGATCAGCGATTTCAGAACGTGCCTCGCCCGATATGCCGGCCGTTAATTCGCGTACCATCAACTGCCCCGTCTGATCGCTGTTTTAGGGGGACAAAAATAGAACAAGAAAAAGTTAAAAACGATCGTCTGATACTCACTGGAGTGCTCATTACAATTGAGTTACAGCCATAAAGGTAAACGTGGATACAATCGTGAGTTACGCCGGATCCATCCGAGGGAAAGCTTAATACCAGATCAGAAGGAAGCTTGATCCTTCCGTCTACATATGATTTTACCTTTTTGACCTACATCACATGGAGGAGGCAAATCTAGTCCAGAAATAATATCTACAGTCTCCTAAACTGATTGTAAGCAAAGGCCTCGCCAAATTAAAAACCCTGAATGTGTTTTTGCTATCGGAACGTTGTTGACAGTCCTGTTACTTTTGGCACTTAAAAATGCAGTGATATGGACATTAGCATCGACCAACGAGAAAGAAGAAGAATAAACAAGACAATGTGTGACGAATTAGCTTACGACACTGGGTCCTCTATTCAAGAAGAAGTTCCACAACCAACATTTGAATGCATAGACTGATTTGCACAAGAACTGCCATAACGATACATGGTCATGAAGTAAATCGACAAAAAGTCGCAAATTGTTGAAACAAAATTTATGCTTGAAGTCTCTGATGACGCTCTGGCTGTATTACTGGAGAATATGGTAATAATTAAAATGAGTTTGATAAGGAGCTGTAAGAGGTCCGAGCAGATGTAATTTCGATGTATTGCTCATGCGCTGCCTGCGATATGCAAGGTATAAGAGAGTCTCTGACCAGAGAGCAGTGTTGACTGCAGTAGGAACTGTGTAGCTGTAGCAGTAAGTTGTTGCTAGTCTGCAGTCTGCTCTGGTCTGGTCTGGTGTATCTTGTTGGCTGGCCGGTCGCGGTGCAGCGATGCCAGAGCCTGAGTATTATTGTATAAGGTAAAAAGCAGCCTCGCGCATATGTAGTAATGTTATCTCAAGTCCCACGTAAAAGTTTTAAAAATGTCCTAATAATAATCCTTCTCATATAAAGTAATTTTTAACAACCATTCATTTCAATTTAAAGAATTTACTAATCTCTCCAATCCATGATCATCCCGATTGTTGCAAAAGAAAAATCAGTTGCTTCCTTTCATAAATGACAAATCTATCGGCCAGCATTGCACACGGCTGTGCCAGAAAAAATTATTGTAAGAGCAGATATATATGCGTTATCCGGCGACTTCATTGAGGTAAGAACTTTTCTCCTTTTTATTCAGACTGATCTTTCAGGGCCGTGACGCAGCACTGCTGACGTCCAAACTTTACCAGGTTAAATTCACAGTCAATTACTAAAAAGTTATAAGTGAGCGACAATTTAATTGAGAGGTTTGTTACATTGTATTATTACCAGGTATCGGAAATTATTTTTGTTGGGACGTTACACTGAATGTGAACGACATAATTATATTTTTTACTGTTGAGAGGTTTAGGAATTTTTCTGTTGAGGTTACACTAAACGTGAATTTTATTAATGTTAATATTTTCTATTTTGAGGTTACACAAAATGGGAACGAATTTTGTGGGCAGGTTAAATAAAAAAAAATTGTGGGGAGGTTAAATAAAAAAAAATATTGTGGGGAGGTTACACTTGGCGACAACCGGCCAGGATCGTATTTTCTTTGTGAATTTCTGAGAAGTAGTCATATATCTGCTCTTATTTACTTAAATGTAGTTTGCATCTGGCGCAACGCATTTACTAATTTGTCACTCTTTCTTTCACAGATCATCGGCAATTTACTGCTCTTTGTTGTAATTGTGCTTGTTCCATTTTTGCTTCATCTTTGTTTCATTCTGTGCTTAATTTTGATTTGAGAAAAATGCCGCGAAAAACTGTTAACAGTACATCGCGATGTGCAATGAGTGAAATAACCGACTCGAATAATTTGTCCGATAATACTTGCAACACTCAGTGTAATAGTGATAATCGTCTAATTACAGATAATCAGTGTCTATCGATCACTAGTAATGATTTTGATCCTAATGATGAACAAACAAATTCAATTATGTCCACAGTAAATGTAACAATTGATGACGCGGCACGTTCCGATACAATGAACGCTGCCCAGTTTGACACACCCGGTTTGCAAAATTTGAATTGTGAACAGATAAATTTTTCTCACGAAGATGAACAATGTAGTCAGAATGCGTCAGATTTATTTGATTCGGATTTAGTGACCAATGGTGCACATCCGATTAGCAAACCTTTTCAAGAATCAGAGAATGACCAAATGGTTACACAAAACGTGACAAATGCAGACACACCACCACACAGCTCAGAGAAAAGAGTCGGTAATTTTGACTTGGATCAAGTTGTAGCATAATTGCTACAATTCAGTGAAAAACAAGACAACAATTATAATCAAATTAATGAAAATTTCAAACAACAACCTAAAGAAAATTTCAAACAGTTGAATGGAAAACAGGACAACCTTAATCAATCGAACAAACAACTTAATGAAAAACTAGACAACAATTCCAAACAGCTTAGTGAACGGATTGCAGCCGTTGCCGCGCAATGTCATGATACTAAAGAACAGTTACGTGAGGAAATTAAGGCTTGTGCTAGGAACAGTAGTGAAGAAATTAGATTTTTGGCACAAGAATTAAGTAATACACATGCAGCCACAACTAAATTACTTAGAGATGAAATTAGTGCAGTTCCTAAACAATGTTCTGATAACGCAACACAGTTACGCGACGAGTTTAAATTAATGTCATCAGAACTTTCACGCACACTGGATGCGAAATTAGACACGAAATTTGACCAACAGAAAAGCCAAATTGACGAACGTTTTAATCACCACCTGCAAAACAGTGAAACGCGTTACCGTAAATTTATACAGGAACAGAATAAAGTAAAGCAACAAGTCATGGAAACAATTACTGCACAGAGACAGGAAGATAAGCGTAAATTGTTTACGAAAGCAAAAACATACGTAGACAACAATATTGCTACAGTATCAGACGAAATCAAACAGTTGAACACCGAATTGCATGATGAAATCTCCGATCTTAAAACAAAAACAGACATACACACATTAGACTTTCAGACAATGACCAACAGACTTGAAAAGTTGGAACTAATACAGGATCCCGATGCCATCAAAGCAGACGTTAAAAAATTGAACAAAACCACACGTAAAATACAAAAACAAATTAATGCTTGTGATACTAAAAACGATGATCAGGTAAAAGCACTGACTGAAAAAATGATGAATTGGCCAGTCGTATTGATGTTATCGAAAGTAATAATGACACCAAATCAGACGATACGTCACCAGTTTCGTTTAATCAAACACCCGAATTCCAAAATTTACAGCAGACGATCAGTGAGATAGGTTCGTCCAATAATACATTACATAGAAAATTGTCATCTTTACAGCAACAAGTGACGGAGATGAAAAATATTTCAGCCTTTAACACATCACAGCATACGCCACTCTCCGAAAATTTGTCAGACTCACACAGCCAGTGTAATTTAGGTAATTTACAGAGAGTACGTGAGTTAGATTCCGAACAGTCACAGACAAACGGATTATCATACAATCCTGGACCTGCTCAGACATTCCGAGACGATAGTTTTTATTACAAACACTTTCTATCTGTTAGGAAATTTGAAGTGCTTAATAATGACAGAACACAGATTCACGCTTTGGACTGGATACGACAATTTTTCCCTTGTATTTTCATCAGCCTGGCCTGTAACGCAGAAACTAGAATTGGATTGGATACAACAACTTGCTTTTGAATTTTCACCGGCATTGCCTGTAACGCAGAAGAATATGTGCCGTAGCGTGCACAGGACCCCGAGCCGTAGTAGTGCTATTTCATCTTTAGTTTTCTGCTCTACTGCCTTCTCTTTTACTATCCTTTATATCTATCAAAACAGCTCTTTAACTATCGATCTATCTAGGATTAGAAATGTGTAAAGAAAACGTGATATGACAAGTTTCTTTTTTTCTGAAAGTGACAATTTTCATTAGACGGTCCAGGAATGACAACCACCAGAATTTTAATAACAGACAAAATTTTAATTATCAGTATCGTCAAAATTATCAGCAACAGGAAACACATTTTGGCAACAATAGAGGCTTTTCCCCACAACAGCATCAAAACCAGCTGGTTAACATACCTAACCAACAATGTAGTCAGCAAGGTCAACCAAGCTTTAATGTTTCGCCGCCTACACGTATAGCGACGGCTCCACCAAATAGTAATGCACAGCAACAAGGAAATCACTACGTACAGAAGACACATCATTTCAATTCCTATCGCAACGCGCCGTATAGCAATGACTATCATGACAGACGTAAAAGTAATGAGCACAATTTTCAGCGTACATTTAATAACAGTAGGTCTTACCAGCATCAGAATCATCCGCAACAACAGATTATCATGAATGAACCAGACAGTAGATATCATCCCGAACGTAATACGTCAGTACGAAATAACAGAACAGTACAAATAGTTGAAATGCCACAGCATCCTCCCGAAAATAACAGCACGTCAGAAATAATTTGACTAGATACAGTGCAGAATGAATCTTCCAGCAACGCAAGCAATACTTTTGACACAGAGGATCTTGTTCACGAAAATGTTATTACTTTTGACGACATCTGAGACACACTTTTACATGAAAAACCAATAGTCTGAATTTGCTAATCTGAAACAAGCTTTGTTGAATGCACCACTTTTATCACACCCAGATCTTACTAGAAATTTTTCCATTGCCACCGACAGTTCTAACACCGCTTTAGGCGTACACATTTTTCAGGAAATTGAAGAACACGGTACTACAGTAATTAAAAACATCGCCTTTGCGAGTCGCATTCTGTTACCTGCTGAACGCAATTATTCTGTCACAGAACTTGAAACATTATGTGTTGTATGGGCATTTACAAGATTTCGGCATTTTCTTTATGGAAGACATACGACACAGACCATAGGGCTATCCAGTTTTTACTTTCAGCAAAATTTACACACTACAGGTTAAGCAGATGGAAACTTTATTTACAGGAATTTAATTTTACAATTGTTCATATTCCCGGTACGCAAAATATTGTAGCAGACGCACTATCCCGTTCTCTCAGCAACAATCAGCAAGACATCGCAACCAACTTCTGCCAAGAAAATTTTAGCGTCATGTATATTCAGCAAGTTGCATTTGAAAATTTCATTTCGTCGTCATTACGAGATATAGCACAAGAGCAGAGTAAAGACAACGTATGGAAAGAAATTAAACACCTTTGGCAAGATAGGAATAACGTTACCATTAGAAACCATTACACTGTACGCATTAACATTCTGTTTCGCCGCTCTCACCCTGACAGCAACAACTGGTTACTATGTATTCCTGACGAACTTGTTAACAAATTAATTTGGTATACTCATTTAAGTTACGCACATTACGGAGCCAGAAAATGTTTTCTTATACTGAGGTTACACTAAACGTGAATATTATTAATGCTAATATTTTCTGTTTTGAGGTTACACAAAATGGGAACGAATTTTGTGGGCAGGTTAAATTTAAAAAAATTATGTGGGGAGGTGAAATAAAAAAAAAATTGTGGGGAGGTTACAGACCATATGCTGCAAGAAATGAAAAGGAATCGTAGGCATATAAGTGCAACCGATAGGAGCGTGAACGTTGTTGATACATGGACAGCCAAAGAATTATTCAGATTTATAATTAAATGGGACTTCAGTGAATCATGACCCTGTACATGATCTATATCGTCGAATACCTCTTGACCATTTATGTCACAGTAGGTAGTCACACCATGGGAGAGGAATTTTTCTAAACTGAAACTCATAAAAAATTATCTTCACTCTACAATGAATTAAGAACGACTAACCAATCTCTCCATTTCATAAATTTGAAGAAAATTTTCGATTGAAATATATTTAAACGAAGATTCTGCGAATTTCTGTAAAATAAGGGCACGAAAGTATGTACTGTAATAACATCTATAAAAATTACTACCTCGTACTAAGGTTACGAATTGACATTATAATTCTACAACCTTTATTTTGAGACACATAAAATAAAATACAATTTTGTTATTCCATTCTTTGTTAATTGTAGGCACTCTACCTGATGCCTGCTGTGCTAACTGCTGATTCGTATTCTAAGTTGCACACCTATTACTATTACTTCAAGTAGGTACCTGTATGTTCACTGCCGGGGAAAATGCAACACGCTAAAGGACAAATTCATTTTCTTGACAATTGATGTGACTGGTAGCTCACCATTGTAGAAATACATGAAAACAAGTCAAGTCAAATGGAACACATGTATCACAGCAAAGGGTTCCCAGACAGTCGCGTGAATACACTGTCTATCCCCCGGTGGTGGCAACTCAGCCGTGTATTCTCGCACTCTCAGATAAAGAAGCCGAGTGGCACCCTGCGACAAATTTTCCCAAGTATCCTACATCTTTCTGTGCAATTCAGCTATGGTTCACGCAGGCCCGAAGAACGAGGAAACTTCAACTTCATCATGTCCTATATGTGTTCAGCTGGCGAGAGAAGAGGGGATCTTGGTGGCCAGGGCAGTCGTTGTATACCATGAAGAGCACGTAGCATCACAGCAGACGTATGTGGGCGGGCACTGACGTTGAAAGTAGCGACATAATGCCTATACATTGTGCCCATCGTGTGCAGCAGTCAGTCGATACGTCCATCCAGCTTCCCGCAAGCCCACAATACGACCCCTGGTCAATACAAGTAAGTACGGGTTGGTGGGGCATGGTTGTTGCAAACACTGTTAATTTCTCAACTCGAAGTAGTTATTGCTTGCTGAGTCACTTATAATCCTATACTTCTCAACCATTTGTATTTCAGTAGTATGTTACAACATGCGAGAGAAATTTTTCTAAGCTTGAACTCATAAAAAGTTGTCTTCACTCTTCAGTAAATCAGAGGGTTCACAGACAGGTCACCTGAGTGTCATCTGATCGCCGATGACCGTGACAAATCGATCACTAACACTACAACCCCTCAGTACGCACGTATCATACTGTGATGCAATTGAACACAGTGCTTGTGGGTGCTGCATTTCTTTTTCAGGCTGTATATATTACAATTACTACAGTGTAGAGCACACACATTGCAAATACTGACGTTTTTTGCCAGCCGCTACAGTCAAGTTATTGATTTTTACAAAATATAAACACAAATACGTTTATTTCTAAGCAGACTGGAGGCCTCATTTAGTTTCTGCCACAGACAACGAAAGGTAAGTCAAATTTATTTAATGTGGTGGTTGCTGGTTGAAAACAATTTTCAGTTTGAAAGAAGGTGATAATTCCATGGTAGCGAAGAACGGCGACGTGAGTGTGAGTCAAACTAGCACTCCATAACCAAGGTGTGCACAGGAAATAGAACGTAAAGCTATTTTTATTATAAATGTACAGCAATTATCTCCGAGAGTAACGGTAGAATGAGAACACAGTGAATCACTGAATCAAAACGACAGTTTTAATTTTGATGGCAGTATGTCATGGTTAACTGAGTGAACGAGAAACAGTGGAACCTGATGATAAATTTGCTCTATTTCCTGTAAAGCAAATAAAACAAGTATTGGTGCATGATGGAAATAAACTCGATTGCATGCGGCAAATATTTGTAATATTAATGTTTAGCATCAACAAATATGTTTTTGTTGTCAAACAAAACATCAATTAGCAGTCGGGTACCATCAGTAACTTGGCTAGTGAACTCAGAGAACAGTCTGGTAACATAAGTAGTTTGGCAAGTGAATTTAAAAGTTTTAAATCTGAAACTAACAGTAAAATAGAACCACCGATTTCTGATTCATAGTAAATCTGTGAAAAGTATTTGCACCTCTTTGACTGTAAGGTCGAGGGAACAATTTGCCAAGTTGAAATAACAACTAAAAATTCGCCAGGCAACGTCGAAAGCGAATTAAAGTAGGTAATTAAAAGGTTAGCTCATGAAAGCAAATAGAGAACAGATGTATGAAATCAAAATATACAAAAAATAGAATCGAAGCTCACTGCTGTCGAATCAGTCTGTAAAAGTAAATACGAGCTCTAAGGTGTAAATTAACTGCTGAAAGTGAAAATGCATGCAGACTGAGAAGAACCTGTCTCCTTGTGTAGATGAGGTGGAAATTAATGTATATCATCTAACAAATCAAGTTGAAGTCTGCTTGATCTTGACAGTAAGTCGTCTAATGTAGAAAAGAACGTTAGAATAGCCGCAAACCAGTCTGAACATAACTTTGTAGCTAACTCACCTATAGTGGCATATATTTCGCACACACAGTTTTAAAAGATTTGATACCTGGAAGAAACCTGGGGATACTAGAAGGTATCAGATAGATTATATAATGGTAAGACAGAGATTTAGGAACCAGGCTTTACATTGTATGACATTTCCAGGGGCACATGTGGACTCTGACCACAACTAATGGTTATTAACTGTAGATAAAAACGGAAGAAACTGCCAAAAGGAGATGAGACCTGGATAAACTGACTAAACCAGAGGTTGTACAGAGTTTCAGGGAGAGCATAAGGGAACAATTGACAAGAATGGGGGAAAGAAATACAGTAGAAAAAGAATGGGTAGCTTTGAGGGATAAAACAGTGAAGGCAGCAGAGGATCAAATAGGTAAAAAATCTAGGGCTAGTAGAAATCCTTGGGTAACAGAAAAAATGTTGAATTAAATTGATGAAAGGAGAAAATATAAAAATGCAGTAAATGAAGCAGGCAAAAAGGAATACAAACATCTCAAAAATGAGATCGCCAAGAAGTGCAAAATGGCTAAGCAGGGATGACCTAGAGGACAAATGTAAGGATATAGAGGCATATCTCACTAGGGGTAAGACAGATACTGCCTAAAGGAAAATTAAAGAGACCTTTGGTGAAAAGAGAACCACTTCTATGAATGTCAAGAGTTCAGATGGAAACCCAGTTCTAAGCAAAGAAGGGAAAGCAGAAAGGTGGAAGGAGTATATAGAGGGTCTATACAAAGGCGATGTACTTGGGGACAATATTACGGAAAAGGAAGAGGATGTAGATGAAGATGAAATGGGAGATATGATACTGCGTGAAGAGTTTTATACAGCGCTGAAAGATCTGAAACAAGGCTCCAGGAGTAGACAACATTCCATTAGAGCTACTGTTAGCCTTGGGAAAGCCAGTCCTGACAAAATTCTACCACCTGGTGAGCAAGATGTATGAGACAGGCGAAATACCCTCAGACTTCAAGAAGAAAGAAAGTAGGTGTTGACAGACGTGAAAATTACCGGACTATCAGTTTAATAAGTCACAGCTGCAAAATACTAACGCGAATTCTTTACAGACGAATGGAAAAACTGGTAGAAGCGGACCTAGGGGAAGATCAGTGTGGATTCCGTAGAAAAATTGGAACACGTAAGGCAATACGGACCTTACGACTTATCTTAGAAGAAAGATTAAGGAAAGGCAAACCTACGTTCCTAGCATTTGTAGACGTAGAGAAAGCTTTTGACAATGTTGACTGGAATACTCTCTTTCAAATTCTAAAGTTGGCAGGGGTAAAATACAGGGAACGAAAGGCTATTTACAATCTGCACAGAAACCAGATGGCAGTTATAAGAGTCGAGGTGCACGAAAGGGAAGCAGTGGTTGGGAAGGGAGTGAGACAGGGTTGTAGCCTCTCTCCAATGTTATTCAATCTGTATATTGAGCAAGCAGTAAAGGAAACAAAAGAAAAATTAGAAGTAGGTATTAAAATCCATGGAGAAGAAATAAAAACTTTGAGGTTCGCCGAAGACATTCTAATTCTGTCAGAGACAGCAATGGACTTTGAAGAGCAGTTGAACGGAATGGACAGTGTCTTGAAAGGAGGATATAAGATGAACATCAACAACAGCAAATCGAGGATAATGGAATGTAGTCGAATTAATTCGGGTGATGCTGAGGTAATTAGATTAGGAAATGAGACACTTAAAGTAGTACAGGAGTATTGCTATTCGGGGAGCAAAAAAACTGATGATGGTCGAATTAAAGAGGATATAAAATGTAGACTGGCAATGGCAAGGAAAGCGTTTCTGAAGAAGAGAAATTTGTTAACATCGAGCATAGATTTAAGTGCCAGGAAGTCGTTTCTGGAAGTATTTGTATGGAGTGTAGCCATGTATGGAAGTGAAACATGGACGATAACTAGTTTTGACAAGAAGAGAATAGAAGCTTTCGAAATGTGGTGCTACAGAAGAATGCTGAAGATTAGATGGGTAGATCACATAACTAATGAGGAGGTATTGAATAGAATTGGGGAGCAGAGGAATTTGTGGCACAACTTGACAAGAAGAAGGGATCGGTTGGTAGGACCGTTTCTGAGGCATCAAGGGATCATCAATTTAGTACTGGAGGGCAGCATGGAGGGTAAAAATCGTAGAGGGAGTCAAAGAGATGAATACACGAAGCAGATTCAGAAGGATGTAGGTTGCATTAGTTACTCAGAGGTGAAGAAGCTTGCACAGGATAGAGTAGCATGGAGAGCTGTATCAAACCAGTCTCAGGACTGAAGACCACAACAACAACAACCTCTGGTAAAGTTCATTCAGAATAATTTTGGAACGAGTTTGAAAATTTTTCTCAGATTATAAGGTGGCTGAGAAAATATTGGGTTTATTACTTCAGTTTTCGGAAGAAACGAGGATGTGAAAGATTACTACAGCTGAGGCATATGACATTTTGAAAAAGGAATCAAGGAAACGTTTTTCAGTCAACACTGGAGTCGACGAAAGCAAATGCAGCAGGAAAGCAGTTTCTGGGTTAGGGAAAAATTCAGTAATAGAAAGGAAAGTGGAAAGACGTTTGATTTAAAGCAGGTAACAAATTTCTCCAATTCAACCAACAAATTGCAGCATGAGAGAATTATGTTGGGCTTAGGTGGGAAGCTACCTATGAACTAGAAAAGGAAAATCATTGTAGCTCTAGCGATGAAATTGTAAAATTGATTAATTATCTTAAATGAGTGGAAAAATTAATACAGGAAGAACAACAGACAAACCGTGATTTCACGAACCAGCGTACCGCAGATAATCTACAAAATGCTAATATCAATCCACAGGGTGCATCACGAAATAACAGTAGTGGTAGGGAGGTAAGTACTTGGTGCTATGCCTCTCCAGCTAGACAAAGCCACGAGTAACGAGTGTGATGGGCAAACATTTATTAGGCGCACTACGAGTGTAATCGTGTGAGCATGTTGGGAATGAGGGTCTCACGGGGAGCGTGCAAAGGATAAGTCCCTGCAGGCGCGCTATACTTTGTGCCCTCGCTGGTTCAGATGGATAGAGCGTCTGCCACGTAAGCAGGAGACCCGGGTACGAATCCCGGTTGGGGCACACATTTTCAACATGTCTCCAATGATGTATATTAACGCCTGTTTGCATGTAGGGTATCGATTTAATTATCATTTCATAAAGGAGGACAGTTTGAAGAATTATTTTAGGAACTAGAAGATGGTTTACTTGAGTCTAAGAAGGATGGGAAAGACGATAAAGGTGCTCCAGCTAAGTGACTATGTGAAAATATTAAAGAGGATAATGTAAAGGGAAATGTTGAAGCGGAAGTAATGGAGAGCCAGGAAAAGACGGATAAAGTGCATTTATTGAAGGGTTCCAATTTGTCATTAATAGACAAAAGGACTAATGTTTAGAGAGAAAATAGTGAAAGCAACGGTGTGAACTGGTCTGTAATCTCTAGACACAGTGAAGACTTAAGGAGATGGGAAACTGTGTACGATTAACTGGAAGAAACTGAGATTAACAGTTGTGAGGAGAAAGTTGGGCCGCAGTTATTAATCTCTTATACAAAACGAAGAGTTGTGTTATTTATCTGAAAGTGGCAATAATCTATGTGCAGTGATTCAGAAACTGGTAGATGCTCTACATGATACGAAATCGTTGCCATTAATGCTTGTTCCTGGCATAGAAATAATAGTCACCACAGGGAAACTGGATAAATTTGTGAAGCATGAAGCAATGTTTTCCATCAAAATAAATAATTTTCAGTTGTATCATATCTTTCATAATTCTAGTACAGACATGACGTAGGTAGGTGTGGACTTGTGTAAAAATAGTTGGATTGCGTCATGTATTCTGTACTTTACGAGACACAGAAAAAATATGTCCACAGTGAGTAGAAGCATGGGGTAAGATGCCCTTGGAGACGTGCACTCTTTGCAATGTCAGGTTATTGAAGAACCCATGGTGCCCAAGTTACTGGTAATACTACTCCATTTTCTTTTCTGTCACTCTCAACTGTATTTTTCTTTTTTAATGTTTATCTCTGTTGGGGGAAACGGGTGTGTGGATAGAAATTGAGCTACAGGTCGTTATTTGTCTTGAGAAAAAGGAATTTTGTGAAAGGAGTAATGGATATGTTTCGAGAGAAAAGTTGTTTGTGGTGGAATAGGTCTTAAGAAAGACTTAGAGCTGACAAGTATAATATTTTGTGGTTATATGTAGTGGATGTTAGAGTAGAATCCTGAATTTCAAGGGCTGAACTTGAACGACAAGTGACAAGTACATAGAATGTGGTTATGAAGGTATTTTCGTAAGTGCACCGTGAAGGTCTCAGACAATATGGTGAAGAGTCTTTTTAAGTAGTAACCAGAATGTTGAAAAAGGAGGGTAGTGTGTTTTTGCAGTAATATTGGAGGAATAGTAAATCACTATTAGCGTATGTTACTTGGTGGATAGGACAAAGAAGTTTTACCTTATTGCCATTCAGAGGGAG
Organism: Schistocerca americana; assembly: GCF_021461395.2. Lineage (NCBI taxonomy): Eukaryota > Metazoa > Arthropoda > Insecta > Orthoptera > Acrididae > Schistocerca > Schistocerca americana. The sequence goes on along the minus strand of NC_060130.1, from coordinate 469,420,307 downwards.
GATGAGAGAGAACACTGTGAACGTTTGTTTTCATGTGTATAATGCACATCTGCCTTTGCTGGAAACATACAAAGATGAAGATAATTGATAGGTAATATTGTTTAGCTAGAAAAAGGGCACTGTCTAATATTCTGAACAAGTCAAACCAGAATAAAGAAGTCTTTCACCAAGAACATAACTATTCTAAGGCAGTTTGCTACTCAGTTTGAAAGCAACAGCTTCAAGCAATTTCAATTTTGTGTACCACTTGATAGTACCAGTAAATGAGGTTCTCTATTAATTCACTTTTTTTGAAAACAATATTTGTTGTAGTTCTTGTCGTAAATTTAAGATTTGTAAAAGAAATTTACTAGGGAATATATGTACTGATCTTTATTTTGCAGGGTATATGGTGGGAAACCATAGTAGCAGATAGTACTGAGTTTACAGGAGATATGTGTACGAAACAAGAAGATGGATTGTCATTAACATAAGAGATAAAGTATTTTGGACACGAAGCAAACGAAAAGTGACTTTAACAATGTGCGAGAAGTGGAACATAAAGTAACGGAAAGTAAAATCAATGTTATGTACTACGATTAAGAGAGCAGTGGTAACCTCTAAACAATGTCTTCAGCAAGGAAAGAGATGTCATAGAAGTGTCTCTGCAAAGGTAGGACTCAATGTTTATGCGTTAAACAGTCTTCGGATGCTCAGCAAAGTGATGAAGTAGTCAAATAAGTTCAGATACTTTGACAGGTCCAGCATTTGAAGTAATGGAAAACTAAACTTCATTAAAATTTAGTCTGTCAAAGGCAACTTAAAATAATACTTTGAACTCACCCATGTAAAAATTTACTGACAGTAACTTAAAATTTATCTGGGTAAAGTATCTATTTTTGAAGAAACGTAACAATTTTTTAAAGATCTACATTATTATTCAGTCACATAAAATTTTGTAAAGTTTGTGACTACTTAACAGAGCTGAAAAATCCAGAATATTGATTTCAGTATACCTTGCTGTTGTTTATGGGTCAATAGAACCCGAAAAGGAAGTTGTTTTTCCCTAATTTTTTAATATTTAAATGATATTGCCCCAATCTTGATGACTTCGTTTCTGTAAACATTCTAAAGTCCTTAAAGCTCAAATTTCAAAAAAATAGTTTTCTCTCCCTTCCTAAAACTTAATTTGTTACACTCGTGTTCCTCGGCTCAATATGACCCATGGGGCTTAAAAATTCACAGAATTTATAAATGTCGTAGTCAAGTTTTATTTATACATGCCTGAGGTACATGCTTAACAGTTTCTTATGACAAAGTAAATATCTGATTCCTTAACCTTGAAATGTGCCAGGACTAGGCAACAATGTAAGTCGCTGATTGCTTTCAGATTATTATAGCACATTATCGCTAACAGTTACGTTTTATAAACTGTTGTTCGTAGACGAAGTTCATGTATCTATCATGGTGAGTTCTTTGTGGCTATGATGACAAAGCGAGTTGTTTCGGATGAGCAATTGGAAGCATTAGTAAATGCATCTGACAGCTAGGAAAAGAAGAAGAAAATCATAGCACTGATGACAACATTCATCCTTCATCTGATTTCAGACACTGACACTTCAAATGAGAATGTGCAAGTTGTTCAACTGATGCAATTTAAAAACAAAAAGAATCGCGTGGGGCTTAGAAGCTTTTCCGCAAACTGAAAGAGCATCTAGTGCAAACATTATAAAACTGACTCATGGTCTGACAAGATATGTTATCGCCAGAGTAAGTTATATAAAATCATCTTTTGTAGTTATGATGAACTATAGTGGTGGAAATGCTTAACACTGAGGTTCGAAGAGTCTGTAGGGATAGCGGGGAAGCATTAGATGAAATTTCACTTGAAGCATATATTGCCCTGTTATTAGTGGCTGTTGTCTATAAATCATACTGTCACTCAAAAGTCTGTGGGATCTAGAAACAGGTAGAGCCATCTATCCCGCCGTAATGCCGTTGAAAAGGTTCTGTCTCATGTCACATGTGTTACTTTTCCATGACAAACTGATCGAAGAGCATGAAGAGAAAATGAGAAATTGGCACCTGTAACAGTTCTGCAGTATAAGTGAACGGAAATACTTTCAAAACTGTGTAATCCTGGCATAACCGTGCGTGAACAACTGGTGGCATTCCGAGGACGCTGTGCATTCAAACAATATATATAGAGCAAACCCTCAAAATATGGGGTAAAAATATGAACATTGTGTGATAGTGTTACTTCTAACGTTTTGAAGGCACAAATCTATACATGAAAATTACCTGGATAAGCTCTTGAGAAAAGTCAAGATATGAGGGTTTTTACGTATATAGACTGAAGTGGGAGTAAGAATTTGTACTGAGGTCGGGAATTGAATCTGGGTCTCCTGTTCACTAGGCAAGTGCGTTAACCATTACGCCACCTTGGTACAACGATTCACACAACTCCATACCACCCTTGGACGCCTCCCCCGTCAATTCAAACCCTCTCTGCCGCCCCAGTCTACTTTACATTCCCCCATACACATGAAAAGAATTGTTGAGGCTCTCCATGTTCTTGAATGAGAATTCAGCAACGAACATAAATGGGGGATCCAGCCTGAAACCAAGGTGCAGGTAATTATACAAATAAAATGACACAATTTTGAGAGACTTTACTGGTCTCATATAGATATGATTTTTATGTGTATAGATTGAAGTGGCAAGTGAAAATTTGTACCGAGGCCGGGAGGGCGGCAGTGAGAATCTGGATCGAGGATGGAGGTGTGCCGGAGTAATCCGTGCAGTGATGTGAACAGCTGTGCCAAGGTGGCTTAGTGGCTTGGTAAGCAGGAGATCCGGATTCATTTCGCGGCCTTGGTACAAATTTTCATTCGACCCTTTCAATCTATATACATAAAAATCATATCTGTATAAGACTAATAAAGTCTCTGAAATTGTGTCATTTCATAGGTATGAGGGTGGTCAAGGATGTGTCATGTGAGCTTAAAGGACAAAATGTCACCTGTGTCAGTTTCTTCACATCGTATGCGTTGGGCTAAGGACTTTTCAAAAGACATCTTACAATGCTCAGAACAGTGAGAAAAAATGAGCATGAACTGCCTACTAATATATGAAACAAAGAAAATGTTAACACTTCAAAATCTTTTTTACTATAGGTACTACAGTCGTCTCTTACATTCCAAGGAAGAATAAACAGGTCGTCCTGATAAGCCCAATGCACAAAAATGAGGAAATAAGCAACAGAGAAGACATGAGACCAGAAATTATATTGGACTGCAATGCAAGTAAAGGATTAGTTGACACATTGGATCAGTTTACTGGCATGTACACTTGCAAGAGAAAATTCAACCGCTGGCCAATGATCATGATCACACCAAGCCCCAGTGGTGGAAATGAAAACTGCAAACGCGCCAGATTCAAATTCTGTCCAGCAGGTTGTGACAACAAGACATCAATGAAGTGTTCAAATTGTAACAAACATGTTTGTAACGCTCACGTTGGACACTACTGGGGGCCGAACCGCACAATAACCATGAGTTCGGTGTGGGGCGGCGGTGGGGTGGGTGGACTGCTGTGGCCTGTTGTGGGGTTGTGAACCACTGATGACTACGGCGGGACGAAGCCTCTCCGTCCTTTCTAGATCTCCAGTTTAAAAACACAATACTTTATATTGTAATTTTTGAAACAACATTTGCTATTTTCAGTTTTTGCTGTTACTATTTAACTTATGACACTACAAGGGTGAATGTGGAAGTGAGTGTATCATGTATACGGCATATGAATCTCGAAACTTGTTTATAATTAATGATGGATTAGTCAGTGAATCATCTTGTATAATCGAACAGTGAGTCACATACATGGCATCATACGCTTAACGTAAAGTAACCTGTTTAAAGATTATCCATGCTGATACCATGTCTCTCGACTTCCATGATGCTGTGTTCGACTGTGCTGTAGATTCAGCCGCAGCGTCAGTTCGTCTAAAGTTCTCTATCTGACTGCACGACAGTTCGACCTAGCATCAGTTCAACCTCATCACCGGTAAAGAGGGGCTGAAAGGTGTGGTTCTCACTGAGGTGATACGATATGCGATACGACATGTTGCAATAAAAGTCGCACAATACAGTGGTTATCCATGCGGCACTCGTTTCCCACAGGATCGACACAGCAAGCAAGACACAGCAGGCGGCAATAGCCCCACGCGTGGCTCATCGTTGCCAGCCTCCTCATGGACAATATCTAAATATGTCAGGTATACTCGAGGTTGGAGAGACTGTGGCTCTCCATCCACCACTAAAAAGAATTTCGAAGTGCTATATTTGGTATGCATCATTGTATGTGCTAAAATGCATCAAACATAAACTGGCCAGCGACTTCATTCTTTACTGAAAATTTTGCAAAATTAGAGCTGTGTTAGTGGCAACAGCGAAGTGGCAAAACAGTCATATCCTCTTTCCAAATAGTTTCCTCAAAATCGAATGAGAAAGGTTGCATAGCGGTGTACATATACAAATCCCAAAACAGTGATTTCTAATTTTTTTACGCAAAAAGTAGAAGTTTTACTTAGGGAGCAACTACAGAGCCAGATGTAGCATTGCTTCATTTACCTGAAAGAATTTTTTGAAGCACATCAGATACGTGGGGTAATCAGCGCTCCCTGTTGTGACAAGTGATATGACAGAAAATCGCATTGTGTTACGTCGCTGTCGTCCCAGTGTGAACCAGTATATTTTTAAACACTCCACCAGTGTGGGTTGACTCTGTGTCATATCACGAGTTGCATCACGTATTGTATTGCACATCATATCTCTTCAGTGAGAACATTTCCTTACTCCACACGTGTGGCCTGCTTCCGCACCAGGGGTCGTGACTTGGATTTTATAAGGTGTACCGGAAGAAACATCCCCCACTCTCTCATGGTACTGTACTGTTGACAACTCGCCTTGCCATGCTGAAGTATTATGATGAAATATGGATTACATACTAGTACCTCTCTTTGCTGATCTTTGACCTGGACCCAACAGTTTCGAACGTCTTGTTCTGTGCTTCACCAAAAGTAATTTAGCGATTGTATCTCTTTTTGTGGAATAAAAGATGTAGCGTCCATACAAACAAATGGAAGAAAACGCTGTTATACGCGAACAGCTGCAACATCCAATAAATGCGAAGTTTTGCAATCACAGTCTATACAGATTATGTATCAAATACCACCGTTCCACTCCTATCGCCAAGAGAAAGATGTTTGGCCATTGTATCGCCAATGGATTCACTAACATTTAACCACTTTCATCCTACACCTTCTACATCAGCAACATACGTTTTTTCTCGCTTCGGTTGAGCCAGAACTTGTGATTTACGGACAGCCCATACCCTTGCAGATGGATAACAGTGCTATGCTTATTAACTTCAGCATCTATAAGTAGATGGGATCTCCTTTGCTAGAGCAAGCGTCACTGAAGCGGGTAGCCTGTGGGAATATTCACATTCTCATCAATGTTTAATTAGTGACCGAGACTACATACAAGACAGTGACATGCATACTTCATGTCCTTGAAGTTGACTGATTTGATGCTTCCAATTTTTTCGGACTCGACACTTTCGAAGCTTTTGACTGCACTGTCGAGGATTCAGTGAACGTTGCCTCTGCTTCAGTACCATGTCGGCAATTGGAAAACCAGTGTGATAACTTCAAGGACCTGTTCTCCTTGGGAATAGGGTCTGTGACTGATTACACGATCCATATCACTCTCAAGGGGTCAGCAGCCATAAGTTGGTGCCGAGAATGAGCAATTTGATTTGCTTTACAATCTGAGATCAAGGCAGAACTAGGCCAAATTATCCACCGGTGCGTCCCGCAGTTGGGTTCTCATACTAAGCGGGCCGCGTCTTTTATTATCATCAAGAAAGTCAACAGAAATTTGTGCCGTTGCTGCTATTTAAAGTCCGTAGTCTCTATTTAGTCACGCAGCGACATATACCCGATTCCCAAGCCAAAAGAGCTTTTTGGGAAACTAGCATGGATCGAGGGATTTTCGAAATCCAGCAGATGACTATTTGCAAATTCCTTTCGCCGATGACTGACAGAAGTTGACGGCCATCAAAGTTTAGTTCATGCGTTATCAATATACGACACTGTTTTTCGTGATAATCAGTACGCTAGCATCGTTTCAACGATACCCAAATACTGCGCTCAATCAATTCCTTATTATGTTAACTACATAGCCGATAGAATTGCCTCATGGGTGTTTGAAAAGGATCACCAACGAAACATGAGAGAGGTATTTGTGAAATTAATTAGAGCTGGAATTCGTTGTAACCTAAAAAAGTGTATTTCGTATCAAGATGGATTATTTCATCCATGTTTTGACCAGATCAAGCATCCGTCTGATTGATAAGCATGTGGCACCGAATTCAAACTTACTACTCCTGCCTGATCTTAAAAGACTCGAAATTTTTCTGCAAAACATAAATTACAGTGCAAAGTTTATACCTCAGGCTGCTATCACTGCATATCCACTCAATCAATTACGGGAAAAAGGACCCTGTTCATATGGACTCTAAAGTGACAACACCCCCTCCCCCCCCCCCTCAACCCAGCACATGATGGCTAACTGTATGGCTCGCATTTAAGAGGACAATGCTTCCAGTCCGTCCCCTGCCCCCGCCATCCAGATTTGGGTTTCCGAGATTTCTCTAAATCGCTCCCGGAAAATGCATGGATGGTTCCCTTGAAATGGCATGATCGATTTCGTTCCTCTTCCTTGAAACAGTCCGAGGTTGTGCCCCGTCTCCATTGACCTCGATGTCGACGTGACCTTAAATCCTAATCTCCCTTCCTTCCATCTTTACATTACGCCACGAGCACAGTTTTCTCCCTGAAAGATTAATCACACACAGAATGACCCATCGCCTTCCCATTCAAAACGTTGACAACGACGCAGAGGAGCTATTCGCAGTATTGGCATTTTATGCGGAAAGCTCTGACATTTATCTATAGGGTCTTCAACTTCAATACATTTTAATATGGATCCATATTTCATATTTTTACGGATCATAGCCCTGTGGTAGCTACTTTCAGCCCCAAGAATAAACCATTCAAATGAGCGGCTCTCTCTGCAATGTTGGACGTTGCTACTTAGTACTGACAGTTATCAGATCCATTACGGGGCAATTAATTAGCACCCAAGCACAGATGCAGCGTCGTGACTCCTAACGGAGTCAGACCCAGAATTTGATAGACACTCCAATATATGTTTCTACATCGTCACCACCACCAAACCGTTGATCGACTGTTTTCCATTGATGGCCTCCAAGGTAGCACAGGCTACCTGAAGGATCCTGCTTTGCAGCCAGTATGACAGTGGTTGCTTCAAAGTTGGCCAGCACCTTATAAACATATTTCCATCTCTAAAAATGGTTCAAATGGCTCTGAGCACTATGGGACTCAACATCTTAGGTCATAAGTCCCCTAGAACTTAGAACTACTTAAACCTAACTAACCTAAGGACATCACACACACCCATGCCCGAGGCAGGATTCGAACCTGCGACCGTAGCAGTCCCGCGGTTCCGGACTGCAGCGCCAGAACCGCTAGACCACCGCGGCCGGCATTTCCATCTCTGACATCGCTTATGAGACATTCACAGTATCATTTTCCCAGCAATTCATGACGATGAGTGTTATGTCGTCTTTCTTGAGAACCCCACGGAACATGTCCTGGGTTCGTTTCACCCTTGACGCTGGGGCACTTCCCAGATGAAGAATCTCGCCTGTCGACGAGCCTAGTAGTAAGCCACTAGCGCCGATGTTGGAGCTACGATTATCAAATATGCCGCCTGCACAGAGCAGCAGTCGGCACCACCCCAGAACTTCAATCCTGGCCTACACCTAACCAATGGATCCGTATGGACCTAGCAGTACCGTTTCTCCGTACCATAACGGTCGCTTATGCACTTTCAAATTACATGTATGCCCTTATCTGCAGTCAAATACCACGGAAGCCACCATTTACGCATTGACGGAACGCTTTTCAATAGGAGGCCTCATGGCTACCATGATGTCAGCAGATGACTCTCAGTTCACTTCTCAGTTATTTCGGGAATTCTGACAGAGAAATGACATCGAGCACCTAAAGTCAGCGCCATTCCACCAAGAGCCAAATAGACGAAGAGAGGATGGTGCTGACCTTCAAATCGCAGATGTCCAAAGTCATGCAGAAATCCTTAACAAAACCGAAATTTACCATTTATAGTACCAAAAGATCGACTTTCATAGATGAGGAGAGTCCTCAAGTGGTCCCCTAAATTCACGAGTAGCATATCATCCTTTGCCTCCTCACTCTGTAGCCGCACAGTGTCCAGTGACATACCATTCATCAGCAGCACCCACACCTACTGGTGGGAGTCCTCATCTGGACCAAGTGTTACAGCCACAATCCTGGTTCAGTGCCCACCATTGTCCACAGCCATAAGAGCTGATCAGTATTCATTACCATTATGGAAACTGGAAAACCCCATATGATGCACAACCAGCTACAGCCCCAGAGATGTGCCACATGATTTATAGCCACGGCTATTATGACATCATTGCTCACCCTATCACTAATAAGTTGTTCCCAATCCAGCAGTTTGGACCGACCCTGCATTGTCGAGTGAGCAGTGCTACCACATCGCCATCACCATATCCATTTTGTAAAGACTACCAGCCAGAGATTACAGCCACTCCGAAACCTCATCAGGAGGTGCCCATATCTATATGGCCAGTGCTGGCAGCTCCATGGGTCGCGGCTTCAGCGCCAACGCTGCAGCGTACCAGCCAACGTTACCGTGGAGTCTCCAGCGTTCCCGATAAGCCAGCTGGAAGTGATATCAAATCTGGGACAAGCACCAGAACAGCCTCCTCCAGCAATAGCTGACTTTCCCCTAAGACTTTTCCTCCTCATAAGCCCTAGGAGACAGTGAGTTGATCCCTGCACTGGCCACAGGTACCGCAGTCTTGAACGTTGCCATCATGTCTACCTTATCGTCACAGACTGTGCGCTCCAGAGCTGTGTAGCTTCTAGTCACTGACTGAAGCGGGGAGGAACACTGTATGTGACAGCGCAATAGACTCAAAAGCAGTGCCAGTTCGTCCAAAACGCTGTAGGCCAAATAGACACTACTAGATACCACGCCAGAGCATACAAAGCCCTGGCTACCATGCAATATTCAGCACGTGCTCACTCCTCCCAGCTACGGCATCCGAACTGCCCACATCTGGAGTGGTTGCTTGGCTATTACGAGTAGTATCGAACACACCATTCGCCACTCACAAGTGTGTACTTTGCTGCTGAATACTCGCCTTTCCGTGCCATGTATTACGACGACATTTAGATTACGGATCTGTAACTCTCTTTCTTGGACTTTGACTTAGACACAACAGTTAAAGTCTTCTGTCTGCGTGAGCGATTGCATACCCGTCAGTAGAGTATTAATTGGTTGTATGTGTTTTGTGTGTCTGATACAGTAAAAGCGGTAGCGTGTGATACTTCACGGAAGACATTCGACAATGCTATTAGATCGTCGGAGTCTGGTCTAACTTCTACATATTTCCTCCTATGGGAATATGTTGTTTGTATACCATACCCATATAGAAACATAAGAGAAATTGATTTTTAGGGTCCTAGGAGCCTTTATAATTGTACAAAAGACAACAGGGATATCCAAGAGAACACGGCATATTTTTATTTCACATCTTCAGTGCATGCGTTGAGACTGGCAATCATCAGTTAGAAGATTTACCATGAACATAACTCTCTATTATAAAGTGTAAGATGTTTATGTCAACAAGGTCTTAAATATTCACAGCTGACAATTAGTTCTTTATCTCAAAGTACTCAATTTATGATAGTCTGTCAACGGTATGTATTTGACCCTAAAGGCTTGGGACAGCGTGTAAGTCACATACACAAAATTAACACCCTCGGACTCCTGTAAACCTATTGTTCCAAGTAACTTTGACTCACTACGTACTTCGCCATCATATCTGTTAATGACAGAAAACAGCAACTTTTGTCAGAATATTCTGCTCTTCTGTTATTTATTAGTAGTTTCAGACGACTATTATGCAAAAAAAGTAGTTTTATTTATTTAATATAGACATTTAATTGGCTCATTTTTGCACTGTGTGGCCACACTGTGGATATGGCGGTACACAACTACCAGGATGCTTCTTGCTATGGCTACTTACTTGTAATGTGCGCAGAGACTGTCGCGAGCAGCCGCTACGGTCATATCATTATGCTGGCTTCCCAGGATCATTTTGTATATGATGATTTTGCCGAAATTCTTCGAGATAGTGGTGTTACTGTAAAGAAGAGAGTGGCATTAGCAGTTTGAATTCGTGGTACATGATATGTATTTCACCTACAGTTATTAATATATAAAAACTAAGACAATTTCATAGGCCATTTTTAACAACATCCATAAAACGTAGGACTTAGGATGAAGTGAATTAGTCAGAAATTAATCTACAGATTAGATTTTAGTCCATTCATATGGTAGGTGCCCTCTCACTGGCGAATAACTCATTGGAGCTCCAGTTGTCTCCAATTAATTCCTGCATGTTGGCTGTTAAATACATCCTCAATATGTTGTGGTTGGTACTTCAGCATACACTCGTCAACTCTTTTTCCCCCGGAAACACCACCCACAAAACCACCGCGAAAAAGTACTGCAATAGAGGCTATAGTTGGCTCCCTTTGACTGACATCTTGTAAGATTCTATTGACTGTCTCTTTAACCTTGCAGTATACCGTAGCACACTCACCACACAAAATTGATAAATATTGTAATTTCTGTTCTAAACAGCGCTATATTACCTTGGTTTTTGAATCGGTGTGAGATAGGTTTAGCGAGACAAGTTGCTCTATTGACAAGTGATAGTCTTGCTAACACAGTATTCGGAATCAGAGATTAAATGTATGCCTTTTTGCTTTCGGGCGGACTACTTTACCCACGTATAATAGAAGAGCACCATTCATTTATATGTTTAATCGCTACCATTGAGCACGCCTGATGAACTGCTGAGAGAGGTAGAGCAGTGCGTGGTAGTTCCTAGCGTTCATGGGGGTCAAAGTGACCAATCCTTAGACGAGTTGGTTATACGAATAACCGTTGCCCTAAAAAAGGGGAAAAGCACTCCGAAGAGCGCGGTTTTGACGGCAGGTCAAGCTCATTCTGCAGTAAGTTATCTGTGTAATAATTCGTGTAAGGGGAAAAACAGATTGACAAAAATGATCTCGAAACGGGTCGATTAGTACCGTTTCACACGATAAGACTCTCGTTATGAAGAGTGTCATTAATCGACGCATCAAGCTATCCTTCCCTGATGGTAACGAGCTTTTGGAGTAGGAGCTGTTACGCACGCCCAGTATTATGTTTTTGAGTACCTGTACCCCCTACGGTATACGAAAACAAGGATGCTTCATTTTGTGATTGAAGTTATTTTGAAATATTGGTGGGGAACTGGAACCTGTAGCGTGGTGTCGTTGTTCGGCAACTTGAAATGAGGTTGTAACAGAACAGTGAGGTTTGTTCACATCGATAGAGCACACCTATTTCCTTTTTCACACTTTTAGGTTGACCAGTGGCTGTAAAGTGCCTCATTTGTGTTACCCCCATTCGCGTTGCAATCATGAGGGTTCTACCGCGACGGTGAGAAAAGGTGGGCGTGTTCTAACCGTGTATAGGATTCGGATATTTAGATGCCTCATCCTTCAGTAATCATAACGCTTAATGCGTTTTTTTCAGGTATGTGGTGTTACAGAGAATTTTTATGTAGTTCGTTTTCCTTTAATTATGCCGTGTGTGAAAGTAATAACATTTCCGAGAGGGCACTTTGTTTTGATCCGAACTGCCTGCCACCTCGCGAACTTTTTACTAATTGAAGTAATTATGAGTGTCAGTATTTAAGGTACTGTCAATTCCTTTTGGATCCGAATTGTGGCAAGTTAGGGACTTGAGCATTTTTCCCATGTGGTGTTCGGTGGGGCCTGAGCCTTACGCTCTTCCAGTATACATCTGATACTTGGACCTTAGAGCTTACCTAATAACGTGTTCATTCATAATTACCCACCGAGTTTGGGAATCTTTGTAATAGCTGAATTTTCTTCCTTCCTCATGACCATCACATGCGTTCACGAGTTCTGCAGGCTCGCTTTTGTTCTGAATCTATGTTACCAAATTTTTCCACCTCCTTGTACGAATCTAGATTAACTAATATTTATGGTGAACTTTTATACCGCGGATTAACAAATATTTAGGGTGAACTTCGATACCGCGACTTCCTAATTGTGTGAAATTCACGTAGGGAGAACTATACGTATTCTTATCTCACTATTGACTGCCTGAAGCAGTTTAATAAACGAATAATACGTAGTTTTCATGCTGAATATGTTTATGTGGCTGGCTAAGTTCGTCCAATTCGCTTAACGTCAGGTTTAACGTGTTTTTTAATCTCGGGCATACCCATGAAATGACGACACACTTTTTCTGCTTGGATTATTATCCTCATGTGGTTACATAGTGAATAATTTTACTTTCAGGGTTGAATAACACTTAGACGGTTTTTTGTTCCACTGATTTTTATTTGTATGAACTAGTTTTTATGTTAAAGAACAGTTTTACAGAACAAAAAGTCAAAATACCCGTTTGACAATTACAAAGACAATACCAAAACTAAAGATCGTATGTAAGTGCGTTGAATATTAGTCCAGAATGTTGGGTTCGTAAGAGCACAAGCTCCTTGTAAACAATAGCCAGTAGTTATCTGAAGATGGCCTAATAAGCCGAAAACTGGTTCGTACAAATAAAAATCAGTAGAACAAAAAGCCGCCTAAGTGTTATTCAACTCTCAATACGGAATTGTTCTATCAAGAAGCGACCGAAGAATCCACAAATAAAATATTACTTTGCTCTTTATTGTGTATATGAACAAATTCGTGAGTCATTCCTTGGCGTCGGTCAGTTCTCTGTTTCATATATGCTCCCATCTTTCTCACCACACCATATGATACTGCTCCAGGCCGTAAGCACATAGGTAAATTTAGTGTGTGTTATTTCTTTCGGATGGCCAACGGCCTTGCCGCGGTGGTAACACCGGTTCCCGTCAGGTCAGCGAAGTTAAACGCTGTCAGGCTGGCGTAGCATTTGGATATGTCATTGTCCGAATCTGTCGAGTGCTGCTGGCAAGTGGGATGCACTCAGCCGTTTTGAGGCCAATTGAGGAGCTACTTCATTGAGCAGTAACGCCACCGGCCACGAAAACTGATAATGGCCAAGAGAGTGGTGTGCTGACTGCGTGCCGCACCGTATCCGCATCCGGCGACGCCTAAGGGCTGAGGATGATACGGCCGCCGTTTGGGACCATTGGGCCTTCAAGGCCTGTTTGGACAGTGTTTGTTTTTTATTTATTTTGGATTAATGGACCATGTTTATAAATAATTCTCACTTATAGGGTAAGTGGTCAGTAAGTCAAACTTTCCGGTTTCTTCCTTTAGGTCTTCTGTCATTTTACTTCTGTTTAAATCCCAGATATAGCACCTTCGACGCTGCTCCGTTGTCTTAAGACGTATCAGATAGAGTGATTATGTGGTTCAACGCAAGTGAGGTGGGAGTGAGTGTATGAGTGTCACTTTATTGGTTTTCTCCTCTCTTTCTGACAACAGTTTTAACCATTTTACCCAAATTCGTTTGTATTAATGTGTGTAAGGGCGCTGATAATCTCGTCGTTGAGCGTCCATAAGCCCAAACACACACACACACACACACACACACACACACACACACACACACAGATAAGAGCCTTCTCATGCATAGGGACCACTTAAAATACTTTATGGACTGAAATACCACTGTTTATAGGAAGTGGTTCAAATGGCTCTGAGCACTATGGGACTTAACTTCTGAGGTCATCAGTCCCCTAGAACTTAGAACTACTTAAACCTAACTAACCTAAGGACATCACACACATCCATGCCCGAGGCAGGATTCGAACCTGCGACCGTAGAGGTCGCGCGGTTCCAGACTGTAGCGACCAGAACCGCTCGGCTACACCGGCCGGCATATAGTAAGTGTCCTTCACAAGGTGGGGCAGAAGGCAGATAACGAATGCAAGTAAGAAGTTACTTTCTACTTCATTAATGACAATATTTGATCGTCTTATGCAGGGGTGTGCAAAACTTCGGCTCGCCCGCCATACCCAGGCTCGAGTGCCAAAGCGCTCAGCCTCGCTTCACGTTTTCCCTACCGCCACGCCTCACTGCCTGAGGGTGAAGAGGGGGAAGAATGAAAAACAGTGAACGAGCCACATTTAAATGGCATACAGCTATACTTGTCAACAAGTTTTCAGTACTAATTAATTATTTTTGGCACGTTGAAGATATAATTTTTATCTGGTACAAACTGTCGTCGTATGGACAGAGGCAAACAATTTCACAGAGTTTTGCATTCAAGTTGCCACGTAATCGCGACTCATATAGTTTTATAGTCTATAGAAGGTCTTTCACAGAAATATGTCGATGGAAATTTAGTAGCACTTCTGCAACCTCATTATGGACGCTTGGAAAATCTACCTGAGATAAGCAATGTAGACGGCATGGACAGTTCTAACGTAAAAATATTTGTAATTAAAACTGGAATTACCTTGCAGATCAGTCAGTTACATCTCCACATGTGTGGGTCCCTTTCAACTAAAACGGCAAATGGTCACGAACACAGCTCGAAAACAGATGTAAGATTGACACTGTCCTCGAAACGTTTACAAAACTAATTCATGTAACTCTTGTAAGGCCACAATCAATTCTTCAAATCTGGCGCTTTCTTTCACAACAAAGAGCTTAAGGAACTGAACTGCCTTTGTCAGAATGTGTCCCTTCTACAACACGATTTTATTTTTAAATGCACCCCCATCAAATTAGAAAGAGGTTACCTTGCAATGTCTGACTTTGGGCAATGTGCACTCAAGTCCACTTAATATGCAAAGTCTGCAATAGATACTGGATGTTCTAATTCTCTTTCCTGCACTCTTATTTCATTCATCAATTCAACAATAGCGAGACTCAAGTCGAAAAATCGTTCCAGGCATGCCCCTTGATTTCACCAACGCACTTTGTGGTAATATATGAGGTCTCCATACTCTTCCTCCATTTCAATTGAAAACTGTTGCAACTGAAAATTGCATAAGGGGAGTGACTTCAGAAATTTTACTATTTGTACCAGCAATTTCTTCAAGTGCGCTACGTCTGCAGATTCAGCACCAAGTTCTTGATGTACAGAACAATGAATCCCGTCTGTCGATCGTTATAACTTTTTGCTCTTTCATTCTCATCTAGAAGTTTAAATTCCTTCTGCATGGCACTATAATATGGTTTCATAGGAAATAAGCAGTACCCGCAGCTCATGCGAATGAGAAATCACGTCCCTCTCTTCTGTCACTCCCATTCATTTTAAAGGATTGTGGCTATAGATCGCTAGACTCGCCCTTTTTTGGCAAACAACCACTGGATCTGCGAACGCCCTTCATACCACGAACGAATAGCGAAGGGTAAACACCCTGATATCACTATTTTGTCGAACTCAGAGAGCTGTGCCGACTGCCAAACGCCATACCGCAATGCTACACTACTGACCATTAAAATTGTTACACCACGAAGATGACGTGATACAGACGCGAAATTTAACCGACAGGAAGAAGATGCTGTGATATGCAAATGATTAGCTTTTCAGAGCATTCACACAAGGTTGGCGCCGTTGGCGACACCTACCACGTGCTGACATGAGGAAAGTATCCAACCGATTTCTCATACACAAACAGCAGTTGACCGGCGTTGCCTGATGAAACGTTGTTGTGATGCCTCGTGTAAGGAGGAGAAATACGTACCATCGTCCGCAGCTCGTGGTCGTGCGGCAGCGTTCTCGCTTCCCGCGCCTGGGTTCCCGGGTTCGATTCCCGGCGGGGTCAGGGATTTTCTCTGCCTCGTGATGACTGTGTGTTGTGTGATGTCCTTAGGTTAGTTAGGTTTAAGTAGTTCTAAGTTCTAGGGGACTGATGACCATAGACGTTGAGTCCCATAGTGCTCAGAGCCATTTTTTGCGTACCATCACGTTTCCGACTTTGATAAAGGTCGGATTGTAGCCTATCGCGATTGCGGTCTATCGTATCGCGACATTGCTGCTCGCGTTGGTCGAGATCCAATGTCTGTTAGCAGAATATGGAATCGCTGGGTTCAGGAAGGTAATACGGAATGCCGTGCTGGATCCCAACGGCCTCGTATCACCAGCAGTCGAGATGACAGGCACCTTATCCGCATGGTTGTAACGGATCGTGCAGCCACGTCCCGATCCCTGAGTCAACAGATGGGGACGTTTGCAAGACAACAACCATCTGCATGAACAGTTCGACGACGTTTGCAGCAGCATGGACTATCAGGTCGGCGACAATGGCTGCGGTTACCCTTGACGCTGCATCACAGACAGGAGCGCCTGCGAAGGTGTACTCAACGACGAACCTGGGTGCACGAATGGCAAAACGTCATTTTTTCGGATGAACCCAGGTTCTGTTTACAGCAGGGGCGGGCAGGAATCCTGCACGTGTGCGGTGCACTTGCACGCGTGCGGTTAACAGGTGTTCTGCGTGCACATAGTGGCAAGCTGGTCACCCGCTTATCTCCCCTCCCCAACATACCTTCTGTCCGTTCCTTCCTCTGCAATGCGTTTTGTTTCCTAGCTTGCTTTATTGAATGTAGGAATAAGATTAGTTGTAGTAGTGCTTGAAAGATATCGTGGTTTGAAAGGGTACCTATTACCTACGATACGTTTTATTTAATTATCACAGGTGGAGTGGAACAAAATTTCTACATACAGACAAACGCAAGCAGTTACTTAAATTTTCATCACTGATGTTTGCTCTTAACCGACACTTACTAATTCAGCAAATGGTTTTCCAGCTCTCGCTATATTAAGCTCATACCGCTGGGCTATTATTGTCGTCGTCCTGAAAAATTGAAAACGGTGCTCCATAAAATGTTAAATCAGTTACATGAGAGACATGACGAAAGGAAGTCGCAGATCTCTCGTGACCACAGCAACTACGACAGATTCATCTAGTATCGTCAGATCGCTCTTCTTAAGCTCAGTCAATTTCCTCATCTGCTCAGAATCCGACAATAAATTGTACTCGTCCTTGTGAAATTTGTTATAATGGCCTTCAATACTAAACTTCCGCTGACCAGCGAGAATACTGCCACATATTAAACATTTTGAATTTTCACGTTTTTGCACAAAGAAAAAATGATTCTCCCATTACTTTTTAAAAGATAGCAAATCTCCACTTCTCCGTTTCCTTGTTTCACTCTGCATTTTCCGGTTCTTGAAATACAACGTTGACTACGTAGTGGTCGCTACGCATCAACGTCCGCAGCTTAGCCTGGTACTACACTGCCGCAACCTGCCGGCTGTCGCCACTGCCCCAGTCGAAGATTGCACGCGAGCAGCACACGTGCAGCGCTGTGCGCTCATGAGCCGCGTGCAACGTTTGCCCGCCCCTGGTTTACAGTATCATGATGATCGTATCCGTGATTGGCGAAATCGCGGTGAACGCACGTTGGAAGCGTGTATTCGTCATCGCCATACTGGCGTATCACCCGGCGTGATGGTATGGGGTGCCATTGGTTACACGTCTCGGTCACCTTCTGTTAGCATTAACGGCACTTTGAACAGTGGACGTTACATTTCAGATGTGTTACGACCCGTGGCTCTACCCTTCATTCGATCCTTGCGAAACCCTATATTTCAGCAGGATAATGCACGACCGCATGTTGCAATTCCTGTAGGCCATTTCTGGATACAGAAAATGTTCGACTGCTGCCCTGGCCAGCACATTCTCCAGATCTCTCACCAATTGAAAACGTTTGGTCAATGGTGGCCGAGCAATTGGCTCATCACATTACGCCAGTCACTACTCTTGATGAACTGTGGTATCGTGTTGAAGCTGCATGGGCAGCTGCACCTATACACGCCATCCAAGCTCTTTTTGTCTCCATGCCCAGGCGTATCAAGGCCGTTATTACGGCCAGAGGTGGTTGTTCTGGGTACTGATTTCTCAGGATCTATACACCCAAATTGCGTGAAAATGTAATCACATGTCAGTTCTAGTATAATATATTTTTCCTATGAATACCCGTTCATCATCTGCTTTTCTTCTTGGTGTAGCAATTTTAATGGCCAATAGTGTAAAATGAAATGTCGCGCTGTTGCGGTGCTTTCGAGAAGCACCGAGCAAAGCCGCGTGACAGGCCGGGCCTTGGCCGGCGCATGGCCCGCACACGCTGCACGCGTTAAGTTTGGCACGCCGTGGGCGGACCTGGTCTTATGCATAGAAATTAGCAATCACAGCACAGGAATTATTCTGATCTTAGGCCTTTCAGTTTTTCTGTAATGTGGAATTTTTAATCTAGTACATTGAATATTATGCGTTTCTTATTGCCTTTACCTCATGCTCTACTGTCAAATGACAACATTCCATACACATTATATTAGCAAGATATTCGAATTCTGTACCGCAACGTAATAAGTTCAGAGAACTGATTCAGCAGCCTATAAATTATTACTGGTGACTACTAACAGAAAAACGGTGCCTCTTATCAGGGGCTTTGTAATCTTTATGTTTCAAAGTGAATGTGCGGCAGAATGTCACATCAGCAGAGAGTGAGTCCTGTTTCAGCTAATGTATCATTGGACTTGTAGATAGTACAGCTATTTTTATCTCCACGTCTTTTTTTTAAAGACTCTTAAAACCTAATGAATAAAGATAAGGCTTTAATGCCCCCTCGAAGTCGGAAACTGGAAACAGTTTCGGACTGGAGAATAATGTGGCCGCTCAGAAGAACCTTATCGGCATTCACCTTAAGCCATTTAGGAAAATGAAGGAAATTCTGAAATCTACATGGCCAGACAGGAATCTGAACTACCGCCCTCGCGAGTACGTGTCGAGCAAGTTACCATTACGTCGCCTCGCTCGGTGTCTATTAACAGAGCTGCTGGGCAAAATGGGTACATTAATGCCACAAAAGGTTTTGCAACATGTTCAAAGTATTTTAATTATTACCTGCTCCTGCTGACCCTCTCTCCACTACTTTAGAACAATTTACTTCTGTTTGTCTTTTTACGTCTCTCACCGGTCTGTTTCTTCTTCTCATTAGAATTTCCCACAGAGCTATTTCCTCACTTGTTCTTTCCAGAGACTCTCTATTACGTACTTAACCGCTTCAACTAATTTTCTATATCGTCCATGTACCACCACAGTTTAACTGTCTGTAAATGCTCTTCCCCAGCTTTTCCATGGTCGACGTTTTCCTGTATTGTGGAAGTACACTTCTAAACTTCTCTCCCTGATTCTCGTCGATATCAGACATTAGAATATCTTTCTTGATGAACAGTGAAGTGAGTTCTTATGGGGACAAGGCACGTGTTTTGTTGAACAAGGGCAACAACGAAATCAGCTAAGGTATCGTTGAAGGAGCCACTTCAACACTAGTATGAAATGACGAGGTTTATGGGGAACCTAAATTACGGTGGCAAGATAGAGCTTTAAGAACTTGTTGCTACTGAATAAGAACTCAGCACATTCACAGTTCTATCACCTATACAGGGTTATTACAAATGATTGAAGCGATTTCACAGCTCTACAATAGCTTTATTATTTGAGATATTTTCACAATGCTTTGCACACACATACAAAAACTCAAAAAGTTTTTTTAGGCATTAACAAATGTTCGATATGTGCCCCTTTAGTGATTCGGCAGACATCAAGCCGATAATCAAGTTCCTCCCACACTCGGCGCAGCATGTCCCCATCAATGAGTTCGAAAGCATCGTTGATGCGAGCTCGCAGTTCTGGCACGTTTCTTGGTAGAGGAGGTTTAAACACTGAATCTTTCACATAACCCCACAGAAAGAAATCGCATGGGGTTAAGTCGGGAGAGCGTGGAGGCCATGACATGAATTGTTGATCATGATCTCCACCACGACCGATCCATCGGTTTTCCAATCTCCTGTTTAAGAAATGCTTCTGCTTTAGCCTTTTACGTAAGATTTTCCAAACCGTCGGCTGTGGTACGTTTAGCTCCCTGCTTGCTTTATTCGTCGACTTCCGCGGCTACGCGTGAAACTTGCCCGCATGCGTTCAACCGTTTCTTCGCTCACTGCAGGCCGACCCGTTGATTTCCCCTTACAGAGGCATCCAGAAGCTTTAAGCTGCGCGTACCATCGCCGAATGGAGTTAGCAGTTGGTGGATCTTTGTTGAACTTCGTCCTGAAGTGTCGTTGCACTGTTATGACTGACTGATGTGAGTGCATTTCAAGCACGACATACGCTTTCTCGGATCCTGTCGCCATTTTGTCTCACTGCGCTCTCGAGCGCTCTGGCAGCAGAAACCTGAAGTGTGGCTTCAGCCGAACAAAACTTTATGAGTTTTTCTACGTATCTGTAGTGTATCGTGACCATATGTCAATGAATGGAGCTACAGTGAATTTATGAAATCGCTTCAATCATTTGTAATAGCCCTATAGTTTCGGTGCAGAAAGCTTCTTTCAGTCCCAACTGACTCAGCTGTGTCCCTCGCTGAGATCGTTTAGTGTAAGCTGGCGATGTGAACAGCAATTCTACTCATGTATCGCCCTAATTTTAAAGTTTAGCGTGTCAGTATTTTAACCATACTCTTGACAGAATCTCGAATTTATTATCCCCGGGCCGGCCGAAGTGGCCGAGAGGTTCTACACGCTTCAGTCTGGAACCGCGCGACCGCTTCGGTCGCAGGTTCGAATCCTGCATCGGGCATGGATGTGTGTGATGTCCTTAGGTTAGTTAGAGCTCAGATCCATTTGAACCATTTTTAGAAACTAAGTCGTTGCAAATGTGAATCGAATAAATAAGTAAATTTTCAAAATACAGTATCTCAATGTGAGAAATTGTAATAATTATTATGTACAATATGGAACATAAAGTAGAATTATGCCACCTATTAGGATCACTGAAGAATCCCACATGACTTGTCAGAGGTTGACACATAACAGAGCTGAAAGCTTTATTGATTAGTGTCCTATTCCGGTGCTCTGTCTCATACAAAGATACTATAATTCTATAATGTGCCCATACGAAAGTACAATGGAGTGAGTGAAACAGTGAGGAGTCCAAAATTTAACCTGCATCAAAACTGTGAATAATATCTTAGGAAAGGATTACCACAAAAGGAATTTCACTGTTTTAATTGATAAATATACTGCTGTGATGTGGGCAAGAAACTAAGGCAAGAAATCTCGAAGGCATGGCTACAGCATGATCGAATTTTACGATTGAAACGGAATACCAGTGATGACAAGATATTTCACGCAGCGGTGGGTGAACGATTTGCTGATGCTTCTGTACCATGAACTTCTTTTACCACTCTTCAGGTTTTTCCATGGAACAATCCATAATTTACAAAATCTACATTCCACCTCATGTTATGGTTTTCTTAAAATACCTAAAAATAATTTATCGGTTTCAAAGTCTTATAATTCCGAAACATTACTAAGTCCTGGAAATCACAAGAAGACGAACGATTAGGGATTCAATGGTCGTTCGGCATCAGATTTGCACTTAAATTTAAAACTGAAAGTGGACTCGAAGCTCCATACCTCCACCACCCATGTCATCACAAGCCACGCTCTCCTTGTCAATGACATCGTCATCATATGGCATCACCCCTCCGTTTAATGACCTCATCATGCATCCCCATCCCTCTTCCTCTTCTTTCCCTTTCCTCTCCCAATCTTCTGTCCCTTCACCGTCCCCTCTGCATACAACCACAGTGCAATACATTAGAGAATATTGAAATGAAGCAACCGATTTCAATGTAGTTCTCAAATTACGTATACTTTATCTGAATTCCGTAAAAGTGGCGCAATGTTCGAAGAAGAACAGTATTTCCATATCAAATAGCATCTTACCATCACTTGAATTGGTAGCATCATCAAAAAAACTGTGTAAGCTTCGCCTGACTTTTATTAGAAAAATCGTCGGTAGCTCAGTACTTCAAAACAAAAGAATACATGAGCAACGTGATCTAATTTCCGTAAACTGGCACCGCTTATCAAACACACACACACACACACACACAACTCTCTGTGTTTCATATGTAACTTACAAAATGTTTATGCCAGATACTGTGCACTTATACTGTAACCAGAGCAACTTGTCATAGTTTCATTTAACATCGATAAATTATTACCGTTCTGCTACATCATGAAGGGCAATTTGTCACAGTCCTGCTGTAACTTGGGACAATTTGTTACAGTTTCACTCCAAAAAGAACAATTTGTTACAGTTATGCTGTGTTTTGGACATTTTCTTAGAGTGTACTGTAACATGAATGTTACAGTTTTGTTACAATGTTCGCAATGTGTTACAGTTTCACTGGCATATAAAGCACATTTCGTTAAGGTTTTGTTGTAACACGCCAATTTCTTACAGTTTTGTTGTAACATGGAAGACAATTTTTGGCAGTTTCATTGTAGTATGAGTCAATTTATTACAGTTTTCTGCAACACAGGTCAGTTTGGTACACTTTTTCTATAACACAGAAGGCAATTTGTTACAGTTTCTCTATAAAATGGGTGAGTGTACTACAGTTTTGCTGTAAAATGCGCCAGTTTATTATAGTTTTGCTGTAACATGGGTCAAATTGGTAGTTTGCTTTAACTGCAGTGTCACAGCTCTCCATACTTTCATCTTTGTCTATTCACAATCTACCGTGTTGAGTAAATTTACAGCGCAGATGAACAACCTGTCAAGCACAATATACCATGGTAACTTCCACTTGTGAAATATGGTGATATGACAGTGATGAACAGGAGAATAGACACGGCTAACAACATTCCATAATTTGCAGCTGATTGTTTATAGTGAGTCTACCACTTCCACTACCAATCACTTTGTTATTTTGCCGCGCGGGAATAGCAGAGAGATCTGAGACGCTGCAGTCATCGACTGTGCCGCTGGTCCCAGCGGAGTTTCGAGTCCTCCCTCGGGCATGGGTGTGCGTTAGTCCTTAGGATAATTTAGGTTAAGTAGTGTGTAAGCTTAAGGACTGATGACCTTAACAGTCAAACCCCATAAGATTTAACACACATTTAGTTAGTTTTATTTATTTTGATACAATTGTAGGCCACCACTCATCTGACAGCCACCTAGGAAGGTCTGTAGCTGTATAAGCATTCGAGAGTGGAAGGCTTGCTGATAGCAAGCAGGTCACCACCATTTCCTAAATTAGTTAAATAACATCCTGACGTTAGCACAGGAGAAGAGCTATCCCAGTCATGTTTGATCCTCTAGTACTGATCATGCAAGCAAAGATTTGGGAGAATTGCTCATTTTGCACACACTTACTTATAATAGCACATATCAGGATGGAGATAATGACCCACCTGTGGCCCAAATATATGATTTATGTAATTTGAAAAACCTTGACGACATATGCCTAGTGGCTTAACGACACAGGTCAAGAGCACTGGCCAGGATATTATGTTTAAGTGTTTTCCCGCAACTGGGCAGGTAAATACTGGACTGATATCCTTGTTCTACATCAGGTACATTTTATGCAAACGCTTAAAAAATATTCTCAACTGTTTAATATGACATTTACTCGAGGCACAGACAGACTAAGTCCACAAACTCCTTTTAGGTGGAGGGGGAGGACGAGTGGTGGTGTCAGGAAAGGCACCTTTCCACCAGTCCCCATCCCGCATTACCAAAACCCTTATCAACCACTGACACTACAGAGACATGGGAAAAGGGAAAGAAGAAGAAGACTGTTTCACATACTAACGTATATCCATGGTGTCTTTGCTAATTTTCTCAAATGTTTCAGCAGAAATTTGGAACTTCGTTTCTACAGTGTGTAGATGGAGTCGGCCCAAACAAATATTGCTCATCATAAGTTCCATGCGAAGTTCAGTGTCAGCAGAAAGCGTCAGTTTGGTTCCCGTTATAGACAAAGTAATTTTTAAAGAGAAATTTTGCGTGCCCATTCGATACAGGTGCCACAACTAAGTATAGTGTGATATTCAGTTGATTGAAATGTATTAACAGGGTCGCTAAAACACAAAGAATAACCACTACTCCAAATGCAACTCATATGTAGCACTGGTCCATGCTGACTGCTACTGTCATGCAGCAGCGCTACTCAGGGGCTACTGCAGTACTGGTTATTCTTCGTATTTTTCTGTCTTAGTTAATAGGTATTGGTAAAACGAATATCGCTCTAGACTAATTTGGGATCGCTGTATCGAATGGGCCCATAAAATCCAGGTATAAAAATAATTTTGTTTGTAACAGGAAACAAATTGTTGCTTTCCATTGACCTGGACGTTGCATTAAAATGCGAAGAGCAGAATTTGTTTTGGCTGAATCCATCTACTCATTGGAGAAAATAAATTACATGTATCTGAGTAAACACCAGAGTGAATGCTCCTGACGACTCTGACAGACACCCAGTGTAGTGGACATCTGACTATGTTATGCAACTAGTATTACGTGTGTTAAAATTATTGTGCCATTGGGCACAATAAAGATACTCACGCTGAAAAATGCATTGTACAACTGGTGCATCATAATATCCATGCTGACATCGTAATACAGTTGCAATATGGCTTTACAAAGCTTAAACTTTGGTTATCAGTAAGGAAGGCCCCAAAACCCAATATTTGCAACAATGGTGACGTTTGGCGCCATTTTTAACCATTTATTTTGATGTTTATCCGTAACCGAATATAAAATAATGGTGAATGTGTTATATATTGAATATTTTTACTATTAGTTACGGCATAAAAACTTGCCAGAGTCATATGCAGTTCCCTGTTGTGTATTTGCCCTGTGAAGGTAACATGGGAAATTATGAAAAGAAGGGATAGGGAGTTATATTAGTAATTCTGTAGGACGAGTTTGCGTAGATTCAACTTTTAAAGATTGAATATGTGCTGGAATAAGAGCCAGTTGTAATGGGCTTAAAGGTTCCAAGCAATTTCTCGTTGCATGTCTCCGATTTCTCACTGAAAGAGTGTGCGAGCTGTTTCGGCCTGTTACGAAAGTTCTCAGTAGTTCATAAATTCCTATTGCCCCAATCGAGTGACGTAAAAACATCGAGAATATGCCGCTATCACTGTCTGATGACACCGGTAAATGGTATTTAACCAGTACCACTGACTGACTCTTAAAAAGCTGGATACTTTTCCAGTTTTTAGTATCAGGTGGGCATTGAAAGAAATTATGAAATTAAGCTTTAACTTTAATACAAGTAAAAGGATTTACTTGGCAACGTAAAATTACCAAAAATGATTGCAAACAAAGAAGCTATGTTAAATGTTGATTCAAAGAACGATGATTATTGCACTTGGCGGTCGAATATAGCTAGTTTGTACCAAAGTAATGTGTTTCATATGGTTCCATTGCAAGTCTAGAAAAATCATAATTGTAACTAACATGTGAATCTCTTTATGCTGTCTGTTGCAAACACAGAAATGTGCCAATTTCAGTACATAAAATCAACCTTTCAAGGTTATCACGTAGTTGCATTACTGCTCATCATCATTCAGTTGAACTCTGTGAGATCCTATTTATGATATTTCCATTCTAAAGAGATGTTGGCTGTACATTTAGTTTATACTTCGCAATTAAAACCAGTCACAATTAGCATGCTCAAAGTGGAGTAAAAGGTTGCAAAATGTGACTCGTATAATAAACAGTTAACGCACAATTTGTTATGGTTGTAAATATGTAATGCTTGATGCAAGCAGATGTTAGTAAAAACATTCATAAGCATACCCATTATAGTATTGAATTTCTTGTGCACTACGATCATAGTAACAAAAATTTATATTTTCAATTTTACCAAGGAGCAGATTGCACAGAACAGTTTAGTAAACAGCAGCATCGGCTTGCAGAGCGCATACAGAATTACGTTTTGCTGAACAATCAGATGATTATTAGAGCAAAAGAGGAAAGACGTTCTGTATTGGGGAAATTTCTCGCATCTGCAAGAAACTGTTCAAGCACATTGAAGTAAAACACAGAGATCTCTGCCATTTTATTTGCAGATTTCGTATTGCTGCACATGACTAATGCAATTTAAATTACTTACTAATTTTTACACTGTATGTTGTGTTTCACAGTCTGACAAATTACGATGCACATTTTATCGTTATGGACCTATTTGACCGATTGGAGGAAAACGACTAAAATAAAGCCAAGCTACGCTTCTGTGATTGTACAAACACAGGAAAAAAGTATTCACTACATCTATTGCACTGGGCTATCGTAACAATATAAAATTTCGGTTTTCACTAAATCTGTTGCAGTGGGCTACCGTAACAACATAAAACTTCGGTTTATAGATTCTGTCGACATTCTGGTGTGCTCTGTATAAAAATATGTCTGAGGAGTTGGAAATAACAAGAGAGTATTTCCCCTTCAGCGAACAGTTTAATTTGATCAATAAAAACGCATGTTACCTGATTAGCATATAACTGATGAATCCGTTTTATGGTAACAAAATGTACCGCTCAATGAAGCATTCAAAAACTTGTTTATTGGTGAAACAACCGTCAAGGAATTGGATTTCCCAAGAGAATCCAAAGTGTGGACTTTCTCTGAATGCAATACATTAGGAAATTACTGCAACATATATTTGAAAATGGATGTCTTGCTTGTAGCTGATGTGTCTGGAAATTTTCACACTTTCCGTTTTAAGACATATGAGCAAGATCTGTGCTATTATGTGACCTTATCCAGCTCGACGGGAGTTGCATCGCTAAACACTACTATTGTATAACTGCAACGTATTACGGTCCTAGAAAATTTACAGTTTGTTAAGTGTGAGATCACAGGTTTGATTGTCCAAATTTAAATCGTCGAGTGGCACACTACATATCAGATTAAAGAGTGGAAATGAATTGGAACCAAAGGTAAGCCCTACTTTGTGTCACATGGTTTTAGAATAAATCCATCTGGTGGTCATCCTGTAAACTAACCTCATCCGTTTTTTGTGTTTTAAAAGGGTACAAAATGGGATGCAGAAGATTTGGTAAAGGTAAAACAGGTTGCTGCTGGATATTTATCGATTGCAAAGGCAGCTGAATTTTTAAAATTACCTCATAGCACACGGAAAATCAGATTAATCGTAACCAAGCTTTAGAAGGAAATGTGTGCATCATGAGACTCCAATCAGCAAAATAACTCTAAAAATGACGGAATGCTGTAGTCGAGCAGCCATACACATTTCTCTAGTCAGTGCTAAGCGACTCTATAGATAATGAAACGAGCGACGCCACTTTACAGTGGTTGACTGGAAACAAGTGTTTTGGAATAGTGAAAGATACTTAGTAACAGTGTGGTATGGAGGTGATGGAGTAATGGAATGGAGCTGCTTCTCGTGGTTAGGGCGTGGTCTCCTTATTTCATTAATAAAAAGCTTAATGCGGTAGGATATGAAGGCTTTTACAGCATTGCGTATTGCATACAGTACAGGAACAGTTCGGAGATGATGATTGCTTTTGTCAACAGGACAATACTCCCTAAGACAAAGTTGCATCTGTGAGACCATGTGAAACGTCCCCTTTGAACAATTATACAAGACTGTGCTTAAACTGACATACAATATTTTTAGAGCAACGCAATATGACTTTCAAAAATCCCTACAAAAGAATGGCCCTGACTAACATTAAACTATACCTTTCAGAAATCACTTACCTCACAAAAATCTTCATTACTCGAACTACTGCAATACAGCGAGCGCCACTACTGCCAGCTAAATAAAAGATTAAAACTACGGAAGGCACGAACTACTGATAGGGATAGTTAGCAAATGAAAGATATTAATAGAGAACAAACAATGTATTTACCTTAATAGTCATAATATATGTAGCAGTTCATGACAAATTACAAAACTCCGCCATCTCTCTCCCCACATCCACCACTGCTGGCGGCTCACCTCCAACTGCGCAACGCTACGCGCTGTTCACATCCAGCTGCCGCTGCCCAACACTACAATGGCAGACAACAATGCAAACTAGACACAGTCTGCACACAGCACAGCCAGTGATTTTTATACAGAGGTGGCGTTACCAATAAAAAAACCTAAACAGCCCACTTACACATGGTTTGTGTGCAATAACATTCCTGAAATGGACTGATGTACCCCGAGTCCCAACCTGAACCAGATGGAGCCCTCTGGAATGAGTTGAAACGCCAGCTTCACTCCATTAATGAGCATCAATCGTTGGATTCGGCCATTGGAGAAGAGTGAACTGCCATTTCTCCATAGACATTCAGATGTTTCACCACTAAAAGTCTTCCCAGTGTAATTCAAGCCGTCATAAAGGCTAAAGGCAGACACATCCCATATTAATTTTACAGTGTTGCAATTTTTCGGAAGTAGCAATTTGCTATAATATGAAACAGTCGAAACTCACAGGCAGTAATTCACAAAATAATGGAATAATGCCCGTTCAATAGTATTATTCCTCAAAGTTTACGATCATTCAGTTGCAGAACTTTCCAGGGAACTTGCAAAATTTTTGTGTGGAAGTGCTTCACTTTATCATCTGTGCACGTACCACAAGGGCAATGTCTAGAGATAGCCTCCAGATGGGCGCATTATCTTCTTACGGCAGGCTTCGGGCTACTGGTTTTGTTCTGCTGTGTCTTAGTATGCACGATTGTATTGAATCATTAAGCACGCTGTAAATAACTGAAAATAGAATCTTAACCCAAAATCTGTGTCCTACAGAGATGTGAGGTCTGCTTAGCTGCCTCTCGCTGTTGTAGGGAAGTGGGCATGGCTAGTCAAGTCATAGATACGGGTAAAAAGGGCATTATATCTCGTGCATATAAGAGGAGGTATGGTATTTGCTATCTTGGATTTTGATGTCAATGATATGGATCACCCGGTGTAAGCAAATTAAAACTTTATGACTTGTGAACAAAGTGAGCCAGAAGTCCCGTAGATGTCGTACTCCCACGTTCCAAGAGAAATTTTCAAAGGTGATGTTGCTCTGAAACCTAATCAAATGGCAAATTTATCGACATTTAAATTTCGTTAGTATTATAGTCTTTCAAGATGAAAACTGAGTTACCAGGGGGGTGAAATGCACAGAGTAAAGCACGAAACCTGTATTTGCCTTTCAGCATTTAAGAATTTGGCTGTTCCTTAATGCTTTTTCTGAGTAAAAAAATCTTGAACTTCTAGAGCAAGCGTCAAACATCCCTATAAAAACGTTAGGCAATACAGCTCCATTCACTTTAATTCCATTCACCTCATTTCCTCAAATCATCTTGTTGCTTTATGAATGTCTATCCACTTAAAGAAGAATACATGAGATAGCAATTCTCGTTCGCTTGCAGTCAAACGTATAAGACAATGTGTGAAGGTTAAACCACTCTCATGTATTTTTGAAGCCATAAACTGCTGAGCAAGTTGATGAAATGAGGAAACTAGAGGCATATTTTACATGTGGCAGATATTCTCTCCAATTTTTCTCAGTCTCTTCTTGTCATAAAATTACTGGACAAATGTTCAAATTGTGTATGTTACAGCAGGTCGGAAAATAAAAATGAAAGTCATACGAAAGAACAACTAAAATAATAGTTTTTACATCCTTACACAGTATCTGTTAATGTAAAAACATAAGTGGTTCAAATTGGGTTTAATGCGTCGAGCGGCAGATAAACACCATTAAAGTTCATTTAAAACTGGACTTTCTGTCCACAAACGACTGTGGTGTATGGAGTAAGTTGTGCGTTATGAATGTATTTGTTTTTCTGCATGTGGAAATAATTCTGTCCGACAGCGTAGTTTAATGTTAAGTGTAGTTTAAGTATAAGTAAATGTACTTTAAATGTCTCAATTTGCCACTCAAAAGTTCTTCAATGTGGTGAGGAGCTATCTACACTGTTTTATGTTCTTATTATTCCGTTCCAGATTCACCATTGTTTCAAAATAGGTACTTGACGTTCAGGAGATTAAATTCACATGAATAATCACAAAAGACTACGATCAATCCTACAAAATTGATTATACAGCCTCGTGCCCAAAGCCAGCATCCAGTCCATCAATATCATTTAGTTTCGTCTTGTTAGGAACAGCTCCATGGCGAAACTGAAAACATATCTGCAACGAATGTAATACTACAGAAAGGCCATTTTGTATTTGATCTGTAAAGCTGCTTTACATGAAACTCAATGTGTTGCTATTGGCGCAGTTCTCTGCCCTCTGCCCCCATTTCCCAACCCATCCTCCCCCCATCACCAGGCTCCACCAAAGTTGAGAACAAGGTTAACCCGGTCGTCACGTAACTTAATTACAAGTAGGAACGACCCCTGACTGCGCCGGCCCAGTAGGACAAAGTTGCTCCGCTATAGGTGTGCCGCAGGGAAGAATATCGTTACGGTCGTCAGGGGAAAATTACCGTATGCAAAGGCTGCTCAGTGTGAAAGTACGCTTTCGTTGTCTTCACTGATGTTCAGTTAACATCTTGCACAATATGCTGTAGTTATACTTACTCTTTAAATCTTGCTGAAACCACACGAGCAAATCTTTAACAGCAAATAAGGTAGGTATTAAGTATATTGTAGTTGTCTCTATATTTTAGTTGTCTCTTTATATTCAGTATCGTTCTTTTTTTCTAAAAAAAGTATTTTCCAGCCATAAATCTGCAGTCTTTAACAGGTCACCATTCAATGCTCTTTTTAAACTTAGAAAAGACGGAAAAGAACAACCTTGTCAGGTGCTTTGTAAATGCTCGGTATGCATTTCTATGTTATCCATCTGCTCGACGTGAAGTGAATTTATGAGTTCATCGTAAATCCTAAAAATTACACAATAAGCGCAAATGTCAAATGTTTTTATATTATTTCTCATTTATACGTTTTTCACATTTTGAGTAGAACAGTAACAGCGATGATGCTGCACACCGACGGCAGTACTTTTTAATAAATAATATATTAAGTTTCCAAGTGGTTGTTCACTGGTGAAGCATGGAAGAAACCATTGCTTGATTGTCTTTGTGTGACCTCTGATCAGTCATATTTAATTCTCCCGATTTTTGCGAGGTCGATGCAAAGGAAGTTGAAGCATATTCGTGGTTCCCACTCGGGAAAGAGGTTCTAGAAGTTTTCTAAGAAAATTCGTTTGAATTACACAGCGGATTTCATAGTGTCTGGAGGAAAACATAATCACAATTTCTGTTATATTCTCTCAGCACTGAAACAAAGCAAAAGACAATTCGCAACACCACATTTGCACACGCTCAACTTCCCTTTTAATGTCACACACATGAGAAACATACCGCTGTGAACGTTACCAGTCTTCTGTATCATTATTAAGGTGCTATCTCACAGTAACTCAGAAATAAAACTTTCCATTTGCTTCATTTACAACTAAGCGTATGTTTTCATTCCACGTCCTGTCTCTACATAACATGGCATGCCTAACTTCAAGTGCGTTTTATCTATGGTGTACACAATGGCTGTTATAGCATTATATAACTTAAATAATAATCTTCATCAAATGTATCGCCAAGCCACCTTTGATAAGCACGTTACTTTCACAGGGTATAAGTCATACTTATGGCGACTTCGCTCTATTTGTAGTATTTCTAATTTGCGTACGTACCGAAAGGAAGATATACACGACTGATTGGTTTTATTGCATGTAGATCCTATATCATATGATTTCTAATATCAAGTTTACGGTATTATACACAAGCTTTGTTGATGCGTATTTATGATACCCATACCTATGTGTCTTAAGTCGCAAACGGGTGAAAGTTCGATCGCCAACCCTCCAATCCTTACTGTTCATTGTTTTGGCACGGAAAGGACGACTAAGCATAAACTGTGAAGTTTTTGAACATCCTCGTTATAACTCTGTCCTTGCGTAATGGGGCTTTCCTTTTATTCCACGAGTAAAAACTGCGGAAATGGTCGACGCTTCTCCTGCAGTCGTGGGACAATGAATAAGGCGAGCTTCCAGAAGACATTTAACAAGTCATTCCGTTGACCTCTTTCGAATGATGAGCAAACATATTGCTTGAAGTTGTAATTATTTTGAGAAAGTATCCATATCGCAAAGCTTCCCTTGCACTCTGCATATTACGTACTAGCATTACTTACATTAAACGACATTCACATTTCCGTACGTTATTCTTGTCCCCCTTGTTGCCTAATACTTGCGTGAAACTTCAGTTGAACAATGTTTTAATAGAGACATACGCGCTTACAAATGCATTAGTCTATGTGCTTTCTTTTATGTTTACATAATCGTTTCTTTAACAAGCCCGTTGTTTCATATTTCCGATGAGAGTTTAAAGGTGAGAAATATGATACACAATATTCGTACGTGAAGTTGCCCGTTATTTTCCAAAACTTCTAATTGTGCCAGCAATCACATTGCACAATGAACTACAGCAATACGTTTGAAGACAAAATTTTAGACAAAACGCTTTCAACAATTTCAGTTACTTTTTTGGTAGTTTGAGTACACAAAAACTAATGACTTATGGGAGATAGGTTGTTCTTCGGTGAAACAAAGACAGGTGCTCTGTAGTCATGGAAAACGCATTGTGTCGCTGAGGCTTGCAAGCACACAATCCTCGAAATACTACGCAGTCTTTCACGTAATTTGAGTTAAATATCGACGAGTATTCGATGGAGGAAAACCTGCTATACTACTATAAAGAGCTCAAATGCTCTTTACAGTTGTGTGGGGGACATTCAAGAGAATTTAAAGGAACTACTTCATTGCAGAATGA
Organism: Schistocerca americana; assembly: GCF_021461395.2. Classification (NCBI taxonomy): domain Eukaryota; kingdom Metazoa; phylum Arthropoda; class Insecta; order Orthoptera; family Acrididae; genus Schistocerca; species Schistocerca americana. Next base: position 469,387,428 of record NC_060130.1, on the reverse strand, counting down.
GCGTCTGCAGGCCTGACTAGGAAGGAATCTAGAGATACGCCGAAGATTCAGTTGGGATTACAGCAACCGCTAGCCAGTATCCATCTTTCCGACGCTAAAGAGGCATAACTGAAGCTAGTAGTTCGATTTAGAACTACATACTATGTGCGAGAGAAGGTACGTGATGATATAGATCATTAAATTATTTCTACTGCCTTGGCCTTCCGTTCGCCTAGCGTGCGCAAGAGAAACTAATTTATCTATTTTTCTTTCATTTTACTTCATTAAGCAATATGAACGTTTATGGAAGTGATACGTTCCTTGAATCGTACTGAAACGAGGACTGTCTTAATTCCCATTTGCACGGTTCCTTTCTTGTAACGTGTTTCGTTAGAGTTTGCTAAACATTTCTGGGACACTGTCCAACTAAGACAACACGTGACGAAATGTGTAACTCTTCTTTGAATCTTTCGTATACTAACTGGTAAGTATTCCACACCGCTGAACAGCAGTCACCGAACTGTCGAACAAGGGCTTTGCTGCCGAGTCACTGTAAGACCGGCGATCGTGTAGTCAAACGATATCTGGCCCTCTCTTTCTAAAGCGCATTATATAACACTAACCTATGCTTCCAGCTGCCAATCGTTGCAGCAAGCATCCTCAAGTCTTTCCCACTCCATAACAATTTCACAACTTATGACCTCCCTGTACACAACTGCTTCGTCTGTGAATAGGTTTAAAGGGCTAGAAGGTCGTCCATTTCATTAAAATATAGCGTACGCATGCTACCGGTTCTACTACACTTACTTGAAATACATCAGACGTTACGCTCTCTGAATTTCATTTACAGGAATAATGAAGTTTAAAAATGCACTCTGCCTTTGACAGAGCTGAATTAGGCATTTGTGCTGACACGTGACTCCTGTTCTGCTTTAAAGCGTATTGTGGTACCTCATGAAGAGAAGTTAAAGAAAGTCACAGTGTTCTTATTTATTACTGCCAATTCTACTTATATTATCGGCAAGTCACAGTCAACTGTAAGGAAGTGGATACTTCGTACAAATATCAACGATCTTCCGTCCTATTTCGTTTGCATATTAAACAAGGGAAATTTATCGGTGTGTGTAACTCGGCATGTGCATTTATCTTAGGAGAGATAAATGCAACTAGCAGAGTTATCACACATTTTTCTCGAATACCAGTTCTCTAAATTGACCTGAAAGTGTTTTGTAAGAGCAACGTCGCCTTTTTTCTCAAGATTCTCACTAAGTTCCTTGAGAAATTCTTTTGCGGTTTTGTATGGATTGTGCAAACGCTGCTATGATTCTGGCAGTGGGTAGTTTAATTTGTTCCAACTATATTGCCTGCTTAATATGGACTCCCAATTGTGGACCATTATTCTGCAACCGATCACACTAGCGTCTTATGCGTGTTTCCCTTTAAGCATACAGTTTGCTTTCCTGTAACCTTCCCACAAATCTAAGCCTTCCATTCGTCCGCAAGCCCATGAATTTTACATATTTTTCACATTCCATGTTGCTTCTTACTATCACATAAAAATCTTTAAACTTGTAATTGAAAACTGCAGTGTTTTTTCTCTTTGTTGTTAACATTACCCATATACAAAAAAAGTTGTCATTCATTACACAAGGTCAGCGAATAATGTGAAAGTGCTGCTGACCCTATCTGAGAAATTGTTTACGTATATGGAGAATATTAATGATTCACTTACACCTCCTTGAGGCCACACTGTGTTACTTCGATTCTGTTTAACATTCAACGTCCAGTATAATGTACTGGATTTTAATAGCGAAAATTCTTTCAGGCAGTCGGCTGAAACAATACTCATGTCGCTACATGTGTTGTTATGCAACGTTGTGGTATGATGTGCTACGCCCTAGGAAGACGAAACTACGTGTTATCTGCATCTACACCTTTCCTGATACCAAATGTGAAAAAGCGATCTGCAAACATGAAACAAATTATTTATTAACAGATTTTAAAAATTATGTACGTCAGGGATACGCGAAACAAGATTCTTATATCGATGTTTGCCGATTCGCAACTACAAACTTTTACGAATGTGTTGAAATTTAACATCAGGTCCATTACGAGCCCGGTGCTGGTTGCACACATTTCACGTTGCCATAGTCATTTTTATGAATTACAAGAGAAAAAGTGAAGGAGTCTTTGAGGTTAATTACTGACGGCTGAAAAACTTTTCTTGTAATCCGTATGAGACTTCAACTCAATGGAAAGACAGGAAATACCTAATGTTTTCAGATATACAAAACTTTACATAGTCGATTGTTTATCGGATTTCCTAAGGTAGCAGATGAAACTGTATGTACTCTAAGGGAAACAACGATGCACCATGAAGGAATTATCAGAATGGGATGGTATTCGGTAGATGTAACGAGTACACTAAGATAAGAAAGACGTACCACGAAGGGATTAGCCGAATGGGATGGAAATCGGAAGATTTAATGTACATGTCCAGACAAATAAATGATTACCATTTCAGAACAATTTAGTGATTTATTCAAGAGAAAGAGCGCCACAAACTGAGCAAGTCAATAAAGCGTTGGTCTACCTCTGGCCTTTATATGGTAGAAGCAGTTATTCGTCTAGGCACTGACTGATACAGTTGTTGGATGTCCTGCTGACGGTGACAGATTCTGTCCAATCGTCGCCTTAGGTCATCAAAACCTCAAGCTTATTGGAGGGACCAGCCTGTAACGCTCCAAACTTTCTCAACTGGGGAGAGATCCGGCGGACCTTACTGGACAATGTAGAGTCTCACGAGGACGAAGAAAAGCAGTAGAAACTCTCACCGTTTGCGGCCGGGCAATATCTTCTTGTATGTACGCCCAGGATGGCTTGCAATAAAGGGCCATAAACGGGGCGAACAATACCGTCGTTGTACCGCAGTGCTATAGCTGTAAGAGTGCCACTGATGACAACCAAAGTGGTCCTGCTACGCTATGAAATAGACCTCAGACTAACAATCCTGGATGTTCGGCCGTATGGCGGGCGACATTCACGATGGAATCCCACAGCAGTCTGGAGCGTCTCCAGACACATTTTCGCTGGTCATCGGGGCTCAATTCGAAGCAGGACTTATTAGTGAAGACATTTCTACTTCAGCTAATGAGATTCCAGGCCGAAGACGTGTCTGGAGACGCTCTGGACAGCGGTGGTATATCAACCTGACTGTCGTACGACTCCACAACCAGGTGTAATGGCCTGGAGTGCCATTTCTTTTCGTAGGAGGACCCCTGTGGTTGTCATCTGCGGTGCCCTTACAGGACAACGGTATGTCGCCTATATTCTACATCCTGTTTTGTTGCCCTTCGTGAAAAACCATGCTCGGCTTACATTTCAACAAATTAATGCCCACCCGCACACAGAGAGTTTCAACTGTTTGTCTCCGTGCTTGCCAACCCCTACCTTGGCCAACAAGGTCGCTGGATCTCTCCCCAGTTGAGCACGTTTGTAGCATTATGAGAAGGGCCCTCCGACCAGCTCTGTATTTTTAAATCTAAAGCACCTTTTGGACTGAATCTGGCACAATATTCCGCAGGCGGACATACAAAAAGTCTGCTAGTCAGTGTCAAGGCGAGTAACTTCTTGCATAAGGGCCAGAGATGGACCAACCAGTTATTGACTAGCTGAATTTGTAAAGCTGATTCTCTTGAATAAAACATCCAATTTTTCTGTAATTGTAATTGTTTGTTTGTCTGCTTATATACACTTTAAGACAAAGAGAAAGAAACACCATGAATTAATTGTCCGAATGGGACGGAAATTGGTATATTTTATGTACATGCACAGTCAAGGAATCCTAACTGAATATTTTTGATGTAGGAGAACTTAGTGAAGTTTTTAACCTCAGCAAGGAAAATGAAAATGGAACTACTATTTTAATCCATGATAGTGTTCCATACAATAATATAAGACGTCTTATAAGTGAAAGACAAATTACTGTCAATCCTCTTGGTTTGCAGGTTGTGAATATATACGTACCACTGAGAAGACAACCTAAAACGCCAAGCAAACTTCTTCAAGACCGAAATTTTCGCATAGTTTAACAATCATGTAAGCTGTTTAGTTCTCGGAGGAGTCAGCTGTGTTCTGTGAAGGAAACACATGACTCAAGTCACGTTACATTACATTAATACTACTTACATAGATCATGAATACGACGTTTCGTAATGATGTGGAAAGTATCAGTTTAACACAAGTGTTCTTTACACGATACAACCTTTTTTGTGTTACTACTAGTTCACATTAAAAATTCAATTGTTCAGTTGAAAGAGTTGTCATTTGCAAATTCTTTTAATTTTTTTTTAAATGCTGGTTGGCTACCTGTCAGTTTTTTAATGCTATTTGGTAAATGACCAAATATTTCTGAGGCAGCGTAGTGCACCACTTTCTGTGCCAAAATCTGATTTAATCCAGAATAGGGAAGAACATTCTTCCCTCCAGTGTTGTACATATGCACTTTGCTGTTATTTTTGAATTGGGGTGGGTTATTAATAACAAATTTCGTAAGTGAATATACGTATTGCGAAGGTAAAGTTTCTTAAAAAAACAACTTTGAGGCGATACTGGGTGGGCTCCAGCTATTATTCTGATTACACGCTTTTGTGCACTGAATACGGTTTCTCTTAACGACGAATTACCCCAACATATGATGCCTTATGAAGGCAGTGAATAAATACAGTCATAGTAGGCTAATTTACTGACATGTTTATCACCAAAATTTGCAATAATTCTAATAGCATAAGTAGCTGAACCTAGAGGTTTCAGCATATCATCGACTTATTTCTTTCCGTTCAAGTTCTCTTCAATGCACACATCCAGAGATTTTAAATATCCTGCCTTAGCAGGAGACTTATGTTAAGGGTCTATATTTATCAATGATGTTATGCCATTTACTGTACAGAACTGTATATAACGTGTTTCCTCAAAATTTAGTAAGAGTCCATATGCAGAAAACCACTTACTTTTCTGAAGGACATTATTTACAACTTCCGCCAATAATTCTTGTCTGTTTGGTGTGATTACTATACTTGTATCATCAGCAAAAATAATTAGCCTTGTATCTTCATGAATATAGAGTGGCAAGTCTTTAATATATATTAAAACAATAAGGGACCCAAGAATGAACACCGCAGGACACTATTCTCGATACCTCCCTAGTTAAAGGACTCTGCTGATTTTTCCAGACTATCTGTACTGTGAATTTCAGCCTCCTGCATTCTTCCAGTTAATTCTGAATTAAACCATTTGTGCACTGTCCCACTCATACCACAATACTTTAGCTTATCTAGGAAAATTCCATGATTCACACCGTGAAAATCCTTTGAGAGATCACAAAAAATTCCAATGAGTGATATAAGGTTATTCAGGGAATTTAAAATTTGACTAGCGAAAGCATATACAGCATTTTCTTTTGAAAAGCCTTTCTGAAAGCCAAATTGACAGTTAGTTAGTACCTCATTTTTACAAATATGTGAAGCTACTCTTGAATACATTACTTTTACAAGAATTTTGGATAAAGCTGTCAGAAGTGTGACTGGGCAGTAATGGTTAGCATCAGGCTATCACCTTTTTTATGGCATGGTTTAACAATAGCCTATTTCAGTTTATCTGGAAAAATGTCCTGATTCAGTGTGCTACTACTTATCTGTTGGGAACAAGCTGTTAGTACTCTGCTGGAAATGCCATCAATTCCAAGCAAACTTTACCTTTTGACTGAAGTTATTATTTTTCTAATATCGGTAGAAGAGGTGGGTTCAATTTCAGTTCTATAAAATTGCATAGGTATTGCTTCTTCCTTACGCAGCCCTGATTTCTAATGAACAGCTGGATCCTATTTTCTCTACATCACTTAAAAGATGATTATCAAAACATTTTCTATTTCTGACTTTTTGTTAACAAACTTTTCTTTGATTTTGATAGAAATACAGTTTCCCTATGCTCTCAGTTGCCCTGTTTCCCTTTTAACAGTATTCCAAATTGTTTTATTTTTATTATCAAAGGTGCTGATCTCAGACATATTGCACATACTTCGAGTATTTTTAATAACATTTCTTAATACACTGCACTACGTTTTATAGTGTTTGACTGTTTCTGGATCATTACTAGCTAAAGATACATTTTTTTCTGTTTAGAAGATATTTTTATCCCTTTAGTAGGCCATGGCTTACTGAATTAGAAAGTCTTGAACAAGGGCTCGTACTTACAGACAAGAGGGAGAAGATATGTGGTGGTATTGTAGACATCACATATATAAATGCTAACTCACTAAACAGAATGCAATGAATTTATGTTTCCCAAGATCTAACAATAAAAGGTGATAACTGTAGCATCCTACTAGTAATATCCGATCGCTGTACATACCAGACATACATCAACATGGGGAGCTAGAAAACGTGGCCCACTAAATGGTACTGATAAATAAATCCAAACTTACTGAATGATGACAGTTGGAAAGAAGAAATAATACAGGCATGGCAAAGAAAAGTCACTATCCAAATACCATGAATTATTGAATCTAACTGCTACAACCCAAACTAAGGAGAGCAAAATACGAGTACAATAGTCCAGAAGAAAACAGCAATGAGAAAAATAAACATTTACATCAACGTCAAAAGATACGTAGCAAAGGTAACATGCATTAGAAGGAAACAAATGGAAGGGACGATAATAAGGTCAAAGGCAAAACACCCTGCAAGTGAAGAAAAAGTGACTTTTCCGTGCCATCAGGACCTTGAAAGAAGAAGAGAGCGATTCATATACGACGTCAGGGTTCTAACCACCAAGATAACGTTTGGACGTCCCTTTACTGCGGATGAACTCAAAAAGACGGCAAAAGGAAAATAATCAGGCCCTTATGAATTGTGCGTCGAGTTTTATGAACGCTACTAGAATATACTCGCTTGTGAGTTGACACAATTGACGAATTACAAGTGGGAAACGGAGGGCTCGAGGAGGGCGTGATCTGTTTGATCCTGAAGAAGCACAGCGAGGAGATGGAGGACATAACACTCATCACTCCTCAAAGAATATTATAAAATTATCCCCGTGCTGTCAAACTCAGACTGAATGAGGCTGTAGACGGATCTTCACATACGTTATAGAACAGCGCATTAACTGATGGCAATATATTGTCAGCGGCATGTGAAATCAGGCACATCATCTGCAATGCGACCAAGAATATGTCAAACACATGGCAGCACTGGTTTTATATTTTGATAAGGACTTCGATCGAATTAGCCACCTTAATGAGGTCCAAGTAATTCGACAAAGTGGATGTGGAAACGGATTCATGCATTTAATACGAGAACTTTTGAAAAATGCGTCATCTACAGCCCTTATAAAGGAACACTGGCACAAAGCCTTTGCGACTGACAAATTTGTCGCACAGGAATAGCCACTGTCTATGAAGTTGTTTGGCTTATCAATGGAACTGCTTAAGATAATATTGTAAAGATACGACACACGGCTTTGAAATTGAATGTATGAATGTAACATGCAGGACTTACGCAGACGATACGCATGATGTCTGTCATAAGAGTCGCAAGGTGCAATTTCTGTTGTGTATCACGAGATACCTCCAACTTTATTTTTGAATTTCTAGATGAAGTCAACCGAAACAAATACTGCTCATGACATGTTGCTTTCTATGCCCACTGTTAACGAAAAGTGACGTTTTTTTCCAGTTACAAACAAGATCATTTTTAAAGAGGAATTTTAGTTGCTCATCGACATAACGGTCCCATATTAGTCGATCACGATATTAGATTCATGAGTATATATTAACAGGGACACTAAAACACGAAGAATAACAGGTATTCCAGCAGCGATTGAGTGTGTGACCCTGCCCCACGTGAACTACTACCGCCATGCAGCAGCGCTGCTCAATCGCTGCTGGAGCGTTTTTCTTTGTATTTTACTGTCCCTGTTAATCTATTTCGCTCACCCTAATAACGTAATAGTCGTAATAGACAAAAGTGGCACCGCTCTAACGAATGGGCAAGTAAAATTTCGCTTTAAAAATAATTTTCTTTGTAACAGGAAACAAATCGATACTTTCCGCTGACAAGTAGTGTCGTTTAAAAGAACTTCTGAGCGGTATTTGTTAGGGCTGACTCCAGCTACACACAGCAAAAATGAATCTGCAAACATCTGCCAAACGCCTGACGACTCTTAGAAGCGACATTCAGTACATGTAGTAATAACCTCATTCAGCGGATTATGCTACACGGTAACAGAAACTTCCACCTTAAACACTGATCTTCCTTCCTTTTTCGTCTGTTTTTAGTCCGAAATAAGATTTCTGAAAATCAAATTCGATGCCCTCGCAATGGCTATGGGAAAAACAGTACTCGTCTTAATAAACATAAAAGCAAAATGTTGAACTTTACTAATTAACCGCATTTTGAAGCAAACGTTCAGTCAGTGCCAGTACCCAAGTCAGCGTTTAGTAACGGCAAAGAAACGACATAGGTCTGGACTGTCGGTGAGTCTGGTAGCTAGTCCATCATCAGACTCCACCTGAGAGTATTTTATTTCGAGTGGGAACACTTTCCTAAAATATTTTAGAAAATATATGTACCTACACCTGACACGCAATCAAGAAAGTAATATAGCTGAAATGAAAAATCTGCAGATAAGATGGAATCTTGTATGGCAAAATATCCACAGTAAACATTACTCCATTTCCGTCTAATCTAACTGATACCTGAATGTATGTGACAAAATAGCTACCAAAGGAGAACGCAAAAAGATCAATATGACGCACAGTGATATCTGTAGACAGTGCTGTTGTGTAGGTATATTGATCCACAGATCACATATGGAAACGCCAACTACACCACAAACACGTGTGTGGTACGCCTGATGAAGTTAGATGAAACATCAAAATGGCTCTGAGCACTATGGGACTCAACACATTAGGTCATAAGTCCCCTAGAACTTAGAACTACTTAAACCTAACTAACCTAAGGACATCACACACACCCATGCCCGAGGCAGGATTGGAACCTGCGACCGTAGCAGCCCCGCGGTTCCGGACTGCAGCGCCAGAACCGCACGGCCACCGCGGCCGGCATGAAACATCATCCAACGCATTAAATGTTACTTAATTTATTGCACCGGAAAAACTCAGACACCGAAAGACGAGGAATGCAACAGCAATACGGATTCTCGGTCAAACGGCAACTTACAAAATACACACATCTCCTCGCTTCCGAGAGTTCCGGAACCTGTACAAAAAATTGGAATAGAGATCTACATAAACATCATTTCCGCCCTTCTTACTGCTCATGAAAACCACACATTGCATGCTGTACCACCATACAGCGAGATCTTAAGAGGTGGTGGTCGAAGCATGCCTGTATTCATCGTGGCATACGATCCATAAGTTCATTAAAGCACTGTTGGTACAGATTAACCCACTCATCAAGGGCCATTCGGCACAGATCCCTCAGAGTGGTTGGTGGATCACGTCGTCCATAAACAGCCTTTTCCAATCTATCCCTTGAATGTTCGATAGGGTTCACGTCTGGAGAACATGCTGGCCACTCTAGTTTAGCGATGTCGTTATCCTGAAGGAAGTCCTTCACAATATGTGCACGATGGGGGCGCGAATTGTCGTCCATGAAGACGAATGCCTCGAAAATATGCTGCCGATATGGTTGACACTATTGGTCGGAGGATGGCATTCTCGTATCGTACAGCCGTTACGGCGGCTTCCATGACCACCAGTGGCGTACGTCGGCCCCACATAATGCCACCCTAAAACAGCAGGGAACCTCCACTTGCTGCGCTCGCTGGACAGTTTATCTAAGGCGTTCAGCCTGACGGGGTTGCCTCCAAACACGTCTCCGTCGATTGTCTGGTTGAAGGGATATGCGACACTCATAGGTGAAGAGAACGTGATGCCAATCCTGAGCGGTCCATTCGGCATGTTGTTGGGATCTGTACCGCGCTGCATGGTGTCGTGGTTGGAAAGATGGACCTCGCCATGGACGTCGTGGGCGACGTTGCGAATCATGCAGCCTATTACGCACAGTTTGAGTCGTGACACGACGTCCTGTGGCTGCACGAAAAGCGTTACTCAACATGGTGGCGTTACTGTCAGGGTTCCTCCAAGCCATAATCCGTAGGTAGCGGTCATCCACCGCAGCAGTAGCCAGCCCATGGGCGGCCTGAGCGAGGTATGGCATCGACAGTTCCTGTCTCTCTGTATCTCTTCCATGTCCGAACAACATCGCTTTGGTTAACTCAGACGCGCCTGGACACTTCCCTTGTTGAGAGCCATTCTTGGCACAAAGTAACAATGCGGACGCGATCGAACCGCGGTATTGACCGTCTAGGCATGGTTGAACTACAGACAAGACGAGCCGTGTCTCTCGTTCCTGGTGGGATGACTGTAAATGATCGGCTGTCGGACCTCTCCGTCTAATAGGCGCTCCTCACGCATGGTTGTTTACTTCTTTGGGCTGGTTTAGTGACATCTCTGAACAGTCAAAGAGACTGTGTCTGTGATACAATATCCACAGTCAACGTCCATCTTCAGGAGTTCTGGGAACTGAGGTTATTAAAAACTTTTCTTGGTGTTTGTAAAATGTGAAACATCTTCCCTTGGAAAATGTTATGCATAGATTGAAACGGAATTCATTGAAGAAACCCATCGTACCAGCACACTTACAGAAAGTGCCTAACTAATTGCATAAGAGAGGAAAAAAATAGGGAAGTCATGGAGAGATGTACCAAGACAAAAAGGGAATATTATCTTGTATCTTACATGTTACTTTTATCATTTTTTTACCTTGTCACGCATTTTCAAAATATACGTGCAACAGTTGTTTTAAGCCTAAAGCATTTTAACCACATGAAAAAACATGTCCCGTCTTCAGTTTTGTCGCTGGGCGCACTAATGTTAGCCTGACTCTCTGTGCTGTTGCGTCAAAGCAAAACACAACAGTGGTCGGTTAAGACTGAAATGTTTCGAGTTTCCAATTACTATGTTCTTAATGAATACCAACTAGAGTCGAAGGCGATGAGCTTTCATTAATGTAGTGGTCTAAATCCCATTTACAACATATGAGATATTTTCCTTTACACTTCTAAACAGTGTTCAAAAAATGGTTGGTTCAAATGGCTCTGAGCACTATGGGACTTAACATCTATGGTCATCAGTCCCCTAGAACTTAGAACTACTTAAACCTAACTAACCTAAGGACATCACACAACATCCAGTCATCACGAGGCAGAGAAAATCCCTGACCCCGCCGGGAATAGAATCCGGGAACCCGGGCGCGGGAAGCGAGAACGCTACCGCACTCTAAACAGTGTTTTCTGATAGTAATTCTACTATGAACAATAGTTTTAAAGCTATTAAATATTTGTTCTAAGTAAGAAAAGACATGACACAGTACGAAAGAAGAAGCCACGTTCTTCACGAGGTGGATGGTATCCTCTGACACAGTCAATTACCTGAATTTATCAAAATCACGTTTACTGTGATTACTGTATGACGAACGACTGTACTCACCTCACATTTTGCGTCTACGTAACAGTCGTATACACGTAAGCGACAGTGGTGAGTAACTACAATTTTGCAGTTACGTCCCAATAAGGGCCGGAGCTGCTCTGAGTTGCCCAACTCGCCCTCCACGCAGGCGTTTCTTCGATTGGTGCCAGATGTTGAAACCGTTTGAAGTTTCTGAACATGATTCAGTGGTTATATTCCTGCATTAAAGGAAGAATTTTACGGTCAGTGAGAAACGTGTTGTTTTCGTAGGTCCATGGTTTGAAGAGCATCGTGTCAATTTTTATTATTTCAATGAGGTACGCGTAAGGAAGTGAGATATGAACCAAGAAAGACCGTCTCCTGGATCTACCGGCTATGTGGTAAGATGGACTGATAGATAAACAGGAAGAGAGAAAAACAGCCTCAAGTAAGCAGAGTAACTTAGCCACCTAGAGGTTTCCTGTGTTAAAAGTGATCAGTGCTAAATCTTAACAGAACAGCTCTCACGTCAGTTTCACTCCGCCTCTCACTGATTCAAGGCTAGAAACCTACCCAACCCTATAACATTCTCTAATTAAGCAATGTGAGAGATTGGTTTTCAGATTAGAGTCGCATTCAGGACGAACAAGGTCCTAATCCCGTTTAGCTTCCCAGAACTAATTTTCTGTCGTGCCTCTGAGTTATTTAAAGTGAATACGCCGAACGTTCGTTTAGAAACTCCGTGGTTTATTTCCTGCCTCATCTTTAAGCTGTCTAAGCTTATGAAGCTACTCAAATGAGGCCGTCGTAAACGAGACTGTAGACTCTAATCTTGTTTTTCTTTCCTTTTGCATATTACACATGCGCCAGCTAAGGTTCCGCTTGAACATGATATCATAAGGCGCGGGTACGACGGGTCTAACACGTTTTGGAACGCGTTTTGTTAAGCTTTCGAAGAATACTGGGCATTGGTTCCATAACAATCCTACTGGACATAGCTGCGGAGTTTTAGAGTATGTTTCAAGGACAGGCTGTGACGATGGACTGCATATGTATGCCGGTCGCCACAACTATGATTCTCTCATTGAGTACTCCACGGTCCAAAACAGGCCATACACCTTGGAAACGTATGGCTCCTGCGCTGCTCTTTTGCAGTTATCTCCAAGGTCTACTGTGGAATCTCCAGGTCGTCCGGTGAGTCTAAGTGTTATTTACGTAAGTTCAAAATTTCCTTTAATATTCTTTACGTTTTACAGTAAATTGTGGCCTACGTGTCCAGGTAGAATCACCGTGTCAGTAGAGGTGTCTGTTCTCTCAAGATGCTGAAACAGAGTCTGCCTGCTACGTACTAGAATGTAAGCAGCCAATGGGGGATGTTTCATACTCGTGATTCAAAACCGAGTAGCAGTGACTAATGACTGTTCCCAAACCCTTAAGCCTACAGATTGGTAGCGAGTGCATAGCTGTTCGTCACAGGTATTTGCAGCATGACTGTACGTCTCTCCTAGCACGCCAGTTCTGTATCATGTACATAGAGGAATTTAATAGCGGTATTAACAGTAGGTACACCAGGAATCGGTATTTCGTGAATTTAAAAATCATTAATGTTAGTGTAAGTTATTGAAAACATGGTAATTACATTAAATGTAGCTAATAAACTGAAGGACTTCTGATAAATGGCTAGTAAAGTAAGTACTTAGATTAATTCAGTACACAGAGAGCAGAGTTTTCCTTGCACTCACGATGCTCAAGAATGTCAGCAAGCTTACCCTGCCACCTCAATCATTATCTGTTATATGTAAACATTGGTCCAGTAGTGATCAAAGCACTTGTTGCACAACCAAGTTTCCCTCTGAAAATTCAATTAGAAGTCTCTTGACTGTTAGTTAGTCTTATCGGCATTTGCATAGCTGTATCAAAACATAGCCACGGCTAATAACTGATACGTGGTTGTTATCCATGATAGATTTTCCCATTGGGAGCTAAATTAGATTATGATCATATTAAGGCGACAGCTTAACATTTTATACGCACTTGCAGACGAGAGCATTCTGCTGTAGACCTTCCTGTGACTATCAACAATGTGTGTGACTGCACGATTCAATTTCATTCGTTGATTTGTGTTTTGAGACAGTAAGACGGTAGCTCTATCTTTAAATGGCACAGTTTTTTAACATCTGTAATGTAACATTGGCGTGATGTCTTTCCTGATAAGTGAAAATACAGTTGGTATTAGTATTTGCATTTATAGCCTTAGCTACGTTCCTCACTCAAGCACCGAAATTATGACCAAGTAAAGTCAGCTTCCAGTACAGTATGTCGCTAAATACACTCCTGGAAATGGAAAAAAGAACACATTGACACCGGTGTGTCAGACCCACCATACTTGCTCCGGACACTGCGAGAGGGCTGTACAAGCAATGATCACACGCACGGCACAGCGGACACACCAGGAACCGCGGTGTTGGCCGTCGAATGGCGCTAGCTGCGCAGCATTTGTGCACCGCCGCCGTCAGTGTCAGCCAGTTTGCCGTGGCATACGGAGCTCCATCGCAGTCTTTAACACTGGTAGCATGCCGCGACAGCGTGGACGTGAACCGTATGTGCAGTTGACTGACTTTGAGCGAGGGCGTATAGTGGGCATGCGGGAGGCCGGGTGGACGTACCGCCGAATTGCTCAACACGTGGGGCGTGAGGTCTCCACAGTATATCGATGTTGTCGCCAGTGGTCGGCGGAAGGTGCACGTGCCCGTCGACCTGGGACCGGACCGCAGCGACGCACGGATGCACGCCAAGACCGTAGGATCCTACGCAGTGCCGTAGGGGACCGCACCGCCACTTCCCAGCAAATTAGGGACACTGTTGCTCCTGGGGTATCGGCGAGGACCATTCGCAACCGTCTCCATGAAGCTGGGCTACGGTCCCGCACACCGTTAGGCCGTCTTCCGCCCACGCCCCAACATCGTGCAGCCCGCCTCCAGTGGTGTCGCGACAGGCGTGAATGGAGGGACGAATGGAGACGTGTCGTCTTCAGCGATGAGAGTCGCTTCTGCCTTGATGCCAATGATGGTCGTATGCGTGTTTGGCGCCGTGCAGGTGAGCGCCACAATCAGGACTGCATACGACCGAGGCACACAGGGCCAACACCCGGCATCATGGTGTGGGGAATGATCTCCTACACTGGCCGTACACCACTGGTGATCGTCGAGGGGACACTGAATAGTGCACGGTACATCCAAACCGTCATCGAACCCATCGTTCTACCATTCCTAGACCGGCAAGGGAACTTGCTGTTCCAACAGGACAATGCACGTCCGCATGTATCCCGTGCCACCCAACGTGCTGTAGAAGGTGTAAGTCAACTACCCTGGCCAGCAAGATCTCCGGATCTGTCCCCCATTGAGCATGTTTGGGACTGGATGAAGCATCGTCTCACGCGGTCTGCACGTCCAGCACGAACGCTGGTCCAACTGAGGCGCCAGGTGGAAATGGCGTGGCAAGCCGTTCCACATGACTACATCCAGCATCTCTACGATCGTCTCCATGGGAGAATAGCAGCCTGCATTGCTGCGAAAGGTGGATATACACTGTACTAGTACCGACATTATGCATGCTCTGATGTCTGTGTCTATGTGCCTGTGGTTCTGTCAGTGTGATCATGTGATGTATCTGACCCCAGGAATGTGTCAATAAAGTTTCCCCTTCCTGGGACAATGAATTCACGGTGTTCTTATTTCAATTTCCAGGAGTGTATTTACGCAAACTGAAAGTGATTACAAAATACGAAATAAAAGATATTGTTCCCAAAGCTCAAAAATTTTAAAAATCAGTTGAATGTGAATGTGATACTTAACCCCCCTTGAATTATAATAACAGATTAACGCTGGCTCGTGCTTGAGTGTTTCTGAAATAACTGTAACCCAATTTTACAAAATAACTAATTTGTGACTGAACATTTGCGACCACTCATTTTGGCCATAGCCGTATAATTCCAGTAATGTAATATTTGTTAACGATCGGCCTTAGCCATAGCTTGCGCTACCGTCCACCTTATCCAGCGTCACCCAACATTAATAAGGAGCTTTTTCTCTTATGATGTTACATATGCGACTGCGCGCTGGGGCCACCATCACTCGACTCGGCTTGCGGCCAGACGAGAGCTTCTGTTTCGAGGGTTGCAACCAGTCAGAGCCCGGAAAATTTCGTCCTACTTTTTATGGTCGAGCAAATAGTAAGGAAGGATGCTGTTTCCAGATGGGTCGTGATGTTGTAACTGGTCACCACAATGTCACCCAGAAAGTAGCGGTTGTGTTATATTGCTCCATATTTCGAATTACTCGATATCGGTTTAACATAAATGTTACTCATTCCCTACCTTAGTTTCATTTTCAAAGTGGCAAACTCTCAAAGGCAATAAAAACTGTGCAAAAATCTTGCAGCGCAGAATAGTAATGAGTAGGAAATTACAATTTTTTATTAAAACTCATACGCATTGCCATAAGCAGTATCCAGTTAAACTATAGAAAGAGGATGAAGCAGGAAGTGTGCTGGGATGTTGCAAGTGGATCAGCCCTTCTACACATTACAACACCATCTGCCGAGTGAGAATATGCATTCAGCAGAAAGAAAACTCAGACAGAAAACCACTGGTATTGCGACAAGGATATTCGTTAGCTTGTATGACATGTTGCAGGATACTCTATCTCTTACACAAAAAAATGTCGTGAAGGCTTCATACAGAAATTAACAACCTGTTAAGTGAATAAGGAGGACACGTACGGCCATTACAAACGAAGCTCTGCATCATAACCTCATCCTTGCTCCCTGTAAATACTCCAGTTTTCCAGCTCTGATCAGTAGTTCACTGGGATCGATGGCATTCACAGTAATAGCACTCATTTCTATGATTACAACACTGTAGTAAATGTATGTCCTGGATGCTCCAGCACTGTCTATGAACTAGCCGATGATGTACTACAGATGATGGTCTTCATCTGGCGAACTTCATGCTGCACGTCGCCTGCCGTCTTCTGATGGAGGAACTGACTGCCTGGCAACAACACCTCATCGCAGAGCGCTACCAGCGGTGAACTCCAACTTGGAAGCCAGCATTAGGGCCTCTTGGGGGTCCACGTTTGCGCTCAACACTGATTCGATTCTGGGTGCTGAAACCTACCAGGGCTGTAAGGAGGAGATCATCTGGCCACAGGACTATCGACAACAGGTACATCGCTGATGGGCCATCAAGTATCATTGTAGAATTTGGAACACTTCAACAGCCAGTACAAGATCACTTTGTCCTTGGCAATGGCCGTGCTTGCTTGCTGGGAATCTATTGCAATGTCAGAGTCGCTAATATATCTAAGGCTGGTACAGGAGAACAACGAATTGTGAATGCAGTGACTAGATGACTGAACTGCAATTATGTTTCATTAGGGTCGAAGATACTTCAGTTTCCCAAGAGCTATTCTCATTTCATGCAGAGGTGTCTCCTCTCACAACCTCTGTAAATTGGAGCAGAAGTGTGCACTTAGACGCCGTGATCACAGGATTTTGCATCGGAAGTGTTTGAATCCCAAACCTGGAATTCGGAGGCCGTGGGCTGCACATAGCAGCAGTAACCGTAACACAATAAACTCAAAAGACCTTTTTTTTTTACTTTCGTTTGTGATATGGCAGAGTTTCCGCGAACTGACTGGCGTTCTAAGTTCAAAGTACCTTTTTTGTGAAAACTATCGGAATTCAAAGGAAACTGTAGAGAAACACATTCGATACAAGTGAGATATGCTACTTGTAATTTAGTGGCTCATAGCGAACCATCCACTAATTTGTACCACTATTTTTCTACTTCTGGATGGTATGATCATGCAGCACACTAGTGTATTGAGTGTCGCTGGGCGATGATCAGGCAAAAGAAGTAATTGAATCTAGTTTCTTACATTGTAAGTCGTGTCTTTCTTGTTTGGTATATATTGCTCTGTTTTGCGCAAATATTTCAGTTTAAATATGAGATAGTAGTAAATTGCACAAAATGCTTCGCACAAGGTCGGGTACTACTAGTGATAGTACAACCGCTGTGAAGGAGCAAGTGTCACAATTGAAGAGGTGAATGCTCAACAGAAGTTACGCTATGAGGATTTGGTGGCATAATTAGAATCTTTCTGGGCTGCGCAGTTGCCACAGTCGGATTCGAATGAATTTAAGTCACTAATAGCAATGCCCCACTTTTCAGTATATCTTTAGTAGCTAACATAATCACAGTTTCCCCGGCGAAAAGACGGAGGACGTAACTTCGCCAGTCAACATAAAATTATAGTTACCAACTAGTCCACCTAAATAGACTAAAACGGTTTAGAGGTGAGATTCCTTCAGTTATTGCGGAAAGGGAAGAATTACCAAGGAAAAAGGAAAGTCAGACAAACATATTTACGCACTTAGGTCTAGGAGTAAATAACGTGAACTCTCAGGTGGAATGCACGTGTGGTATTTGTCAGTTACTTAGGTTAGTCTTCATTTTCTTTACTTGTGCTCGGTGCGTATGTACCTGCATAAAGGAAGGATAGGATTGACGGTACTTTCTTTCCCTCAGGTGGCGTACCAAGATGCTACAAAGAAAGCTTTTTCGGAGCATAGTACTACTATACCTCTATATCATCATCCGTAAAAAAGGAATTTCAGGCCGATCGCTGTGACCGAGCGGTTCTAGGCGCTTCAGTCCAGAACCGCACGACTGCTGCGGTCGCAGGTTCGAATCCTGCCTCGAGCATGGATGTGTGTGATGTCCTTAGGTTAATTAATTTTAAGTATTTCTAAGTTCTAGGGGACTAATGACCTCCGATGTTAAGTCCCATAGTGCTCACAGCCATTTGAACCATTTGGAATTTCAGTTGCTAGGCAACGTTCTACTAACCGGTCATAAATGGACAGTCGTGTTTACGTTCAATATTTGGGTCGTGACGAATGATGTACGAGGACTATAAAATAGGTTTGCAGCGTACAAAAATAATCGAAGAAAGAAGGATTATTGGAAGATACACTGAACGAGTATCAGGAATTAAAACTCTCTTATGGGAAATTGAGGACTCAGTTACAAAAGTTAAGAGAAATAGTACCACGAAGGCTAACACGTAAAAAACGAGGTTGTTTAAGTGAGGGAAGGAAACTGTTAAAAACTGTGCTTGGAATAGTGGGTAATGAAGATATCAAGAATTTAAACAATACAGTTGGAAATGTACTAGGATTAGCGGAAGATACAAAAGTAAAAGTAGATTTGCACACAACACAGTTAGGAAAGACTGATCAGGGAGTACTCAGTGTTACTAAAACAGTTCGGAATAGAATTAGAACAATATGCGCAGACTACCAGGAATTTCTTAAATATTGTGATAAATACAAACCCGAATAAGAAATAAGATGATAAAGTTGTTACTAACCTTAGCAGATAGATTACACTACGAAAGCATCGAGGAACAAACTTTCGTGAAGCAGAACGTCACGCCACTCACAGGCGATTGAATGCAATCCACGTCATATTAGGACGGCATTTCAGAAAGCATAAAGAGACTTTGCAGAGGGACTACGCTGTATCGTGCCTATAACAAGTAATAATACCGCTTTATTTTAACGCATTTCTGACGTAAGAGTGGACACTGATGAAGCTAGATTGCACATTAAAATACAGTTTCCTGTAGTAGATGTAAACGCGCAATACTAGTACGCGGTACATACATGTGCGATTATATGGAACACAATTGGCAAATGGATACAAGTACAAGCTCATGAAGTAATAGTGGCTCTAGACGGAGAGATTCTCATGTAATAAAGTCTGTAGCTATTCAGAGAGAATGTGTTAGAGAAAATGTTATTAGTTGTCCAACAAGGGTGACAGAGACGCAGAACCAGTCATGTGAAATGTGGTAGTTTTTGGAAAAAATTGAAGGAGTAAATTCCAAGAAAAGTCTTAATTCCTCAGCTAAAATTCCAGAGAGTGGGATATCACTGGATTTAATCCATATTTATTCCTGAAGCAGCAATTATAACTTGCTGTCAAAACAGAAAGCCAACCAAGATAGTGAAACTAGAGTTACAGGGCAATGGATTTTAATTAACGGAGCTAGATTTGAAATAACAGTGAGCCAATTTCATGTTCCAGCTACGATTAATTAGTACTGACCAATGTTTTATTGGTTGGAGAAACAGCCACATATATTATGTAAACAAAACCTAAATTTTATAGACGGTACCTTAGATTTCACTTTGCTACAATCCTTAACGAGTTAATAATTTCAGAAAAAGAACAAATTTCAGTCAATCGAATATTGCAAAATGCGAACAAATATCGTGAAAAACATACACATAATATAATTACATTTAGTGTACCAACGACAAGTATAATCTTGGTTTCAGTGTTTATTTGTGCAATTTACTTCTTTTCAAAGCCTAAGACATCTCATTCATACGAAGCAACCATCCATCACATACCTATGGAATGCATTGTTGTTGTTGTAATCTTCAGTCCTGAGACTGGTTTGATGCAACTCTCCATGCTACTCTATCCTGTGCAAGCTCCTTTACCTACTGAAACCAACATCCTTCTGAATCTGTTTAGTGTATTCCTCTCTTGGTCTCCCTCTACGATTTTTACCCTCCACGCTGCCCTCCAATACTAAACTGGTGATCCCTTGATGCCTCAGAACATGTCCTACCAACCGATCCCTTCTTCTAGTCACGTTGTGCCACAAACTTATCTTCTCCCCAATCCTGTTCAATACGTCCTCATTAGTTATATGATCTAGCCATCTAATCTTCAGCATTCTTCTACAGCACCACATTTCGAAATCTTTTATTCTCTTCTTGTCAAAACTAGTTATCGTCCATGTTTCACTTCCATACATGGCTACGCGCCATACAAATAGTTTCAGAAACGACTTCCTGACACTTAAATCTATACTCGATGTTAAGAAATTTCTCTTCTTCAGAAACGCTTTCTTTGCCATTGCCAGTCTTCATTTTATATCCCCCAAATACGACCATCATCAGTTATTTGGCTCCCCAAATAGCAAAACTCCTTTACTACTTTAAGTGTCTCATTTCCTAACCTAATTCCCTCAGCATCACCCGACTTAATTCGACTACATTCCATTATCCTCGTTTTGTTTTTGTTGATGTTCATCCTATACCCTCCTTTCAAGACACTGTCCATTCCGTTCAACTGCTCTTCCAAGTCCTTTGCTGTCTCTGACAGAATTAGAAGTCATCGACGAACCTCGAAGTTTTTATTTCTTCTCCATGGATTTTAATACCTACTCCGAAATCTTCTTTTGTTTCCTTTACTGCTTGCTCAATATACAGATTGAATAACATCGGGGATAGGCTACAACCCTGTCTCACTCCATTCCCTTTCATGTCCCTCGACTCTTATAAAGGCCATCTGCTTTCTGTACAAATTGTAAATAGCCTTTCGCTCCCTGTATTTTACCCATGCCTCCTTCAGAATTTGAAAGAGAGTATTTCAGTCAACTTTGTCAAAAGCTTTCTCTAAGTCTACAAATGCTAGAAACGTAGGTTTGCCTCTCCTTAATCTAGCTTCTAAGATACGTCGTAAGGTCAGTAATGACTCACGTGTTCCAATATTTCTACGGAATCCAAACTGATACTCCCCGAGGTCGACTTCTACCAGTTTTTCCATTCGTCTGTAAAGAATTCGTGTTAGTATTTTGCATCCATGACTTATTAAACTGATTGTTCGGTAATTTTCACATCCGTCAGCACCTGCTTTCTTTGGGATTGGAATTACACTCCTGGAAATTGAAATAAGAACACCGTGAATTCATTGTCCCAGGAAGGGGAAACTTTATTGACACATTCCTGGGGTCAGATACATCACATGATCACACTGACAGAACCACAGGCACATAGACACAGGCAACAGAGCATGCACAATGTCGGCACTAGTACAGTGTATATCCACCTTTCGCAGCAATGCAGGCTGCTATTCTCCCATGGAGACGATCGTAGAGATGCTAGATGTAGTCCTGTGGAACGGCTTGCCATGCCATTTCCACCTGGCGCCTCAGTTGGACCAGCGTTCGTGCTGGACGTGCAGACCGCGTGAGACGACGCTTCATCCAGTCCCAAACATGCTCAATGGGGGACAGATCCGGAGATCTTGCTGGCCAGGGTAGTTGACTTACGCCTTCTAGAGCACGTTGGGTGGCACGGGATACATGCGGACGTGCATTGTCCTGTTGGAACAGCAAGTTCCCTTGCCAGTCTAGGAATGGTAGAACGATGGGTTCGATGACGGTTTGGATGTACCGTGCACTATTCAGTGTCCCCTCGACGATCACCAGTGGTGTACGGCCAGTGTAGGAGATCGCTCCCCACACCATGATGCCGGGTGTTGGCCCTGTGTGCCTCGGTCGTATGCAGTCCTGATTGTGGCGCTCACCTGCACGGCGCCAAACACGCATACGACCATCATTGGCACCAAGGCAGAAGCGACTCTCATCGCTGAAGACGACACGTCTCCATTCGTCCCTCCATTCACGCCTGTCGCGACACCACTGGAGGCGGGCTGCACGATGTTGGGGCGTGAGCGGAAGACGGCCTAACGGTGTGCGGGACCGTAGCCCAGCTTCATGGAGACGGTTGCGAATGGTCCTCGCCGATACCCCAGGAGCAACAGTGTCCCTAATTTGCTGGGAAGTGGCGGTGCGGTCCCCTACGGCACTGCGTAGGATCCTACGGTCTTGGCGTGCATCCGTGCGTCGCTGGGGTCCGGTCCCAGGTCGACGGGCACGTGCACCTTCCGCCGACCACTGGCGACAACATCGATGTACTGTGGAGACCTCACGCCCCACGTGTTGAGCAATTCGGCGGTACGTCCACCCGGCCTCCCGCATGCCCACTATACGCCCTCTCTCAAAGTCCGTCAACTGCACATACGGTTCACGTCCACGCTGTCGCGGCATGCTACCAGTGTTAAAGACTGCGATGGAGCTCCGTATGCCACGGCAAACTGGCTGACACTGACGGCGGCGGTGCACAAATGCTGCGCAGCTAGCGCCATTCGACGGCCAACACCGCGGTTCCTGGTGTGTCCGCTGTGCCGTGCGTGTGATCATTGCCTGTACAGCCCTCTCGCAGTGTCCGGAGCAAGTATGGTGGGTCTGACACACCGGTGTCAATGTGTTCTTTTTTCCATTTCCAGGAGTGTATTATATTCTTCTTGAAGTCTCATACATTTTGCTCACCAGATGGTAGAGTTTTGTCAGGACTGGCTCTCCCAAGGCCGTCAGTAGTTCTAACGGAATGTTGTCTACTCCCGGGGCCTTGTTTCGACTCAGGTCTTTCAGTGCTCTGTCAAACTCGTCACGCAGTATTATATCTCCCATTTCATCTTCATCTACATCCTCTTCCATTTCCATAATACTGTTCTCAAGTACATTGCCCTTGTATTGACCCTGTATATACTCCTTCCACCTTTCTGCTTTCCCTTCTCTGCTTATAACTGGGTTTCAAAAATGGCTCTGAGCAGTATGGGACTCAACTGCTGAGGTCATTAGTCCCCTAGAACTTAGAACTAGTTAAACCTAACTAACCTAAGGACATCACACACATCCATGCCCGAGGCAGGATTCGAACCTGCGACCGTAGCGGTCTCGCAGTTCCAGACTGCAGCGCCAGAACCACGCGGCCACTTCGGCCGGCATAACTGGGTTTCCATCTGAGCTCTTGATATTCATATAAGTGGTTCTCTTTTCTCCAAAGGTCTTTTTAATTTTCCTGTAAGCAGTATCTATCTTACCCCTAGTGAGATAAGCCCCTACATCCTTACATTTGTCCTCTAACCATCCCTGCTTAGCCATTTTGCACTTCCTGTTGATCTCATTTTTGAGACGTTTGTATTCCCTTTTGCCTGCTTCATTTACTGCGTTTTTGCATTTTCTCCTTTCATCAATTAAATTCAATATTTCTTCTGTTACCCAAGGATTTCTACTAGCCCTCGTCTTTTTACCTACTTGATCCTCTGCTGCCTTCGCTAATTCATCTCTCAAGGCTACCCATTCTTCTTCTACTGTATTTCTTTCCCCCATTCCTGTAAATTGTTCCCTTATGCTCTTCCTGAAACTCTGTACAACCTCTGGTTTAGTCCGTTTATCCAGGTCCCATCTTCTTAAATTCCCACCTCTTTGCAGTTTCTTCAGTTTTAATCTACAGTTCATAACCAATAGATTGTGGTCAGGTCCACATCTGCCCCTGGAAATGTCTTACAATTTAAAACCTGGTTCCTAAATCTCTGTCTTACCATTATATAATCTATCTGAAACCTTTCAGTATCTCCAGGCTTCTTCCATGTATACAACCTTCTTTTATGATTCTTGAACCAAGTGTTAGCTATGATTAAGTTGTGCTCTGTGCAAAATTCTATCAGGCGGCTTCTTCTTTCATTTCTTAGTCCGAATCCATATTCACCTACTAAGTTTTCTTCTCTCTCTTTTCCTACTACCGAATTACAGTCACCCATGACTATTAAATTTTCATCTCCCTTCACTATCTGAATAATTTCTTTTATTTCATCATACATTTCTTCAATTTCTTCGTCATCTGCAGAGCTAGTTGGCATATAAACTTGTACTACTGTATTAGACGTGGGCTTCGTGTCTATCTTGGCCACAATCATGCGTTCACTATGCTGTTTGAAGTAGCTTACCCGCACTCCATTTTTTTTTATTCATTATTAAACCGACTCCTGCATTACCCCTATTTGATTTTGTATTTATAACCCTGTATTCGCCTGAGCAAAAGTCTTGTTTCTCCTGCCACGGAACTTCACTAATTCTCACTGTATCTAACTTTAACCTATCCATTTCCCTTTTCAAATTTTCTAACCTACCTGCTCGATTAAGGGATCTGACATTCCACGCTCCGATCCATAAAACGCCAGTTTTCTTTCTCCTGATAACGACGTCCTCTTGAGTAGTCCCCGCCCACAGATTCAAATGGGGGACTATTTTACCTCCGGAATATTTTACCCAAGAGGACGCCATCATCACTTGACCATACAGTAAAGCTGCATGCCCTCGGGAAAAATTACGGCTGTAGTTTCCCCTTGCTTTCAGCCGTTCGTAGCACCAGCACAGCATGGCCGTTTTGGTTAGTGTTGCAAGGCCAGATCAGTCAATCATCCAGACTGTTGCCCCTGCAACTATTGAAAAGGCTACTACCCCTCTTCAGGAACCACACGTTTGTCTGGCCTCTCAACAGATACCCTTCCGTTGTGGTTTCACCTACGGTACGGCATCTGTATCGCTGAGGCACGCAAGCCTCCCCGCCAACGGCAAGGTCCATGGGTCTTGGGAGGGGGGGGGGGGGGGGGTTGCATATGAAATGCATATGAAATAGTAATAAGTAATGGAAGTGGAAAGTGCAAATAATGTGTGTAACCAGGACATAAAGGCAAAGTAGATTAATTAAGCTAACTAAGATTCTAGACTTAAGTTGAGAAGCAACCCATAAAACAGATTAACAGATTACAGTAGGTTTTTAAATACAAGCAGGTGTAGACTAATTAATAATAAGTGAAAAAGGGAAAATTCTAGACGAATTTCTTAAAGAGGAGGGATGTTTTGCGGCACAGTATAGTAAGTAGTAGGTGACTAGAAATTTTATTAAAACTCGTTCACATTCCTAAAGGTAATGCTCAGTTAAGTCAGAGACAGAGGCTGAAGTAGGAAGCGTGCTGGTATGTCGCCAGTGGGTCAGGTTACTCATCTCCCGATTGAGAATACACATTCAGCAGAAAGAAGACTGCGACATAAATCCAAGGGAAGTGAGACAAGCATATTAATTACATGTAAGACCTGGTGTGAGAAACCTCATTTCTTACAGAAGACCATGTAACAATTACCTGATACAGGAGTTAGCAACCTGTTACGTGAATATGGCAGAATAAGGAGGGCACGTGCAGTCATTATGAACCAAGTCTCACATCATAGCCTTGCACTAGCTCCAGCCCAGTCTATGAACTAGCTGACGATGTATTCAAGACGAAAGTCTTCACCTGGTGAACTTCATGCTGATCGCTGCCTGCCATCTAGTGATGCAGAAACTGTCTTCCAACAACACAACAGTGCAGAGTGCTGCAGCACTGAACTCCACCCTGGAAACCAGCAGGAAGGCATTGAAACCCACCAGGCTGGTAGGGAGGAGATCATTTTGCCACATGACTACCAACACCAGGAGCATTGCTGATGGGTCATCACAGGTCATCTTAGAATCGAAGTGTGACGAGGACACTCCAACAACCAGGTCAAGATCACTTCATGCTAGGCAGCAGCTGCACCTGCATGCCGGCAATCCAACGTAGCGGAACAGTCGCTAACGTCTTCTCATGGGTGTGCAAACACTGAGCTGACTAGGCAGAAGTCAGCCAAATCCAATACGCAGCTGAATGAGCAACAGCTGAGGTTGGTGCAAGAGAGCAGCGAATTCTAAACACAGTGAACAACTGCTTGAATTCTAATAATATTTTACTATAGTTGAAGATGTTTCACAGGTTCACAACAGCTATCCTGACTTCATGCAGACTTGTCTCCGCAGAAGGTCTCTTGGCTAATTGTTCGTTTGTTATGGTTTGTTTCCAAACATAAGCTTAATTTTTGCTAAAAATGTTTAAGCCCGATCTTGGTAATTTGTTCACAATGCATTAACATCTGGGAATATTTTCCCAAAAAAATGTGAAAAATTTAGTGATTTTTATTGTTGTACTTGACATATAAATCATTAAATTCACTATATACTACTAAATGTTCTAGTTATTAATTCTAAGATACCCTAATGTACTGTTATTCCCCTGTCTTTTCTAGGTTCATTGCTGTCCCAGTTAACTTTATCTATTATCACTTCTCTCACTTTCCTCAGCAGTTGCTATCCTTTCAATATGAACATTTATTGAATACATAAATAATAACACGTAGAAACTTGCTTCCATCTTTTGGCACTTATTTTCTTCCACAGTTGACAATTATTTTTACTGATAGGAGGCAGCTGTTTTCTACTTACAGCCAAGGGTAGGTTGTTATTGGTATTATGACATTATTGATACCGTTTTCTCATTTCAGCGAATCAGCTCTCTGCTCTTTCTCTCTCTCCCTCTTCCCAAATATGTCATTTAAGATTATTACATGTGACAGATGAAATACAGATTCATTAAATATTCTAGTTCTCCATTAACAACGTTAGCAGTGCTCTTAGACGTCGTCAAATTTTCTTAAAATTATGACTAAGTATTGTACTGCTTCCGTCTTTGGATATCTACATGTGCTTTTGACCAATATATTTTTGTGAAACTCACCTTTAGGCGAGGGTTGAATACCTGCTGTGAAATCATTTTTGCATTGTACCATAGTGCTGGGCCTATAAATATGCCAACCTGTTACCACAGTTTCTTGCTCTTGTCTCTCACAGCATAAAGCTTGGTTCATACACACCACCACTTTACACTTCGTCTTTTGAAAAACATGACTGCATAATTCCTTATTACAATTGCTGCTCACTGTAAAGAGGCTTCTTTAATCTTTACTTCATTAGGTGTACGCTCCTCTTGAATGCAACGTCCTACCTTAGGTCTGGAAGATCTGATTCCACTGCCAACATTGTTCATCTGTTGATCAGTTCCTACCCTGTCTTATTAAGTTCGATTCAACACTGCATATTCTATCTCATTACATTCGATTTAACTTTTCCAATCTGTTTTTAACACTAAATTCAATACAAGGTGAGTGTATCTCTTTCACAATTTCTTCGCTCAACATGAGGGTGGTAGTTTATTTTTGTGGTATGTTAAAGACTTTCTGCCAGGTACTTACCTTTGTTTTGTTACACAATATCTTTGTTTTTATGCTATTATTATTAGGTTAACCAACGATAATATGATGATATGCTTTGTCTTCATTATTCTGTCCTGTGTTTATGCCTTGTGTTGAACGAAGAAAAGTCCTATATTAGGCTCCTATCTCAGTGCTTACCAGCTTATGTGTTACTCATTACTTTCCTTTTTCACATCACTTATGGCAGAATTACGTCGCATACTAAATAATTTTTAGTAAGCTGGTCGCCTTGCTGCTTGCCTCGCCAATACCTTTTGTTAATAGAAAGTTAGCCTTAACCACTTGCCTACATTTTTCAATATTCTCTTACATTCTTCGGTCTTCTTTACATACTTTTACATATTTTAATAATTTGAGCTGCCTGTTCTAGCTGGTTTCCTGTCAGAACTTATCGCCCTTAACTGATTAACATAACTATAGATATTCGTTCATCATGTTAGTCACCTATCATTGATTGTTCTTTTGTCTCATAATTTTTAATCAGAAATACTATCATGTTTACTTTTGTGTGCCCAGACACCTTTGGTGAATGTTATGCCTTCATAACATAATAATGTATTCTTAAATATTGTTTTGTTGAAAGTATGGTAAAGCATGTTGTACGTTTTCGCGGTGCACACTATTCGAACATGAACCTTAATTTTACACACCTCTTTGTACCTATAAAGCGATGTATTGTCTTGTCTCTTGTTTTACGTGATAGTCGTTATTTCCAGTACTTCGTCACGAGTCTCAGGCATGGTTTTGCTAAAGATAATTAGAGAAAGATAACTTTAAGCTTTAAAGATTGACAGAATAGTTTGAGAATGCTTGGTCATACATAAAACGAAGTGAAAGAAATGTGAACCACTAACTCAGGACTTTGTTCTCGTCAGGTACCTATTTTGTACAGTTGCAAAACCCCTGAGGCTTCATTGTCGACTATTACAATAACTGTGTATCCCCAAGTTTTTTTCGATCTTGTACGTTGTCTGAGTTAGTTCTTATCACATCAGCTTTAATGAAAAATACATTACATTCATCGTATTTTTTCTAATAATACTATGTTCTCTTCCTTTCCTTCGTCACAGTCTTCACTTTCCTCATTTTCTATTTGCAATCTCATTTAGTGGATCAGATCATAAAATGTATCCATACTCTCATCGTCAGGTATCACATCATCATAACTTTGATTTATAGTTTGTTTCGCGTTTGTAGTTTCGTTATATAGTAACAGACCTTACTCCTGTCTGACTCCGGATTCTGGCTCACCTCTTTCTTGTCAGTAGACTGCCTTACTGTAACCATGTTACGTCCGCAGCTCGTGGTCGTGCGGTAGCGTTCTCGCTTCCCACGCCCGGGTTCCCGGGTTCAATTCCCGGCGGGGTCAGGGATTTTCTCTGCCTCGTGATGACTGGGTGTTGTGTGATGTCCTTAGGTTAGTTAGGTTTAAGTAGTTCTAAGTTCTAGGGGACTGATGACCACAGCAGTTAAGTCCCATAGTGCTCAGAGCCATTTGAACCATTTGTAACCATGTTACCAGTATTTATAATGTCCATGTTAGCTTCATATTCATGATTGGCCAAGTTTTCATGTAGCCAATGTCATTTTATTAGGTCGTTTTTGTCTTTGTCTCCTTGATAGACTCAAGAACTGTACCTTGACTGGTACCGTATTCTTTGAGTTGTACCTTCTTTGAGTGATTCCCTAGTTGGGCCACATCAGAACCTAACATCCAACTCTCCTGTCACGATCTACCTTTCCATGTGATGTGATATGCGTGATCCTGCACTGGTTTTGGGTAAATTTTTGGTAGCTTATTTGTATTACGATGCTCTTTTCGGTTTGCCCTGTATTGCTATTTGTACGTGTTTGACAAAAATAGCCATCCAAGCTACGTCCTCCACCGATCTGCTTTTAATTTTACCATGAAAGTCTCTCAGATCAAAATGCAGTTTGCTTGCATTCTCATTAAATTTAATTTTCAACAGATCTCTGCTAATCTTTAGGTCACAGGGAACTCTGCAAACTTTGAAGAACTGCCGCTTACGCAAAACCTGACAATTCTCAGTTGACTTTTACTTCTTAGTTAACTGACACCACTAACTTCTAAAACGGTTACTTGAAGTGCATTTGTTTCAATTAATCATAAATTTTTAAGAGATACTGTTCGTGGCATAGCATGAATCTCTTAATTTTTTGCCTCCCATCAAACTAAGTACGGCTTAGGTTTGTAAGCCTATCCCATTTGTTTAGATTAATCACTTGTAAAATTTCTATTTCACTTGCTTTTCTTAAGTTTACTTTCAGCAGAAGTTTTATTTTTTTTAACTGAATTTTAATTTCCTTTAAGATCTTTCTGGGATTCAGCATGATATTGACGAAATTCTTGTTTATTTCAGTTAATGAAATTTTCTATTGATTCCAGGGTACTCTGTCAAACCTCTTCACACAGCTTCTACGATCAGTAACATTTTGCTAAAGTACTCTCACTTGACAATTCTTCATTACTATCTATAGGTACAGTGCCTGCCAATACAGTGCGGTGACTTTCACTGGTACAGTTACGTCTGACACATGGTCATATGTATGAATCTGTGCAACGTGCACCATGAGCGGTGTCTTCCGTGACATCTGAAATGTCTGGTGTTAACGAATGTTGTGTGTGAAATGTTTTACTCGAAACGAGAAGTGTTGGGTAGTTCTATATCATCAAGAGATTTGTCAAAGTCACTTTCACAGTTTCTACTCTGGAGGTTCACTATTAAACAAGGTGATATGGTTCATATTTTACACTGCAGTCTTTATGGCTATTCTTAATTGTCACTTTACATCTGATCAAGTACACTGTACCACCGATTACTGTTATAAATTCACTGTTCTACATACTATATTGTTCACCTTCAATACAATCCTTCAAAGCCTCCTCCACTAAAAATCATCCTCAGAAGCAAGGATGTATGCAACACACAGGTTTTTCCATTTCTTTCTACATTCGTCCCCTAGAACAAAGAAAATATACCTCGTGAAGGAAAAATACGCCGTTGAAGAGAAGTTTGACTACATCCAAAATATTATGTTTCTGCTATTTTTAATTGTTTATGATTGAAATACATAAGTAAACAGCATTGGTCCTTACATTGCTAATATGTCACAAACATGTTCCATTGAGTATTTACATCATAAATACAATGCTATTTATTTCGTTAGTTACACATTTTTAATTAATATTAACTATATTAATTAAATTATTTCACACAGAAATATTTTGCTCTCTTTTCTTTCAGGCTTTTGGCAGTAGGAGCAAGCTTCAGACGACAAGAAGTTGAATGTAGACTTGAAAGACTTTCTGTTATCTTCATAGTTTATGATACATATTCAACTATTGTGCTGGAGTTTGGACGTGAAGTAATGCAGCCACTCACCGAAGAAAACACCTCAAGAATGTAGCAGAAAAATATTTTCCGATATGGAAATTTCCGAACTGCGCCGGAGCAATAGGTGGACGCCAATGGGAACTTAACTGTCCACCACTAGTGGATTGTTTGAATTATCTGAAATACCTCTCCGTAGTTGTAGAGGGTGTTCCTGACTCCGATAAAATGTTTTGGCTATTGTTGTAGGCTTAAAGGAAAATAAAGTGATGGGGAAATTTTTGTGGCCAGTGAATAGTTTAGATGACTAGGAAACGACGAATTTATTGAATCTTCCCAGAAAATATTACTTAATAGCAATTTTTCACTACCATCCGTTTACATTGGAGAGGAAGCCTCCCACTGAAGCCATACCTTCTGCGTCCATTTTCAGCAAAACGTATAGCAGCGTATTAACAAAATTTTCATACAAATCTATCAAAAGGTAGAAAAATCATTGGCTGTGGTTTTGGGATTTTACAGATGAAATGACAATTTTTAGGAATATATTTAGAAGTACCAAACGTTTCAAATGTAAACAAGTTTTACAAAATGACTGTGTATTCCCCTATATTATCATTAACGATGTACACTATATATCACTTTTCAGTGAAGAGATCACGAATTAATTGGGAAATCCATCGAAGGCCAAACGCGGAAATAATACAAAAAAGGAATAAATTTATGACCTATTTTAATCAAAGGTCATTATTCTTTGGTAACGCTACGATAATATTTCTACTAGCAATTATTTGAACTACACCTTGCCCAACTCTGTGAGGTAATAACAACAACAAAATACACTCCTGGAAATTGAAATAAGAACACCGTGAATTCATTATCCCAGGAAGGGGAAACTTTATTGACACATTCCTGGGGTCAGATACATCACATGATCACACTGACAGAACCACAGGCACATAGACACAGGCAACAGAGCATGCACAATGTCGGCACTAGTACAGTGTATATCCACCTTTCGCAGCAATGCAGGCTGCTATTCTCCCATGGAGACGATCGTAGAGATGCTGGATGTAGTCCTGTGGAACGGCTTGCCATGCCATTTCCACCTGGCGCCTCAGTTGGACCAGCGTTCGTGCTGGACGTGCAGACCGCGTGAGACGACGCTTCATCCAGTCCCAAACATGCTCAATGGGGGACAGATCCGGAGATCTTGCTGGCCAGGGTAGTTGACTTACACCTTCTAGAGCACGTTGGGTGGCACGGGATACATGCGGACGTGCATTGTCCTGTTGGAACAGCAAGTTCCCTTGCCGGTCTAGGAATGGTAGAACGATGGGTTCGATGACGGTTTGGATGTACCGTGCACTATTCAGTGTCCCCTCGACGATCACCAGTGGTGTACGGCCAGTGTAGGAGATCGCTCCCCACACCATGATGCCGGGTGTTGGCCCTGTGTGCCTCGGTCGTATGCAGTCCCGATTGTGGCGCTCATCTGCACGGCGCCAAACACGCATACGACCATCATTGGCACCAAGGCAGAAGCGACTCTCATCGCTGAAGACGACACGTCTCCATTCGTCATTCCATTCACGCCTGTCGCGACACCACTGGAGGCGGGCTACACGATGTTGGGGCGTGAGCGGAAGACGGCCTAACGGTGTGCGGGACCGTAGCCCAGCTTCATGGAGACGGTTGCGAATGGTCCTCGCCGATACCCCAGGAGCAACAGTGTCCCTAATTTTCTGGGAAGTGGCGGTGCGGTCCCCTACAGCACTGCGTAGGATCCTACGGTCTTGGCGTGCATCCGTGCGTCGCTGCGGTCCGGTCCCAGGTCGACGGGCACGTGCACCTTCCGCCGACCACTGGCGACAACATCGATGTACTGTGGAGACCTTACGCCCCACGTGTTGAGCAATTCGGCGGTACGTCCACCCGGCCTCCCGCATGCCCACTATACGCCCTCGCTCAAAGTCCGTCAACTGCACATACGGTTCACGTCCACGCTGTCGCGGCATGCTACCAGTGTTAAAGACTGCGATGGAGCTCCGTATGCCACGGCAAACTGGCTGACACTGACGGCGGCGGTGCACAAATGCTGCGCAGCTAGCGCCATTCGACGGCCAACACCGCGGTTCCTGGTGTGTCCGCTGTGCCGTGCGTGTGATCATTGCTTGTACAGCCCTCTCGCAGTGTCCGGAGCAAGTATGGTGGGTCTGACACACCAGTGTCAATGTGTTCTTTTTTCCATTTCCAGGAGTGTATGTTCACTAGCAAATGAAAGAATTTTCACGAAATAAGTTTATCTTACCTGACAGGTTTCTCGTATTTCCTATTTCTTTCAACAATTTCTTTCTCACAATACTATCTTTGAAACTAATATATCTGGCAGTCCATAAACATGGCCACATTGAAATTCCGAGATCGAAGCCAAACACTCAAGGACTTTCAGTTGTCTCGTCTTTGTCACCTCCACTGAACGAGAGCATCTAAGTAACTGCAAAAGACTCTGAGAGATAAGCCAAAATTAATGTCTACGGTGAGCGTTGAGCGGTGAAGATCAAGCGGCAACATGTCTCGCCCTGCGGCTCGGGCTTATCGTAGCTGGCTACCCCATATTTCCAATAAACTCGGTTTAAACACAAACGTGGCTGGCGCCACTCTTCTACTTTACCGCCTACCGCTCGTCACTCAAGGTTCACTTCGCACCGAGGCATATTTCCGCAGTTCTCCAGTATTATGGTAAACAATATTAAAAATATTGTAAGCCACCAATAGAACAGAGCCATTAAATATATCAGGAGTATATAAATTTGGATGTCACGTGCTGGTCTCGTGCTCCTGCCGTTAGCATATATAGAAAGTGATTTAAGAGCGGTGAAACAACCAGTCAGCGACAAAATGTTAGACGTCCACACATTATTACAAGCCGTGCGGAGTGGCCGCGCCATGTCACGGATTGCGCTGCCTCTCCCGCCGGAGGCTCGAGTCATCCCTCGGGCATGGGTAAGTTTAAGTAGTGTGTAAGTCTAGGGACCGATGACCTCAGCAGTTTGGTCCCTTAGGAATTCACACACACATTACTACAGGACGTGGGGGTCGTAGGCTTGTCCGTTCTGTAAAGCAGAATAGGTGGCGATCTGTGGCAGATATGAGTACATTACTGACGCAAATAGAATTGTGTAGGAGAACACCGTTCAGCGCTCATTGTTGAACATGGAGCTCCGCAGAGCTAACACAACAGACTTAGGACCCTAAATATTCTCCCAAAATGGCATCATGACTACATGGGGAAGAAAAAGAATATTCAGGAAAATATCGAAATTTTTAGTCATTTTAAAAATCTCCTACATTCGCCAATCAACGGACAAACTGACCTACAACACAGCAAGCATGTCGACAGTTTTATTGGTGTTCTGCTGTCAGCTAATCAAAGCCAAAATAACAGTTTCATTTGTAGTTCCCACACTAACATATGGGTTTAACCAATCGTAGTTTCCTCTTTAACAGATAAGATAGTTTATATTGTCCATACGCTAAGTGAAATTTTAAACTCTCGAACGTCCCAGTTTGGTACATCTTCTTAATAATTTTATTTTACTTTGCATGTGCACATATTTATATATAAATAGATATCTGAAATCGTTCGATCACCGCCTTTCTTTGACCCACGTTATAACTGAGCACCTTTCCCGCCATATGTGCAGAAACTAAGTTCAAAGCATTAAGAACAGTTCAATTTTTATAACCCAGAACTAATAGAGACAGAATACGAGGACCACTACGATGGTTTCAATATACGTCCGGCCATCCAGAATTAGGTTTTTTGTGATTTCCCTAAATCGCTTCAGGAAAATACCGGGATGATTGCTTTGAAAGGACACAGCGGTTTCTTTCCACAATAATTCTCTAATCCCGGCTTGTTCTTCGTCTCTAATGACCTCATTGTCGACGAAACGTTAAATACTAATCTTCCTTTCTTCCTTAAATCTTCCGTCAAATACTGGTTCGTGGACTCGGCTATTTTCTAATAGCGTCTATGTTCATTGTTCCCTGGTTAGTTTGTCTGAAATAGAGTAATGCAAATGGGAGACCATATTAAACTAAATATTTGAGAGTGGAGATAGTAATCGTAAATGAATATTTCAGGCAGTACGAGGCATTGTATGATTAGTGTGGGTAAAGTACGGGTTTGTAAACTACAGAAACAACAGACCGCAGAATTGTCATTGATACCGCTAGTCTTGAAAATAATATACAGTCACGAGTGATGTGTTCACAGTAGAATTTAAACACTGTTTACGTTTCACTACTGGTTATTGAAGATGCGACATTCCGCGTTACGTGACCTTACCTACATACTTCCCACGTCTGGTGCAGGAGTATCTGGAGCCCAGAAAGCTGGAGGAACGTAAGGATAAATGTTTAGCAAAAGGTGTCACCCTAGTTGGAAGAAAGTCATTGAGGTGAATAGAAATTTGTGAGATACTGGATCGATCAAGGCACTGATAGCCGAACCAAGGATCTCAACAAAGAGTTGTTAACATAACAGAATTTGGGGGGAGGGGGAGGGGAATGGTACTGGATCGTGTAGGCAAAAACAGCTGCATCAGTAAGCATTGATATTTGATATGTAGGGACTGGCAACTTGGTATAACTTCCGTAAAGCACCGAGAAGGTGGTTCAGAGTCTTCATTTTGGAATA
This sequence comes from Schistocerca americana, assembly GCF_021461395.2. Lineage (NCBI taxonomy): Eukaryota > Metazoa > Arthropoda > Insecta > Orthoptera > Acrididae > Schistocerca > Schistocerca americana. The sequence continues at coordinate 469,351,971 of NC_060130.1, read as the reverse complement.
GAATATGTGAAGGAATTTACAGTTGACGGGATGGGCAGTTAGCAGCGATTATCTCATTGTCTGAGAGAGAGAGAGAGAGAGTTGTGCTTAAATTTACTCTGATAGAGGATGTGGAGTGATTGGAGATGTAAGGGGGGTGCTATACACTGACTGCACTAACACAAACATGGAAAGACAGGTAGAATGGAATGTTAGGCTTCAAAGGAAAATACGACAGGTGGAGGTATAATAGGCTTTAGAGTAGATGTGAATTTTATGAACTATTACAGACTATGACTAGATAAAAGTAGACGGGTACGCAAAGCTGACTGCATGGTATTCCACGACTTGGAAGGCGAGCTAGAACCTTGGATGCCTCGCTTTCGAAGGTGAGGATGAGAAGTTTGAGGTGGTTATGAGATGTAGTTCATATTTTCGATCATTAGTAGTTTTAGTCTATTATGATCTTTCTTTTGGTTGATTAGTAGTGGGTGGCAAGTTTGTTGTGTTAGTCATGGAAAACGTAGTGTTTGGTGAAGTGTATTGTACTGTTGTGGATTATTAGGCGAAGATTTCGTGAGTGGGATGTATCGTTATCTATTCCTACAGTTATTATCTTTGTTTCTTTTGGGTTTATATGAAGATAGTACTAGTTACTCCAAGAGACAAAACTGTTGAGGTAGACATGGAGGCTAGAGTATGTCACACGCTGAGCGGTTCAGTACAGGACCAGGCGGGGGACCGGAGAACTACTAGAGCTTAAGAAATTGCGTTTTCAAGGCCTTACATTGGCTGTTGCAGAATCTGGAATACACTGAGGTGATGAAAGGCATAGGATAGCGATATGGACACATACACATGGCGTTAGTATCCGCGCACGCAAGATATGAAGGGGCGGCGCATTAGCGGAGCTATCATTTTTATTCAGATGATTCATCTGAAAAGCTTTCCGATGTGATTATGGCTGAACTACCGAGGTTAACAGACTTTGACTGCTGAATGCTAGTTAGACGCATGGAACATTCCCTTTCGGAAATCGTTACTGCGTTCAGTGTTCCGAGACAAAAAGTGTCAAGAGTGTGCCAAGAATACTGAACTTCACGCATTACTTAACATCACGGACAACGCAGTGGACCACGGCCTGTACTTTACAACCGAGAGCAACGCCATTTGCGTAGAGGTGTTACTGCTAACAGACAAGCAAGAGTTCCTGAGATAAGCGCAGTAATCAGTGTGGAGCATTCGACGAATGTATTCGTTAGGTCAGTGCGGCGAAATTTGGGTTAATGAGCTATGGCAGCATACGATCGACGTCAGTGCCTTTGCTGACAGCACGACATCGCCTGCATCGCCTCTCCTGGGTTCGTGACCATTTCGGTTGGACCCAAGACGACTGGAAAACTGTTGCCTGGAGAGATGAGTCCCGATTTCAGTTTGTAAGAGCTGATGGTAGGGTTAGGGTGGCGCAGACCCCACGAAGCCATGGACCCATATTTTCCACAAGACACTGTTCAAGCTATTGGGGGTTCCGTAATGGTGTGGGCTATGTTTACATGGAATGGACTAGGTCCTCTGGATGTTCATCTGGTTGGAGACCATTTGCAGCCATTCGTGGACTTTGTGTTCCCAAACAACGATGGAATTTTTATGGATGACAACGCTCCATGTCACCGAGCCACAATTGTTCGCGACTGGTTTGAAGAATATTCTGGACAATTCGAGCGAACGGTTTTTTACATTACATTACATTTGTCGTTTTCCATGGATCGCTTGGAGACGAGTCTCTGGGATGTGGAAAGAGTTTGGCCATTCAGATCTCCCGACATGAATCCAGTCGATCATTTATGGAAATTTCAATGACTTTTTGAGTCCATGCCACGTAGAATTGTTGCACTACGCCAGGCTAAAGGAGGTCCGACACGATATTAGGAGCTATCCCTCTACTTTTGTCACCTCAATGTATGTAAAAGTTATCAGAATATGACAGCTTGCAAACAGTTTCCGCGATAGACGGACGTTATACTTACCCACATACGAACGGAGTATGTAGTAGAATGCTACTGAACTACTGCATGGTGTATAAACATGAGCATAACACACGATATCTGCAAAAATACTGCTTCATCGACTTTTCTGGAGGCTTCATTCAGGTACGAAATTCGAAGTGCGTGTCTCGTTAAGAACGTGGCCTTCGGAGACATTTATCGGAGGATCATTGCAGCTCGGGGGCTCTGAATGGGGTGGTTACATGTTTTTTGGCGAACTGAATTTGGTGCATACGACTGCTGTGCCTTTTATGATTATTTTTGTTTCTTTGGATGACAATTCTCGTTCTGAAACTTTTCAATAGCTGAGTGACACACTACAATGTGACGTTATCAGTCGAATGTCAGTCCCATCGTGTCACCGAACACTATGTTATGAAACCGTCAATAGTTCGCTTATAAGATGCGTTGCTATTTCCCACGACTACTCCAGAGCTGAAAATTTCCCTTTGGAGCATCGAAAAAATTTCCAACAGGATACATAAATCACTTCCTCGCGAGATCGCTGATTAGACTGAACAAGTGACGCAGTTGTGCTCTATTTCTAGTCTGTCCATCTGATGCCAAGAGCTTAGCCTCAGCTCTTGAGTCATACAGAATAGAAGTAAAGTGCAAGTGTTATTGTACGTTCCAGTATGTTATAGAGAGCCCCAAAAATTTTTCCCTCTGAACTTTATATTAGACCATATCTTCATATAATACTTATAGTTTAAATCAATTTCAACATTTTTACATGCACACTTCATTTTCCTTATCAAAATTGATGCTGTTTACGCATATAGTGAATGCATTCTCCAATCATCATTCGCATTTGGCTTTTTTAGTTAAAACATGTCAGTGGTCAGAAAGTTACAAGTATTTTATTATTTGGCTGTATTAGAGAGTCAAAAACAGTTTACTGATAATGTGACCGTTCGTCTACAGATGGTATTTCTTTGTGGTTTCCTTCCTGCTTGCATTTTGATATGCTGCCTGCGTGTACATTTCATAAGAATCCTCACTTTTCACACTGTCTTCTTCTCCGCTTCTGTTTTAATATTTCTCTCGTTTTCAGCACTCGATAATGCACACATTTGGATACTGTGACGGAGCAAGGTGGTACAGTAGCTGGGGCACGGGATTCACATTCAGGAGGATGATGGTTGTTATCACATTCGACCAATCTGGTTTAGACGTTCTGTCATTTTCCTCAATCGCTACAGGCAGCTGTAGGTATGGTTCCTTTGAAAGGGCACTGGTGACTTAATTTCCCATTTCTGAAACAATCCTAACTTGTGATTCATTTGCAATCATCACGTTAGACATGGCAGTGTGCTGTCATAACACTGCACGCGCTCAAGTTGATAATTAAAAGAATTAAACAATCAATCATCACAATTAAGAAAATTAATTAGCTAGAAAACATGTTAATTGGTGTAGTATTTTATTATAATATGAATGGCGAAAACAGAATAGTGATCGGATTATATATAGTTGCAGTGTTTGAGTGTTAATTCAGCAAACCCGCGAGAATATACTCGCCAGCGTCTGAAGAAGGAGGAGGCAGGATAGCGCGTTTGGGGATAAGAGGTCGGAGACCCCAATATTGCAAGTCGGCACGGAGGGATAAGCCAGTTTGGCCTGGAAAGTAGAGGAGCAGACACAGTACCACTGAAATAAAAAGGAGCCGTAGTTTCCCAGGGCGCACACTCCTTATCTTTGTATCCTATAGACAAGTCCATAAGTAGGCCCAGCCCAAGGGCGAAAAAGGCCACCTTAAATTTTGTTATTGTAGACAGCAGAAAATTTGTAGTATTTATTAAAGTAACATTTAGAGTTTGTCTCCAATTCAGTCAATGGCATAGCATGACATAATTACAAGCAGAATTAATATTTAATAAATCATAGAGTACGACGTTACTACTGTCAAAAATCGTGAGGAGTGGGACGACACGCCATTGTAAGAGACAGGGGACTCTCAGCGGACGTGGATGAAGAGGCGCTACGTCTTGATTGCACAGTAAGCTTTGCTAATGCTCATGCTCATGCTCATGGAAGTAGGTTGATCGTGATGTACCATCAAGCTGTTAACTGATCAAGTGTTGTGGTATTGACGTCGCTGATGACCTGTTGTTCGCGACTTGTGCGTAATTTAGTGTGGAATTTTGTCGGCTTGAAGAATATTTCATTAATTATTTCCAACTTTTCGAAACTATCCTGGCGAGGTGTGATAAGTGGCAGAAATCATCCTCTGCATATTGCCAAAAGACTCGTGTATTATCTGTGTTCCGGCATCAGAGTTGGCCGATGCGTTCTTGTTGTGATCGTCTGCCACAAATCGTTAAATTCAGTTTAAGAATTAATATGATGAGGAGAGGATATCAGAAACGTTTCACTGGATGTCGATGGGACGTTCAACACTAGTCTGCCGTGCTTCCTTTTGAACACTGTGTTACGTACACACTGCTGCGTTCATATACATCTTTTCTTTTTCTGATCCATGTAATTTATCGTTGCTGATGTTCTTAAATTTACAGCTTAAAACAAATCCTAACAAGGAAAAACTGACATCCATAAAATTAACGCAGAGTACAGAGGTCAGATGGTGTTTAAACGTTTGCTTCATTAGGGATATGTGCAGTAGTTGAAATAAAAACGGCAAGAAAATCACTGCGAAGAGTGTGGATTCCTATTAAGTGTACACGCAGACATTGTACCAAGGTGTAAGCTGAAACAGGTGCGCAAACGTCAGAATGAACTCGTTTCGAATACCCAACAGAACCATACTGTAAAACATCTGTAATCTTGAGGCTACTAACAGTGTTATAACCCACTAAAACATAGATCGCCACTCTGACAGGAAAACGCTTGTAAAGGCTGCTCAAACTGGACCAGTATTTACAAAGTATTTTTTAAAAAATGGTTCAAATGGCTCTGAGCACTATGGGACGTAACATCAGAGGTCATCAGTCCCCTAGAACTTAGAACTACTTAAACCTAACTAACCTAAGGACATCACACACATCCATGCCCGAGGTAGGATTCGAACCTGCGACCGTAGCGGTCGCGCGGTTCCGGGCTGAAGCACCTAGAACCGCTCGGCCACAGCGCAAAGTATTTTAAAAGCAATTTCGGATATCTTGACAGCGTGGTTCAAGGATTCACTTCACATGATTAAGAGCAGAATGCCTACATAGCTTTTACGAAATTGGTTAAGGTGAAGATAGAGCGGCCACGGAAACCACGATAAATGACAGTTTGTCGTGCGGGAAGAGCATTGATAGAAAGATAAAGGCAGATATCGTAAGTAAAACCGATAATAATTTGATATTAGCAGAAGACTACAAGCTCTGGCAAATGAACAGAAGTACAATAATGCAGGCCTGAAGTGAGGACTGTGCTTAGAATAATCCACCCATTACTGCCCAATGACTCCATCGTGCCTCTTAATGAGCCACAGATCGCCACTGTCCATCTCCGATGAGATATCACAAAGTCATACATGTGAGCCGTCAGCCGTCAAAGTCAGCACCCAATAGGGTCAGCATGTAACCGCTCCTCACAGCAACGACAACACCCATCGCTTAGTCTCTGGGCGTGGCGGCTGAAGCAGGAGTGGCACCGTACATCCTTCACTCAATGGAACACCACCACTTAATGTAATATTGGCTATATAGACTTACTCCGTGGTAACCTTATACCCAGTCTAGGTTGACCAGTTCGTCAGCTAATTAAGTAGACCTTATTAAACTTAATTTCTGAAACGGCACGTGGTTGATACTACATGAACTGGCGGCCCACATGTGGCATGGCATTCTCTCTAGTCAAGGGCTCGTTACATTGCACTTTGCACGTTAATTGGTATATTTGTATAGGACTGAGGACTGTTTCGAGTTAGTTGTACGCAGATTTACACACAATGGAATAATTGGCATTGTATTTTGCACAATTAGAACTTTGTGTCTGTCGCAGTTTACACGTTAACTTGTCCAGTCGCAAGGACGTTTGTGTCGTAGTTGCTCCATCCATAACAATTTATAAACTATCTACAAGATTGAATATTTGTTTTCACTTAGTGTTCATGACAAATCATACATTGTTTCAAATAATTCTCCCGTCTCGCACGGTGCATCGCGCTTATCAAATGGTTCAAGTGGCTCTGAGCACTATGGGACTTAACATCTGAGGTCATCAGTCCCCTAGAACTTCGAAATACTTAAACCTAACTAACCTAAGGACATCACACACATCCATGCCCGAGGCAGGATTCGAACCTGCGACCGTAGCGGTGGTGCAATTCCAGACTGAAGCGCCTAGAACCGCTCGGCCACCGGCGGCCGGCTCGCGCTTATCCCTAGGTCACTCTTCTCCTGTGATTTTCAGTATTGACTGACCTCGTAGGCCACAGATTTCTCGTAGTAAACTACTTGTCTCGGTATCCCCTGCAATGCTTTACGTAGTTGTAAGCACCTTTCTTTTCCTCTCTAAATAACTGTAGCGCCGACAGACTCGCGTACTGTGACAGTCGGTTTTCATAATAGTTTCATAAGCTCAGATTCACAGTCATAATTCTAAATCTGAATTGGAAACGCCAGAGATCTCTAAACTCAATCAATTGTCTGATATAAATAATGTCATAGCTACCGGCGAAATTGAAAATGTATTGTAAGAACAAATCGCCAGATATTCTTCTCTGCTATTGAACAAAACGTCTATTCCACCTCAGTCAGTAATCTCAAATTCAGATCGTCTCGTGAGAGACCGTAGGACTCGGCCATCAAGACACAGCAGCTGTCCAGAAGCTACTGGTAACAAGAGAGAACTGGCTACGACGCTGCGGACAACACCATCAGTAGTGTTGAGGTTACGTTAGAAGGTTCGGCAGAATGTCACGAATCTCTTGTGTTTTCCACACCAGAGCAGTACATTCTTAGTTAATAAAATGTGCATGGAGATTTGAGGTTCTAGGACAATTAATCCGTATCGTGCTAGCTTATGCTTACAGGGTCCAATTAACTCATTGATCTGGGTGGCAGGGTGGTTACTGCAAGGTAAATGAAGTATTGGCATGTCCCCTGCATGTCCCCTGTTCTCTGAAGACATTCGAGATGGCGGATGTAGTTCACTAGCCGTCACGCCTGTAATTGCGTCTTGATGGAAGGAAATATTATAAGATGCGTTAAACCTGATCTTGAACCCTCACTTCCTATCCACCTCGTCACGTCTGTAATTGCGTCTTGACGGAAGGAAATATTATAAGATGCGTTAAACCTGTTCTTGAACCCTCACCTCCTACCTACCCCATTGCTCCACCTCTGACGAGATTGAAGATGACGATTCTAAGTTGAGTGTCCTCACTTCCGTTATTGTGCTCTAAACTTACTGCATTTGAATCCCAGAGAGTTATTGTAAATTTCCATTATTTGGGAGGATTTTTTTTTTTTTTTCATTTTCCAAGATTATGGAGGGAATAGCTTACATGCAGTAATCCGTTTTCTTCAACTATTCCAGTCTACCCTCCTCTCACCATGGTCGGAAAACGTTCTATGCCCTATATAAAGAGGGGCGACAGCTCTCACTGCTTGCTATTGTGTCTGCTGCTGGTGTTGGCATTAATTCGGTCTTCAGATGTTCTACTGTGACGCTGATCATGATGAAATGTACAGAAGGCACTGTATCCGGCATGAGGAATGAACAGCTGAAATCTACTTGTTGTGTATAGTTTGTTTTACAACTATAAAATATGGTCCATGTATATAATCAGTTTTGAGTATTACGGTTTTTCCACTCCTTCATTGACTGGAACTGATTTAGTGATTGCCTCTCCTGTATCTTCACTCGTCATCAATCAGAAACTGGATGGGTTGAAGTCATGTAACTCTGAACCAGAGGGGTGAAAAAAGTGGTGTCAGACACTTATACCCTAGTTGGAACGTCTGCAGAAGTATAGCAGACGTCTTCACTCATCGGAATGTCACAAGATTCCGTCGGTTACCCACTATCTGAATCATCTCTACCGCTCATCATGCCCCAAACTTTGTGCAACACGACGATAAAGCATTTGTTATTATCACGATAGCGGTAGCGAACGTGTTGTTGTGGTCATGGCATCAGATCACAAGTCCAGTCCATTGTTAATTTTTGAGAACCTGCGATTTTGTGGTAAGAACGTGGTTTATTTAATTGTGTCAGAAAACATATATCATATAATCAACACAATACATAGATAATTTCAGCCTGGTACTATAAAGAGTAACAGTTTTCAACAAACAGATTTTACATAAAAATACGCATTTTAAATGCTGTGTAACTAATAATTAGCCACCTCTCTGGCATCGTGGGATGCTGGCATCAGTTCTTTTAGTGATCGTGTAGTTGGACACAATTAACAGATGAGGATATGATCCATGGTTTGCTCTTCTCCGCATTCGCACAGGGCGAGGTCACAAGAAAATCCCCACATCTTCAGGCTGGTCTGACACCTGCCGACTGCAGGTCATAGCCTGATGAGCGATCTCATGTCGTGTGATGCTGCAGTCTCGGTAACGTCAGAAATTTATTCTGAATGCTGAAGGTTGTCTATTGACGGTATCTGTAGTAAAGAGGAAACTTCTGATCTAAGTCGGGCAGTTGCTAGTGAATACTCATACAGAGAGTGGTTCTATAGAATTATTTCTTTATTTCGTTCTAGTCGGGCGGTGGATACACGAGGGTGGGATACTTGTTAGACAGTACACCTTTTGGAGTGGAGTTCATCTCAGGCAGCCTGTGATGATTATGCAAGTCTCGTTTAGGGCAACGTCAACCTGTTTACATGACTGGAGCTGTATCAGACAGAAAAATCTAATTCTGCTGCTGAGTAACAGAAAGCTAAGGCTGGTGAGGCTGTGCCCCTCATGTTGTACCGGCTAGTTTCCGGAGGACGTAATTTCTTTTGAGGCCGGCCGATGTGGCCGAGCGGTTCTAGGCGCTTCAGTCTGGAACCGCGTGACCTCTACGGTCGCAGGTTCGAATCCTGCCTCGGGCATGGATGTGTCTGATGTCCTTAGGTTAGTTAGGTTTAAGTATTTCTAAGTTCTAGGGGACTGATGACCTCAGATATTAAGTCCCATAGTGATCAGAGCCATTTGAACCATCTGAATTTCTTTTGATGTCCAATCAGTAGGTTGTGTAAGATAGTGTTCGATCACGGCTGACTCCCAAATATTCGTGTGTAGTGCTGTGTTCTAATTGGGTGTACTAGTTACGTGTGTAGTGTTGAACTGGAAGAGGTTATTTCATGTTTCTGGGGGCTATTAGAGGTGGTAAAGGTCGACAGTCTTGCTTGCAAGATGAAGGGAGAGTTCACTATCTGTATCATCGTTAAAAGGACCGATTACAGACCTTTGTAACAGATCCGAGCAGAGGGTGTGAATCAGAGGCTCAGACGGTTCTGTGATCGTGTAGGCTGCAGATTCCTTGACTTGCGCCAGAGGGTGGAGACGAGTTGGGATCTGCTTAATAGATCAAAGGCTTAACGCACACAGGAAGCATCAACATGGGTAGTTGTGGCTGTGTGTAGTTGGCTGGGTGTTTCTTTTAAGGTTAGAGGTTCTGAAGAAAGTGCTAACAGTAGTTCAGTCCCAATTGGTGTAGGTCACACATAGAAAGACGGTAGCTTAGGAAACATCGGGCTTATAGTTTTAAACTGTTGTAGCTGTGTTGGGAAAGAATCAGAGCTCCAAGCGCTAATAGAAAGGACTGAAGTTGAAATCATTAAAGGTACTGATAGCTGGTTAAAACTGGAGATGGGTTCAGCCGAAGTTTTGCTAAGAACCTAACAGTGTTCAGAAAAGATGGAAAAAAGTCATTTTGTGGTGGCGTCTTTGTTGCTGTTAGAAGTGGTTTATCTTGTAGTGATATAGTAGTAGATAATTGCTGTGAGTTACTATGGGTATAGGTTATACCTGACCAACAGTTTAAATTAATATACTGATCCCCGACTCAGATGATATAAATACTGAAAGGTATTTGTGTCTCATTTAGAGTAAATACCGGACTCATACAATTGTAGCTGCCGGTGACTTCAGTCTACCCTCGATATATTGGCGAAAGTACTTAACTGGACTCGTTGGTAGGTATAAGGCACAGTCCGAAATTATATTAAATGCTTTCTTAGAAAATTATTTTTAACCATTCTTACAGGAGCCCATTCAAAGTGTAATCGATTGTGATAACATACTAGACCTCTTAGCAACGGATAATCCTGAGCAAGTAGGTAGCATCATGACTGACACAGGTATTAGTGACCACAAGGTAGCTGTAGCGATACCAAATACTGTAACATCCAAATCCGCCAGAAATAAACACAAAAATGTGTCTGTTTAAAAAAGAAAAAAATTCACTTGACGCCTTCCCAAGAGATAGTAAACTAATTACGTAAGCATAGCTCAGATGCGGCTTAAATTCAAACAAACAGTACTGACATAAATTGAGAGATTTATACTCAGCAAATTAAGTAGAGATTCCCCCTCCCCCTCCTCCATGTTACGCAAAACAGGTTATGACACTGTGGTAGAAGCAAAGAAGAAAGCTCATGTAATAGCTCTATAGCTCTATATTTACCAATCATATAGAATGTTTGATCAGATGTTGTCCAGACAGCCATTAGTGGACATTAATATGGGGAGTGTCAAACCTTCGACTTTATGACGGATATAACTCATGTGGGGACACTTTCAATGAAGTGTCTGAACGTCTGTGGAGGATTGGCGACCTGTTATTTCTGAAGAGCAGGAACCAGAGAAGGTGTTGGACACAGGATGCTGGAGCGAAGTCGACGTTATAAATTATCTCACAGATGTTCTATTAGCTTCACGTCGGGAATCTCCTCTGGTCAGTCCATTCCCGTCCAGGGTGCATTGTCATACAAAAAATCCTGGTATCCGAGCTGAACTGCGTACAGTACACAACGGTGTAAAATATTTTCTTATTCGTCCAAATGTAGTGTTTTCTTAAGCGCAATATGGGGGCTACACCGTAAACACGAAAACCATTCCCATATCGTAACACCACCTTCTCTGTACTTAACTTTTGGCAATATACGTGATGGTAGGTAACGTTTACCACGCATTCCCCACATCCAATCCCTCCATCCAATTGCCACGGGGTATAGCATGGCTCACCACGTCGGATCACTCTTTCCCGTCATCCATTGTTCAGTGACGTCGCTCTTTACACCATTTCTAGCGTCGCTTAGCACTGACTACAGAAATATGTGGCTTATGAGGATCTCCTCTATCATTTGACCCCCTTTGACTCACTGTGTACAACCATTGCGCTAGCTGGACTGCCGGCATAACTTTGAAACTCACGTGTGATTCCTTCCGCTAATTTTAATCGAGTTTTTACAACAACCCTCCACAATGCTCGACGGTGCCTAAACGTCAGTACACGAAGTCTGCCTGGTTTTGGATTAGCTTTGGTTTATCCTCCTCATTTTCACTTCATAATCACATTACTAAAAGTCGACTTGGGCAGCTTTATAACGGTTGTAACGTTCCTGATGGATTTGTTAAGCAGGCAACATCCAGTGACAATTCCACGTTCGAACTCACTGAGCTATCCTCAACGAACCAGTCCTCTGTTGCTGCTACTCTAATGTCATACTCCCTGCCTTGTTTTACACTGGTGGATCCGTCTCTCGTGACATCTAGTGGTCAATTCCGCATTACTATTGATCAAATAGTGAACAAGCACTTGCTCGACGGAAGGTCTGTACATAAGGTATGGAAAGCTGCACAGATCACGCCAATACACAAGAAAGGATGTAGAAGTAACTTGCTAAATTACAGACAAATAATACTGACAACAATTTACAGCAGGACTTTGGATCGTATACTATGTTGGATCATAATGAAATATCTCGAAGAAAACGATGTGTCTGCACATAGCACGAATTCAGAACATATCGTTCTTGACAAATACAGCTGATTCTTTATTCATGCAAATGAGTGCAATCGATAGGAAAGGATTCAAGCAAAGCTAGATTTTAGCGTTCCCTCGACAGAGAGGTCATTAGAGGCAGAGCACAAGCTCGGATCACGAAAAGACGGGGAAGAGAGTCGGCGGTCCCCTTTCAGAGGAACCAGTCCGACTTTTTCCTGGAACAATTTTGCGAAATCAGGGAAAAACAAACTCTGGAGATCCGGACGGTGATTTGCTCTGTCGTTCTCCCGAAATGGAGTCTAATGTGCTACCCACAGCGCCATCTCGCTCGGTGCTATCGACAAGGGATCTGAAATCGATCCCACGTCTCTAAATTTCCAGAAGGCTTCTGACACCGGTCCTCACAAGTGGCTTCTAATCAAATAGCATGAGTATGGAGCATTGCCGCAGTTAGGCTACTGTTTTCCTGTCAGCAAAGTCATGGTTCGTAGTAACTGACGTAAAGTCATTGAGTGAAACAGATGAGACATCTGTCCTTTTTCAAGGAAGGGTCATAGGCCCTCTACTGTTCCCAATCTGTGTAAACGGTTTACGAGACAAACTGTAACCGCTTTCTTAGATAGTTTGCGAATGATGACATCGTTTAGTGTCTAGTGATGTCATCAGAAATTCAAAACCAATTCCAAAGTTATTTAGATACGATTCAGTACGGCGCGAAAGATGAAAATTAACTCTAAAAAATAAAAAGAGGGAGATTCCCCACCTGAGTACTAAACAGAATCCGTTAAATTTCGGGCACACCCTAAATCACTCAAATTTAAGTGTTGTTAATTCAACTAAAGGCCTATAGATTACAGCTACGAACAATTTGATTCGGAAATATCACATATAATATACTATGGGGAAGGAGGAAAAAAGACTGCGTTTTATTTGCAGAACACGCAGAACATGCCAAAACTACTAAAAGAGACTGCCTACACTCTGATGGTCCGTTCTGTGTAGCAGTATTATTGCGCGGTGTGGGATACTTACCAAATAGGACTGACGGAGGAAATCGAAAATGTTCAAAGAAGAGCTGATCAGTTTTTACTGAGGCAGACAGAGAGAGAGAGAGAGAAAGGCACCGATATGATACGTGAGTTTTGGTGGCAGTCATTAAAACAAAAGTGCTTTTCACTGCGGCGACATCTTTTCACGAAATTTCAATCACCAACTTTCTGCCCCGAACCCAAAAATATTTTTTGGTTCCAACCCGCACAGTGAGGAATGACCATCGTAATAAAGTAAGAGAAACCTCAGCTCGTAAGGAAAGATTTAGGTGTTCTTTTTTTACGTATACTATTAGAGAGTGGAACGATAAACAAATAGTTGGAAAGTGGTTAGACGAACCCAATGCCGAGCACGTAAGTGTGAACTGCAGAGTGCTCGTGTGGATGAAAGTTCTGTAAACTGTACTGGCCTAGCGTCTTCACTCGAAGCTGTTGTCCAAGAGTAATGAAAGGAATGCGTCGTATCTTGACCAGGCACCGCTGGCTAAAATGGATTGATATAACATGTGACTCGGATATTCTGGCTATTAATTGATGTAATCAAAATTTCAAAAGGGATACCACTTTTTTAATTCGTTGAGTAAAATGACAAAAACACGTTTGTACTAAGTCGTGTACCCATTTCGATCAACGATATGCAGTCCACACGCAAGATACTCCATATATGTTACTAATATGCACAAACGAATAACAAAAAAGTTTCTTAATATGAAACTAGTCTGTTTTGCTCGCAGACCGGCCCCAACACGCAAAATCAGTGACTGCTGGCAAGGATCACACTCTACCACTGTTGTCAACTCTGATCACTTTTGTGGGGCATCGTTCATGACAAACCAACAACGCACTATGTGACTGGAGCTGACACCAAGTCTTCTTGTTTCTCAGATCTTATCGTCACATTATTTTCGTAAGGGCAATCAGATGAAAACGAGATAATGGAATAAAGATAAGTAAAATGTTTATTACTTCAAAAGTAATCGCCATGACCCTTAATACATTTAGCCCAACGTGCGACAAGACGGTCAGTGCCTTCATGGAAAAATGTTTGCCGTTCCCTATGGAACCATGACTGTACCCAGGCATGCAGCTCTGTCCGAAGGAAATTAATGACCACTCACGTCTTTCATCATGGCACCAAAAGTATGAAAATCGCATGGGAAGAGATCGGTAGTACATGGAGTATGCGTAAGGACTTCCCAGCGAAACTTCTGCGCCATACTCAAAACATGTGGGTGAGCCCACAAGTCTCAAAGGCTGTTTAGACTAAGCTGTAGAAGTTTATCAGGGAAACCTATAATTTCCTCCGTACAGTACCGATCACTCGCCATGGGAGTTCCACATTTCTGGAGCCCTGAAAAGACATTCGGGGTAGTTGATTTTCTTCAGGAGGTCAGGTGCACGCCTGGGTAAAGTCATGGTTCCGTAGGCAACAACTAAAATTTTTCCATGAAGACTTTGAGCGTATTGACTGACTGTGAGATAAATGCTTTAACAGTTACGGCGATTACTTTTGAAATAACGAACAGTTTACTTTCTTTTCTCCATGTTTCTCGTTTTCATTTAACTGCCCCATTTTCTTTCTGATTAGTACATTAAGAAGAGAGAGTTCAGCTTTATGCAAATTCCTATGTATCGTCTTGTTTAATTACTAAATAATACTGAATTTATAATTTCTGGTGCTCATACCATACCTAAGTAGCCAATCAAAGTACATCATTTCATAGTCTGTTGTATGTCAATTAAATGAAGGAGCTCCCTAAATTGTAAATATACAAACTGTCACATGGAAAAGTTCCTTAGTCTCATATATCGATCCATATTTTCTCTTGTCGTCAGATGCCCACTGCAGTTTGCAAGATATTTCGAATGACAATAAAGTAATCATGACTGAAAGCTCAATAAATGTTACACATTTTTTTAAGAACCTGGTGAATGTGAGCTATGCTGTCCTACGTGCAGTTGATAAAAGTATTTGTTTTGCAACCGTACTGGTATTGGTTCTATTAAAATGTTTGTGGTGTTCTCATGCAATTTGTCAGGGATATATCTGTTCGGAGGCTCACACATTGGGTAGGAATCCAAAACTCATAAAGTTCAAAGAACACGACCTTCAACACAAAGTTAGGTTTATTTTTAAATGACATATGTAAGTTTTTTTCTACTGAAATGAAAACATGAGATACAATTAGTGGTGACAGGCTTGGTTTCACTGTTCTAAGCCTCATACATTGCGAAATATTGTACTTTAAAAAATGGCAACGGCGTCGCGGTTTCTGCCGTAATACGCAGGACAAGTGTTGCGTTCACTGTCCTGCAGCCTGTTGTAAACAGACCATTATTAGTAAGCACGTTCTGTCGACACTGTTGAGTCTATTACTGTCTCCTGCTTGTGCCTGCCGTACTGCTGTTGGTATCAAACAGGAAATTACACTGTGACGCCATTTCATGTACGTTTCGGATAGTGATTTTCCTGTTTTGGATGATGCTTGTGACATTTTCGGTCTCCTAGCGGACATACTGGTCTTTAGTAATGAGCCGGCTGCTGTGGCCGAGCGGTTCTAGGCGCTTCAGTCCGAAACCGCGCTGCTGCTTCGGTCGCAGGTTCGAATCCTGCCTCGGGCATGACTGTGTGTAAAGTCCTTAGCTTAGTTAGGTTTAAGTAGTTCTAAGTCTAGGGGACTCATGACCTAAGATGTTAAGTCCCATAGTGCTTGGAGCCATTTGAATTTTTAGCAGTGAAGAAAAGCTAGATATGGTGTTAATTTACGAAGAGTGTCACAGAAACGCAACCGCATCTGTAGCAGTGTATGCTGAACGCTACCGAGATTGTCGGAGCCCTTCAAATTGTACAGTTCCCAACATCTACACAAGTCTCATGAAAACAGGCAGCCGAGCACCCAGAATGCGTCAACGCACAGACACAGCAACTAACAATGACAACGATATTGTTGTTCTGCCTGCTGTAGCTCACAATTCTGAGCTGAGTGCACAAGAGATTGCACACGGTTCTGGAACAAGCCGTAGTACTGTGCGCAGATTTTTGTATAGGCATACGTTTCATCCATGTCATATCTCAGTCTAACAAGAACTGTACGAGAATAACTTTGAATCCTACACTGAAGTCTGTCGTTTTGCACTTCAGCAGTTGCATGATCATCCTGACTTCTTACTTGATACGTTGTTTACCGTCATGTCATGTGCATCTGCAGAACATGCACCACTGGTCCATGTAAACTCCCCACTGGCGTCGCGTGGTGGCTCATCAAAGACAGTGGGGAGTCAATGTTTGGTGCGGCATGACTGGTATCCGTATTTTAACTCTTTATTTTTAGCAGAGAACATTAACCAGACAGCGATATGCATTGGTTCTGTAAGACACTCTACCCCTTCTTCTGGAGGACGTGAGATTGGAGACGCGTCTATTAAAGTAGTCTCAGCATGACGGATGCCCCGCACACTACGCACTTGTTTCCTGATAAGTAGTGTATGCGATGTTTCTAAATAGGTGGATGGGACCGGGAACTCCTGTTAGCTGGCCAGCCTGGTTGCCCGTCGTGACGCCACTAAACTTCTTTCTCTGAGGCACAGTGAAAGAATGTATGCACCACGTACTCCCAACGACACCAGAGGATGTGCAACAACATATTACCGACATGTGTGTGGCGATATCTCTGGAAACACTACAATCAGTGCAACGCTCACGTGTTCACCGTCCCCACAATCGTATCGATGCAAACGGTGGGCACTTCGAAAATCTGTTGAGGTGACGCAGGTTCATCGGATGTGACGTTAGCGGTTATTGGTGAGTACGTTCTCTGAGCCGGATGACAAGAACAACCTTGAAGTTTCTGTGGGCTATATGCCACTAATAATTGTGTTTAGGACACTAGAACCATGTCTCTTCGCTAAATTTACCTCTACTTTTCATTTCCCTGCAAAAAACATACGTGTGTCATTTAAATAAACGTAACTCTGTGCTGAAAGTGATGTTTGTGTACTTTTATGGAGTGTGCAATCCTTCCCATATTGTGAGCCCCTGAGAGCAGGCTGCAGGACGGTGCAGGCAACAGTTCTACGCATTGCGGCAAGAACCGCTGCTTCGTTGCCATCCATTGAAGTCTAATATTTCATACTGTATGAGGCTTATAATACTGAAACTAAGTCTGTCGTCACTAATTGTACCTCTATTTTTCATTTCTGTAGAAAAAACATACATGTGGCATTTAAAAACACTTTCTGTTGAAATTGGGGTTCGTTGAAATTTATGGATTAAACATTCCTTCCTACTGTATAAGCCCCTGACATTGATGCATCGCTGAGCAATTGCATTTTCACGTTTTGTTTCTTTCAGGAAATGTGTGAGTTAGCAGAGTTAGACGGGACACCCAGTATATCACAAGCCTACTCACAGATTCCTAAACAGTTGGGTTGGGGTTGTTTGGGGGAAGTGACCAAACAGCGAGGTAATCGGTCTCATCGGATTAGGGAAGCACGGGGGAAGGACGTCGGCGGTGCCCATTCAGAGGAACCATCCTGGTATTTGCCTGGAGAGATTTAGGGAAATCACGGAAAACCTAAATCAGGATGGCCGGGCGCGGGATTGAACAGTCGTCCTCCCGAATGCGGGTCCAGTGTGCTAACCACTGCGTCACACCGCTCGGTCCGAAACAGTTGCTTCGAGATAATGCGAACGCCATAATTGCATTCCAACAAGTTAATATGTATTTAAAATAATTTATCATGTGCATGTAGTAACTGACATGACGTTAAAAGAATTTAAAAACATCTGTGCCGGTTGGAATCACAACCAGTAAGGATTTTTGATTGCTGCTAGAACACGAAAACTGAATGGAAGTCGAAACAGATGCACTCCAAACGAATTGCTCAATATGGAACATTATCAAATCACATACACACAGACAAACGTACCGTAATGTAGGCGGTATATACACGCAAGGCCAAAGTGCTCCATTGTATCAGCTCACTCAGTCTGCAGGAATCCAGGGAAAGCAAGTGCTGTCTAAAGACGCCCCAGACGAGACATACGACACCCTCCTTCTCTTCTTCCTCCTCCTCTTCTTCCCCCTAGACTGGGGGGATGAAGACGCCCCGCACAAAACTTTCTGACGCTGCAACAGGAGTCGGATGTCTCCCTTTTCAGAGGAATGAGCTTCTGCACAACTTATAATTACAGGTGTCTCACCACCTGGTAACACTACAACAGAAACTGGATGGCATCCTTTCCTCAGAGGCGAACACATGCTTAAGGCATAATTAACGAACGATTTTCACATCCTAGAGGCAGGTGACACCTGTACATCCTTGTTGTTGTTGTGGTCTTCAGTCCTGAGACTGGTTTGATGCAGCTCTCCATGCTACTCTATCCTGTGCAAGCTTTTTCATCTCCCAGTACCTACTGCAACCCACATCCTTCTGAATCTGCTTAGTGTATTCATCTCTTGGTCTCCCTCTACGATTTTTACCCTCCACGCTGCCCTCCAATACTAAATTGGTGATCCCTTGATGCCTCAGAACATGTCCTACCAACCGATCCCTTCTTCTGGTCAAGTTGTGCCACAAACTTCTCTTCTCCCCAATCCTATTCAAAACTTCCTCATTAGTTATGTGATCTACCCATCTAATCTTCAGCATTCTTCTGTAGCACCACATTTCGAAAGCTTCTATTCTCTTCTTGTCCAAACTATTTATCGTCCATGTTTCACTTCCATACATGGCTACACTCCATACGAATACTTTCAGAAATGACTTCCTGACACTTAAATCAATACAGGATGTTAACAAATTTCTCTTCTTCAGAAACGCTTTCCTTGCCATTGCCAGCCTACATTTTATATCCTCTCTACTTCGACCATCATCAGTTATTTTGCTCCCCAAATAGCAAAACTCCTTTACTACTTTAAGTGCCTCATTTCCTAATCTAATTCCCTCAGCATCACCCGACTTAATTAGACTACATTCCATTATCCTTGTTTTGCTTTTGTTGATGTTCATCTTATATCCTCCTTTCAAGACACCGACACATCCTTATGATGTGATTATTCAACACGCATAGGGTGTTATTGTTTTCTAAAGATTCAGATGTAGTTCTTCTCCTGTATAAGTTCCTCATTCTATGTTAATTATACCATTACACAATGGACACGTCTGTACGCAGGATACATCCTCTGTAATACAGGGATCCATCATGGCGAAAAAAGTTTCTTCATATATGTCGTCATGAAAACCGAAACAGCATAGGTTATATTGATGAACGCTCTTGATAATCTACCCAAAGGTATTAATAATGTTGACATAACATATGAAACCGGCTCAGAGAAATTATGGAATGCTATCCAATAACTGAATGTGTTAACAGACAGGGTGAAGTACAATGAAACAAAACTTTGCAACTTGGAAGATCAGGTCGGGTCTGTAGACTGATCCCATGTATTGGAATCTAATTCACGACATGTGGCGTCAGTGCTCTCGAATTAATTCTAGAATTTGATTGGGGATTCGTCTAGTGAACGACCCGAAGCCAAAGTGTGGCTTTTTGCAATAGATCGTCTACCACCGTGCACATGTCCTAACAACAACTATATACAACGGGCTTTATCAGGCAAGCACCGATTACGGTCATTAAGTTTTAACGCCGCAGTGCCAACAACGCTTGTCCAATGTCGGGACGCGCACGTGTGACCCCACAAGATGCCTTTCGAAGTTCCCCCAACATTAATCACAAATTTAAACCTGACTGAAAATTCAAAGAGAACACACAGATGGTAAAAGAAAAATTCCTGACATACAGAGGAACGATATTCTTGAATCTGAATTCGGAAGCGATCATTTGGAGAGGATTTAATTATTTGTTCATCATAGCAGCAACAGTTTAATTGAGAGAAAAATTCGAACATCTCTTGTTCTTCTTCTTCCTCGAGGAGGCACAGTACTACTAAAACAATTATGTTTCGATGGTTGGAATCAAGACAGGATGGGAAACGTCTGTGGACAAAAGACGTTGTCTCTTCTGTAAGTACAAGCAGGAAGTCCTTGACCTTTGTCTCTCTCAGTAGTGGTTAGAAGCAGCATTTTTAAGGTCAGAAGCTTACCAGTGCGTGGACGTTCCGAACTCTTAAAATCTTAGAGCACAGCTTGCCAGTATCTCTTTGGACCAACGGTACCAGCAAGGTGACTCCAACGTGATCGCTATATACTCTTGGCATTTGCGCTTGAGCCATATTTCAGTTTGTCTGTTCATTACTTTGAGCAGGGAATAGTAGGGTCGCTCGCATGTAGGCGCCACCGTTCTTAATTGGTGAGCACGTCTACGAGGCTCTGTAGCCATGAGATAACACCCTCGCCTTGTGGTTAGTCGTCGTCATAACCACGTCCCTTTGTATCTCGATCGCTACCTCTCGCTATATTATGTTGGGATTATCATATGAATTCAGCTCTCTCCAGCACCTTAAAATCCATGGGTCGTACAACCACTTTATTATGCATACTGATTCCCGTATCATTACTATATGTGTATGTCAGTAATGACGTTGTACCAATGAGGGCTCTTCTCGGCTTTGTATGTGGTATTTCAAAATCTATGCAATAAAGTATTACCACAACACGTCTGAATCACCTTAAAAGTCAGACATGCGGCCACCATTGTTTAAAGTTCCTGAATTGTAGATAAATTATCAAGTCTTTTAGCACATACTGATAGCTTCACAATGTATGCCGTTGAACACTGTGTGACGTTTAACTCTATGGGTAGAAACGCGATTATAATTGTTGTCTTTAAACACATACTAAATTTGTCTCATCCCACGTACGAAATTGCCTTACTCAACGTGTTTACCTACAACTCCGTACCGAAAATTACGTGGAGAAATAATAACTTCTACTTTTATAATTAGATAAGTGACCAGGAAATTATGGGCAGAGTTACTGTAAAGCGTAGGTATTATGAATTCCATGAAATTCTATCTGCCATGTTGAGGGATACAGAGTCATTCAACATCAGGAATGAGTATGAAGATGCTGCGGAGAAGAAGAAAAAAAATCATCGTAAAAGTGAACACCAGTTACAATAAATCGCTCAAACAAAGCGAGGTGTAGGGTAATGTTGATATTAAGCTGTATAATAATAAAGGGTCAATTTTAGGAATTGATAATAATGTAACTGAAAAAGAAAGGTTAACGAAAGCAGAAAAACCAGTAAATGTTCGGAATATTAACTTCCAATGCGCTGACTGTAACATTTCTGGAGGTTCATTCGGTAACGCTTCTCCTACACAGACGTTACATCATTTCTGGCCTGCTGTACCACATGGATGTGACACTGGAGTCACCAAAATTTATATTCCAGTAGTGGCAAGACACTCTTTCGAAATATCAACTGAAGATGAAGACAGATAGCTTGTTAATTTTTATACATAATAAGTAACTGTTCTTTTAGGAAACGTTCTATTAGGGAACGTAATGAGTGTTGTGTATGGGCAACATCTTATGTCTGAAACGCGAAAGGAACATGATGTGAAAAATGTACTAACTCCTCATTGTCGGCAAATACTATCATCACAAGGATACACAGTGCTATAAATACTAATATCATTCTCTGTGAGCTATCGTTCGACATTTTGTTGAATGAAGATGAGGGTGAGTAACATATTGCATGTGGGAAAAAAGTCCCGTGAAAGACTTCACTACTCACTTCGAATATCGTAGGTGCAAAGCATCTGATTAAGCAGTTTTCGAAACTTCCTGGCAGATTAAAACTGTGTGCCAGACCGAGACTCGAACTCGGGACCTTGGCCTTTCGCGGGCAAGTGCACTTTCCCTCGAAAGGCAAAGGTCCCGAGTTCGAGTCTCGGTCCGGCACACAGTTTTCATTTGCCAGGAAGTTTCATATCAGGGCACACTCCACTGCAGAGTGAAAATCTGATTCTGCAACCAGTTTTTCTTCACAAACAGTTTCGTATCAATTGTGATATAAGATTAAAACACTTATCTACTGCCTTGCAATGTTCCTCTGTATACTGAAGGAAGACTTCTCGATGAAGCAGGAGTACTGAAAGCTGCTGACATTGACTTAAATAAAAATTGTGAACCTCACTTATTTTCAGATATTCAGTATCGCTCGAGTAACCAAAATATTGATCATGCACCTAATTCAGGAATTGCAGCGCTAATGAAAGGATGTGAATATTTCACGTCAAGTAATGTAGTTGCATTACAGATACGCGGTTGGGGACCAAGAGATGAATTAAAACAATTTGTTGATAATTATGGACATTTCAGCTTCTGCATCTCGCTCGGTATGATACTGGGATTCGCAGAGTATTACAGAGAAATTATTTTAAACATTCGCCAGGAACTTGTACTGATTCCGAGCACATAGGGCACTTATTATATAATCTCAGATGAAGCAGACTTCAGTTTGAAAAATGTGCTCGGAAAAATGTCCTGGGAAATGTCAGAAAGTCTAGTGTCCGAGAATAAGCAAATATAACTAGAGAGCATCTTAAAAAAGTATCTAATTCTGAGACTAGTATTCTTCCATTAGGTTGCAGTTGAAAGTGTTGCACCAGACATTAGTACCTGGACACATCAAATTAAATCTAGAAACTGGTCTAGAAACAGAAAGATACATAATTTTAGTTTTTCAATAAAACCAGAATATGATTTCCAACGACTGCAGCATATGCGACGCAATAAATAAAACGGACAGTACGATATATCATAATTCGTCTAAATATCCTGAAGAGAGCTGTTCAGTCAATTTTAGCAAGAAGAATGCTGTGCAAGTGTATGAAATGTTCTGTAGTTTCCCGGCACTATATTATGAAGAGATAGGACTAAATGGTGGAATGAGGAGATATCCATTCATGACTCGTACAGAGTCCCAGAAGTGTCCCATACAGTTCATCGATTTTTCGTGTCAAGATGATGAAATACTGAAATTGTCTCTGATTCACATGAGAACTGAAATGCTAATAAGAACGCAATTCCCAAGAAATGCAATACCATATTGTCTAGTTATTCATGATTCTGTTATGAAAATGATGCCCTCAAGCAACTGGGTAACAAGTAGCACCCATGTAGGTATAAGAAATTTAATGCTGTTATGTGAAAAAAGAAACACTATATATATGGAAGGCACTGAAATTATGGAACAATATTGTTTTCAAGGGATTCAGTTCCCATTATTTACTTCTTTTCCAACATCTGCAAATATTTTGAACAGCTAGTTTCATTTCAAATTGATTATGTCTATAATATTGACCCATCCACACTATATCGTGATAACTTCACCATTTTCAGATACTCTGATGGATATGAAATGCAATGGTAGGAATTATGCCACACCTGTCTCCAAATCAGCCACCACAAATGAGGGAAACGTCGTTGTTATTCAACGCTCTCGATCGATTCGATATTTCTCTCCCTGTTGCAAACTGCCCGGTTTCTGGATGTGTTTTGCTCTCTCCACACCATGTTGTTTTCAGTTTCTTCAAAAACTATTCCCCATTCCCTTGAAGTTGTACATAATCCAAGAGTATATTTTTAAACAATGATGTTGTTCGCGCACGTCTTTAATGGAACAGCCGTGTAATGGTATAGGCAAATGTGGACAGTACTGTCAGGCAGGATGGTCGCTTCTGCCATAGAATGGCGTATTTGGGAACTGTCGTAAGTACCAAGACGAGCGCGGAATCAGGGGAACTTAATCAGTATTAATATCCTTTATTCTGCAACACTTCCGTACAGAGCTCGTTGTCGGCGTGTTAGTGGCGTTTGTGGCCTTACAGGGAGCATCTTAACTCGTAGCAGCGTGACTGATACTGCGGCAGTATATGTGTACGCTAAGCGGCTCGGTGCTGCCTCAGTGGAATAGCTGTGGTTGGCGAGGGAACGTGCTGACACAAGGAAGGTGTCCCTGGCAGCCAGTGAGCTTAACCACCGGCGGCCGTGAACAGCAAGTCAGACGCGCAGATGCCCTGCGCCCAGCCCAGGACGCTCAGAGTTCCCTACAGTTCGCTAGAGAAGGTCTTCATTCGGCGGCACCGGCTACAGAGACAGATACGTTACGTCTAGTAGTAGCTTGTAGAGCAGCGGTTAGCAGATGACCCTGCTAGGTGATGTTAAGGCTCCTTGGCCCCACAATGGAGCGACGGATGGCGTGAAGACTGTGTCACTGTCGGTTACAGTCAGAGGTCCCAGAACCAATCATAATATAAAGTGCTATTAAGTGCTGAGTAGCAAGTATTTTAAGGTGCTCTGTCGAGCTATGTTGTGACAGGAGCCCGTTCCTGATCCTGTAGGTGACTAAGGTAGGGTGGCGTTCTGCTACAACATGTGGAAACCTAGCCCATCACTACGTCAGAATGTGGTATTCTAGGTTGTAAGGATGCCTGCTGTTCTTAGGTATCCCACTGCTGGTGTGGTAATGTGAGACGATTAGCAAGCAGCGGGTCTGGAGGCAGCTAGATGTCCACTAATAAGTCTAAAAGTAGAAATTTCATTCATTTTGGTATCAATTGATTCTAGTTTCCTTCAGTCCATCTTCTTCTTCCCCCTCCCTTCTTCCATCACCACCTCCGTCTATCTGTCCATCTCTTGCTCTCTCCCCCCTTTCCCTGTTCATCTCTTTCACCTGTGCTCTTTATCAATCCCCTTCTGCCCCTCTCTCTGTCCATCTCTTCTTCTCCCATCTTCTTCCATCTCCTGCTCTTTCCTTTTTCTGTCAATTTCCTCCTCCCCCTCTGTGTGTCAATTTTCTCCTGACCATCTCTCTCTCCCCATCTTCTCCACTTTTCTTTGTCTTTACATCTCCTCCTCTCCCCCCTCCCTATCCATCTCCTCCTCTTTCTCTTCTCTGGCCGCCTTCTATTCTTTCCTCTTTCTGTCTATCTCGTCCTCTTCCTCTTCTATTCTATTCCCCCTCCCTGTACATCTCCGCCTCTCCTCTATCTGTGTCAAACTCCTCCTTTCCTCTCTCTGTCTGTCCATCCCTTCCTCCTCTTTCTCTCACCATGCTATCAGCCCCATCTCAATAGGAGGTCGGTGGTTCTTACCACAAAGTATTTCTCCTCAAATAGTCAGTAATATTTGTACCGCAGTTGGTTAAATTCGATCCAGGGATCTAGGAAGGGCTTTTTACTCATGTTTTGCCCACGTACAACATGTCATATATATGACACATACAGTTCACATCATTAAATATAGTTGTGTGCATATTAAGGAGATGCATATTTAATAATACAGGACCTGGATAAACTGAAAGAAGCACAGGCTGTAAAGTGTTTCAGGTGGAGGGTTAGGGAACGACTGTCAGGAATAGGAGAAAGAAATACAGTTGAAGAAGAATGGATAACATTCAGAGATGAAACAGTGAAGGCAATAGAGGATCGGTTAGGTTAGTTGGTTTGGGGAAGGGGACCAAACAGCGAGGTCATCGGTCCCATCGGATTAGGGAAGGATGGGGAAGGAAACCGGCCGTGCCCTTTCAAAGGAACTATCCCGGCATTTTCTTGAAGAGATTTAGGGAAATCTCGGGAAACCTAGACCAGGATGGCCGGACGCGGGTTTGAACCGTCGTCCTCCCGAATGCGAGTCCAGTATGCTAACCACTGCACCACCTCGCAATTAGGTAAAAAGACGAGGGCTAATACAAATCCTTGAGTAACACAGGAGATACTGAATTTAATTTATGAAAGGAGAAAATATAAAAGTGCGAAGCAGGGGAAAGGGAAAACAAACGTCTAAAAATGAGACTGACAGGAAGTGCAAATTGGCTAAGCAGGAATGGCTTGAGGACAAATGTAATGCTTTAGAAGCGTATATCACTTGCGGAAAGATAGATACCGCCTACAGGAAAATGAAATAGACTTTTGGATAAAAGGTAACTACCTACATGAATATCAAGAACTCAGATGGAAAACCAGTCCTAAGCAAAGAAGGGAAAGCAGAAAGGTGGAAGGAGTATATAGAGGGTCTGTACAAAGGAGATGTACTTGAGGGCATTATCATGGAAATGGAAGAGGACGTAGGTGAAGATGTGGTGGGAGATATGATACTGCGTGAAGAATCTGACAGAGCACAGAAAGACCTAACATGAGATAAGCCCCTGGAAGTGGACAACATTCCGTTAGAACTACTGGCAGCCTTGGTAGAGCCGGCCATCACAAAAGTCTTCCATCTGGTGAGCTATATGTATGAGACAAACGACATACCCTCAGACTTGAAGAAGAATATAACAGTGCCAATTCGAAAGAAAGAAGGTGCCGATACGTGTGAAAACTACCGAACTATCAGTTTAATAAGTCATAGCTGTAAAATACTACCAGGAATTCTTTACAGAAGAATGGAAAAACTGATAGAAGCTGACCTCGTGGAAGATAAGTTTGAATTTCAGAGCAATATAGGAACACGTGAGGCAATACTGACCCTACGCTTCTCCTATAAGATAGATCAAGAAAAGGTAAACCTACATCTATAGCATATGTAGACTTGTAGAAGGCTTTTGACAATGTTGACTGCAATACTCTCTGTCTGATTCTAAAGATGGCAGGCGTAAAATACGGGGAGTGGAAGTCTATTTGTATAAAAACCAGATGGCAGTTATAAGAGTCGATGGTTATGGAAGAGCAGCAGTGGTTGAGAAGGGACTGAGACAGGGTTGTAGCCTATCCCCGATGTTATCCAATCTGTATATTAAGCAAGCAGTAAACCAAAGAAAAGAAAAATTTTGAATAAGATTTAAAGTCCATCGAGAAGAAATAGAAACTTTGAGGATTGCCGATGATGTTGTAATTCTCTCAGAGACAGTAAAAGACTTGAAAGAGCAGTTCAACAGTATGGACAGTGCCTTGAAAGAAGGATGTAAGATGAACATCAACAAAAACAAAACGAGGATAATGAAATGTAGTCGAATTAATTCAGGTGATACTGAGGACATCAGATAAGGAAATGAGACACTTAAAGCAGTAGATGAGTTTTGCTATTTGAGCAGAAAAATAACTGATGATGATAGAAGTAGAGAGGATATAAAATGTAGACTGGCAATGGCAAGGAAAGCTTCTCTGAAGAAGAGAGCATAAATTTGTCAGGAAGTCTTTTGTGAAAGTATATGTATGGAGTGTACCCATGTACGGAAGTGAAAAATGGACGGTAAAAAGTTTAGGCGAGAGGAGAAGAGAAGTTTTTAAAATGTGGTGCTACAGAAGAATGCTAAAGGTTAGATGGGTAGATCACGCAAATAATCAGGAGATACTGAATAGAACTGGGAAGAAAGGAAATCTGTGGCACAAACTGACTAAAAGAAGAGATCGGTTGGTAGGACACATTCTGAGACATCAAGGGACCACCAATTTAGTGCTGGTGGGAAGCGTGGGGGTGGGGAACAAAAATCGTAGAGGGGGACTAAGAGACGAATACAATAAACAGATTCAGAAGGATGTATGTCGCAGCAGTAATTCAGAGATGAAGAGGCTTGCACAGGGTACAGTAGCATGGAGAGTTGCATCAAACCAGTCTTCGTACTGAAGTCCGCAACAACAACATTAGACCTGTATCTCCAGCAAATTTTGCCCTGCAGTGTCGTTTTCAGGTAGCTGAATGTTTCTGACTTTATATCTCCTGAACTATGTGGTGCACAATGATATATTTTTGCCGGTACATTTAGTGGTATATGTGAATACTCTCTGCAAAGTGTGTTGCAAATAGAATTAGTAGTAAATAAGTAAGAAGTTAAAACGTCATGCCTGATGGGACAGTTTTACTGCCTGAGAAATGAAAATGTTATAAACCATAAACGTTTTTCCTTGTTAGGGGTGTCAGGGAGAAAAAGTCATTTGAAGGTTTGAAATTACGTGGAAAATTGGTTGCAAGTCATAAAGTTCTCTTATTCTCAAATACCTAATGAATATCGTCTGGCTATTTGTGCATCGTGATGTACGCGCCTTTTTCACTCCCACCCATACCCCTTTGAGAGGTGGGTGGCTCTTGCACCAACAGTATTTCTTGTCAGACTGTAAGTGATATGTCTATCAAGTTTGGTTGAAATCGATCCAGTGGTTTAGGAGATGTGGAAACTATATACGTACATACATTTCTATAATATGTATGGACTCCATCACATACAGTGGAAGTGTTGTTGCAGTCAGCCTCCAGGGTCGAAGTGTAGTGAGAGTCGTCAACAGAGCACACAGCCTTCGCTGGCGCGTCCATCTTACAGCAGCAAACAGTCCACTGTTGGAGAGTCCCACCAGCAGAACTACAGTGGTGAGGAAGCACAACATCAGGTTCTATGGGTTCGCTGGCACCACGCTGCTACTTTAGTCTGCAGTCAGTCACTTTGGTTGCTATGGTTGTACATCTCAGAGCGGAAAGCACACAGAGTTCAACTTAGAACTCCAGCGTAGGCGGCAGTGACAGTGGCACGCAGGGGCAAGCCAGGAATACTAAAGTGTGCCCGCACAGTCTATCAGGCAGCTCAGCAGCTAGTCAGTAACAGGTGTGAACCATGGACCTGCATCCACGTAGGCACTCTGATGGTGGTAGAAGTAGGCCAGCAGATAGTTCTCTAGCTGGAGTGCACCAGTTCAACTTCCATGGGCATCAGGCCTAGGCGCTGCAACTATTTGTGCAACTATGAAATGCGGCATTTGATGGTAGCTGTTATATGACTCACTTCAAGTCAGTGATGAGTGCAAAATACCTCTCGTATCTGGTTGCATGCACCGAGAGACGCTGTTGAGTGGTACTTAAGTAAATAAATTAGTAAAATCAAAGTGAAGTAGAAATTAGAAGATAAATGAAAAAATTGGTTTAGTTTAGAGAGTTACATACTGGCAAACAGCAGGCAGAACAGCAGAGCAGAAGACACAATGACCGTGAAGTCAGCAAGTTCCACATAAGTGGGCGCTGTCGATTCAGCCGTCAGGGGATCGCCCGACCGGCTCACGTGTTTCTCAGTTGTCGCATGTGAGCAAAGGCCCTCGCCTACATTCCAAGAGCCAATGACCGATGTTAAGAAGAATCTTCGAGAAGCTTTTCAACGTGACAGAAGAGGAAATGACCGGCTCGTGTGTTTCTCAGTCGCCACATGTGATCAAAGGCCCTCGCCTACATTCCAAGAGCCAATGACCGACGTTAAGAAGATTCTTCGAGAAGCTTCTCAACGTGACAGAAGCGGCAATGACCGTGAAATCGTTCACCTCCAGTAAACTGAAGTGAATAAATACGCGAGACGCAGTGGGCCCAACAGACGAGAGACGAAGAAGACGAAGAAGTGAAGAAGCGTAGCAGTAGTTTTAGTCAGTTTCTGTGCTGAAGACCGTCATGCAAGAAGAGACTACATGAATACACAGACGCACCAAGTCCGCCGCTGTAATGGAATAGCAAGCAGCAGCCTCGGCGCCAGAAGACAGAAGTCAAAAGGTATTGGAAGTCTGATTTTTATGTACCCGGGTGACTCGTGAGGACGGGAAGGAGACGGCCTCACATCAGCAGTCACCTGTGAGCTGGGATGAAGATCTGACAGCCGAAGACTGGCAAGCGGGAGTCCGTTGTTCGAGTCCGGGACACTGGCCTTCCCCCGCCACGCCTCTCCGCTGGCCGACGCACAACTCACGCGGCCGCTTAGAGAAGAGAAACACTGGGACGCCACATCCAAGGTATCACCATCCGATGCACGACTTCGCTCTCAATAATTAAACGGGCCACCGCACGAGGCGCGTCTCCAGTCAACTGGGCGAGACGGCGGCACGAGATACACACCGCTACGCGTAATCAGACGCCGCCGCCGCCGCCGCTGCCGCAGCAGAATGCTTCGCAAACGACACAGCTGCCGCTCCCCGAGCCAGAACATCCAGTAAGAAACAGTTGTACAAAACTTTCAATAAAAGTTATCTGATGTAAAAATGCTGTTTCATTCTACCTCATACCCGAGCCAAGGAAGAACCCACCCTGCCCACATGTTGTTAAGAGAGAAAAATTAATTTATTTAGTATTTTCACCCTGACATAATGCTTTAGAATCAAATGCCCTTTTCAGTAATGCTCATCCTGACAATTGACTAGCATCAAAAGAGAAAACCCAGTTACATTTAGTACCAGAAATGTTGCAACGCTACATAAACGAAATGGACAGTATTTATGGCGGCTTGATCCGCCACGGTTTTTCCAAGTCAGCAGTCCTCGACACGTAGAACAAGGTAGTATTCGTTGCTCAGTGCTAGGCCTGTAGCGTGTTGAAATCTAGGTCGCCGTGTCTACATTCTGCTTCTCTGCTTCCGTGATGTCGGAGATGTTACCAGTCTGGCAGCGATTCTTGCTAGGCTCGCAGAGTTCGCTTGTAGGTTTTCGTGAAAGAACACCCTGATAGCTTCCAACTTCTTCTTTCGCGAAGGCTTCTTGCAACAGCTTGTGGCGACATTTTATTGATGATCCGGCCACAAACTGCTTAGGGAGATAAGCCAAGGCACATCACGACTTCTCGCTTTGGTAGATCCAGTTCACTGTATTGCAGACCGCAACACCGTTGAGAACAGCTTGCAATCACATCTTACATTTTTACATATATGTGTATTCCAGTCATAGTTTTCCTTATGATAATTAATTTTTGTGTTCAGGGAGTTCATGTGGGTGAGTATTTTTCCACCTGAGATGGATATAGAATGCACAAACAACTATCAGAACCACGATTGTATAGGAGGTTTAAACACACATTGCCACCGCTTCGCAGTGGTGATCACTATGACATTGGTGCCTGTGCTAAGGCGTTTGCTCCACACTAATACGTCCTCTCTGGGATGCTGTTAACTTGTCTAGAGAGTTAAGAAAAAGAGGTTTCGAGCTACCATTGCGGTAGGTTGGGTTTCGGACTGGGAACACATCTAGAGGTTTATCCGACCAGTATAACAAAGGACATTCTAAAGCTCCATTGTAGCGCCTATTAAGATGGTCAGAATGTGAAAAGTTGGTCCGAATATGTAATAAATCAATGTCATTTATTAATATGCCACAATCTCACAGCTTCAATTGTTCCATACTCTTAAGTCGACCCTGCCAATAATAGCTCGCTAGAACTACCAGTGATTGGTAAATGGAATATATCCACTGCTTTCCTGCGCTCTGAAAATGGGTTTGCAATGGCAAGATTTCCCACTTTCATCCTCCTAAGAATAAATCTACCTCACCTACATTTGTAGCAGTCTGAATAACCTAAGTTGGCCATTACACAAGATATTCACTTTTACTTTCCCTACTATGCTGCTCTGATTACGATATGCCCTTCATACACCATTATTTGCAACAAAAGAACCATCAAACATCCTTTCCAAGTATACTGTCCACAAAACAAACCTTAATTTCCTACACTAAAAGACAAATAACCGATATTCTGACAATATACACATAACAAATTACCACTGTCAGTAATGCTTCGCATAATCCACATACACTCTCCTCCACATATAACCACTGGTATCTCCAGTCATCATTTAGAGATCCTCAGACTGCTGAAAAACGTGAAAATCTCTTAGAAGCCGTCACAAATATTTCTTAAGGCCACTAAATCACTAATCTCCTATGCGTTGTAGAACAGGATAACATCAGAGAGTGTACAACGTAATCCATTCAACATTCCATTGCGGAAAAACGTACTCCTACAATTAATCACGAAAATGAACACATGAAACATAGTAAAGAGTCCGCAAATGAAGAGCATAAATAAAACTCATAGACATGAAAAATAAAACGCAAACAAAACCGTTCATAAAGAGTATACTGAAGAGAGGCGAGAGATTAAGTACATTCTCTGTCAGCTTCAAATAACGCCTGTAACTATGTTCCCATAACATATACAAGAAATTCTACTCCCATCATCCGACAATCCTAGCTACTGTGACATTATAACTACACACAAAACTGAAACATCTCGCTGTATTAATTCTCCTTCCACGATCTTAATGTGGATGGTATCGTGTGCATGGTTTGTCCAAATCTGTATAGTTTCCTCTTTCTCGTCGTACTCCCTCTCTCCTTGTGAGAGAGTGGTGACATCACAGGCAAAATGAATCTGGGGTATCTCCTAAAGAACGAATACACCCAACATATACAACGGTGAGAGTAATTGCAACTAAACTTTTACTGGTGAAATCATTTCAGTAACCTGATTCAGACCTTTGTACTGGGTGACAAACTTTTCGCTTTACCCTTTGGGTTATATGGGTTTGTCAGCATCATTCACTGGCCTACACTATATTCTGGTAACTTTTCACTGCGTTGAACCAATCTGCCTTGTTACTCTAATGTCTTGGTATTAGCATTTTGTACCCTTTTTCACATTTCTTTCAAGGTCTTCATGATATTTCGTACATGTCCACCATTTTTCATCACCTCGGTTTGGTTGCCTGAAATGGCTAAGGCATTTTCTAATCATGCACCACCTCATACAGTAGCAGGCCAGTGCTCTCATGGGTCTTCAAATTATAAGCTACCTCTGCAAACAGCAATAAAGTATCCCAGTCATTATTATGGCTATTCACATAACAGCTTAGCATCTTACCTATCGCCCCATTTACCTTTTCTGTCCTTCCATTATCTTCGGGATATAACGGGCTTGTTCTTATTTTATGAATACGTGACAAGTAACATAACTGTTTCAACAATTCGAACATAAAGTTAGTACCCTGATCCATGGTAATTGTCTCTCCAACACCGAACTTATGCAACGAATTCGCCATTGTATATACTACCAAGATGCCTTCTTGATTCAGAATAGCGACAATTGATACATAGTGTGAGGAATGATATGTAATAGCCAGAATGTAGCAGTTTCCCACTGTTGTCTGGCTGCGAGGTTCCAAAGTATCCTCTCCAGTCATCTCATGAGGCTTAGTAGGATGTGGCATCCTCTTTAGCGGCACGCGTTGATGACGTAAATCTGCACATTGTGCACATGGCACACAGTTTTCACATACTTTTCTGCGTCTTGATTCTGCATTTTCCATCGCCCACGTTCAGCTATTCTTCTTGGTTCTGTGCTCCCCATGACAGAGCAACACATGATCATGCACTTACTTTAGTGCTTCCTCCTGTACTATGACAGGCACTACCACACAAGGCTAAAGTCTTGTTGTCCCACATGACACCACATCGTGAATGGCGAACTAAAACTTAACATCTCTTTCTCTGTGGTGGAGTAGTTTCTTTCACCTGCATTCAGCTGCAATCGTGTGTAAGCGACTGGATCTTCGTTACCATGCACTTCCTGGCACAAAACACAACCCAATCCTTGCACAATTGATAGCATCAAATGGTAAAATGAATTCCTTGTTACAATCTGGGAAGGTGAACATGGGACTAAATTTTAATATTTCTTTTAATTTTTAAAATTTCACTCTCAGATGTCCAGTTGTACTTCATGCCCTTTTTTTAAAAAAAATGTGTGAGTGTTGGTGCTATATTTGTGAATCCAATTACCAACTTCCTATAGTATTTAGTCAGTTCCAGAACGACTTCAATTCTACACTCATTTTAAATGCTGAAAAGCATTGTACTTCAGTCACTAACCTTGGATCTGTTGTTACTCCATTCTTGTTAATTACGCAACCAAAGTAATGCACTTCCATTAGAACAAAATATTTATTTATTTACTTAATATATTTATCTAGCCACCGCAAGGACCATCACCTTGACGCTGGTGGGGTGGCTTAGTACTTAATGAGCCAGAAGGCCGACAGGGAAAGCTAGTTCGCTAACTTGCAGGCTGGTCGGAGGCGAGGGGAAGCTAAGAATAGTCCACAACAAAGAAGAGGACATCCCCTACAAGACGTCCTGCGGCTCCGAGGATGGAGAAGGAATGGTGGGAAGCTCCCAACAGCCAAGAAGGTGGCAAAGAGTCCCAGCTCACAGCTGCGAGTGAAGACCTCAACGGAATCTACTGCGGAGAAGATGGACTTCGGAACGGTGGAGATTGCGGAAGAAGCAGCCCAGTACTCAGGGAATAGTATGAGCGCACTAGACATCAGCAACGTCTGTTCTCCATGTAATGGCCGGCTGCAAGGGCATCTGTTTCCCATGTACGGGGCGGCCTGAATAATTGCTAGCAGTAGCTCTAAAATGCCTTTGGGAGTGGCGACCCCATTGTAATCAAAGCTCCTGAATAAGATTCGGTGTAGTCAAACCTGAAGGCTTTCAGCCTTCACCCCTAGTGAATCCCTTTACTAGTTCACACACGATGATGAACAACGACTCAGATGTCACTACCCCAGGGAGTATACAATCTCCTGTCACCAACGGTGGCGCATTCAGGCCTTCGGATTCTGGGGAGCCCGACTTCATCGTGCGGGGAAAGCCGGAGTTCCCTAAAACCACCAACCGACTGAGACCCAAAACTATCACACACTTTGGAACTATCAATATTCGAACCCTCTGCAAAACCGGAAAACTCAAGCAATTGAATGATATCCTGAATAAAGGCAAAATTTCAATAACGATATAGCTTTTGAGTCGGAAAGTTATAGAATGTTTAAAGGGAAGCCGTCGTCTAAGAACACACATAGATAAAGCGTTTTTGGAACAGCGTTTTTAATAAGTTGTGATATGATAGATTCTGTCATCGGATTCACATCAGGTAGCGAACGCATTTCTGGGTTATCCCTAAGTTGCGGCAACAAGGGATACTTTATTGTAAATGTACATGCTCTAGTTAATGATGACAACAATAAGAAACCTGAAAAGGCCCAAAGTTTCTGGTAGATGCCAGAAGACGAGATCAGGAAGATCCTCGATCACCTCGTCAAGCTACTGGTAGGTGACTTCAACGATCAACTGGGGAAAGAACGACAGTACCATGATATACTGGGGCCTTACACAGCATACAGACGAACAAATTCTAACGGCAAACGCTTAATTGAAGTGTGTAGGTTGTATCTGTTGAAGAGCATGTCCCCCTGGAAGGTACGATACCAGACCACTTGGCAGTCACCAAACGCTGCTATTGGATCATTTCAAGTCGATCATGTTGCAATCAGTGTAAAGAGTAGGAAAGAGGTCATGAATGTCAGATTACGCAAAGGTTGGAATGTTGACTGTGACCATTTATTCACACAAATAAAGACCAGATTACTACCTAATCGAAAGATACCTCCTGCCCAATTCTACCAAGGATTGATCCACAATTCGCTACAGAGAATAAAGAACGTCTTAAAACTGCCATCATGCAACAAGAAATTAAAGATTGGAACCAACAGAGGTCCATTGTAAGCGAGGCGACCAATAAACTCGGACAACCTCGAAGGAAGCGGCGTAATAGATGGTGGAATTCTGAATGTGAGCTTGCAGTTGAGCGTGCCACAGCCTGTGGAACTCGACTAAACAACAAGAAGACTGGGAGAATTTCACAATGGTGCGGAAACTGACAAGCAAGACCATCAGGCGTGTGAAGACATCTTACAATAGATCAAGACTGGAAAATTTGGATGAAGAATTTAAAACGTACAACACCAGAAAATTTTATCGGGCCTTCAAAGAGGAACTCTCAGGGTATAAACCACAATGCCTTCACTGTAAGAATACTGCCGGGGAGCTGGTCATTAATAACCGAGAGAATGTGGAACTTTTGGCAAACTATTTTAAGCAGTTGCTTAATTGTGAAGAGCCCACAGAAATACTGCCTGTTGAAGATCCTCAAGAGATACACCTACCATCTAACACACCAACAATACAGCAAGTTGCTAATGCCATCAACCGTCTCAAGAACTACAAAGCACCCGAGGAAGATGGCATCGTTGCAGAAACTCTGAAAGCAGGTGGAAATACAATCACAGAGGCCCTATACCGGATCTTGGTCGACTGTTGGGAGACTGGAAGAATTACTGATGACTGGAAATCAGCTATGATATACTCTTTACATCAGAAAGGCGATCGCAGCGATGTCAACAATTACCAGTGGATTTCTCTGCTGCCAATAGATTAAAAAGTACTCTCCAACATTTTACTTGACAATATAGAAAGTCAATGTGATGAAGGGGGATTTCGACGTGGAAGGTCCTGTGACGAACAGATCTTCAATCTGAAACCTATTCTCCAATGAAAACAAAAAAATGAGTACGAACACCGCCGTTATCGTCGACTTTATGAAAGCTTGTGATTCCATCGGCTGCCAGACACTCTTCTTAGTATTCCAAGAACGAGGTGTGGATTACAACACACACACCCTCATCAAACAGACCCTCACGAATACAACCTCTAAGGTGAAGTTCAGACGACAACTATCTCGGAGTTTCAACATCAAAATGGGAGTACGACAGGGTGGTGGTCTATCACCCATTCTGTTTAACCTGGTGCTTAATAAAGTCATCAAAACCTGTGAAAGTACGTTAAGGAATCTAGGAATCAAACTAGTTACCATTGGAACCGGGACCAGAAGAATCGGTATAAGGTGCCTTGCTTTCACAGGTGACATTGCAATCTTAAGCAACAACTCTAAGGATGCTGTCATTCCTGCCCAAGCCCTGCATGAGATAGTGGTGAAGTCTGGGTTACAAATATCGTACGACAATACCAAATACTTTGAGAACCGGCACTCCAGTATTACCCCTTTGACGACTATATGACTATACATGTAACGATTGGGAGGGTCAATCGCTTTCATTACCTTGGTGAATGGGTTCACCCCAATGGCAGAGACGGCACCTCCATCTTAGAAAGGCGTAACAAACTCAACGCATCATACCACCTGTCCCACAATCTATACAACAAGAAGTGCATTTCGAAGAATTCTGAGGCCTGTCATTACAGAACTGCTGTCAGACCACAGTTTCTGTATGACGCAGAGACCCTCTTGATGAACAGAAAAGGAACGATGGATGACCTGGAGAAAGCTGCAAGACGTATTCTGAGAAAATCTCATGGCACGAGATTGCTCCCAGATGGAACGTACCGATTGAAGTCTAAGTCTGAACTGTATCAACAGTCAGAATCAGCCAAAACCAGTATGCGACGTAGGGGGCTCAAGTTCTTTGGGCACCTACAACGAATAAACAACGATAGGCTTACCAAGAAGATCTTCTCATTGATTAAAAACTACCAGACTGGAAGCCTGTGGCTTAATGAAATACTAAAGGACTTGGATTCGGCTGTGATCTACGCTCTTGAGGTAGAAGATCGTTCCAAATTTTGCGCTATGGTCTAGTCTTGGACCCCACCACCTAGAGTCCCTGAACGTCGGAAGCCTCTTTCATAGGAGAGGAAGGAGAAATTATCAAATGGTTCAAATGGCTCTGAGCACTATGGGACTTAACATCTATGGTCATCAGTCCCCTAGAACTTAGAACTACTTAAACCTAACTAACCTAAGAACATCACACAACACCCAGTCATCACCAGGTAGAGAAAATCCCAGGCCCCGCCGGGTATCGAACCCGGGAACCCGGGCGTGGGAAGCGAGAACGCTACCGCACGACCACGAGCTGCGGACGAAGAAATTATCAGCAGGGCTCAAGAGATATTGGGAACACAAGAGAGCATCGAAGAAGAACTAGTCACAAGCGCTCCTTAGTAGGCTTAAATCAATAATAGTAATATTTATTTATTTAATCTGATTTTATTTGGGCCATCAGGCCCTCTCTTACATCCGAACAGAATTTCACACATGCAGTACCTCTTTATGATAATGATAATGGTAATAATAATAATAATAATGACAAAAATAGCAGTAGTGATGGTGATAGATAGAAAAATAATTTATAGGTGTGCAGAATAGATGTTTTCTGACACCGCAGGTTCTAGGGAAAGGAAATTTAAGAAGAGTGCACCATCTAAGAATACTGGGAAATTAGGACGATCTTGTTGGAAAGAAATTTTTACAGGAGTAACAAATGCATAGAGGGACAATGGTAATCAATACTGTTTCTTCAATAGATATCTCACTAACTGTCTTCTGTAGCTGAGGATGTTATTCAGTTCTTTAATATAATGTGCGAGATTATTCCACAGTCATTTACCTGCTACTGAGAAGGACTCCATGAAAGTGTCTGAACAATGGAGTGAGACACAAAAAAATTTTCTGTGATGGAATGGGTGTTTCTGCTGTGTTGTTCAGACAAGAACGTTAAGTAAAAGGAGAGGTATGAGGCAACTGTTACGTCCCCTCTCCCCTTTTGTTGTCGCTGTTGATGTTGAGCCGCTACTGCTACAGCTCGGTCGGTGGAATGCAGACGCGACGCGCAGTGATGATTGTTGCCGTCGGATAACGTGGGACAGCACCTGAAAATCTCTAAAGAAAATTGTTCCTCGCGTAATGTTTGAAAGTCCGTTTGCGAGTTCGCACAGTCTTCTCAGTTATGCGAACTGCTGATTTTAATTGTCTGTTATGGTTTTATGATGATTTACTACGCCCGGTTAGTTAGCTATTGCAGTATTGAGTGAATCATTTACACTGGCGTCGTTTCACACCACTGAAGGGAGGGAAAATTCATTTGCGGTGCAGTATCAGTAGGTGTTGTTACGTTGCTAGGCAGAATTGTTCACTACTACACGACGTAAATCCAAAGGTGCCATCTTGCTTTCGTGCGTCGTAATATTATTTCGGCAAAACACTCAATGATCAATGTTCATCAAGTCACCCTTTCCATTAAAATGTTCACAGTTAATTAATTTTGATCATCAACTATCAAACAGTTCCATTAATGATGGAGCCAACACGTGAGACTTCCATTACTGAAGAACAATTTTTATTGTTCCTTCTTAGCAGTTACTTTTTAATCTTCACACCACAAGCACACCGATGGATCAGATCAATTACGATTCTTTTCAGTTCGGTGATCGTGACAGTTACGACAACTTTTACAATCGGCGTATTTGTATTATCTTCGTGTGTTCGTATTAATGTTTCCTACTGAAGGCTAATCAGGTATTGCAGTCTTCGGTACTATGTCCATTCTTCGTTGTAACTGTTCACTTTGATGAAGGTTGAGTCCAACAATAATATCTCCAATAATTAAAGTTCATTAACTCGTCGTACACTATCAGAATATCACTTCAGTTCAAGTTCTCAAGTCAGAATAACTGAGAACAAAGTCCGCGCATCTCTATCACACAATAGTACTTTTTCTTGAATAGAAACAATCTCGTAGCGTTCCGTTTGTAGTACTATAACAAACGGTGCTCTCTCACGACTTGATAGCAAGCAAGTTAGCAAGCGACTAACATTTCCATGATCGAGGATTTTAAACGCATTGAATTTCCTTTTCGCCGCGTTTACAATTCTCTTTCACAATAAATGTTATCTCTGACCGACATATTACTTTGGACTTAACTTTCGTCGTACTGATTTGCAGTTATTAGTGAGATGTTTGATAGCTAATTAAAAATAACCTTTCTATCTTTCTACCTTTATATCATGACATACTCAGTAATTATTGAAATTGGTGTTCATCAAAACTTTAAGGTGTTATAGTATTGTCAAATTTGTCGTACCTGTCAGGATAACACTGTTCCCTACTTTAAATTATCATGACATTCTTATTTGGGTTTTCGGGTTTTTTTGGGGTGTTACACAATGTGTTCGTTAATAAGACAGTAGAGAAGGAAGAGAGTATGGAAATCTCTGCACATGTGTGCACGCAGCCAGGATAGCTGCGCATATGATGGTGAAATATGATCAAAGGGTCTATCATCACAGATACAACGAACACAGGCATTCACAACCAGTTCCATGCAGCGTGATGTTTCCTGAGAAAATCATGTAGGATAACATCGCTATAGTCAATAACCGGAAGTATAAGTGCAATTTTTTTTTTAGGTAAAGAGGGAACAGCTTCTTATATTTTTGTAGACCTTGGAGAGATGCTGATGCCTTCTTACACACTGCAGTTACATGCTCAGTCCAACTTAGATTTTCACCTACTATAACCCCTAGGCTCTTGGCTGAGGGACAGAAGTTGATATTTCTCCCATTTATGGCTACACGTGGTAGGGATTCCTGATATTTGTGGCTAATGAGCATAGGATGACCAGTCAGTGGCACTTGGGTTTTGGATGGGTTTAGCTTTAATCCTATTTTCTGTGATCATAGTGCCAGTAGTGCACGCAGGTCTGTAATAAGATTCTCGATTGTTATCTTTTGGTTTATCGGTTTTGCACTTAGATACAAATGGAGGTCATCAGCATACATGTGGTATTTGCAGTAGGACAAAACTTGTGACACATCATTGACATGCAATGAAAAGAATACTGAACCCTGGAGAATGTCTGACACTACCCGCCTCCATTGAGGCTTCATGGTGCTGGACATGATGCATTGCTGGCGAGACGTCAGGTATGAGAAAAACTACTTCGCTGCAGCTGGTGCGAAATTTAGGATTTTAAGTTTCGCAAGTAAAATGTCGATTTCAGCAGTGTCAGAGGCCTTGCGCAAGTCTAAGAAGCACATGCTAGTCGCCTCTTGTGCATCCATGACCAACATCAGGTCATCTCTTTTCTTTATTAAGGTAGATGCTGCACTGCGATATTTGGGGAAACCTGATTGGTATTTGTCTAGTAGGTTGTTTGTAATTACGTACTTTGTTTACTGGTCACGGACTATATATTCTAAAACCTTCGACAGCACAGGAAGAATTCTAATAAGCCGGTAATCAGAGGGCGCTGCATCAATGTCCGTTTTAGTAGTGGCTTAATAAGACTCTGTTCCCAGGCCTCAGGGAAAACACTTGTGGTTCAGGAGTGGATGACGATATCTGTTATAGTGCGCAGTAGTAAGCAAAATAATTAGCTTCATCATTTTGACTGTGATCCCATTGTGTCCAGTAGATGCTGATCTGATAGACGTGATGGGTTTTTTGTTTTTTGGCAGTATTTCAAGTGACATGCTTTAGATAGAATTTTCCTGGTTACAGTCGTTTACCCCCATGAAGTAACTGAAGAGTCACTGTTACAAATGTGATTCAGTTGTGGCTGTAGGTAATGTTAAGTACCAGCTAAGTTCTTCGACTAGAACAAAGCTATTAGCTGCAGCTTTTACTTTGCATATTCTATGACAACAAGGGTTTTTCCATAGTACAGCTTGCCACTTTCTTTTGTTAAATAATATATAGATATGCCTCAGTTAAGCATTTTTCGTACCTTGACTGACTGCGTTCTGTTTCTGCTTGTGAGCGATATGATTTTCAGGCATAGGGCATAGTTTTTATGCCTGATATGCAGTGCCTCTGAGATCCGTGAGCTGTTTAAGTTCTTCAGTTAGAGAAGGCGCACATTTCATCCTTACTTTTCCACTCTAAAGGGGAGCAAATTTGTTAAATACTTGAGTAAATTTATTTATAAATCGATGACGTTTATCATTATGTCTAAAAAGGAAATAGAAGAAGTCCCTCAAACTATTTCTTATACGTTCACTTCAATTCAGATAAATTAAAATGTTTGATGTTTTAGTACGTAGACAGTTGTGATTTCTTTGTGGGAAATTCTAATGAAAAAGTACTGAAAATTATGTCATGGGCAGACATACCAAGTGCAGATATTTGAAGTACTGAACGCAATCTTTTAACAACGTCTCTCAACGGTAGCACATATTCCTTCACAAATTTTGTAAATACAATAATATCATCCAGATACACCATACATTGTTTCCTTTTTAACCATCTCAAAACTTCGTTCAACTACTGGTGAAAAGGTTATTGCATTTCTCAGGTCAAATTGCATTCACTGATTTGGTATATCCTGAAGGAACTGTAAATGAAATTTTTGATTGATAATCTGGAATTACTTCCATTTGAGGATTCTCACTTTTGAAGTCGATTATGGAAAAATATCAATGTTGTCGCAAGTTGTTTAGGGTTTCTATGGTATTTGGTACTGGACCTGCATCTGTAATCATACTTTCACTGAGATATCTGCAGTTACAAGTGAATCAA
Organism: Schistocerca americana; assembly: GCF_021461395.2. NCBI lineage: Eukaryota > Metazoa > Arthropoda > Insecta > Orthoptera > Acrididae > Schistocerca > Schistocerca americana. The sequence goes on along the minus strand of NC_060130.1, from coordinate 469,310,074 downwards.
TATTTCTTTGTCCACCTGAATATCGTTTAGATACTATGACGACAGGTATACCCCCTAAGCTAGCACTTTCCTCAGTAATGTCATCGAACAGTTGCTGTTAATGAATTCTTCAATGACAGGGCATCCTAGATGGATTATCGTACACTGGTGACTCATTACCACTTGGAATCCTGTGCTGTGTCTTCAGGGTTGCTGGTAATGGCCCATGAGTATTAAATAGGTCATCAAATTCCAACGCCAATTCCTCCATTCCTACTTTTTCTGCTCCTTCTAAATGTTCCACTTTTGTATGTAATGCTGTTATACTGGTGGATAGCTCATGACTAGGTCCTGAACATGTCCTGCCTAAATCATCTTCATCTAGAACATCTGAATTGGCGACCAATAAACCCTCCGAAAAACTCATGTCGTCAGTGCAAAAATTATTTCCACTGAGAGGCACTACTCATTTTCTATCTATTTCCTATATGTATACATCACAAACCATCATGCTATATCTAATTCATTTTTCTCAGTAGTTCTCTCACTTGTAACATGTTTACATGTAGCTGCAATTCCACATTCACCCAAGATAGTTCTCCTGTATCTTATAATACTTTATCACGTGAATTTTGCCTTAGTAACTTTGCATACAGCTTACTCAGCTTGTCTTTCATGACGGATGAACCTTCCAGCAGTAAGTTACTGTCAGTATTTTCTCTCAGATGGAACAATGTTACCTGAATCCTAACAATCCTTTGCCCAAGTTTAACCTTAGCATAACGGCTGTACCAAATATCTAACCCTAGAATGTAGAGTTGTATTACTACTGTAGGCTACCGTAGACCCTCATAAGTAGTGATGAGGATGATGTATGATGATGATGTTTGGTTTGTGGGAATCTCAACTGCGTGGTCATCAGCGCCCGTAAAAGGTCCCAATTTTTTCACAGTCCAATTTTTTTTTCACAGTCCAATCTAGACACTGTCACGAATAACGAGGATTATGATGAAATGATGAGGACAACACTCGTAAGTACTGTAGACAACGGTGGATTTCCTAGTAGCCTTTGTAAGTTGAGATCGTAACCATATTACTTGTATGTTATGTGTGTTGCATACCTATCGGGCATTAGCATATTTCGATCACTTTGTATGCATATGCGACCAGTGTCTTATGTACATTTCCCTAGAAACTGGAAACGGTGAATTCCCTAGAAACTGAGTGAGGATATATATATATATATATATATATATATATATATATATATATATATATATAACAACTAAGGAATATTTTTGTTGTACATAGTTATCCTCCTCGCTGCTATTTAAAAGTAAACACTGTTAATATACAAAATTGAAATCATCAACGTTTAATTAATGTTTTATCCGAAAAACGTTCTTTGTGACGTGAAACAGAGGGATACTGTAGAAAAAATAAAAAACGCAAAACAGATTTATCACGTAGCGCTAGAAAACGCAATTCCCAAAAAAAAAGTTAAATTAAAAAAACAGAAACATACCAAGCATCGCTTCAATACGTTGTCATGCTTGTATAAAACATGCTTCTGTTAATGATACACAACTTTCAGATTTATCAATAATAACATTACAAAGAACATTCCATTTGGTACAAACTAACAACAATAATTATATAGATTTTTTATGTTTGTGCATGTAAACTGAACTAGTATAAAAGTAACTGCTTTGGTTACATAAAAGTGCATAAGTTGTGTGATCAACTAATTTTTATTACTTACAAAATGCAACTGATATTTTGTTACTATATAAAGTATACTATGGACTAACACTGAGTGACGTGCATTTCTCATTATGTGAAAAACAAACAAACAAAAACAAAGAGAAGTCGTCGGCTCCCAGTTTCTCTCAGATACATTCATTTATGTTTCTTCGCCTAAAAGTGCTACCAACACTATTGGTAACTCTTCCATTTGCTGTGTCATTTATATAATGTACCAAAACTATCAAACCGTAGTTTTAGTTTAGTGCAACTCCACTAGGATCGCGCAGTACGCCACATCTACATGGTGTATAACTTCCATAATTACCCAGAATCACTTTGCTACAGTCTGAAAACTTAATGTCCCTTAACCTAGCGATCATACAAAATTATTCCCCACTCTACTTATCTTGCAATGTGGAGGGTTTAACTGACTCTTCCCCAAGAGGTCCTGACACGACACAGACACGAGAAACCCATGTCTAATAAACATCTTTGTTCTCCATCATCTTCTCACTAATAAAGCAACATTCCTTATCTGCATATGTTTATGTAACTTCAAAACTTACTGGGACTACTGTTCGGTGGACTGAGGCCCTTGGTGTTGTTTAACTGGTGATTACTCTCATTTTGCTGCTTTCCGTTGCATCCCTTACCTCTGCAATTTCACTTCCTGTGTGCCACTTTCCCACACTTTTTACATTTTGGTTAGCGATACTCTTTTTGCATGTGACCTGAGCGTCCACAGCACTAGCGCTTCACACCAGTAGAGAAGCTATTTCTTCTGTTATGGAGTTTCATCACCGCATCTATTTCCTACAGTGCTGTGGCTATGCAAATAACGTCAGCCAGGTCCTTTGGAATTTATGCATACGTATGTCTTGACTCATCAGGCAGAAGTCCCGTGAAGAATGCGTCTAATGCCCTACGTTCCATTTTCTGTACATTGATTCAACTCATTTCGTCGTTATTCGATAACTGACGGGTACTCACATTGGTCCTCAGTATCGTATTTTCTAAATTCTCAACAGATTAATTATACCTTTGCGACACTCCATTTAAGTCTTCGTGGTAGAATCTGCAACTGCTCTGCCTTTCTTGCCAAAAAAAAGGATTACTAACCCAGCAGTATCTGAATCTAAGGTGGTGCAGTCAAACTGGACGAGGTTCTGTACTCCCTTACAGCAATTAAATTTTTCTGCTGTTCAGAATTATCTGCTTTCAACTAAACTAACTGTTCTACCGAAAATTCAATAGCTTCCTGACTGGCAAACACTCGTGTTTTTGACCCTGCTGTTATGCAACCACTATCTAGCACGCAACGTCACAACGGGAGAACAAAATATGGCGATAAGAGAGACACTGATATATAATACTTCTTTCAACAACTCAGGTTCTTCGCCTTAGTAGCTGCTCATGCTTAACACTTTAAATATTTCAGAATAAGCTATATGTTTGAGGTTTAGCCATGCCCCTTGGTTCACAATAAGCTACAGCCCACACTACGTGGGTATGAAGTGGCGCAAATCACTTCCAAAATTTTCCTTGCATATCGTCTGATTCTATGTCACACACTGCTCTCACGGACAAGAACTGGAAATATGTTAGGAGATTAACTGCCTTACCATTGTATAAAATAACCAGAAAACAGTTCCTGCACTCACCCCACTGTGGTACTGATGATGGTGTACATCGTGGCTGTCGACGTTGTCTCAAATCCAGTTGGTCGCTTCTGACTTTTGCTGTTAAAAGCCATTTCTGTCACCACTTGTAATGGCTGGAGCACTTCTAAGACCAGTTGTAATGAGTTTTCAGGAAGGCCGGTATAATTACGTATCCCACTACAGATGTGGTCATGGTATGAGTTGATTAACTAAGTCATGGGTTAGGAACCAAGTGAATGTCTGCTAGTAAATCTCAAAATCATTTATTGTTCCACCAGGTACAGCAGTTGTGTTGCTGCTAGGGTCAGTCTTTGGCCCTGGAGCGTGATGATTATGCTGAACTCAGCATATGGACGTCATCTGCACGTACAGCTCACAGCAATAAGCAGCAGAGCAGAGTCCTGCCTCAGCACTATAGCATCAGGGAAGCGCAGCGTCAGATATCCCACGTTGGTCGGCACCATACTGCTATGTCAGAGTCTGCAGTCAGTCACACTGGCTGGTGAAGCTGTCCAACTCAGTGTGGAAAGCACTCGAGCGCATAGACAGAACTGAACCTAGGGCCCCAACGTAATGAGCAATGAGAGTTGATGACAGGGGCAAGCCGGCAGAAATAGAGAGTTCCTGCACAATGTAAGTTGTAGCTGAGCAGCTATTCTTCTGCAGGCACGAAGCAGCAGATATTCCACTGGCTGGAAGGCTCCAGTTCCAGCCCTCAGGCCTAGGCACAGCCCGTAGTTCTTCAGCTACTGAAGACGATAGATGTTGGACGACCCACTTCAGTTAGATGATAGGCCTGGGGTATCTCTCCCGTCTGTCTCCAGGTACTGACAGACACTACATGACTGAAACAGGCAGTATTTATGGTGTCTAGGTCACTATGGATCTGCCAAGCCACCAGCCCTCATCACGTTGAACAAGGAAGTAACACACTCGTTTAAATCCAGGTCGCCTTAGCTGTAGTCTCCTCCCGTGCCTCTGCAATGTCAGTGGTGTTACTGCCCCGACTGCAGTTCTCGCTGGGCTGGCTGTGTCTGCTTGTCTTCAAAAAATGGCTCTGAGCACTATGGGACTTAACATCTGTGGTCATCAGTCCCCTAGAACTTAGAACTACTTAAACCTAACTAACCTAAGGACATCACACACACTCATGCCCGAGGCAGGATTCGAACCTGCGACCGTAGCAGTCCCGCGGTTACGGACTGAGCGCCTGAACCGCTAGACCACCGCGGCCGGCTCTGCTTGTCTTCTTGTGAAAGTATGCCCTATTAGGTTCCACCTCCTTCCCTTCACTAGGGCTTCTTGCAATAGCCCATGGTAACATTTTTCTTCTGCCCTGACCACTCACTGGTTTTCACTGCCAAGTCACAGAAGCACAGGGCACAACAGTGGTGTTGCGTCATGGTCTGCCAGCACTGTTGTAGCATTCGGCAGGACTTGGTAGACATGCAAGTCCCGCAATAGGTTGCCAAGTCTGCTCTGTAGTTGTTGCCAGAACATCTTTAAGTCTCTATCAGCTTTCACCGAACCTACAGAGCTGCATTAAGATACACACATATTCCTAAAAGACGGGATTGCAATATTCACGTATAGTAGATCTGTACTGCTTTGTCAGCATTTGCAGAACCCACGAAACTTCATTAACATATATTCATTCCTAGAAAAGGAAGGCGTAACATCTGCTGGTAAAGCATTTCTCGCAATTTCTTGATTGCATGAATATCTGGAATCCATGTCTAACTTGAGACTAGACTCTTCTCTCAGTTCACCTCTCACCGCTGCTGTGTGTGCACTGCAGGAGACAGACATCTTACTAAAGGTAGGGGAAAGTTCACTCATGCTTCTTAAAGGATTCTGATTCCCTATTTTTTTGTGCGGTTATTCGTTGCTACCTTTTTCCCTAGAAACATGATATGTATACTGTCCTCACTGATCGACAGGAATTCCACAACAAAGAAGATCGGTTTGCTACAAAAGGAATTTACATTTCAGATGTTTTGTGGTGCTCATAGTAGTGTAGTTGATTCTGGTGATTTCATTTTACATTGCTCAAAGCCCTATCTTTACTAGATACAATATCAGCAAAGTCATTAACGCAAAATCATAAACGTCACAGTACTGGCACAGCTGGTATACTATTGGACACAGCACTGAATATGTACGCTCAGTTATATAACCAACGTTGTGTGCGTCCATGAAGGGTTTCAACAAAATGAAGTGGGTTATGGACATGTTGGACCCCTCACTACTTGCACTAAGAATGAAAACTGGTATTGACAGATATGAGCTAGTGACTACTAAATTAAATGTGTTGTTCGATCAGTAGTGGTGCCAATTCCACTTGAGAGATTTCTCATTCGACACCAATGCCTTTCTTTCTGTGTTTTTCAATAGACAAAGCAATTCCAATTTGGTGTAATGTTTTTATAATACAATTTCTATTTAGAGTACTTTTTCTGTGATACGTGTAAAGAAATATTCAATTGCTGACGCCTCATTCCCTCGAGCCCTGGCTCTGTTTAGTGACATTACTAATCATTTTCCTCATTATAATAAGCATTCATGTTGAACTAGCTTAAGAGCTGCATCACTCAGCATGCAAAATTTAGCCAAGGAGAACCGTTATCATGAAGGGAATTGACAAGTTTCATCAGGTTGTTTTAATTCACCTGCTTTCATATTTCGAATATAATTTCGGGTATAAATATCTACTAACAGTAGTCGATATACGAAGGTTATTCCGAAACTAAGATCCAATTTCTTATAAAACATAAACCGTTACAGGCTTTTTCAAAAACCTGTTCCTATTTAATTCCTTACATGTTTTTCTACATAGTTTCCGTATTTGTTTAAATATTTGTCATAGCTTTCTACAAGCTTTTGTATCCCAGAATCATAGACGTCTATCGCCTGTGAGGATAACCAGTTTTTAACTGCTTCTTTCAGCTCATCTGTTGGGAAGCGGCCGCCCCGAGAAACTCCTTTAGGTACCGGATCAAATGAAAAGCGCTCGGCGGTAAGTCTGTACTGTACTGTGGGTGGACAGTCTGTTGCCATCCAAAAGATCTAATTACATTTTTAGTGCGACTGGCCGAATGGGCTATGGAATTGTCATTAACAGCAATAAACCTCCAGGCATGAGGAGGCCACATCATTCATTCTATATTTCTCGTTGAAGTGTAGTCAAGGAGGCGCAGTAAGTGGCTGAGTGTACTGTTGTCCCTCGCTCCATCAACCCGACTAACAAAGCTCCATGCCTATCCCAAAACACGACTACCATAATCTTGCTTGTTGAGATTGTCTGCTTGGCCTTGACTTTCACTGGTGGTGTCAAGTGACACCATTCTGTTGACTGAAAAATTAATCACTTTCCTTATGTTATTGGCTAAAAAATGAAGAGCATAAGCCATTCTTTCCGTTTTGTGTTTCTCAGTAAGCAACTTGGCAATCCAATGTGCGCACAATTTGCGAGCTTGCAACATTTCAGAGACAATTTTGTGCAAAGCAGTACCCGAATTCGAAAATTCCAATGCTAAAGTTGAAATTCTCAATCGCCGGTCTTCATGAATCTTTTCGTCTACGTCTTTGAACAAATCTTCTGAGATCATTATTGGGCGGCCCGATCACGGTTCTGTCACGGACATTTTTCCATACGTCCTTGGAAGCTTTCATCGCATTGAGACCATACACCTCATTCCTCATTTATCTGTCAATGAGTTACGGCTGCTGCAACTTTCCTTGCTGTCAAAACCCGAACTGCAGAATGTATTTCACAATCGGCAGTCGGCAGGCTGATCAACTGCTTTAAATATTTTGTAATGACGCAGTAAACAGAAAACTGCGACAATGGCAATGCAAATGGTGTCGTTTGAAGAGCAAGGCATACCGGCAGTCGGTATGCATGCGCGTTCAACGTTCGCGCGTCATTCAATTAGGTACGGTCTGTAGATACGGCGATTCTAACCTTACCTTCCACATAACACTCGTATAATCGGAATACATGTGGAGACAAAAGTGGGTACCGAGGTTGGAGGTGTACTTAGAAAAACGTAAAGATGAATTAATTAGAGAGTCAATCATTTACAAACGAACTTACTTAAGGAATTTAACTTCACTCATTTTTAGAACATAAAACAGAAGATTAATTACTACTTGTTGTTATCTACTTAAAAAGCTTCACTTGTGGAGTGATTCAATAGAACTCCTAAAATTATGATGTTTAAACGTTTCACAGCATAAGATTCTGTCAGACTGATGAAATGGTGCAAGATCTAGTAACACAGTACAACTACACAAAGCGGAGAACAATTGATATGAATACTGTTAATGTGAACGATAATAGCCTTTTTGTCTACTATGTAAAATAATGTCAACATGATAGATCCACATACAGCTAAATTCCGAGTCGACGATTTTGTTAGAATTAGCAAATACAATATAATTATCGAAAAAGTCTTCAACGCGAATTGTTTACAAAGATATTCAAAATTCGAGCATTTTAGGAAACAAACCCAAGGTCATATCGGCTGGAAGATTACTTGCCATCAACTGCGGAAAGAGTAAGGTTCTACAGTACGGTGTACAGAAAACCAAATAGCCATCCATGTACGTAATTGAATAAACCATATGACGTAAAGGAAACAAATCACTCGTGAAAAGACTGGGTTTTGATGGAACTCAACATTCCCAGATTACATTTCTTGTGATATAAAGCTGTGTGACTGGATGTTTCATTTTTGTTATAGTAAAACACCGAGCTGTGATTTGGAGAGTTCAAAACGTACAAGGCTGAAAATTTGGAAATTCTGTGAGAAATGCATGCACGAAAACAAATGCAGCCAATCTTGCAGGTAGCGTTGTTGTATTTGACCAGAAACAGAACCTGTGCAAAACGTTGGAATGGCCAGTAGTGGTCAGAACAATGTTCTGTGTAGTTGTGAATGCATTATGTCGGAGTTTAGTGAATCGAACTTGAGCATATTGTTGGTTGCCGTATGGTAGTCGCTTCCATAACCAAGGTAGCCGAAGTGTTTAGTGTTTCAAGAGTCACAAAATTACTGCATACGTGGAAAGAGGGTAAACATCATCCGCCAAGTCACAACGTGGATGAAAGTGTGTGTTGAATGATCGTCACAGAAGAACACTGAAGAGGATTGTGACGAAAAATAAGAGGACGAAAGCTGCAGAAGTCACTGCAGTACTGAATGTTGCACTCGCGAACCCTACCAGTAACAAAACAGCATGAAGGGAGTTCCATAATCGGGAAATTGCAGATCGATCTGGAATTTCAGAACCACTCATCAGTGATGCTAATGCCCATAACCGGAAAAACTGGGGCCAAATTCATAAAACCTGGACTGTGGAGCAATGGAAGAGTGCCATTTGGTCGGATGAGTCTTGCTTCACACTGTTTCCAATTTCAGACCGACTCTATATCCCAAGACTGAAATAAGGCGGGGATTTGATGATTATTTGGGCAGTGATATTGTGGTATTCCTTGGGCCCCATGGTGACTGGGCCCGTCCTCATTACTACCAAGGATTATGTGACAATTTTGGCTGGTCAGGTCTATACCATGAGTTCAATGTATGTTCCCCAGTGGTGATCCTGTGTTCCAAGACGACATGTCCTGTGTTTACACATCTCCCATCATCCAGGACTGGTTTTGTGAACACGAGGATGAAGTGTTGTGTTTCCCATGGCCACCACAGTCATCAGAACGAAATAGTATTGAACTTTTGTGGTGTACTTTGGAGAGAAGGGTGGGTGATCGACAGCCACTCCATCATCTTTATTTGATCTTGCCACTATTTTGCAGACAGTATGGTATAAGATTCCCTTGAGAACCATAGAGAAGCTGATTTATCCATTCCGAGACGACTAGATGCTTTTGAAGGTCAATGGTTTTCCGACAGTGTATGAAACATTATAACATGTTGTGTTTGTGGTATTTCCATGGTTTTGCGTACCCCTCTACAAGACTGTTGCTGTCTTTGTATCTGTTACTGTTTCCCAGTCACCTCAAGGAAAGGCTACTGGAAATAATTCTCAGACTGGAGGTCACCATTTGTAACACCCCAGTACACCTCCCCAGAGTAACAAGTACTATGGAAACAGCTGACAGGGCAACTCCAGAATCAAGTAATGACGGTTCAGGCCTCAGGTTGTGCGAATTCTAGAAGACAGCGGAAACACAATGCCAGTCAGCCTCCGACAGTAACTGCTTCTGCTACTCTGGTGGAGCAAATCGCCATCTACAGCGTGTAAAATGTGTCTGCCAAACTAGGAAGAGAAACGAGTTGCTTGCAGTATCCGATAGGCGACGTACGGTAGTGGTGCAGTATATCACAGTCCATTTATGTGAAAGCCCGTTTGTCCAGGAAGTTTGGCCTGCGCCGCGGTCAGTAAACTCATTAGTGCACGCGCCGAAGGCTAGCCATGTAGCCGACAGGGGTGGCGCTCAAGGTCAGCTGGTTTGCGATGAAGCTTCACATTGAGGACTGACACGGCGAGGAAGACTATCGGGATGTAAACACTGCTGCCTTGGTCCCGTATAACAAGATGAATTGTTCTGTTACGTCGCCCTGTACACGCGAAGGCAGTACTGTCGGACAACAGACATGAGCTCATCTGTCATTCCTATATTGGTGAGATGTAACAGAGCAGAATAGTTGTTGCGGGACTAGTTTCTCACACACAGCTGAGAATCCAGTAGGATAATGTTTCCACAAGGTAGGCGAATTAGACAGACTGCATTGTCATCGGTGGTTGGAATATATATACATAATCGTAAGACATACTGAACAAGTTTGTCGACGATTCGACAGGGTATGCCTCACAGGCAAGTACTGAGGTGTTATTCATCTGTGGTGTGTACGATAATATAGTGGACTGACTGTGTCTTTTGCTAGTGTTTTTTATTTCAGTTGTTCTAGTATTTCCATTAAGTGTAGTGAAAAATTGTCAGGCTAAACAGAATGCTGCGAAGCTTAAGATTTAATTTCAGCTGTAATGTAGATCCGTACCATCGGTGGCCAAGTAAATTCTGATTAAGCTTTGCAAAATTCCGGTAATGTAAAGGCTGTTGTTTCACAACGATTTTCTTTTGCATACCGGTATGGGATGCAGTAATTGCAAGGACCGGACCCTCTAGTACTGTTGACACTTCAGGTCCTGTGCTGATGCATGTCTGATTAAATCCGGTGCACACCATGACACATTTACATGACTGAAGTGGTCCATTCCCTTTAGAGAGGACTACAGCAGTCTGCACAGGATCTATCTCATGTGCGCCTCCGTTGTAGCAAATTGATCTAACCTTGGTACATAACACAACCTTCCTATATCATAAAATAACCGAGAATCCTAGAGCTGAAATTTACTTCCAAGGAAGTTGTGACACGAAGGCAGGAAGTAGTTGCTTGTGTCTGAAAAAGGGACACTTAACTGCCATATGCCAGAAACAGAGAGAACAACAGGGAACTTTCTTTACATCAAGGCTATTATTTCTCTCGCTCCCTAGTAATGCGAACCCGAACGACCTCCCAAGTGCCGTGTCCAAGTCTTGGACGCCATCATATGGCACGCAAGAAGTGTGAGTTTACATAATTGAAAAGTTAATACCTTTGACAAGAATATGAGCGATACTTGTCACTTTGAGAAGTTCTATACTTTATTACCTCGTCAGTCAAAAAACGTTCCAGACTGGATTAATAAGAGCTAAAAACATTAAGATAGAGGTGTTCTACATAGTCTCCCCCACTTGAGTAAAACGCACAGGGCGCTCAAAGAATAATGTAAAACCGCCTGGAAAGTCCTTCTTTGAGATGATGTTCAACTCGTGCTTGCCTTTGACTTGGATGTTGGTTATAACATCAAAGCATTGACTCTTCGTGTGAATTTCTGTACTTTCTGTCTTTTGTGACTGTATTGTATTGGTCACACCAAGTCTACTCACTCGTGATGATTTTTTCCAGAAATGAATTTTCCACATGTTGCATTTCAATCGCGTCGTAAGGGACGTCCACACGTCGTTGTTTTCGTTCGGAAGTCAAGGTGCGCAGGACAAAATTTATACACACTTTCCTATTCTTCAAAAAATACTGGAGAACGTCTTAAACACTCGATTTAGATATGATACTCCATTGCAGTTTGTGACATAACAACGTTGACATACAATGACAGCATGTCCACTATTTACCCCGCTCACAACTGACTGGCCGAATGCACATCTGTTGTTTACAGTTATTAGTTTAACCTGATACCGAAGATACTGCGCTACCGTCACTTATACTCCAGGAATAAAATCAGTGTCAGAACTTTTTGGATGGAGGATGTATGTCTGTCGATACCTCAGACAGGTTGCTCATAAAGTAACGCACTGAATTTTCTTCCTCAGTCGAAAACAATGCTACGAATGCGAAACGTTACGTATGTATTATTTGAAGCCTCCTGTGTGAGCGTGCCAAGTTTCCGTGACTTTCAACAGATAAGACAGTTTAAGAATGATGTCTGTCGGTGATATACGTTACAACCAACGAGTCGTCATTGAATTCCTCACTGCAGAGAAAGAAATTCTGGGGAATATTCACAAACGCTTGTTCAAAGACTATGGAACATCTGCTGTCGACAGCAGTTAGTCGCTGGGCACGTAGGATGAGGTCATTAAAAGCGGTTCGTCGGAGCTCCACGATTTGCAGCTGTTGGGGAGATCATCCACGGCTGTCACACCTGACGTGTTGCAGCGAGCTGATGTCATTCGCGAGGACAGACACGTTATGACTCGGCAGTTGGCGCTGCATCTGTTAATCAGCAAAGGAAGTGTGGATGCAATTAGCCAGACTCTTGGATATTCAAAAGTCTGTGCTAGATGGGTCCCACAGTATCTAACGGTGGATTGAAAATCGCACAGAAAAAACTATTGTCTTGATTTGTTGCAATGTTTTGAGGCTGATGGGGAGGCCTTCTCGTCCCGGTTTGTGACAGGTGATGAAATCTGGGTTCATCATTTTGAGCCCGAAACAAAATGACAGTCGATGGAATGGCTCCATTCCCACTCCCCGCAGAAGAAAAAATTCAAAGCAACCGCTTCTTCCGGTAAGGTCATGATCACCATGTTCTGAAACTGTGAAGGAGTGATTCTCATTGATGTGATACCAAGAAGCGGTAACATTAATTCAGAAGCATATGTCAACACAATAACAAAACTCCAGATTCGCTTCCAGTGACTTCAGCGCCACAAAAACCTAGGATATGTTTTGCTGCAACACGATAACTCTTGGCCCACACAGGTCTGAGGACTGCTGAACACATGCAAAACAGGGTTGGACAGTATTACAACGTCCCCCCTACAGCCCTGACATAGCCCCCTCGGACTTCCACTTGTTTGGGCCATCAAAGGATGCCATTCGTGGAAGACATTTTGAGGACGATGAGGAGGTGATTCGCACTGGCTTCGACACCAGGCAAGGATTGGTGCCGACAGGAAATACACGCCCTTGTTTCACGCTGGAGGAAGTCCATAGAATGGGATGGAGATAACGTAAAAGAATAGGATGTGTAGATAAAACACCATTCTTTCATGTGTGTATTTCTCATTATGTTCAATAAGGAAATGTTGAAGAAAAAAACGCTGTGCATTACTTTCTGGGTAACCCTCATACTAGAGACTAGAGAACTTGACCACATTTTTGCATGGAAAAGCTTAATGCAATCATGAATAGTTGTAAGGCTGACAAGGCATCACGAGTAGTGATATCAAAATGGAACAGATCACACACTTCAGTGATCAAGAGAGAGAGTACAAAAGCCTAACATTTCCCCAAAACCTGGGGGATATCACGTGTGATTTCTGATGTAAAACCTATAAAATCACCAGTTAAGTCAGAAAACTAATGTCTGATATTTCTGTTAGCCATCTGCTCAAAATCTTCGAGTGAATGTTGCTAAATCATTTAATTTACATTTTAGAGCCTCTTCTGATAAAGTATCATGCTGCATTCGGCCCAGGAAAAAACTGCGTATCTCAGATCCTCAATTTAATTCAGTTTGTTGAGGATGGCTTTGAAAACTGGAAAACTACAGAAGTAGCTTTGTCTATCTAACGGCAGCTTTTGATATTCTGAGGCACCGTGCATTGTCACAGGTCTATGGAATAACCGCCGTTTATGGATCTATGAAATTTATTGAACGTTTACTCAATTGCAGAAGATCTGATGTGGAGTTTCAGGATTAGTGTAGTCAGTGGGTACGTCAAACACCGCTGTGTTAAGCACGCAAGGGAATGTTCATTCACAGTTATTTAACATCCATACCAATAACCAACCTCTCACGGCGAACACAAGGAGACCCCTTTATGCTGGTGATGCAAGTCAAGGGAAATCTTGTTAAGAGGTTTAGGCCCACATGACAGACGCATTGTGGGAGTAGTGTCTTTATTACTCTAACAATCAATTTCATCCAAACCCAACTGCGTGCGTTAAGCACAATCTGAAAAGTTGCCAGCTTAACATCACATGGCAAGGGATGCTGTCAGTAAATGTGCCCCATCAAAAGTATCTGAGAGTCACTTTGGATCACATTCTTATGTACAAGCAACATTGCGAAAATACGAGACTGAAGATGGAAGCAAAAAATAGTATCCTTCATTAGATAACTGGTAGCACTCAATTGAAGTTCGTACGTTCGAATCCCATCAGCACACAATGTTAATTTTTTTTATTTTTACGTTTTTATGATAATGACTATTGTTATTTTCAATGAATTTGCTTAAAAGTAATTTTTTCTATTTTTAATCTTTCATAGTATCATTTTCGTCATCGCATTGGTTTTTTATTTGCTCTTATTTTTTCTTCTTATAATTCTTTTTTCGTTTTGGAATCTGTGTGTGTTTTCTATAACCTGTAACCGAGTGCTGTTAAGCGATGAAAGTTCTGTTTTAGTGCTGAAATTGAAATGTTTCTGTCTTTAGCTTGCTTGTAGAGATCAGCTTTAATAGCTGTGAACAAAGCGAGTGATCCCATCCCTTTCCTTTCCGTTCTTCCCCTCTCCAACTTCAAGTTACATATAATGTATAACAGTTGCGGATTCTACTTGTTGTCTGATCTTTCGGACATTTCCAAAAGGACAGACACCACGCATTCATCTAATTAATCCTTTTAATTGCACGTTCCGTTCCTGGTACAATTCTGAACGTGGCTAACAACAGTTCACACATTCTAGGAAGCAACAGTCTACCCAGGTCGTCCTACGGATGCAGCATACGAAGCAAATACAAAATATCTTGAGAGAACCAGGGAAAATGTGATAATTTTGAATTTCAGGATCATTAACCTTAAATGCTGAGAGGTGGTAGCGTAGCCATCGGAAATACACAACTAGTGATCCTTGTAAGCAGGAAATGCGCGATCACGAGAATGGCTGGAACCGCTGAGGCCGACGCTCGACTTTCTGTTCGCAAAGTGATGAGATGATGCTGCTTGACAAGCTATTGTTGGTGTCATTCTTCCTTTCAGCTCCTGAGATCTGAGGAATCTCAGGAACCAACGATCTCTCATGCAACACCATGGATACGTTACCTCGTCATCACCGATGGAAAAGTGCATCCATTCCCTTCATTTAAACAAAAACGCAATTTCGGGATAGGGTGGAAGTTCTGAGCATCACGCAAAGTTCTCGCTGGCTGCGGTTTCGCAAAGAGTGAACTGTGTGAATTACTGCAAGTCCGTGAATAAAACAAAAGTCGGTCGTATTGCTATAAAAAAAATTCACCCAGTGTCAAACATCAAATATAGTCCGAGCTAACAGCGTAGCTCCTCGACCAGAGGATATTCGGTGTGTATATATTTTCAGCATGTAGAGTGAATACGACACTGGCTGCTTCTTGCCGTGTGGGCAGCTCTGGAGACCGCGGGACCATGCCATATGACGTGACGTGGCGAAGGAGGACGTGTGTCTTTCCTAATGTGGTGTGCTCACTGCCTGCTGTATATATGTGGCTCTGCTATTTGTGAGATTGAGTAAATAGTCTTGCTATCCGAGTCACTGGCTACGTACCAGGCGACTTACGATTTCGGTACAAGAAGAGACGAGCTTTCACAACGATATATTATAAGACTGAGTTTCTAAATTGGGTAGTGGCTGCGATTACACTGAATGCGCTGCATGAAACCATTTCATTTGTCACATGATTTTCCACTTGCCGAAATAAACAGCAGACTTTTTGGTGAATTTTCAGAGGGAGATGAAGTCGTCGATGCACTGACAGAAATACTGCCTGGTGGTGCTGAGGGCACGTGACGCGGTAAGAGAAGTATGTGAGCGGAGCAGAGACGAATGGGGAATCATTCTCGTGATCACAAGTGGCGCAAATGAGGAAATCCGCCGAAATCATCGTTATCATCATCATCAATCTTCCTCTGCGTGTAACAATTTTCTACTGTGTGCATCTCTGTTTACTCTACAATCTGCAGTCTTATGTGAGCTATTGTTATTGCGTCAAACAGAACTCAAACAATAAGTAAACAGAGCCACAGCCTTGGGGAAGTTAATTACAAAAAATTACACTCTAGATTCTTACACATATATAACTAAGATGAGAAAAGAAGGAGTTGTTACATGTATTATTTGTGCTATCTCTCAGACAGAAGAAAGCAGTTAATAGTCAATGTTGATTTTGATGTATAATTTTTAATGGATTCTGATAGGAAAAGGATCCGAAAATTTTATTTGGATCTTACAACTTGATACGCGTAATTAATTTTCCAAACCGGTCGATAAGAACAGTAGGACGATAACTGATAACGTTTTCTTTGGAAATGGAAATTTGTGGTAAGGTTATGGGACCAAACTGCTGAGCCCATCGGTCCCTAAGCTTACACACTACTTAATCGCCAGCCGGAGTGGCCGAGCGGTTCTAGGCGCTACAGTCTGTAACCGCGCGACCGCTACGGTCGCAGGTTCGAATCCTGCCTCGGGCATGGATGTGTGTGATGTCCTTAGGTTAGTTAGGTTTAAGTAGTTCTAAGTTCTAGGGGACTGATGACCTCAGCAGTTAAGTCCCATAGTGCTCAGAGCCAATTTTGAACTACTTAACTCCTAAGTGGAAATCAGTTGGAATAAGTAATGATTCCAGAACAAATACACTGAACAGCCAAAACGTTATGACCACTGCCCACCATGATGTTGTATGCTGCCTGATGGTGTTGAGGGCACGTGACGAGGTAAGAGAAGTATGCGAGCCGAGCAGAGACGAATGGGGAATCATTCTCGTAACGACAAGTGGCGCAAATGAGGCAATCCGCCGACTTAAGTGACTTTGACAAAAGCCATATTGTTGCAGGATAGGCGGCGATGTGTGGCAGATTTAACGACACAGTACAATGCTAGCGCAGGCACAAGTGTTTTGGAGAACACCGTTCAGAGGACAGTGTTGAAAATGGAGATCTGTATGCGGGATTTCAAATAGCAAAATGTCATGTGGTGGCCCTCAACTACGTGCACTCAGACTCCGAGTTGAAATATTAAACGTTTCGGCTGGTTTCGTTGTCTTTGGGGTGGGATACGTAGTTGCCGCACTACAAGCCAAATACTGCTGACTGTAGAGTATACAATATGAATATACACACAAATCGAATGATCGAAGGTTCCTATCACTCGGCAATTGCGAATGTAACGTAGAAATTTATAAATGAAAGATTGCAATTAAATAAAATCTGCAGGTACTCTCTCAACGACTTTAAATGATGAGTATGACAGTAGGAGTACTTTTGAGAATGTAGAATATTTCTGCAAAACACTTATTGGTGTCGATGGTCCAACAATTAAATAATATATAAGTTGAATAACAGGGAAACAATAGATTCCTACTGCACGTAATTAGTTATGAACAACAAAATAGCTCGCGAGATATTCACATCTAAACGCACACTACGTCTTCACTGTAGAAGCCACGAAAATCTCACAAGTGCTCAAGTCGACACTCCCAAGTATTTCTATATGCTGCGACTACGCGCAAACCGCTCCATACTCTCCAAGTCTCTCCTGCGACCGTACGTCGCGCCGTCGCGTCCAGCGCCTCCCGTGTCCTGTGCCGTCCCGTCTAGGATTCCCCGTCTCCTGTGCGACTGTCCCTCGCGCCATCCTGTTCAGAACTCCTTCCATTCAATTCGGCAGTCGCCTACCGTAGTAACGAGCGCTGTGATTGGCCAGAGCGCTCCCATCCATGTCTCCAAGCCAACGTACACTCACAAAAATATTGAAACACATTCGAAATACTGGACTTACATTTAACTAACTCGAAATTAAATAAATATTCCTACTGTTAGACCATAAATAGGCTCCAACACACATTATTAAATACATAAACAAATTAAATAGACATTTATCAAAGGAATAGCAAGCAAAAGTAGTCCAGTAGCGTAATGTCTCTGTACTTTCTAAAACACAGTAAATAATTGACTAATTTCTTCATGAAGAGCATATATCGGATATGAACAAAGACATATATGAATAAATATATTTATAAGCACCCTACTACCGTTTTTTCCTGTCACTGTGGAATACTTATGGCCTGACGCGGTCGATAGTAATCGGCCACTTTGACCTCCAATAACTCATGTACTATTCAAGTTACATGCTTGTAATTTATACCAATTTAGGTTTACACTAATAGCTTCGTAAAGACACATCGATAGACGAAATTGGATGAGCCGTTTAGATTTTGGAAATTCGTTGCTGGGTGTTACTTGTATAATTTACAGTCAGATACTAAACTTTAAACTAATAAAGATATTGAAAATCTGATTACACCATCAGAATCGTCGTGCAAATAATGGTAATGTACATGTTTATTTTTAAGGTGTCATGATTTCTCTGGCTGCTATTACTTTCTATATGAACTGCGAAATGTCTGCCGTTAAGGATTTACAAAGTCCGCCATGTTTGACACTCCCGGCATGTCTCTTTCGTCGACACAGCATCACATGGAATTCCCAGCCATGAGCTCGGCCTGGCCACCGGCTAATGTCCGGTAGCGTGCGGCCGCCGAAGAGCCGCGGCCCGCCGATAGGCCCCAGCGCAGTCACGCCAACTCCGAACTTAGAATATTTTCAGGGCGCCACAACTCGCCCGTTACCTCACACGCAGCAGAGGATCTCAACGTATTCCCATTTTGATCCAACAACATCGTCAATTATGATGACAGTGGGCATTGTATCATCGAGATTGGATCACGGATCAATGGAATGTGTCCCCTGGTCAGATGAGTCCCGTTTATTGTTAAATCACGTTCATGGTCGTGTCCAGATACGCTGACATCCAGGCGAACGAGTGCTCGAAACATGCAGCTCGTCATGGACGCAGACCGGTGGGAACAGTATTATGTTAGGGGAGACATTCACCTGGGCTTCGATGGGACCTGCAGTATTAATCGAAGGCACCATGACAGCTGTGGACCACATGATCATTATTAGGGACCACCTGCAACTCATGCTTGAGGTCTTCCCCAACGGCGATAGTAAATTCCAGCAGGATAACTGTTTGTGTCACAAGGCCAGAATTGTGCAGCAATGGTTTGAGGAGCATGATAGTGAACTCTCGTTGATATCTTGGCCCACAAATTCGGTTTATCTGAATCTGGTGAAACCCAACTGGGACGCTATGGGGGCCAGCTCGGCGCCCACAAACCGACCACCCGTAAATTACGGGAAGTGTGTGATCCGCAGTTTGGCATCTGGTGCCATAAATCTGTGGAAAGCTATCAAGTACATTTTGAATCCATGCCACGCAGAATCACTGCTGAATTGCGTTACAGAGGTGGACCAAGACACTTTTTAGCAGGTGGTCATAATGTTTTGGCTCATCATTGTATACTAGAACAGTGTACAATGCATGACCTGGTATGAATTTTGTAATGAACCAAAAATCAGAAAGGATATTAAAGAGCCGTTTAAAAAACCGTGGATCACTAGACAGATTAAAGTAGTACAAAATTGTTAAGGCTTTCGTGGCCACGTGTTGACAAACTGCCTATTGGCTTCTGTCTCGGGGTCTTCGGCCGACGTTCATCTAATGATTTTACTGACGTTTCGCCAGCACGAGTGGCTGGCATCGTCAGAGCTTCACCCATTCACCACCGGCAGTGGAGGGTGAAGCTTTGACAATGCCAGCCACTCGTGCTGGCGAAACGTCACTATAATCATTAGATGAAAGTCGGCCGAAGAACCCGAGACTGAAGCCAATAGGCAGTTTGTCAGATTAAAGTAGCTTGTGAAAGGAAAAGGGAAATGTATCTGTTGGCGAAAGAGCAGTGATCCAGCAGTGCTTGCACACTATAAAACCTACTAAATTTGCTAACAAAAGCTAAAAATCGAGGAACATGCACGTAATATCAGAAATCAATAATTCTGGCAGCAGACGTACAGCTATAAAGAACGCAGTGAAACGATAAACAGGATAACCAGACACAGAACATGTTAACATCACTTGTGAATTAAATGGAAGGGCTATAAATGATGATTCATAGATAGCAAATATGTTTAATAATCATTTATTAAATATAGTTGAAAATACAGGGACAAACCATTCTAGAGAAAAATCGTGGCAAAATGTTGAAAAAGCAACTCTTATAAAATTCGATCGTACGAATGTATCCGTAATGTCACCTTCTGAAACCAAGCAAACTATATATTCTCTCAAAATTAAAAGCTTGTCAGGTTTTGATGGTGTTTCCAATAGAGTACTAAAGATTCGTTCCCATACAATAAGCCCTGTCTTCTCTGAAATGTATAATGCATCAATAACTCAAGGCATTTTTCCAGAGCGACTGAAAAACACAATCGCCAAAAACCTCTTTAAGATAGGTGATAGAAGAGATGTTAGTAACTACCGATCTGTTTCACTACTGACCATTTTCCAAAATTTTTTAGAAGCTGAGATATTCTAGAAGAGTGTCCCACCTGAGCAACAATAATACCGTCAGTCAATCACAATTTCGATTTCTGTAAAGTTGCCCTACTGAGAATCGCATTTGCACATTGACTCACAAAATTTTACAAGCATTAAATAACAAAACAGCAGCGGTGTTATTTTCTGCGATTTACCGAAGGCATGGGACTATGTGAATCAGAATGTTCTCGTAGATAAACTGTGGTTTTATGGGATTGATAGTATTGCCAACCAACTTATTGTCATTTCTGACCAAGATAACGCAGAAAGCTGTACTTCAACCAACGAAATCAGGGGTGATTCTTTTGACTGAGGACAAATCACGTTTGGGATCCCCAAAAGCTCAGTACGTAAACGATGTCCGTAAACGATCTTCTGTGTAATATACGAGGGCATGCTGCAAACTCTCTGCCACTAAAGGGCTTCGAATTGTAGCGTGTATTATGGTGGTGTGTAACGTAAATATGTCGGTTCGTGACAAAGAGCATGCTTTAACCGAGATTCACATCCGAAGCGTTAGTCCATACATGGAGTAGCCTCTCCTTCAGCATGACAATGCCAAACCATACACGCTGCGACATCTGCAACATTTCGATGCTGTGGATTTACTGTGTTCGATCATCCTCCATACAGTTCCTACTTGACACCATCCGATTCTCATCTGTTTTAAAAACATTAATAACACGTTCGAGGACTTCACCCTCACAGTGCTGAAGTAGCGCAAGAGAGGTGAAGGTGTGGCTCTGTCAACTAAGTCAAACATTCCATAGTGACTGCATCAACAAATCTCTCTCATTGGGAGAAATATGTTCGCTCCAGGGTGACTATGTTGTGATGTAAACAGGTGGGCATGAAGTATAAAGATTTAGAATGTTAATAAAGTTTGTTTTATTTACAAAGGTTTAAGAGTTTTCACATAAACGATTCGGAGGCATTACGTTTTTGCGGACTGTCGTACAGCAGGCAGAATTAGTTCTTTTTGCACATGACACTGGTATTCTAATCAGTCCAAGCCTACTTACAAGAACAGAATAAATGGTAGACAATATTCTTAAAGGAATAATTGAATGTTTTTCTGCGAATGGTCTCATTCTCAATTTTATAGACTCACTGCTTATTCAATGCTGCATATCTATAAGTACCGTAACAATTACAATAGTAATACATGGCAATGCAACAATAAAAATAGAGGAAGCTTCAGACTGCTTAGGCGTCCATATTTGTGAGAATTTAAACCTGAAATGGTGTATTTTGGAACTCCTAGAACAACTTAGTTCAACAATATTTGCACTTAGACTCATTGCAAATCTTTGGGAGAGATAAACAAGTAGTTGAGGTATTTTGTATGTTTTCATTCAGCAATGTCATATAGAGTTACGGTTTGGGGTAACTCATCTTCCAGAAATAAAGTCGTCTTTAGTCAGAAATGAGCTGTAAGATTAATATGTGGCACTCAGGCTCAGTCATCTTGTATACATCAGTTTAAGGAATTAGGGATATTTACTACTATGCTACTGATAAGTATATTTATCCCCTCTTAAAGTCTGTTGTAAGTAAACCGCTGCTGTTCAAAGGGAGCAATGATGTACCAGTAGAAAATATAACATACAATAATGCGCAATAAGGTTGTCTTTCGTACAAAGAGGGGTGCACAGTGCTGCAACCAATTTTTGATTACTTTCCCAGTGATATAAATGTCTGAGAGACAGAACAATAAAACTGAAAACAAACTGAAAAAGTTTCTCCTTGACAAGTCGTTCTTTTCCGCAGAAAAACCTCTATTTTGTAATGTGTAAAAGCCGATAAGCATTAATTAACAACTCATATTAGTTTTATTCTTTAAGATAAAAAAAGAAAAAGGTTAGCATTAAGCCACATTTGCAGAATGATTTGTATTGTGAAAATATTGTTCCATATCATTATGATTTATCGTGCTAATGAGCCATAGAGCATGATGTTAACTATTTGTAGTAAATTTTAATTGATTAATTATTGATTGCCAATGGCAATCAGATATGAGTCAATAGACAATGACAAATGAAGGCAGTTGGATAAGGATAGAGAGCTTCGTTCACAACTTTGGACACAGGAACATGGGGAAGGAATCCAGATATTACTTTTGTTAAGAGACTGTGAGAGAGGACAAGTTACTCTCTGAGCTACTTTTCGCATACGGAAAATTATTAAAGATTTTATTACAACCTGATGCACTTTGAGTAAGACTCTAGAAAGTGAACAACCTGAGCAGATGTTGATGGAGCCTGGTAGGGCACTAAAAGCATGAGGTATTTTTATGATTCTTAGCCTGTAGAAACGGCTTGTGTGAGTTGAAAGCAACGATACCTGCCATGGAGCCAGCAGAAGCCTGGGCTGGGGAAACGGTCTAAAAGAACATGTCTACACAGTGGAGTCATAAACCAGGCATTGTGTGCAGAGCCATGTGTGATAAAAATACACATGTTTTCATGTTCACCAATAGTGCCAATAGGCCAGAGAACCACTTCCCTTGGCCACCTCGGTTGCGTAAGAAAACTCCGACGTCTGAGAAACGTTTAGAGATACAATCTTTGTTACACCTTATAGCTAGGACTAACAAGCTCCAAGGCACAGTCGATTTAGGTAAAGATCTTTGAGATTGTATCTGTTTGCTTGTTGCTGTGGGAAGAGACATGGCTTCGGAAAAAATCATCTCTTCCTCCTCTGCAAAAACTTTAAAAAGCCACTAATTGGTGGTTTCTTTTTTTTCAGAGACACAGGTGTCTTAACTCTTGTCCTCGTTCGACATGAGTTTGTGCTGGGAGGGGAGATTTAGCGCCTCTAGAGCCTTGTGATTGGCTCAAGACGGGCTGAAGGTGGTGTCGTTCGTGCTCTTTGCGTGAAAAAGGATTTTTTTGCTGGAGAGGTGTGAAGCACCTGGATGTGGGACATTGGTCTGGTAAGCACTTCTGGTCGAAGCTCTGGCGTGTGTGGTTGGTACTTGGGACCTGTCCTGAGACTGACTTCACTTTTGAGTAGTTTAAGCTGGGGAGCCTGTGGTGAAGTCCTTACTGTACCGACAGTGTGACCTGAAACGTCTCGGACTACTCGTTTGCTGAGGGCACACTTATTCGTCTTTTGGTTTACCAGTTTTTACGTTTGGTATCTTTGTGCGCTCTGTCGTATAACTGAGCCAAATTGGTCCTTGGTGCGGCCAGCGAATGGGTGTGTCACACACTGAATTCTACCGTGATTTCAGGTCTCTTGTAGAGAGTAAATTGCGATCTATCTGTGTGATCGCTAGACCGTGAGATTTTTGCATTTCTTTCGTGGCCGCGATTGATTCACAGGTGCTGCCTCCACATCTCACCTCCTCTGTTGCACACATCTCGCCACGTCGCCACACGAGTAACGTACTGCCGCTCCACCATTGTCAGGGCATACAGATGTCAATCGCCACTTGCTCTCAGCTGCACCTATGTAGAGAAACTTCAGTAGATTTGATCAATCAAAGTCTGCTCAGCTTGCGTTATCCACATTTTTAGGGCCAGAGTACTTGCCTCACTGATCACCTAGTTAAGCTGTCTTTGCCACCCAAGATCCACAAAGTGTAGTATTGAAGCACCTGTTAGTTGTTTAGGGTATTCAATCTATAACTTGTTTAGTATAATTTATGTCTTGTTTGGGAAAATAAATGTTGTTAGTACACCAAATTTTGCCAACATTCTCAACCACTTAAATAGTCCCACCAGAGTTACCTTCCAGCTGCTCTGGCATCAGACAGAAGTGGTCTAGTAAACCCACACGGGACCTACGTCAGAATGGTTGGACCGGTGTTTGAACATCAGTTATTACTAGTATTTCCGAATTGTGCGTTAAAAACATGGTGGTGGTGGTGGTGGTGGTGGTGGTGGTGGTGGAAGTGGGGGTGAGGGTGCAGTGAAACGCCCACGCAGATGACTCCTTGGTCTTGGTAAGTTGGTAGACTTTGATACATTCTTATGATACTGATAAACTATGTTGATCACAGAACAGCTTTTGTTTATTATAGTCCAGTTGAAGCGTGTGGGAGTCACGTCAAGTTGGACTAACAGGGAGACTTGTATGTGACGGAGCAAGGAAGTTAACACTGTATCACTGCCTCCCATTTAAGAAATAGCGCTCTTCACGTTATGTGGTATTGATATCAGAGCACCAATGGTGACGGGGGCGACGTTAGTTTCCACGTTGAACTTTTGACTGACCTCGATGCTGAAAACAATATATTTCAATTTCTTCTTATCAACATTATCATTAATGTTCCCATCATTCGGGGACCGAGCGAGGTGGCGCAGTGGCTAGCACACTGGACTCGAATTCGGGAGGACGACGGTTCAATCCCGGTCCAGCCATCCTGATTTAGGTTTTCCGTAATTTGTCTAAATCGCTCCAGGCAAATGCCGGGATAGTTCCTTTGAAAGGGCATGGCCGACTTCCTTACCCGTCCTCCCGTAATCCAGTGAGACCGCTGTCTGGTCTCCTCCCCGAAACAACCCAACCCCCCTCCTCCCCCCCCCCCCCCAATCGTTAGGTAATGAGAAATTGTTTAAGAGGCATGGTCTTGTATCTGGCCAACGTATAATGACGTTTCTATCGTTTGCTGTTACCGTTCGTTCGCTATGTATTTACTGATCGGACAGGACGATGTTAGTCCAGCTGTAGCGACCGTTTTAGATGTGTGACAGGATTACTTGTTTGCGATATCTTTATCCTTGCCACTGAAGTCGTGAGTACACCTTATTGCGCACTCTGAGGTATCCATTCTTCAATAAGAAAGGGAGATCGGTAGTTCCATAGTCTACTGCGTGAACTCGACATCTGTCTAACTGAGTGGTTTTCAGTACTTCATTTCCTTTATTTCTTCGTACTTAAGAACTGATCTTGTATAGCAACAATGAGAGTTTTTGTACTGCCATCAGGCAATCGATACTTCAGATCTCTATCAACTTTTAAACTCTCTAGCCTTTGGTGCTGAACATGCAAAGGTTTCTTTTTATTCGCTTCTTCTGACGCTCAAATTTGATGCTACCAGGCCTGGCAGGGTACATGAGGGGGGTAAAAAGCGTCAGATGTTCCGTAATCTCTGTGAAGGACGTTGTGTCTTCGTCTGAGACAGCGTTATCAGCACCTCACAAAGTGTGAAAGGACGCTCATTGTCTGTACCTGTTTGGTTCGTTGGTCGAATCGTACAACATCCAGAATTGCGCGGCACTCGAATGCGATAGTGGCTCGATGTAGGACTGCTTGGGAAGGCATTTCAGGGAAGGCATACTCGTCGTCAGATTTTCGGTCTGACCACCACAAGGGAGGATAACCGCATAGTGCACCAAGCACATTGCAACTCCTTCACATCTCCGACTGCCATCCGACAACAAGTGATGGACTGCCTGCAACAGTCTGTGCCATCCCGCACCATCGGTCGGAGACTAGCAGCAGTTGGACTAGGGAGTTACCGTCCCATGCTCGGGCTACCGCTTACACCACCACACAAACGGCAACATTTGGTGTGATGCTGCGACTATGAAACATGGGCTGCTGATTGTTCAGCGAGGAATTTCGGCGCTGCATTAACCCGGAAGACCATCGTCGCTGAGTATGGAAGCGACTTGCGGAGAGGTCTCATTCTTACAATGTTTTGCAGGGGCACAGCCGTGTTACTCGTGACGTCATAGTGTGAGGATCCATCTATTATGACTTCAGCTCACAGCTGGTAGCGATTGAGGAACTGTGAATACACAACGGTATGGCACACACATGCTCTTATGTTTTCTCTCATGCTACAGTATCGAGATGCCATTTTTCAAAAGGACAATGCTCGTCTGCAAATAGCACATCTCTCTAAGAACTGTCTGCGTGATGCTGAGGCACTTCCAAGGCCAGCAGTATCCTCAGATCTGTCATCGACAGAACATGTGTTGGATCAGGTCGATCTACATATTTGTTACAGTACCCAGCTTATCAAGGATCCGTTACAACAGTTGTGGGCCAGCTTGCCTCAGGAAGGGACACAAAGGCTGTGTCACACCTTTCTCAACCGAATCTGTGCATGCATCCATGTCAGAGGGGTGCAACTCATACAGTGCACATACTGCCAAGTTCTTTCTAAATTTGAAAATATTTTGCAATCGCTGAAATGATGTCACATGGCCTCTCAACCGCCGATGTTTCATTTCGTTTCCTACTACCCTACTCGTTGCATCAACTTCTTGTCAAGCGATATATTTCAATGTTAACTCGTTAAGGATGTCTGTTTGTATGTAAGAGTTTATTCTAATCTCGTAAGGTGAAAGAAAAGCACAAATGCAAGTAAATAATTCACTATGGAAGTTTACTTTATGCTGGCTACGTAAAACGCATGAATCATCCTCAGCCCTATCCTCGCACATCAGTGAAAACACTTGTACGTTAGCGTCCATCTGTGAGTTTAGGCCGGTCGGGGTGGCCGAGCGGCTCTAGGCACTACAGTCTGGAACCGCGCGACCGCTACGGTCGCAGGTTCGAATCCTGCGTCGGGCATGGATGTGTGTGATGTCCTTAGGTTAGTTAGGTTTCAGTAGTTATAAGTTCTAATTGACTGGTGACCTCAGAAGTTAAGTCCCATAGTGCTCAGAGCCATTTGAACCATTTTCCTGTGAGTTTGAAAAGACAATATGGCAAAGATATGCTCCCAATTATCGCTGATAAAACTAATGACACACAGATTTACGACCGTAACAAAATTTGTCAGTGAAGAACTCGTACGTTGTACCATCCATATCACAACGGATTGTTACTCCACTGCATATACATGCCAGCGTTGGACAAATATATGGAAACATCACAATCATAACCCATTACCGTACCTAATGCGGTGTGGGAAACCCGTTTGTACTCAAAGCAGCTTCAAGTCATCTTGGAATGTATAAAGACAGGTCTTGTATGTTTTCAAGCCAATCTTATACCACTCTGCCTGAAAAATAGCTAAAATTTCAAATAACGATAATGGAGGTGGGTAGCGATCACGCACCATTCACTCCAACGTAGACCACAAAAGCTCAATAACGTTGAGATCTGGTGACTATGGTGGCCACGGGGAATGCGATAATTCACCCTCGTGCTCACGGGACTATTCTTGGACGACGCAAGCTGTGTGAACAGGAGCCCTATCGTCTTGGAACACAGCATCTTGGGTGAGGACAAACACCGTACCATGGGTAGACATGATCAGCCAAAATGGTCATTTAATCGTTGGCAGTAATGTGACCTTGTAGAGTGACCATGGGGCCCGTTGAATACCACGATACGGCTGCGCATATCATCACCGATCCCTCGCTATGATTCACTCTTGAGACGTAAACGCGAGCAGAACTTGGAAACAGAATAACTTTCTTCCACTGCTCTGAGTTTATGGCTTCGGTGTCACGTTTTCTCGTTACAGGTATTAGCACAACTGATGACAGGTTTTAGAATTCCATTTCGCCCTGCAATTCGCACTTTCTGGAGCCCCATTCGTATTAGTTTGTGCCGACAGGGTTCGCAAGTACGACATTCAGTTCTGCAGTGATTTTTGCAGCTATCGTAATCTTATTTTTCGTCACAATCCTCTTCAATGACCGTTCGTCATGGTTACGCAACATACATTTTCGTTCGCGCTGTAACTTACGTGGTGGCCGGCCACTGTGACCGAGCGGTTCTAGGCGCTTCAGTCCGGAACCACGCTACTGCTACGGTCGTAGGTTCGAATCCTGTCTCGGGCATGGATGTGTGTGATGTCCTTAGGTTAGTTAGGTTTAAGAAGTTCTAAGTCTAGGGGACTGATGATCTCAGATGTTAAGTCTCATAATGCTTAGAGCCATTTGAACCATTTTGAACTTAGCGGATGACGTATACTGCTTTCCCTATGTGCGGTATATATCTTCAATACGGTTCCTCTTGAAACACCAAACACTTCGACCCACTTCGTTACGCAAACACCCACCACACGAGCATCAACAACTTCCCCACGTTCGAATTCACTTATCTCCGACGTAATGCACTCGCATCTACACACACTGACTGACACCTGAAATGTATTGAGGACATTGCACAGGTGCCATACGTGATCAAATACAACAGCTCAACTGGCAGGCTTGACTAACATCTGCATTTACAGGGTGTTTCAAAAATGACCGGTATATTTGAAACGGCAATAAAAACTAAACGAGCAGCGATAGAAATACACCGTTTGTTACAATATGCTTGGGACAACAGTACATTTTCAGGCAGACAAACTTTCGAAATAACAGTAGTTACAATTTTCAACAACAGATGGCGCTGCGGTCTGGGAAACTCTATAGTACGATATTTTCCACATATCCACCATGCGTAGCAATAATATGGCGTAGTCTCTGAATGAAATTACCCGAAACCTTTGACAACGTGTCTGGCGGAATGACTTCACATGCAGATGAGATGTACTGCTTCAGCTGTTCGATTGTTTCTGGATTCTGGCGGTACACCTGGTCTTTCAAGTGTCCCCACAGAGAGAAGTCACAGGGGTTCATGTCTGGCGAATAGGGAGGACAATCCACGCCGCCTCCTGTATGTTTCGGATAGCCCAAAGCAATCACACGATCATCGAAATATTCATTCAGGAAATTAAAGACGTCGGCCGTGCGATGTGGCCGGGCACCATCTTGCATAAACCACGAGGTGTTCGCAGTGTCGTCTAAGGCAGTTTGTACCGCCACAAATTCACGAAGAATGTCCAGATAGCGTGATGCAGTAATCGTTTCGGATCTGAAAAATGGGCCAATGATTCCTTTGGAAGAAATGGCGGCCCAGACCAATACTTTTTGAGGATGCAGGGACGATGGGACTGCAACATGGGGCTTTTCGGTTCCCCATATGCGCCAGTTCTGTTTATTGACGAAGCCGTCCAGGTAAAAATAAGCTTCGTCAGTAAACCAAATGCTGCCCACATGCATATCGCCATCATCAATCCTGTGCACTATATCGTTAGCGAATGTCTCTCGTGCAGCAATGGTAGCGGCGCTGAGGGGTTGCCGCGTTTGAATTTTGTATGGATAGAGGTGTAAACTCTGGCGCATGAGACGATACGTGGACGTTGGCGTCATTTGGACCGCAGCTGCAACACGGCGAACGGAAACCCGAGGCCGCTGTCGGATCACCTGCTGCACTAGCTGCGCGTTGCCCTCTGTGGTTGCCGTACGCGGTCGCCCTACCTTTCCAGCACGTTCATCCGTCACGTTCCCAGTCCGTTGAAATTTTTCAAACAGATCCTTTATTGTATCGCTTTTCGGTCCTTTGGTTACATTAAACCTCCGCTGAAAACTTCGTCTTGTTGCAACAACACTGTGTTCTAGGAGGTGGAATTCCAACACCAGAAAAATCCTCTGTTCTAAGGAATAAACCATGTTGTCTACAGCACACTTGCACGTTGTGAACAGCACACGCTTACAGCAGAAAGACGACGTACAGAATGGCGCACCCACAGACTGCGTTGTCTTCTATATCTTTCACATCACTTGCAGCGCCATCTGTTGTTGAAAATTGTAACTACTGTAATTTCGAAAGTTTGTCCGCCTGAAAATGTACTGTTGTCCCAAGCATATTGCAACAAACGGTGTATTTCTATCGCTGCTCGTTTAGTTTTTATTGCCGTTTCAAATATACCGGTCATTTTTGAAACACCCTGTATATCTCTTGTGTCTTCGTCATTCCACAGCTAGTACAGTACTACAACTCACAAAAAAGGAAGAGTTAGATCTTCCACTATTTAATTCCTTTGACGGGTGCGATCATTAAAAATGGACGAGGAATTTTTTAAATTGTGTAGAGGAACGCAGCTCTAAATACGCAGAAAGGAGTATTTCCTTAGATGCGAAGTAACCTTCGCGGCATTCACATTAACGGGTTTGCGGGAACTAGCGATAACTCAACTCTGTATAGGTGGGCATACAATTGAGTCCGATCCGCAGGAATCCGACTCCCGTGCGTCGTCTCATGTGACCCCGAATGGTGGCACACCGCACACCACCCACACGTGATTTTCAAGGTGATTTTTAATACCAACATCAATAGGAAGGTACTTTTTATAAGCTATCAAACAGCATCGTGGAAGCAGAAGCAGAAAAGGCCCTAAAAGAGCTGAAGAATTGGAAGCCGTGTGGAATCGATTACTCGCCAGCCGAAGTTATGAAGAGTTTAGGAACAGGAACAGGGGAAGGACAGAAATAGTCCATCTGTATAATGAGATGTACGACAAAGGGGAAACACCAGATGTCTTTCTTGCAACGATAATGATATCACTTGAGAAAAAGAATACAAAACTCTCAGCCTAATATCTCAAGCAGCTAAAGCATTGCTGAGGGTACGGAATAAAAGCTATACGGCATGTTGGATAGATATATTGTGGAGGAACAGTCAGGATTCAGAAGAGGAAGAGATACAAGAAATGCTACTGATCTGTTAAAAACCATAGGATAAAGATATTGAGAAATGAACAGAAATTTATGCTGTCTTTATTGATTTGGATAAAACTTTCGAGAAAGCTCAGTAGAAGAAGCTGATGGATATTTTGAAGAGGGAAGGAGTAGACTGGAAAGAGAAACGACTGATAGAACCTATATTTACAACAGAAATTAAGAATGTGGATTGCAAATGAAGTTTCAGACGGAAGCAACATTGGAAGGGGCGTTAAACATGCTCGTTGCCTCTCCCTTTGTTGTTCAGCTTATACGTGTAGGACATTATTGGGTAATACTTTGATGGAGAAGAGGAGTATAACTTGGTGGGAAGACAATAGAAAGCGTACAATTTGCTAGCAACATGATATTAGTGGCAGAAAGTGAACGAACAGAAAATAAAGTGATAAAAGAACTAAATGAAGCTTGTGATGAATAGGGAAAGACAATCAATGCAGCCAAAATGAAGAGTACCGTGATCGGATCATGAAGAAGATTGGAAAATATTAAGACATGACAAGTTATTACGAGCCAAGTAAGAGCATTTAAATATCTTGGAAGGACGATAACTGAAGACTTGAGATATCATCAGGATGCGAAAACTCGCATTACTGTACCGAAGGAGGCGTTCAATATGAATATGAGATTATTATGTGGTAAACTAGATACAAATCTGAGGAAAAGGCTTGGCAGACGTTTTGACTACGATATGGCACATTGGGCGGTTGGGCGGGAAGAGGGTGGCGGGGGGGGGGGGGGGGGGGGGGAGAGAGGCAGAAACAAGAAACATGGGCAATGAGACGAGAGGATGTGGATGTAGAGGAGCTCGATGGAAAGAGTGAATAGCGAAAGAGTGACAAAAAATTTCCTGGTCACTTCTGTCTCGGATTCTCCGAACGACGTTTGTTTGAAGATTTTAGCCGGCCGGTGTGGCCGAGCGGTTCTAGGCGCTTCAGTCCGGAACCGCGCGACTGCTACGGTCGCAGGTTCGAATTCTGCCTCGGGCATTGATGTGTGTGATGTCCTAAGGTTAGTTAGGTTTAAGTAGTTCTAAGTTCTATGGGACTGATGATCTCAGATGTTAAGTCCCATAGTGCTGAGAGCCATTTGAAGATTTTTCTACTTTTCGCCAGCACGAGCGGCTGGCATTGTCAAAGTTTCACCCTCCACTGTTGATAGTGGACTCGAGTTGAGCTCACAGCCACAGATTGTATGTATCTGGCGCGCCAACTTCCAAGGGCTATTCCGTGCACGTTACCGCCGCGGTTCTCCCCTTGCTCCCTCTAATAGTTGCACCTCAGAAATCCAGAGTCCTTTCACCATGAAGCTTTCTTCTTTCTTGTAGAACATACTGTATTTCTATAGCTTCCCTGAACAAGCGGCTGTAATAGCTTTTCTCTACAGCAAGAATTTCCGTGTCAGCGAATTGTACTATGTGGCCGGTTTCACATAGCGCGTGCTCCACCACAGCCGATTTCTCCACTTGTCCCAGTCTGCAATGCCGCTTATGTCCGGTGATCGTGGTGTTGAATAATCGTCCAGTCATTCCAAATTAGACTTTTCCACATGTACATGGTATGCCGAATATTTCCGACATTGCCGGTGGGTCCGTTTTCTCCTTTGCTGATCTGAGACACTCTTTGATCTTCTTTGTCGGTTTATACACAGATTTAACACCGTGTTTGGACAATATACGGCCCACTATGTCCATCACTCTGGGAATGCATGGTACACACGGACAGATACCTGCACAAAATGTCAAATCACCAGCCGAGCCAGAAAAGAGGCACGATTAATACGATAGTGACGTGAACGAGACGAATATGCGAGGTGCAGCTCAGACGTGAGATGCAACACCTGGAAAGCGTTCTGCTGAGCAATGGGTAATCTAACAGTTACATAAGTACTGTCACAGAGTTAAACACTTCGCGAAGTGACATATCGAAAAATAAATGTCGGGTACACCCTTCCACCACACATTCCCAGAGTAATGGACAGACTCGGCCATATATTGCACAAACACGATGTGAGAACTATTTATAAACAGATAAAGAAGATGAAGGAGTACCACAGATTGGCAAAGGGGAAAGGGGGCCCACTTGGAATCTCGTAATATACCACATACCATATACATGTGGAAAAGTCTATGTTGGAATGACTGGACGATCAGTCAACACCATATCACCGAACATAAGCGGAAATGCAGCTTGCGGCAGGTGGAGAAATCGGCCATGGCAGAGCATGCAATGGGTGAGACTTATCACATAGTAAAATTCACTGACACGGAAGTTCTTGCTGAATGGAAGGGCTATCACACTCTCTTGCTCAGGAAAGCCATAGAAGTACGTAAACATGACAATATCTTCAGCAAGAAAGAGGAAAGCCTCGAGGGGAACAGACCCTGGATCCAAACGGTGCAGTCAGGCCCTGATCTAGTGGTGGGGGGAGGGGGGGGGGGGCGGAAGAGGGAACAGGGTTATCTGCCCCGGGTGACAATTTCAGGGGGCGCCAAATTCATATTCTTGAAGAAAAAAATCTTATATCACAAAGCGCCTACCATCCAGCGCACATCGGTCTATCGATCACTCATGTGATTTTGAAACGCATCGCAGTTGGTTTTTGAACATTTCTGAACACGTTATAAGTTGATATCTGAACGAATCGTAAGTTGACTTTTGAATGCATGCTTAATGTACGTGATGTCTCAGCCAAGGAAATCCCCGTCGCATCTAGAAGTAAAAAAATTTCCCGCAGTAAAAAGTGGACGGGGCTATAAGAGTTGAGCCGAATAAACCCAAAAGGCTGACTGCCAATCGCTGTTTGTTTATGTGGTTGACTGGATACGCGAATAATCAGCGTTGTTATTAGCGAAATCCACAGATTCAGACTACAAGAATGGAAATAAGCGACTAACAGAAATAACAGGGCAGAAAGATTACATATCAATGTTCTCTGTGTATCCAAGAATATGAAATTTTAACCAGACTGGTACACTACTAAGGGCCAGTTATACAGTCCCAGTTAGCAGCCGGTTAAGTTCTATTCTCGGAATAATGCGGAAAACGCTTTGTACGAAGACGTAATAATGTCCAACCGATGAATAAACGAGGGATAACTAAACTGGTGATTCTGACGGAGTTAACAGGAAAATAAGTTTTGACAATGGCAGGAATAGTTGCAGAATTAGTGATGACAACATTGTTTGTTAAAACGAGGAGGGAGAAGAAACGCGGACATTACAAAAATAATATGGAAGGACATGACGATCCCAAATTTAGATAAAAGTTAGGTAATGCTACTTTTCGATCTCGTACTTGAGAAACTGGAGCGCATGAACTAAATGTGAAACTATTTCCTAACGTAAAACGTTTTGCTTGTAATAGGCCTAATAGGCATTTCATATTGGTATTTCGTGAATTATATTCTGTCGTCCTACTTACGTAAATGAGGTAGATAAAAATGACCATTTGTGCCAAACCAGTGTCACTCATTTGGCATGTGTTACGACTGCTGCAATATTAGAAAATCCCACTTCGTTTTATCTAGCAGACAGTGACAAAATAGGCGTAATGAAATCGAGAAACCACACGAATCTTGGGTACTATT
Organism: Schistocerca americana; assembly: GCF_021461395.2. Classification (NCBI taxonomy): domain Eukaryota; kingdom Metazoa; phylum Arthropoda; class Insecta; order Orthoptera; family Acrididae; genus Schistocerca; species Schistocerca americana. The sequence goes on along the minus strand of NC_060130.1, from coordinate 469,275,678 downwards.
CGTATTAATAGATTTTTCAGTATTAGAGAACGACATTCTGATTTTTCATGTAGCAAAACGTTTGACGAGCTTTGATGAGGTAATAGATTCTTTCACAGAAAGGAAAGCACACCATGTAAAGCTGTAGCAAGATTAGAGAGAAAAATTGCTGGAACCTAAGTCTGAAGAAACTTCTTGCTTGTTACTTGTCTTTACTAATTTTATGTTTCCTATAGTTAATTTTATGACACACGAAAGAGAAAGTTATTAGCCAACAATTAATAAAGCGTGTATATTTCCTGAAGAGTTGTTATTCTCCCGGTAACAGATAATCCCACACAGTATTAATTGTGAATTTTTTTTAGGGATGGTCGGATGTCAAACCGGCTGACTGGGAGCATTTTAATTTTAACTGTCCTGAATATAGTGTTGATAGTTTACTTTATAAAAGATACACGTTTGAATTCCACAGAGCGAAATACGCTGACGTGCGATAGGACGCCGCTGTGTGAAGAGGCGTGGCACTGAACTTCGGCACATTTAAGACCAAATAACTTGTCTTACATTTCCTCTAACATTTATGTTTCATATATAAAACATCTTCAGAAAGATGTGCTCTACAAAATGAACTTATTTTTTAAAAATTTGAAAGTCCTGTCTCAATTTTTTGAGGGGGCGTCATTATCAAGTTTTTGTCCTGGTTGGGAAATATGGTAGATCCGGGAATGAGTGGAGTGAACGACCATTGAAGGTAACAAGGGGAGAACCGCAGCGGTAATGAGTAATGATCATGGAAAATCCCTTGGACGTTGACGCTTCAGTTAAACGTAATCTCATGCCATGAGTTCGACTCCAGTCCACTATCAGCAGTGGAGGGTGAAGCTTTAAAATGCCAGCCACTCGTGCTGGCGAAGCGTCAGAAAAATCATCAAACAAACGTCATCGAGAAGCCAGCAGGCGGTTTCTCAATAAGTTGCCATAAAAGGCCTTAACAAGTATGTAACTACAGAGTGTTTGGAAGGGTGGAAAGAAGAGAAGACTGCTGCAGGTTATAAGAGAAAGGAATAAGAACTGGATTGGACATCCATTGAGAAAGGAGTGCCTGCTAACAGACGCTTTGGAAGGCCTAGTTTGTGGGAGGAAATTGAGAGGAAGGAGGAGGTACAAGACGATAGATGACATAAAGGGAAGAGGAAACTAAGTGGAGCTTAAGAGGATGGCAGAAGACAGGACGGTATGGAGAGTTACCAAGCGGAAAGTTGCCTTTCAGCAGAACAGTGATGATGATTATGATTCATAATCTTTTGTTTCTTTTTCTACTGATGATGAGCCATCGTCCAATTACTCTATTTTAATTCTGCGCTCAGAAGTCTTTCTTCTGTCCGCAAACAACTGTTACCCTACGGAAGGAAATTCACCTGCTCCATGTGTATGTTCTGCGTTCTCACAGTAACTGCTGGATAATGATGTTTCTCAGGCAGAGACAGGAATGTGCTGACATTTGACTATACAGGTGTGCGGAACAACTTAAGGCTAGCCAGTGTACGAGACAAACGGTTGTAAATCCAGCACACTGGCTGTTATAAGGCAGCGTTTTCTCCGTTAAATGATCAAGTATCTTATTAGCTACAATATATACCACAAACGGAATTATATTTATCCGAAATCAATTTATCTCTAAAAGTATATGCAGGATGTCTGGAACGAATATTTTTACGTTATATTCTCGTCTTTGATTGTTAGTCTATTACGCACCTCTGTTCTTTTACGTACATATTTAAGAAAATTCACTCATTTCGATGATTAGAAAATTTTAAAATAGTTAATTCTAGGCACGCAGCTTTCATTGTTGGAGACAATTAAGCGGTGCCAATAGCAGTGTTTCGGACGAAACTACTGGGAACCTGCAAAAACAGGTCTTAACCAATGCAACACGTATAAGCTACTTCTTCACGTCGGATATGTAGCCGATGATGGCTCTCGCCACTTACAACAAATTCAGCTAAGGGTGTAAACGAATCTGCGTATCACAATGTAACAAGAAGCTGAACACAGCCTAACGAGTACGCAAGCATTGCGCGCTGTCTCGGAAGTGGAGTGAGTTGCGGAAACGCAAGTGGCGCGTCAGAGAGTGCTTGGCGCTGGAGTGCTTTTTGTGATATTGGAAGCGGAGGCGCGCGGCAACGATAAAATGAAAGTCTTAAGTGCATGGAATTCGAGCCTCAGTTACCAGATGTACCACCTGGCAGCCGTGTCTGTGACTGTAGGAAGGAAGAAGAACGCTTAGCATTTAACGCCCCTGCCCTAGTCTCTTGCAAATAACAGATATAGGGGAATCTACAGACTCTTTCTTCGTGGACTCCAGGAGGTCTCAACACTATATTCTGTTGTCGAATAACAACCAAGAAACGGTGATACGGGGAGTATTGACAGAGATACGAGAAACAGCAAAAGTTTTTCACATGTAGAGCTCAGTACGTTGCACTGTTCGGCGAATGTGAACCAGAGACGAAAATGACAGTAAGTGTGTCCTAGGGATGAATGACACGACAGCTAGTATTCTCAGTATACATAAACAATTTATCAGGTGGAGTCAGCTACGTTATCAGATTACAAAATTGTTGAGACTTTCGCGGCCGCTTATTGACGAATTGCCTGTTTGCTTCAGTGTCGGGATTTTCGACAGACTTTGTTTAACAATTTTCCTGGCGTTTCGTCAGTACGAGTGGCTGTTATTGTCGATGGTTCACCTTCCACTGCTGGTGCCGGGCTGGAGTCGAAGATCTGTTTACCTTGAGGCTTTCTTCTTTCTTGGGAAATTACTGCAATGACGTTCTATGGTTTCCCATCTCCACAGTGGGAACTTACGCGTCGGAGAATTTTGTTGTGTGGCCAGTCCCACACATTACAGGGTCCGTCATGGCCGATATTTCTACTTGTCCCATTCTACCGTACAATTTATGTTCGGTGATCCTGGTACTGAGGGATCGTTCACTCATTCCAACATAGAATTTTCCACATGTACATGGTATATTTTCGACATTACGAGTGGGTACCTTTTGTTTTTTCCGATCTGAGACACTCTTTGATATTTTCGATCGATTTGTAAATAGTCTTTACGCTGTGGTTGCGCAATATACGACCCATTCTGTCCGTCGGTATTGGAATGTATGTCAAGAAAGCAGTACCTGACAGTTCTTCCTCCGACGAGCGACTTCGCCGAATGTTACGTTTTACAACATTTCTTACGCAACTGGAGGAGTACCCATTGCTCCTCGGGACGCGTTCCAGGCGTCGCATCTAGGGTAGGAGATGCTGCGGCTGACATACTCATCTCACGCGCGTTACAAGTGTATTAATTATTCCCATTTTCTGGATAGTGTGATGATTTGACAATTTGTGGATTTACCGTTCCGTGTGCGTCGGCTTCCGATACGTGCTATGTCACAGGTTACCACAGTTCCTCGTAACCAGCATATCTAGAAAAGGTAGCTGTTGATGTTTTCTACCTCCACAGTAGATTTTGTTGCCATGGACACTCGTCCGGTAACGTAGGAGGTCTCCGAGCTGTTCCCAACCATGCCACCACACGACGAAGGTGTCCTCGAGGTATCCGTACCACACCTTAGGATTACCAGGTGTCATGACCGCCGCCTGTCTTCCGAAATACTTCATCAAGAAACTGGCTCGACTCCAGTCCGCTATCGGTAATGGTGGGAGAGCGTTTGACACAGCCAGCCACTCGTAATGGTGAAACATGAGAAAAATCGTTAAACAAATGTCGGCCGAAGATCCCGAGACACAAACCAACAGGTAGCATTATCAGACTGTTCTTTAACATTGCTATTGTCTACAGGAAACCTTTCATAATCGCAAGGAAATGCAGAACGACACTTTCACTACTAGCATCTGTTGCAGTAAATGGCAATCTCCTTAAATGTGTATTAATGTAGGAAAACTTTCCTAACGAAAAGGAGGAGGCCGATACTATCTGGTCACAGATAAATGGGAATCTCCTGGAGCGTGCCACATCGTTCAAATATTTGTGTTTAATGCTAAGAAACTGCAGAAGATAACTCAATTGAATTGGTAGCGAGAAATAGTATATGCTTCTGGAAGAAAATAAGCTCAAACAGATTTTGATAAGAAAAAAATGAAATTAAAAATGAAACCATAAATTTTATTTCCGATAAAGAAGCTGCACAGGATGCGACAGTCCTAAACCATTTTAAAATTTTTAGTGATCATAGATTTTTAAGGCGTAGTGTAAAACCAGATATAAAACTAGAACGAAAGAGGACAATCAGGTAGGATGTCATATGTGATTATGAGAATTTAACTAATAATAATGCGATATTATAGATTACATAACACAAGTCCAGTATCTCATAAATTATCGATTATCGCTCGACGAAAGATTCCGCTTGGTACACAAAACGGGTCAGAACACTGTATCAGGAACAACTAAAAAAGCATGCCAAATATAAACGAGCGCAAAATCCCAAGATTGGCCATCTCTTACAGAAGCTCGAAATTGAGCGCGAACATCAATGCCAGATTCTTGTATTGGTTCCCACAACTAAACTTTATCTCGGAACCTGGCAGAATATCAGAAGAGATTCTCGCCGTATGTAAAGTATGCTAGCGGCAAGACACAGTCAATGCCTTATCTGCGCAATAGCAATGGAAGTATTATCGACGACAGTGCTGCGAAAGGAGAGTTACTAAACACAGCCTTTCTAAATTCCTTCACCAAATAAGGCGAAGTAAATATTCCTGAATTCGAATCAAGAACAGCTGCCAACATGAGCAACTGTGAATTAGATGTCCTCGGAGTAGTGAAGCAACTTAAATCACTTAATAAAAGTAAGTCTTCTGGTTCAGACTGTATACCAATTAGGTACTTTTCAGAGGATGCTAATGCAATAGTTCCACTCTTAACAATCATATACAACCGCTCGCTCGACGAAAATCTCTACCCAAAGACTGGGAAGTCGTTACTTATAATCCGACTTGATTCCAAAAGTGTTTATTCACATGACCGGTTTCGGTTCCTCTAGAACCATCTTCAGATCTGAAATGACAATGATACTAATTTACTATTTCACAAATGCAAACCTATTTCACCCTATCCGATCAACATCAAATGTACCAGAAAGAACCTAGAATTTCGGTTACAGGAGTAACCCGTCCACACACAGCAACCTTCACATGCTGCGTCACATTAAATTGGTTGGCAGAATGCACGTCATTTATATTAATTATAAATCTCTTACCGACAGGTGGCGTCTGGTACATTTGTTACATTACAAATGCACATACTGTATTAAGCAGATTTTTCTAATTTGCTTTTATCTCTAAAAATACTCAGTTGAACTCTGTAGTTGTCAAGGTTAAAATCTGTACTGGTCAAAATTAAAATACACAATAAAATTATCATTTTTGTACGATCGAAAACAAAGGGCGATTTCTATATCCATGGCTCTGGTGCAGATTCGTTTTCCTCCATGGTCTGCTTCCGTGGTTCTGGTACATTTGATGTTGGTCGGATGGGATGAAATAGTTTAGCATTTGTGAAATAGTAAATTAGTATCATTGGATTTTCAGACCTGAAGATGGTTCTAGAGGAACCGAAACCGGTCATGTTAATACACATTTTTGCAATCAAGACGGATTATAAGTAACATTGCACAACCAGTGATTGCGGTATCCCATCAGACATTATGTCTGTTTTTGCACTGGGAAGTTGCACAGGTCACACCAATATTCAAGAAAGGTAGTAGGAGTAATCCACTAAATTACAGTCTCATATCATCAACGTCGATATGCAGCAGGATTTTGGAAAGTATATTGTGTTCGAACATTATGAATTACCTCTAACAGAACGGTCGATTGACACACAGTCAAAACGGATTTAGAAAATATCGTTCTTTTGAAGCACAACTATGTCTTTAAATACACGAAGTGTTGAGCTCTAGTGACAAGGGATTTCAAATTGATTCCGTATTTCTAGATTTCCAAAAGGGTCTTGACTCTGTACCACACAAGCGGCTTGTAGTGAAATTGCATGCTTGTAGAATATCGTCTCAGTTATGTGATTGGATTCGTGATATTCGGTCAGAGAGGTCACAGTTCGTAGTAATTGATGTAAAGTCATCGAGCAAAACAAAAGTGATTTCTGGTGTTCCCCAAGACAGTGTTATAGGCCCTCTTCTGTTCTTTATCTATATAAACGATTGAGGAGACAATCTGAGGAGCCGTCTTAGGTTGTTTGCAGATGATGCTGTCATTACCGTCTAGTAAACTCATCATAAAATCAAAACAAATTCAAAAACAATTTAGAAAAGATATCTGAATGGTGAGAAAATTGGCAATTGACCCTAAATAATGAAAAGTGTTAGGTCATCCACATGAGTGCTAAAAGAAATCCATTAAACTTCGGTCACACGACAAATTAGTCTAACCTTAAGGCCATGAATTCAAATAAATACCTAGGAATTACAATTACCAACAATTTAAATTGGAAAGTATACAGAGAAAATGTTGTACAATTACCAACAATTTAAATTGGAAAGAATACACAGAAAATGTTGTAGGGAAGTCAATTTAAAGACTAAGTTTTATTGGCAAAACACTAAGAAAATGTAACAGATCAACTAAAGAGACTGGCTACACTACACTTATCCGTCCTCTTTTGGAGTACTGCTGCGCGGTCTGGGATCCTTATCAGATAGGATTAGCTGAGTACATCGAGAAAGTTCAAAGAAGAGCAGCACGTTTTGTATTATCGTGAAATAGGGGAGAAAGTGTCATAGACATGATACAGGATTTGCGATGGACACCATTAAAACAAAGGCTTTTTTCATTGCGGCGGAATCTTCTCACATTTCCATCACCAACTTTCTCCGCCGAATGCGAAAATATTTTTTGGCGCCGAGCTACATAGAGAGGAACGATCATGATAATAAAATAAGGGAAACCGAGCTCGTACTGAAAGATATAGGTGTTTGTTTTTCCAAGTGCTGTTCGAGAGAATTATTGTGAAAGTGGTTCGATGAATTCTCTACCACGTACTTTGGTGGGATTTTCAGAAATCCCATGTAGATTCAGATGTAGAAAAATACAATTATTTAACAGAGGTACTTTTGCAGACAGCAAGTGATATTGCACGTACAGTGGAACCCAAAAAAATCAGAACTGGACTACAAAACGGTAATAGAAAAGGTATATAAATACGCTGTATAATTGTTTACAAATATTTTCGAGGGGAAGTGAGAAGATACGATGAAAATTAAGTAAGAAATCAATAACAGTGTCAAGGAAACAACGACAAAACATAAATAACGTAAATTCGCAAATCAGTGCGAGAATTGGAGGAATCAATGGCTGGTGTATAAAGGATCCGTTCAGGAGAAACTATTAATGAAAAATGTCTTACTCCCGAAGTACCAAACTTCGGTTGGCCAATTAATCATCATGTATGAGAATTGCCAAAACATCCAGTCATCTAGCTATACTACCTCCCACGTAAACAATCGTGGCATTAAGTGCGCTATCGATGTGAAATTTATTTAAGTCAACTGTAATGTTGCAAATAAGTGCAGGAGAGCTTATTCGAAATAATTGGTTCAGTAAAAATAGCACAATTTACGCCGTTATTCGTATGGATACCCGGTTGCCCAACAACCCGGCACCAAATTCACAGCACGCAAGGCTGCTTTCGGCAGTACATGGCCGCCTCTTTTCAACTGTGGAAGGTGCTTTCCCTTGCCTTCTGAAAGGCAACAGTAAGGGGTTGTCCCTTAAAGTCATCTCCGCTTGAATTGGTATCCTGAGTCGTGTGGTAGGAGAGCCGCTCATAAGACGAATTTTGCCGGGGAGCTATAAAGCCGCCAATTGCTCATTATTAAAAGATAGCTCGTCAGTAGCTCTCAGCGAGTCTCGAGCGATGCCACCTCGCCAACACGTAAGCAGATTTTTCACAATATATGATCCCGTCTCGTCATTACCTTCCCTCATTTTGTACTCCATCCTCTCAACTCGGTTTAATGGATTACTTTTTGTGGCGACTAACAGTAGAATAACAGTGTGCCGTGTCTAGTTTTTCCGTGAAATGTATGTGTATTTTAATCTAGACCTACATCTATATACACATTCAGCAAGTCACCATGCGGTGCATGGTCGATGGTACCTTGCACCACTACTAGCCATTCCCTTTCCTGTTCCATTCGCAAATCGAGCGTTGGAAAAACGACTGTCTATCCGCTTCTGTGCGAGCCCTAATTTCTCCTATTTTTTCTCCACGGCTCTTATGAGTAATTTACGATGGCTGAAGTACAATCGTTCTGTAGTCAGCCGAAAATTCCGATCTCTAAGCTTTCTCAATAGTGTTTCACGAAAAGAATGTCCTATTCCCTCCAGGTATTCTTTTTTGAGTTCACAAAGCATCACGCGTCATGATCGAATCTACCGGTAACAAATCTAGCAGCATATTTCTGAACTTCTTCGATATACAGGGTGTTACAAAAAGGTACGGCCAAACTTTCAGGAAACATTCCTCACACACAAAGAAAGAAAATATCTTAAGTGGACATGTGTCCGGAAATGCTTACTTTCCATGTTAGAGCTCATTTTGTTACTTCTATTCAAATCACATTAATCATGGAATGGAAACACACAGCAACAGAACGTACCAGTGTGACTTCAAACACTTTGTTACAGGAAATGTTCAAAATGTCCTCCGTTAACGAAGATACATGCATCCACCCTCCGTCGCATGGAATCCCTAGCTCCCTGGAGAATGGCGTATTGTATCACAGCCGTCCACAATACGAGCACGAAGAGTCTCTACATTTGGTACCGGGGTTGCGTAGACAAGAGCTTTGAAACGCCCCCATAAATGAAAGTCAAGAGGGTTGAGGTCTGGAGAGCGCGGAGGCCATGGAATTGGTCCGCCTCTACCAATCCATCGGTCACCGAAGCTGTTGTTGAGAAGCGTACGAACACTTCGACTGAAATGTGCAGGAGCTCCATCTTGCATGAACCACATGTTGTGTCGTACTTGTAAAAGCACATGTTCTAGCAGCACAGGTAGAGTATCCCCATGAAATCATGATAACGTGCTCCATTGAGCGTAGGTGGAAGAACATGGGGCCCAATCAAGACATCACCAACAATGCCTGCCCAAACGTTCACAGAAAATCTGTGTTGATGACGTGGTTGCACAATTGCGTGCGGATTCTCGTCAGCCCACACATGTTGATTGTGAAAATTTACAATTTGATCACGTTGGAATTAAGCCTCATCCGTAAACAGAACATTTGCACTGAAATGAGGATTGACACATTGTTGGATGAACCATTCGCAGAAGTGCACCCGTGGAGGCCAATCAGCTGCTGATAGTGCCTGCACACGCTGTACATGGTACGGAAACAACTGGTTCTCCTGTAGCACTCTCCATGCAGTGACGTGGTTAACGTTACTTTGTACAGCAGCAACTTCTCTGGCGCTGACATTAGGGTTATCGTCAACTGCACGAAGAATTGCCTCGTCCATTGCAGGTGTCCTAGTCGTTCTAGGTCTTCCCCAGTCGCGAGTCATAGGCTGGAATGTTCCGTGCTCCCTAAGACGCCGATCAATTTCTTCGAACGTCTTCCTGTCGGGACACCTTCGTTCTGGAAATCTGTCTAGATACAAACGTACCGCGCCACGGCTATTGCCCTGTGCTAATCCATACATCAAATGGGCATCTGCCATCTCCGCATTTGGAAACATTGCACTGACTGCAAAACCACGTTCGTGATGAACACTAACCTCTTTATGCTACGTAGTGATGTGCTTGATGCTAGTACTGTAGAGCAATGAGTCGCATGTCAACACAAGCACCGAAGTCAACATTTCCTTCCTTCAATTGGGCCAACTGGCGGTGAATCGAGGAAGTACACTACATACTGACGAAACTAAAATGAGCTCTAACATGGAAATTAAGCGTTTCCGGACACATGTCCACATAACATCTTTTCTTTATTTGTCTGTGAGGAATGTTTCCTGAAAGTTTGGCCGTACCTTTTTGTAACACCCTGTATTATTTTCTAATCCGACGTGATGGGGATCCCCAATATTCGATTTGTACTCAAGAATAGGTGGAGATCTCCTTTTTAGATGAGCTAAAGTCTCTCAAAACACCGGAGTCGACTATCCACCATTCTAGTGCTGTCGCTATGTTATCGTTACATTTCATATCTCTACGCAGCATTATCCCTAGATATTTAATCGATATGGCTGTGTCAAGCGCCAAACCGCTAATACTGTACATGTACATTCAATTTTCCTACTTTACATTTAGAGTAACCTCCCATTCGTCACACCAAATAGAAATATTTTGTAAGTCATCCTATATCCTCCTATCTCAACGACGACACTTCCCCATACACTACAACATCATCAGCAAACAGTCGCAGGTTGCTGCTTCATTAATCCGTCAGATCAGTTGTGTTTGTAGAGAACAAGAGTGGCACTCTCACACTTTTCTGGAGCTCTCCTGAGAATACCCTTGTCTCTAACACTCGCCGTCGAGGTCAACATACTGGGTTCTACTCGTATTTCAAAGAAGTCTTCAATCCACGCATACGACGGTGTACTGAAAAGTAAAGCCTCCGAATTCTTTTGTGAAAAACTCTTAAAGATTTTTAAATAAAACAATTGTCATTAACATTCCACATATTTATTCTTTATGTTTACATATTTGCAGCCAGCTGCTGCTAGAGGGCTCCGAATTGCAGCGTGTAACATGGCGGTGTGTAACGTAAGTTGTCGGTGCTTGAGAAACAGTGTGCTGTAATCGATTTTCGAATTCGACGAGTTCGTCCACTCATGGAGCAGTCTCTGCTTCAGCATGACAATGCCAGACCATGCGTGAGCGCTGCGATATGTGCAACAATCCGACACCTTTGCAACACTGTCATCGATCATCATTCAAACAGTCCTGACTTAGCCTCATCCGATTTCAATCTGTTTCCAAAACTTAAAGAAAACCTTCCAGGCCTTCACTTTTATGATGAAGCATGCAAGCATAGATGAGGTTGTGTCTCCGTCAACAAAACCAAAATTTCTTCAGTGACTGTATCGACAACCTAGTATGTCGTCGGGAGAAATGTGTTCATCGCCAGGTTGACTACGTTGGGAAATTAATATGTAGACATGAAAAATGAATATATAGAATGCTAACAACGTTTTCTTTATTTAAAAAGCTTTAAGAGTGTTCTCATTAAAAATTCTGCGGAATTATTTATCAGCAACGCCGTCTTATATCTGGCAACGACTTCTATATGCTCCAAACGTCGTTAAGAGTCTGCAGTGGGACAGTGTGTCAAACGGTTTCCGGAATCATCTGTTTGTTGGTCTTAATCCATGGTCCACGGGATATCGTGCGCGATGAGGGAAGATGAGTTTCGCACAAGTGTTGCTTTCCAAATCCTTGCTGATTTGCGCACAGATGCTGAACAATGTATTGTTCCATTTAATTTCAAAGTACCCTTTGCCACCACTTAAGCGCTAACTGTAGTAGAATGAACACCAATCATATACAGTTGACCTTCCTGAGATATATTGAGTCTCACCTTTGTCTGTGATAATCACGTAGACTGAAGCAACGAATTAAAATTTGTACCACCGTGAGGATTTGATATACACTTACAGATCAATAGAACAAGCTATTCTGCAGTACCAGATGTATTAACCCATGGTGAAACACTAATACAGGATCTGACTCTGGCATCCGGTCGATAATACAGATGGCGAATACTGTCCTTGGATTCGTTATGCCACGCCTGCTCGACCTGTTCACGTAATTATGTAAGAGTTGTTGGTTGACGAGCCACGTAAGTAACTTCTCGTCCCATCATATCCTACACGTGTTCAACTGGAGACAAGTCCGGAGATCGTGCTGGCCAGGAAAGTTGCTGGACGTGCTGCAGAGCACACTGAGTTTCACGGGTGTTGTGTGGGTGAGCGTTATCCTGTTGGAATAACACATCACCTTCTTGTTGCAAGAACGGCAAAAGAACGACTCTAATAAAATTCTGCATGTATGGAGCGTTGGTTTTCGAGTTAGCAGGTTACCTTCCCCCCCAGAAACATCAAAGGTGGATAAGAGTTGTAACTTATCGCTACCCAGACCACAAGGCCTCAGATGGGGCCAATGTGTCTTGAATGAATGCACTCTACGAGACAGTGTTCACCAGGTCTACGTCGTACGCACAAACGACCATCGCCTGCATTCGGGCAGAATCTGCTTTCATCGCTGGCGCCCACGATGCGTCATTCCATCTTCCAAGTGATCGATCCTCTGACGGCACCAGTCGAACCGTGCACGTCGATGCCGTGATGTGAGTGGAAGACGGCCTAGGGATGTGTGTGCCCTTAGTTCCACTCCTAAAACCGGTTCACAAAAATTCTTGCTGACATATCTGGATTCAAAAGCCTTCCTATCTGTACTGTGGTATCTGTACGATCTGTCATTGCTGCCCTCAAAATACGAGGATCCTGGCAGACGTCAGCGCTGTGTGGACCTCCAGAAACGCGTCTACAGATGTGAGAATGTTCACGTGACCGCTGATACAAGCATCGTTGCATAACTGACACAGCACGTCCTACTTGTGCAGCAATTCTCTGAAAGGAGCATCCCGCCACTCGGAATGCCACAATTTAACTCCTTTTAATTTCGCTCAAATAGCTATAGAAAGCATGAGTGGCATGATTGCCTGCTTACTTCACACGTCAGCACCACGCTGAGCCTTCTGGCTGTGAGCATTCCCCATTAAAGGACAGATATAGAAGGTGCTCTGGTAGCTGCGCGACTACGCTAGCCGTTGGTGGACGACGTGGAAATCTTTATCAACACATTTACTATTTGTCATGAAGCATACTCTGTCATCGGATCAAAATCGGTGTCTTCTTTCCAGGTGTACTAATTTTTTTTCCAGCAGTGTATATATACACACACACACACATAATCCAAAACATACATTTATTATTATTATTATACAAATTTGGCCGTTAAAGACCGTGAAAACAGTTATTTCTTGCGCTTCTGGGAAGTCTTCTTTCTCTCAGTCCACACTTCTTTCATTCTTGCGCTGAAGGCGGCTTTTCTCTCTTCAGACCATTTAGTTCCACAAGTCTTCTTAACTTTCACACCGAAACCCGTGAATGAATTCAGTTTTCTTCTAAAAAGGTTTCTGTTAAATATTGTTTCCTGATCTATGTCCATTTCTTTTAGATCTCTTTCTGTGTTGATAAACCATAAATTTTTATTTTTTAGATTTGCGATGTACGAAAATATTTGTTTTGTAAGCCTATTCGGGTTCATCCTAATGATGTGAGCATAAAAGGAGCATCTTCTTTTTTATAATTTCGTCTGTAATTTTGCTGCACTTCGTATACACTTCTTTGTTGCTTTTTAGTCTGTATACAGACTTGCCTTGATCATCTGTTATTTTCCTGTGTGCAAGAATTGTCCTCACAATTCTTCTTTCACGATTTTCTATCTGTTCTGCGTATGTAAAATTTGCCAGTGTTTCTGATGCATATAGTATCTGCGGTCTAATGACAGTCTGGTAGTGTCTGAGTTTAATGTTTTTGGATATACATTTTTTTGAATACATTTGTCTGCAGTAGTGAGTTGCTGTCTCTAGTTTTTGTATTCTAGCCCTGCAGGCTGGATGACCTTTTGCCACAGGCTGAATTAGTTCACCAAGATATTTAAAATGTTTAGATACCTGTATTTTCCCGTATTTCGTAGTTATTTTCTTTGGTGGATTTTTGATATTTGTAATGATTTCTGTCTTTTCAAATGAAATTTGCAAGCCTGCTTTTTCAGCAGTTTCTTTAAGTAATTCTATTTGTTTTATTGTATCTTTTAGTGTGTAAGCTAAACAGGCGAGATCGTCAGCGAAGGCAAAACAGTTGGTTTCAATGGCTTTGTAGCACTTCCCTCCGATTTGGACTTTCTCAACTCCATGCTATGACTTTATCCAGAACACAGTTGAAGGGTACCGGGGACAGCGCATCTCCTTGTCTGACGCCGGTTTTGATCTCGAAATGCCGTGAAATTTCTCCTTGGAATTTTACTTTTGATGTTGTATTTGTTAATGTTTCTTCGATTATGGTAATTGTTGTTTCATCTATTTCATATTCTCGAAGTGTTTTGATGAGTGTGTCCCTATCGATTGAGTCATAAGCTTTTTTGAAATCAATGAGTGTTATGAAATATTTCTTGCTCCTTGTAGATAAATAGTTCATTGTTGTTTTGAGGTTAAAAATTTGTTCGGCGCAGGATCTTCCTGGTCTGAAGCCAGCTTGATATTCTCCAAGTTTTCCCTCTATAATTGGTGATACGCGATTGAGCAGGGCTTTTGATAGAATTTTGTATGGGACTGGGAGAAGCGATATTCCACGATAGTTGTTAACATCCCTTTTGTCACCTTTTTTAAACAAAGGGTGAATTAGGGCAGTTTTCCAGTGACTTGGGATTTTCTTGGTTTCCCATACATGTTCAAGTTCTTTGTGTAGTGCTTCTACTGATGTTTCTCCCCCAAGCTTGAGCATTTCTGCTGTAATTGTGTCTTCTCCACATGCTTTGCTGTTTTTGAGATTTTTGATTATGTTTGTGATTTCCTCTCGTGTCGGAGGTGTTCGATGTGTTGGTAATGTTTCTGGTTGCGTAAAACTGAGAGTCTGGATGGGTGTTTGGCAGTTTAGGAGTGTCTCAAAATATTAAGCCAGGATTTCACAGTTTTCAGTATTGTTGGTGGCGAGAGTCTTATTATTTCTCATAAGGTTTAGGCAAGGGGACTGGTATCCTCGGAGTTTCTGGTTGAATGTTTTGTACCAAGCTGCCGTGTTGTATTTCTTGAAATTCTCTTCGATTGAGTCCAGTTGTTGTTTTTCATATTGTCTCTTGGTGTTGCGAATAGTTTTCGAGGCATTCTTTCTGGCTTGCTTAAATTCATCAAAGTTGTTTTCAGTTTTATGTGAGTTCCACTTTTTCCAGGCTTTAAGTCTTTCATGCAGAACTTCATTACAGTTGCTGTCCGACCACGGGTGTCTAGGTTTGCTCTTTTTTGGAAGCGTTGTTTCTGTTGCCTCAATCAAGTTGTTCTGAAATTCTTGGAGGTTTTGTGAAGGGGAGAATGTCTTTAGTTTTTTCTGAAAATCCTTGAGGTTAGAGTTGGACTTAAGGTTGTAATTTCTCAGGGTTGTAAGATCAAAATTTATTTTATTTCTGTTTTTATATTCACCGTTTCTGCTTTTCTGTTTGTTTTGTGGGATCAGTTTAGTTTTTATTTTCGTGAGATAGTGATCGGAGTCGAGGTTTAGAGATTTTCGGACACGTGTGTTCAATATTTCATTTTCACATTTGGAGGAGATGGCAACGTGATCTATTTGAAATTCTCCGATACTCTTTATCGGAGATACCCAGGTTTTTTGTTTTCTGGGAAGATGTTTAAAACGTGTTGACATTAGCTTGAGTTTAAACTGCTTACGGAGCATAATTAACCTTTCTCCATTTTTGTTGGTTCGTTTGTGTGCGGGAAAGTTGCCGACAATATCGCGGAATTTCTTTTCTTTTCCAATCTGAGCGCTAAAATCTCCTAGAAGTATTTTTGCATTGTTTTCTGGGATTTCTGATATATGATCCTTAAGGTTTTCCCAGAATTCATCTGTTTCTTCCCTATTTTTAGCATTATTTTTGTCATTTGTGGGAGCGTGAACATTGATTAATGTGTATTTTTTATTTGCACATCGAAAAGTGAGGAAAGATGTTCTCGATGATGTTGACCAAAAATGTTCGACAGAGTTCAGAATTTTTGTGTTTACAGCAAAAGCTGTGCCAAGCTGAGGGCATTTCTTCATTACAATTTTTCCAGGTTTTCCTTTAAATATTCTGAATTTGTTTGATTCAAATGTGTTTTCATCAGTGAAGCGAGTTTCTTGTAGCGCCACAATTTGTATGTCTTCCGTGTGTAACTGGTCTGTAAGGTGCTTAAGTTTTCCCACTTTGAGAAGGGAGTTTATGTTGAGAGTTGCTATGTTGAAGATTTTTCTGGGTTTAATCTTGTTGGATTTGCGTGGTGTTGCAGACTCCCCAGAATCCATGGGTCTGCTTGCGTCGTTGCCAACGGTGGATTGGCCACCTGGGGTAGTTTCGTTATTGAAAGACATTTCCATCATGCGTTAAGATTGTAACTGTTGAAATTCTTCAAAGTTGGGGAGATTACTTGCGTAACCTACCAGGAATACGACTAACGTTGTTAGCGTTAGAAGGTTTTCTTGGAACAACCGCCTCTAACATGAGGAACAGACGCTGCCCACAAGCCGCCCAATCTGGGTACAGACGCTTGCAGTTATAGATTTTTGGTTCCTCCGCTCTCTCAGCCGTTGGGAGTTAAAAATTCCTCATCCGCCTATGAGACCGTTGACCGGTTTTCACCCGTAACCCTAGGCAGGGGCCCTCACAGGGTGCTACCATCCGGAGCCAGATGGATCCAGGTTTTTTTACGAGGTTGTTACTCCTCCCCCTCCTCCTCCCTCATCACTTGTAAGATGAGGATCCGAGCTTGGGACCGGCAATGTTGGAGTTAAACATACATTTATATATACATCCTTTCACCTGCAGCTTCACCAGCAGATGCAAATAGCTCATATATTGCACTCATCTTCACCTCCCCTTCTTTCTGTCCACCTCCTCCTCCTCCTTCTCCTCCCTCTCTCTATCCATTTCCTTCTTCCCCAATATCTCTTTCCATCTTCTCCTCCCACTATCTCTTCCCATCTCGTCCTCCCCTATCTCGTTCCATCTCATCCTCAGCCCGCCCCCATCTCGCTGCCCATCTGCTCCTCCACTTTCTGTGCCCATTCCCTCCTCCCCTTATCTCAGTTCATATCCTACTCCTCACTCTGTCTCTGTTCATCTCCTCCTCCCTGCCTCTCTATCCATCTGCTCCTCTCCTCTCTATGGCCATCTCCTCATCCCCTTTCTTGGTCCATTTCTTCCTCCCTTGTCCATCTCATACTTCCTCCTCTTATTTTGCACCTGTCGTCTACCCATCTCCATCTTCCACCTGTCTCCTACACCTTGCCCTCCTCCTGACTCTTTATCAGTCTACTCCTCCCCTCTCCTTGACCATATCGTCGTCCCCCTCAGTGTGTTCATCCCATCCTCCGCTCTCTTCCTTTTGCACCTGCCCAGTTCCCCTCCCCATCTTCAACCTGCCTCCTACCACTCCCCTCCTTCTCCCTCTCTCTTTCCATGTCATCCTTCCACCTGTGTCTGTCCATATTCTGCTCCTCACTCTCTGTGTATCTAGTTCCTAATCCCCCCCCCTCTCTCTCTGTCAAGCTCCTACTCCCACCTCTATCTGTCCATCTCACCTTCCACACTCTCACTATCGATCTCCTCCTCATATCTCTTTCTCTGCTCTGCCGTGTCAATCCGCACATATACCTCCTGGAATGTGTTCTTGTACTGTGCATGTAATATGCCTCTCATGAAAGATAACTAAGATGTACGGGATTACCAACCCTTTTCACTATGAACCCTATGGGTGCTAGATGTTCCTTACTCCTGCAGCGCTTTTTGTCAGATAGTATATAGTATGTGCAGCGAATTTGGTATAAATCGACCTAAGGATGTAGGAGGAGTGTGGAACACAGACCCAACACACACACACACACACACACACACACACATACACACAGACATCTAATTTTCTATATGTATATAGTATATATTTACAGGGAGTTCCACCTAAGTCTGCCACCTCATATATTTCCGAAACGAAACGAAATGTGAAAAATGTAGTTGCCAGGGATGCACCTATGTCAGAGGCTCACACGAAGGGCAGGAATGCACAGTTCATAAATGTAATCGAACGTCACTTTAATACAAACCTACGTTCTTTTTTTAAGTGGCACATGTATCTTTTTCTACGGAGACGGCAACTGGCGGTACAGTTAATGACGGCAGACTTGTTTCCATTTTTCTAAACCTCATACCTTCTAACATAGGTAGACTTCAAAGAATGGCAAAGGCGCTACAGTTTTGGGCGTAATGCGCAGAGCAAGGGTTGCCTATGGCAGGCTTTAGGACAGCGCAGGCAAACCGCATTTCAGCATTACAGCAGCAACTGTTGCACCGTTTCCATTATTTAAAGTCTCAGTATTCCAGAAGATACAAGGTTTACAGCTGTGAAACCAAGCCTTCTGTCACTAACTGTACATCTACTTTTCATTTTGAAAGAAAAAAGCATACATGTGCCGTTTAAAGAAACGTAGCTTTGTGCTGAAATTAATGTTTGTTTACTTGTAAGGATTGAGCATTCCTGCCAAGTTTGTATGACCCTGATACAATTTCATCCTTGGTCAGTTGTATTTTTCACATTTTCCTTCATTTCAGAAACATATGAGGTGGCAAAGTTAAGTGTGCCACCGTGCATATGCTGATAATAGATCAATCGTATCTAGATAACGCTTGAGAATGAGCCATCTTTTGAAAGCGGAAGACGCAAGTAAAAAAATAAAAAAAAACAGCTTTGGTGGATTATTATTACAATAATATGGCTTTCATACAAAAGTCGGAAATCATTGTGCAAGGGACAAAGGATATTTATATGCTATTGTTTGTGCAACAACATCATAGCTCATCAAAGACCTCCGAGAAGACTATTCCTCCACCAGCTTCCACCATGTCTTCTCCTCTTCGTTTCCGCGTTACCGTACATTATGCATTACTACGTTTGACAAATGGTAATGTTACATAGAATTTTAAAGAAGAAACGGTTCAAAAACTGGGGGTTGCTCAGTAGCAACTGACACAGACTTGTTGGGTATTACTAGGAGAGACTGGAAAACGAACAAATGTGTAAAGGATCAAACTGGAGTGGAAAATGTGATTACGACAGTAAATAAAATAAAATGGTAGTAACCAGGGGATATAGCCAGGTTAATGGACGCTACATGGGCCAAGTAATGTGTTCTTTCGATTTCATAGGGTACGATAAAACCAAGACGGTGACATAACTGAAGGTGGATAGATAACATTAGATAATATGTAGGAGGAGTGTGAATGCGTTTAATTGACGACTACAGTGCATAGAAAATTTCAGAAGACGCCTTTACCTATCAGTGGATGTCTGTTTACTGACGATGATGTCTACGTTAACAACTATATATATCTACTCTGCAACCTACTGAGAATTAAATGGCAGTGAGCACTGAGGACGGTGCCACATATTAGGATTTCTCGCCGTTCCGATCGCCTATGGAATATCTGTTTAAATGCTTCTGTGCGTGCTGTAGTTTCTTCAATCACGTCTTCACGGATAATAAACGTTGATGTGGTTGATGATGACGTCTAAGAAGTGACTTTAAATGAGACGACCATATAAAATTAGTACCAGAGAACGTAAACTGTAGATTTGTTAAAGCACCCTATCGTTCGTCGGGCAAACTGTGATGTGTCGTAATCGTTGCGTAAAATCAGGAGACACGCAGCAGTTTCAATGAATAATGTTGTTTCGAGTACCACAACCTTCACAGATGAACTTCAAATCACAGCGCGGAGTATATTTCATTTATTATGGGTTCCTCACGCACCATTAAAAAAATAAAAAATGGACAGGACTACTCTTTGCGAGGTTGCAAGCTATTCCTAGAATTTGAAGTAAAAACCAGTGTTTTAATCTTCTTAGTTACTTTTTTGCTAGGAAATCGGTCTACACCTTTCGTATGTTTGCCACTTCATACTTGCAACTTTTCTGAGAAATTCCACTACGATTTCAATAATCATGGGATCAGCAGTCTGACCCGTTGTTGTAATGTTCGATATCCCTTGTCAGTCCAGTCTCAATCGAGTATGAAACATATCTGCGTGTATAACATCCCAGTATTTTTACCCACGCACGTTTTACACTGTCCAATCACATTAATCTGACCACTTGCCAAAAGCCTGAATATGGTCCCCAAGGATAGATGAATAGTTGTGTAGATCCATGGTGCTTCTCGGAATGACGAGATCACCCAGGCAACGCTGCGAAAACATTCACCAGATCATAACACTCTCTCCTTCTCCCCAGACCCTTCTGACGATTGTTGCAGGGTATTTTCTTTCAGAAACGGCCTTCTGTCCGATGGAACATAAAACGTGACTCATCTGAAAAGGCTACCTTTCACCACACAGTAGACTTCCAGTTCCGCTATGGACGTGAAAATTCCATCCTTCGTGGCCAATGAATGAGTGTCAACGCGGGTGCATGAATCAGATGCCTGCTGCGAAGGCCCATATGCAGCAACTTTCTCTGAAAGGTCGTTGAAGAGACACTCTTGGCAGCCCATTGTTTCATCTGGACAGTCAGTTGTTCACCAGTTGCACGTCTATTCGCACGTACACATCTCCGCAGCTGTCGTTCACCCCTGTCATCTATGGCCCGTGGTGCACCACAGTTGTCTCGATGCCGGTTTTGGGTCGAGCAATTTTCCATGCACGGCGACAAGTGGAGAGTTCACGAACTTAGCCGTTTCGTAAATACTTCCACCCTTGACTCGAAAGCCAATAATCATGCCCTTCTGGACGCCAGATAAATCGCTCTGTGCCGCACTGTTCTACGCGAACCCTGACACGCTTTATATGCCCTTCACTGCTATTGCGGCCGTCTGCCGTTTGTGTGTGGTTAGCGCAAGTTGACGTCGAGCATAGGTGGTGGTCATATTAAGGTGAGTGGTGAGTGGACTGTGTATAAATAGAAGTGTTCAGAATCGAGGTGCAGATTCCCAAATCATACCAACAGTCTAAAACTTGTTTGATTTACTCACAGTAGCCAAAGTAACTGTTAAATTTAATAGCCAATCACACTGCTAAGTCTCTTACTATGTAGCAGAACAGATTCTGTATCTATAGTAGCCTTTTCAACAGCAACGAATCTGTGGACGTTGCTACAATGAGTGGTGGACCGGGCCCCCCAACCAAGTGTTGATTTGTGCTGTTCAGCGATGTGCTGTTCAGCGACGACTTTTTCTTTTTTGTGGAACCGAATGACCATCACATCACTGTATTAAGATGATGGAGGTGCCGTGCAAATTAACGGTTCATGCTGTACACACACACGTCCAAAGCTGGCCATATTATTTTAGGTTTTACCAGCATGTAAAGTATTTGATACTGTCGCATTGTGGAGCAGTACTCTAGACCTTTATTTCAGAAAGATGGCGTCCACATTCTCAAAGGTGGTGGCAGAGGGCGAATCCCACGAACGGTTTAGGATATACTTATTTACCATCTCCTGACCTGTCACTCATCAAACACGTGCCAGCGTAATGTATACTTGAGTAGCTTCTATTATTGTGTACTTACTGACGCTGTAGTACAGGGCTTCACAACATCGTGCTCGCGGAGCAAGCTGTGACCAGCAAGGCGCGAGCACGGAGCAGCGCGAGCACGCTACCCCCACTACCGGACCAGAGCGGACAGTGGGGAGAGTCACGTGGGGCACACAACAGCTGCCGCCAGTCAATGTAAATCCGCGGCCACCTGCAGGGATATCACTCACAAATTATTACTGCGACAAATGAAACAAATGAAGGAGAATGTACACGTGCCACATAATTTTATTAGTTTAGTGTATGCCTCTACATTCGTATTAATGTGTGAACGGTTACACAATAAAAGGTGTCACTGAAGTGTGGGATTCTCGGTTATCTTGCACTTTTTTTCCTTTACAATTGCGTCTATGTTCGGAGTAATTGTTCTTGTTCACTGTAGGCGCAGCGTGCAGTTTAAATTTCGATCAGACAATGCGTTTCACAGGCGCTTCTTGTTACATTTCATTGCAGAGAACAGTTGTTCAAAAACATACGTGGAACCGAACATTGATATTATTGTAGCCGCCAGTTCGTGCAAATGAGGAAATCTATCCTGAGGGAAGTGTCCGTAGAATTCCAAAATGTTTTTCTTGTTCTGAAATTTGTCTCTGTATTCTCTGTCACGCTGCACGTCAATAATTTCTAGTTGCAGCTCAGGACGAATCTCTTCAATATTCGCTGAATATGGAGAGGAGAACAGATCAAAATCACCGTCTAGTGCTGTCAGATCTTGAAAGCGTTCATAAAATTATTCCTTAAGGGCAACTAAACTATGTGAATAATGTTCACAGTCTTTGTGAACATCTTGCATGGATGATAATTTAGGAAAATGAGCTAGATTTCCTGTTTCCAGCTGACTCACCCAAAGTGTCAATTTCATTTTAAAAGCTCGTATTCGATCTATGAAATGAGTAATTAGCAGATCTTTACCTTGTAGTGAAATGTTCAAAGCATTCAGATGGCTATTTAAATCTGCTAAGAACGCGAGATCACATTTCAATGAAGGCTCTTTCAATTCAGGAACACACATGTTATTTATTTCCATGAACATATTTATCTCATCTAATAGGCAAAAAAATCGATTTAATAATTCGCCACGACTAAGTGAGCGGACCTCGCTGTAATAAGGCAGGCTACTATACTGGCTTTCTACATCCTCAAGAAAGCTTTTAAATTGCCTGTGTTGTAGCCCATGCTTCCTTATATAATTGGTTGTACGAACAACAACACTCATCACATTTTTTAGAGTGATACTGTTTGCACATAAGTTTTCCTGGTGGACCACACAATGAACGCCCCTTATTTCATTCGGCACGGTCAGTTTTTGCATTTTCTCCTTCAACAGCGCAACGAAACCTAATTTTTTTCCTGTCATCGCTGGTGCACCGTCGGTAGACACTGAAACTAAAGAATTCCACGACAATCGTATATTTTCAACACTTTCCTCAACACTACTTAAAATATCACCTCCGGTTGCAGTGTTCTTCATGGCTACTACATCGAGGAGCTCCTCCCTCACCTGAAGATCTCTATTAGCACCTCTAATAAATATGGCAAGCTGTGCTGTTCCAGTGATATCAACACTTTCGTCCAGAGCTAGAGAATACGCCATAAAATCTTTACAGATATTTGCAAGCTGGCTCTGGACGTCGTCTGCCATGTCCTGTATGCGACGCATAATGGTCATGTTAGATAATGGCACAATCCGAAACTGTTCAACTTGAGATGGACACAAATGTTCCGCTGCAACTACCAAACATTCTTTTATTAAGTCGCCATCAGTGAAGGGGCGCAGGGATTTTGCTAAAAGCAAAGAAATTTTGTAACTCACTCTGAGAGCTGCCTCAGTTGATTTTTCTTCGTCGTCCAGATCTTCAAATGATTCAAATGGCTCTGAGCACGATGGGACTTAACTTCTAAGGTCATCAGTCCCCTAGAACTTAGAACTACTTAAACCTAAGGACATCACACACATCCATGCCCGTGGCAGGATTCGAACCTGCGACCGTAGCGGTCGCGCAGGTCCAGACTATAGCGCCTAGAACCGCTCGGCCACCTCGGCCGGCACTCCAGATCTTCTTCGGATAGCTTCCTTTTAAGTTTAATAACTTCCTGTGCACGATTTGGTCCGTCACATTTTCCACTTCCGTAGTCTTTCGCGTGATACGACATATAATGTCGCTGCAAATTAAATTTCCTAAAAGAATTCAGCGTTTTGTGACATACTAAACATTTTGCAACACCATCTTTTTCTGTAAACAAATACAATTCCTCCCAATGGGGGTTGAACTGCGAAAGCGTGGTTGGGGTTACACAACAGCGACTTGATATGATTCTTAACCAGCGAAGTGACTGTTAGAGCTAATCGTAGTGTGGTGTCACCGCCAGACACCACACTTGCTAGGTGGTAGCTTTAAATCGGCCGCGGTCCATTAGTACATGTCGGACCCGCGTGTCACCACTGTGTGATCGCAGACCGAGCGCCACCACAAGGCAGGTCTCGAGATACGGGATAGCACTCGCCCCAGTTGTACGGACGACGTAGCTAGCGACTACACTGACGAAGCCTCGCTCCTTTGCCGAGCAAATAGAATAGCCTTCAGCTAAGTCAATGGCTACGACCTAGCAAGGCGCCATTAGCCTTACATAGCTTGTATCTAAAGAGTCTCACTTGTATCGTCAAGAGCGATGTATACAACAAGGATGGATTAAAGTTAAGTATTCCAGAAGCTACGTACTTTTCTTTATAGCATTCATTACGTATCCTGTTACAGACCTATCTCTTCCCTGCGTGAACTAAACGCGTGCCTTTCGGCTACTTCCGTGGTGTGGCTGTCTTGCTACGCCACAACACGTAGTAATTTAAACGTTACACAGTCGGCGCGAATTCAATGGGCACGCTGCGGTCCTATTCAAACGTGCACGCGCATTTCGCCTCCCTCCCTACTCCGTGATCTTGCACCTGCTCGCGAGCACGTGCCTGAGCAGACGCGAGTACTCGCGCTCAAAACCGGCCAGTTGTTAAGCCCTGCTGTAGTACTATGGTTGACAGTTACTATGTCCATTTATCCTACGTGGATTGTCGCCAGATATCAAGCGCTATATGTAAAAGTCATCACCCGTCATGCTGCGTTTGAAAATTAATTGTTCATTTGTATTAGACCTGACATCCGTCGTAACACTTGTCACTATACTGTTACAGCATGGGTTTTGGAAGCTGACATGATTTTATAACAACTGCATACCAAGTGTATCTCTAGGCGTCATTGTGGAAGTAAATGTGACAACAGCATCACTGTGCGCAATGCTTGATAATATAGTATTTCTGATATCTCTTGGGTAGAGGATTCTACAGTTGACGCTCCATGTTCTACTTGTGATTATGCCTAAATAAAATATTGGGTACAATATTAAGTAAGAATGAACCATATTATTACTTACCATGCAGAACGTTACCGACAGCGTTGGAACATACTGATAGGAGCAGTCGGTTCCAATAACCACGCAGGAGTATTGTGCCAAGGAGAAAACGAGATACTCTTAAGTGAACTTGGTGTCATATTACAGCTGACAATTGTGAATCTCATGTTCAAGATCACCGGTAACACATGTCTAAGTCCCCCCAGGGAGTTGGAGGGAAGGGAAGGAGGGGGAGTGGGAGAGGAGGTCGGCCAATCGCATTACGTCGACGTCATGATGCTATATGCCAGTCGCTGTGCAGCCCCAGGGCAGTTACGTCTCAGCTAATAGCATGCAAGCTCGGCCCCTCAGCCGTTCACCAATTACAATTTTTAAAATTCGATTGCGAGAGCACCGTTATTTGTTGTCTGCACTTCATGTTGTTGAGAGAATGAAGGGACTCCACTGCTTTCAGGCAATGTGCTCTCCATTCTAGTTCAGCGGTCTGTAGTGAGAGGATTGTTTTTCTATGTTGTATGTCCATCGCCTCCGCAAAAAATTCTGCTAATATGGCGCAGTATTTCTTCCCCTTTGTCGCATCTTCGCTGACCATCGTAGTCACCAGGGTTTAATATTACTGAGCCTTTGAGATCTACTTTGGAGAGAAGAGTGCGCGTTCTCGATCTACATCATCGTCACCTTTAGGATCAATGGTATAACATTCATTTGAAATACCTGGAGGACCTCTTCCTATCCTTGTTTTGAGTGCCAGTGGTTTTCTTACACCATATTAGGCGTGGTAGTGTGTTGTTTTCCCTATTCTTCCTCCAGCACGTACATATATTTCGCAAAATAAGTACGATAAAATTAGAGAGAGAAAGAGAGAGAGACTCGAAGCTTACCGACATTCGTTCCTCCCGTGCAGGGTTCGAGAAAAAGCAATGTTAAGAATATGGAAAATTCATTTTCACCATCACAATAAATCTGAGAATACTAAAGGCTGCGTGGGAGTATCACGGTATACAGACGGATGATTCCAATTGCCAGGGCGAATCTGCCCACCCGTGTGTAACGCCGTTTGTATACTCCCTCAGACACCTTGCTTCTCTACAACAACGTCGAGTAAAAATGAGCTTCTTCTAACCCATAACCATTCCGATGCTGACAGGTGGAATACATCTATTGTTGTTCTCCCTCACAGAGATTAACTTGCAGTAGATTGGCATACTCGCCAGTGGATTAGTTCAATGACATGATGAGTTAAAGACCTTCGATCGTTTTAGTCGGCGCGAAAATATTGCAGGATGGTCGGTAACAAGCCTCACTGGTAGGCGATACAAGTGAGGTGACATGTCCACCGACAGTGGCACAGAAAATATCCTGGCGGCAATAATTGAACAACGTGGATACCACAAACAAACACTTAATACATGGACCAGAGCACACATGTGAACCTGACACGAACACAAAACATTGTCACCAACAAATATGTCCACTGATGGTGGCACAAAAAAATTCCAGATACCAATGATGAAGATTAATATCATGTGTACTCTAGCGTGGATTGAAATAAATATAAAATAAGTCACTTCTCGAAATATAACAACAATATTTGTTGCAGCTGGAAGCCGCTTAGACTTTCACTGAGTCTAAATTCATTAGATGCGCAATTTATAAGAGTCACATTCCTGTAAGACACTTAATGTTACAGTAAAAACGGAATGAACAATGTATGAATCACTTACGGACCAAAATTGTCTGTCTGGTGTGTAGAAGTTTGAAAGTTAAACATGAATACATTTACAAGTCCGCTAGTGTGCCACGATGACAGAATCCCCACCTTCTTCAGCGAAGAGGCCACGAACGCTGTAAGTCCACAGTTGGCAGTTCCGAAGGTCGTGAAGTCAGACGCGAATGGCAGCCATTTCATGGGGGGGGGGGGGGCTCCCAAGTGAGAATCCTGATTGATGAAAGTCTTCTGGAATCAGTACCTGGTCGAGTAAACTCACTCAGAGTGAACTGGTCTGGTCTGACCCGATTTCTGCCCTAAATACGACGCAGTGCTAGGATAGAGCTGGACCTATTTTTGATCACGTGCCCTGAGGCAGAGAACAGTTATGTGCGGCGCCCTGTCTCTAGCAGCACGTGGGTTGCCTCCTGGTTGGCGGTCAGAGCGTTGCCGTCTGTCTTCCAGATAGCCGGCCGGTGTGGCCGTGCGGTTAAAGGCGCTTCAGTCTGGAACCGCGTGATCGCTACGGTCGCAGGTTCGAATCCTGCCTCGGGCATGGATGTGTGTGATGTCCTTAGGTTAGTTAGGTTTAATTAGTTCTAAGTTCTAGGCGACTGATGGCCTCAGAAGTTAAGTCGCATAGTGCTCAGAGCCATTTGTCTTCCAGATAACTGTCCTCCACTGTTGGCATCTTCGAGGCACGGATGTGATGTTGGCTGCTGTCACTGCAGGCGTTAAATCTCGGTACAGCTGGAGGTGTTGTACCTTCGAGATTGCATGCCATGGGCAATATGTTACTTTATTCCAGTCTTTCGAAATATCTACAGCGATACTTTAGAGTTCATATACAGGTTTATGGCAACTGTTCTTTCCATGTAAATGAAGAGACACACACAGCAAGAACCGTAATTATAATATGTAGGAGAGTACCTATGGTGATGGTTGATGGTCTATTGCCTACGACGCAGCACAGATTTTGACTGCAGATAAGTCATCAGTGTATCGTTACAAGTGTGGAATCTAATGACATTATACAGAACACCCATCCACAAATCCAATACTCCACACAGCATACCTAAGGATTGTAGATCGAATTGGGAAGTTGAATGTTAATACTAAGAATACAGCTCAAAACGATTGGATTAAACTTACAACAATATGTGATACCATGAGCACATGGCTGAAATTGTCATCATCTTGGAACTTCAGAGGGTATAACAGCGTTGTGGATGTCTGCGAAAGTGCATCTAGAATGGAAATACATTCATTTTCCTCGTGTGCTATATTGCATAGACCTGTTTCGTTTATAGTCAGAGAATTTTTATAAGAATTACCGTCATTTTATAATATGTATTGTGAAAAAATTATTCTATTCCTAGAGGAATCATAATAATAAAAATATTTTACAACTTCCAGAAACAATATTGATATATTACAGCTTCATCATGCACATCGCTCAAGTCAGCAATACATTTAGACCACCCTACACACAGTCACACTTGGATAGTTCATACGATAGTCATGAATCACAGCGTAAAAACCACATTCCTTACCGAGCGAGATGGTGCTGTGGTTGCCACTCTAGACTTGCGTTCTGGAGGAGGACGGTTCAAAGCCGCGTCCGCCCATCCCAATTTAAGTTTCCTTGAGTTCCCTAAATCACTTCAGAAAAATGCTGGGATGATTCCTTTGAAAGGGCAAGTGCCAAGATAGTTCCCCATCCTTCCCTAATTTGATGGGACCCATGACCTCGCTGTTTGGCCCCCTCCCCCAAATCAACCAACAAACCACATTATTTTTAAGCGAAGGAAATTATACATGTAGCATAACTTTAAAAAAAAAACATAATAATTTATTACATTTTCTCGTGTATCCAGACCTTTTTAATAAATGCTCGTTTTTTCTCCATCAGAACCACCTGCCTTAAGTCCATGTTTACCAAATAATTGGTTTCTATACACACTAATTTCATTATCTGTATAATCCCATCCATTGGCTGCTATGACTTGAGCTATGTTCTATAATACACTACTTGCCATTAAAATTGCTACACCAAGAAGAAATGCAAATGATAAACGGATATTCATTGGACAAATATATTATACTAGAACTGACTTGTGATTACATTTTCACGCAATTTGGGTACATAGATCCGGAGATACCAGTACCCAGAGCAACCACTTCTGGCCGTAATAACGGCCTTGATACGCCTGGGCATTGAGTCAAACAGAGCTTGGATGGCGTGTACAGGTACAGCTGCCCATGCAGCTTCAACACGATACCACAGTTCATCAAGAGTAAAGACTGGCGTATTGTGACGAGCCAGTTGCATGGCCACCATTGACCAGACGTTTACAGTTGTTGAGAGATCTGGAGAGCGTGCTGGCCAGGGCAGCAGTAGAACATTTTCTGTATCCAGAAAGGCCCGTACAGGACCTGCAACATGCAGTCGTGCATTATCCTGCTGAAATGTAGGGTTTCGTAGGGATCGAATGAAGGGTAGAGCCACGGGTCGTAACACATCTGAAATGTAACGTCCACTGTTCAAAGTGCCGTCAATGCGAACAAGAGGTGACCGAGACGTGTAACCAATGGCACCCCATACCACCACGGCGGGTGATACGCCAGTATGGCGATGACGAATACACGCTTCCAATGTGCGTTCACTGCGATGTCGCCAAACACGGATACGACCATCATGATGCTGTAAACAGAACCTGGATTCATCCGAAAAAATGACGTTTTGCTATTCGTGCACCCAGGTTCGTCGTTGAGTACACCATCGCAGGCGCTCCTGTCTGTGATGCAGCATCAAGGGTAACCGCAGCCATGGTCTCCGAGCTGATAGTCCATGCTGCTGCAAACGTCGTCGAACTGTTCGTGCAGATGGTTGTTGTCTTGCAAACGTCCCCATCTGTTGACTTAGGGATCGAGACGTGGCTGCACGATCCATTACAGCCATGCGGACAAGATGCCTGTCATCTCGACTGCTAATGATTCGAGGCCGTTGGGATCCAGCACGGCGTTCCGTATTACCCTCCTGAACCCACCGATTCCATATTCTGCTAACAGTCATTGGATCTCGACCAATGCGAGCAGCAGTGTCGCGATACGTTAAACCGCTATCGCGATATGCTACAATCCGATCTTTATCAAAGTCGGAATCGTGATGGTACGCATTTATCCTCCTTACACGAGGCATCACAACAACGTTTCACCAGGCAACACCGGTCAACTGCTGTTTGTGTATGAGAAATCGGCTGGAAACTTTCCTCATGTCAGCACGTTGTAGGTGTCGCCACCGGCACCAACCTTGTGTGAATGCTCTGAGAAGCTAATCATTTGCATATCACAGCATCGTCTTCTGTCGGTTAAATTTCGCGGCTGTAGCACGCCATCTTCATGGTGTAGCAATTTTAATGGCCAGTAGTGTACCTTGCAAGACTACACTGTACTTGCGGTATGTTTTGGAAGGCGACAGGCGGCTATGAGTGTTCGCAATCACAGCAGTCACTTTAGCTATTAAGCCTTCCACTTGACTACCTGATCCATATGTCTGCTAAAACTGATTTTGCCCTTTGACTGTGTTTACTGTTGATAGTCTTCATTAGAGGTTATCACATTTATCAGAATTTAAATGAACTTGATTGCTAAAATAATGTTAATAAAGTGGTGGCTCTGTCATTATTCTTGTTATATCCTAGCCAGTAATGCCACCCGAGCCCGCTGCCAAAAGGTTGGCAGCATCAAAGTCCGGACGCCGTCCGCATAAGCAGCGCCAGCGAGACAGGAAATCGCCGCAAGTCTGCGCGCGCCACCGCTGGCTTCTGGTTTCTTCAGCGCTGGAGTCGCGAGCGCTAGGACAGTTCTGTATTCGCCGCTCAGTTGTATACTCGCCACCGAATTGTGTACTTGCTAGTCAGTTGTGTGTTCATCGCAGCAGAGTTGTTGTTTGTCGTCAGCCGACGCTGACCTAGCCGCTCCGACTCGAACTAGACAGATTTCTGTAGACACGGAGTTCACTACTGTGTTTCTGTATCCTCGTTAATAAAGATAAGTACCGACTTTTATTTAATCAGAGTGTTTGGGTTTTCATCTTTCTGTTCACTGTTCCAGCGGACCGGTTGGCCCGCTATTAAAAGTGTGGCGGTGACTTCGTAAGCCGTTTCTACAGCGAATTGTTTGTCGCTACGAACGCCGCCACAAAACTGGCGACGAGGGCTTCCGAACTCGTGTGCAGGGCTGGTTCAACTTGTTTCTGGTTATACTAATTATAGCGATAAAATTTTGGGGGCTGGATTAATTTGTGTTCACTATGTCTGCCGAATTACAACAGTTGATCTTGTTACAGAGTCAGCAAATACAAAGTTTGGTGGAAGCAATCGCCAAACAAGCGGCTAATCCTTCAACACAAAAGGAACAAGCACAGGCAGCACCACCTTTCCGTGCTTTTGATGCATCAAGAGAAGAATGGCGAGAATATTTCGCGCAGTTGCAGGCGCACATGACAGTCTACAAAATCACGGGTACTGAGCGGCAGCTTTATTTAATTTCCACTGTAGGCGTGGAAGTCTATCGACTACTTTGTAAGTTGTTCCCGGAATCCAAGCCAGAAGCTTTAGACTATGACGTTGTTGTTAACAAGCTTGCTGAGTATTTCGAGTCGCGAGTTCATGTGGCAGCAGCCAGATTCAAGTTCTTCAGATTAAAGAAACTGCCACATCAATCTAATAAACAGTGGTTAACAGATTTACGGGGCCTCACCCGTCAGTGCCGATTTAATTGTGTGTGTGGAGCTTCCTACAGTGATGTCATGTTACGAGACGCTATTACTCAAAACATTGCAGATTCTCGTATTCGTGCTGCTGTCTTAAAGTTGCCTGACCCGTCATTAGAGACTGTGATGAACATCATTGAAGCCCAAGATACTTTTGACTATGCTGAGTGTGAGTTAGATCAGCCATGTATTTCTCAAATTGCCTGTGCTAAGCAAGTTATGTCACGCCCGCGGCCCCACCGGCAGAGTCAGACTGTAAACACTAGCAGGCCGCGTCATGTTAAAAACATTCGTCAGCCGCGTGTGCAAAATGATAGAGTTAAGTCTTGCCCTAAGTGTGTTCTTGCTCATCCTCGTGAACGTTGCCCGTTAAGAAACGCGGTTTGTCACTTTTGTCAAAGGAAAGGACACATCCAGACTGTTTGTTTGCGTAAACGCAAGAACAATTCTAGTGCTGCCCAGCCCATGGATATTCATGTTCTTCACAGCCAGCCCACCCAGAAGGTCGCGTTTACAGACTCTTCCACGGTTCGTGTGGGCAATAAACTTGTTCGCAATAAGCCACCCACCCAGCCCTCCGCTATGCGACCCATGCGTAATTCAAACGCTGCAAAAAGTAATGTACAGACTGCAAGTGAAGCGGGAGTTGTTGTTCCACCCGCCCAACCCACGAGTTGTCGTAAGCAGCGAACACGCGCTAAACGCGCTGATTTTGTGTCTTCCGCCTCCACTGCACCGATCCAGAGACAGTGTAATAAACTATTTGTGAAGCTACGCATCCAGGATAAGACCTTCAATTTTCAATTAGACACTGGTGCGTCTGTGACTCTCATAAATAGTGCTACGTATGCGGCTATCGGCCGCCCTAAACTTTCAGCGGCAAAACATTCTTTGGCTACTTATAGTGGAGAACAAATTCCTGTGTTAGGTGTATGTAGCGTGCCAGCCACATTCTGTGGCAATACAAAAACAGTTTCATTCACAGTGCTCCGCGCTACAGACAGTGTAAACATTTTCGGATTAGACTGTTTTGACTTGTTTGGCCTGTCTATCCAAGACAATGTGTTGCAAATTAATTCTGTTGTTGTTTCTCAAGACAGCATAACCGATTTGTGTAAACAATACAGTGACATATTTAAAGACGAACTAGGTTGTGCTGCGAACTTTGCCGCTCATATTACGTTAAAAGATAATGCTCAGCCTCGATTTTTTCGTGCTCGTCCAGTGCCTCACGCCCTCCGGGCACCTGTAGCAGATGAACTTCGTCGTTGGCAAAACAACGGTGTTATTCAACCCGTTTCAGCGAGCCAGTGGGCTTCTCCCTTAGTTATTATAAAGAAACCGTCTGGCAAGTTACGTTTGTGTGCTGATTTTAAGTCGACAGTTAATCCTCAGACTGTCATTGATTCTTTTCCTTTGCCTAGACCGGACGAGCTGATGGATAAGTTAGGGGAAGCTCGTTTCTTTTCCAAAATTGATCTCCGTGAAGCATATTTGCAATTGCCCCTCGACGAGCAATCACAACAGTATTTTGTCATAAACACGTCGTTGGGGTTGTTCCGTTTTCTGCGTTTGCCTTTTGGTTGTGCGTCAGCTCCAGCTGTTTTTCAGCGTTTTTTGTCACAACTTCTGGCTAATGTGCCATCGTGTTGCAACTATTTAGACGATATTGTTGTGTCCGGTCGGACGCCTGCTGAACATTTCCGTAATTTGGAGTGTTTGTTTACAGTGTTGTCTCAGGCAGGCCTACGTTGCAACATCGATAAATGTTCATTTTTCCTTACGGAGTTGGAGTATCTGGGACATGTTATTAATGCTCAAGGCATTCATCCCTCCCAGTCACATTTAGCAGCTATTCGTGATTTGCCCGCCCCTCGCAATCTGCAGGAATTGCAAGCAGTTCTTGGCAAATTGACATATTATATTAGGTTTATACCTAATGCATCACAGATTGCTGCACCGTTGCATCGTCTCCGCCGTAAGAATGTTCCGTTTGTGTGGTCAGCTGATTGCCAATCCGCCTTTCAGCAGCTTAAAGAGGCTTTATTGAATGATCGTTGTCTGGTCCATTACGACCCTAACAAGCCTCTGGTGTTAGCTTGTGATGCCTCTTCTTTCGGCCTCGGTGCTGTGTTGTCTCACCGAGTCGGTAACACCGAACGTCCTATTGCGTTCGCATCTAAATTGCTAAACAAAGCTCAGTGTAATTATAGCCAATTGGACAAGGAAGCGTTGGCTATTGTGTTCGGTGTCACAAAATTCCATCACTACCTCTATGGTAGACCATTCTATTTAGTAACAGATCACAAGCCCCTGACGTCACTGTTTCATCCGTCTAAACCAGTTCCTCAGCGGACAGCTCAGAGACTACAACGTTGGGCTCTTTTGTTATCACAATACCAGTATGAGATACTGTATCGCCCTACAGCTCAGCATGCAAACGCTGACGCTCTTTCTAGATTGCCGATTGCTGCGGATGATGTCTTCGATTCCTCTGACGACTCTTGCCATCAGATTGACGCCGATGAGCATCAATCCCTCCGGGATTTTCCGATTGATTATCGTCAGGTGGCACGTGAGACAGCTACGGATCCTCATCTGAGTTTACTATTACGTTTTGTTCAACGTGGTTGGCCGTCCAAGGCAAAGGACATATCGGATCCTGTGGTTCGTCGCTATTATCCGCAACGTCATCTGTTGTCTGTTTCGCACAGAGTTTTGCTGTTACGCACCGAGAATGACCAGCTTCGTGTAGTGGTTCCCCAAGTGCTCCAATCCAAGGTCCTCGACTTGTTGCATCAAGGTCATTGGGGAGTGGTCCGCACCAAGCAGCTTGCCCGCCGTCATTGTACATGGATCGGCATTGATAAGCAGATTACGCAGATGTCTACAGATTGTTCGACGTGTGCCGAACACCAAGCTGCTCCGCCTCAACGCTATTTTGAGTGGGCACGCCCTGCCGGTTCCTGGCAGCGAGTACATATTGATTTCGCTGGTCCATATTGGAATTCTCGTTGGCTCATCGTGATAGATGCATTTAGTAATTTTGCGTTTGTTGTGCCCATGCAGTCTACAACGTCTGCACAAACTATACAGTCGTTGACTTCAATTTTTTGTATTGAGGGTCTTCCAGAAGTTTTAGTGTCTGACAATGGTCCACAATTTACCTCTGCTGAATTTGAAAGTTTTTGTTCTGCCAATGGCATTCGCCATGTTCTTACTCCGCCGTTCTACCCTCAATCGAATGGTGCAGCGGAACGTTTTGTACGCACATTCAAGGATCATATGGACCGCCATCGTGCTACGCACTCTCGTCAGCAGGCCCTCATCACGTTCCTGTCGTCGTACCGGACCACACCACGCGACGGCCCTTCGCCTGCGAAGCTTCTCCACGGCCGTCGTCATCGCACCCTACTACGGTTGTTGCACCCCCCGGATCGACCCGCCGCTTCTGAGCATCGCACGCGTTTTCAGCGCAACGACGCCGTTTATTTCAGAGTTTACCACGGTCGCCGTCGTTGGGAACGTGGTACCGTGATAAGTGTCCAGGGTCGCGGTTTTTATACTGTTCAAGGTGCTACTGGGGTGCACAGGAGGCATCAGAACCAGTTGCGCCGCTCTGGCCGCCCGGATTCTGCCGCTCGTTCTTTGTCCACAGATTTGGTCCGCGGCGGGTTCCAGCCGCGCCTTCCGACTTCGCTGCCGCTCCCAGGGCAGCAGCAGCAGCCGTCGCCGCTACCACGCCGACAGCCCGTCCCGTTGATGCCTCCCGCGCAGCTTCATCCGGGAGCGCCCCAGGTGGTCGCTCCGGCGCCTGCGGTCCCTCTTCAGTCGCCACCGCCTTCGGAGCTGATGGACGTCGACCCCTCAGCCGGGCCGCCTTCCCAAGCGGTGGCTGTGCAGCCTGTCCTGCAGCCGCTTTCCTTGGGCACCCCCAAGGAGTCTGACACCGCAGCGCCTTGTCCGGCGCCCACTCAGCAGCCGTCGACGCAGCGTCAGGAGACGCTGCCTCTCTTCGTGGGTCCCGACGCCCCGTCGCGTCCAGTACCAGAAGCTGCGCCCGTGGTCACAGGCGTGCACCCTGACCTCGGTTTTCAGTCGGTGTTTCCCGAGGCCCCGCGCAGCCAATGCTGGGGTGCGGACCGGGGACTGCCACCGACAACAGTCTCCGCCCCGGTCTCGTCCGCTACGCCTGCGGCCAGACCCCTCCCCCGCCGTCGACGCTCGCCACGTCATTATTCAACGACGGTGCGGCGATTTGGGGGGGAGGAGTGTTATATCCTAGCCAGTAATGCCACACGAGCCCGCTGCCAAAAGGTTGGCAGCATCAAAGTCCGGACGCCGTCCGCATAAGCAGCGCCAGCGAGACAGGAAATCGCCGCAAGTCTGCGCGCGCCACCGCTGGCTTCTGGTTTCTTAAGCGCTGGAGTCGCGAGCGCTAGGACAGTTCTGTATTCGCCGCTCAGCTGTATACTCGCCACCGAATTGTGTACTTGCTAGTCAGCTGTGTGTTCATCGCAGCAGAGTTGTTGTTTTTCGTCAGCCGACGCTCACCTAGCCGCACCGACTCGAACTAGACAGATTTCTGTAGACACGGAGTTCACTACTGTGTTTCTGTATCCTCGTTAATAAAGATAAGTACCGACTTTTATTTAATCAGAGTGTTTGGGTTTTCATCTTTCTATTCACTGTTCCAGCGGACCGGTCGGCCCGCTATTAAAAGTGTGGCGGTGACTTCGTAAGCAGTTTCTACAGCGAATTGTTTGTCGCTACGAACGCCGCCACAACAATTCTAGTCAACAGTTGATGGGTGATCAATATATCAACACTGGATTGATCCTTTATAAATGTTATGGGAGAAGTTTGTTGATTAAAAATAGGACAAAAATGCATGTTAAGCGTAATGACAAACATGAACTGATGGAAGTACAAATATGCCAAAAACAGCTAACATTCCCATGGTTGTCTGCTGATTGGCAAAGACTAAGATTTGTCTGATTGAACTATTTACTTTGTCTCAAAACATGGATAACGCAATCTAAATTATCTAACACTGAATAGACTTTGATGGATTTATTCTACACAGGAGTTCTACTACGTTGGTGCAGCTGAGAACAAGTGCCAAGACTGTGATACTGTTTGCCCTTACAAGCCGGAGCAACAATATAAAACCCTTTTTCTCGATGTGTGGCACTGTCTGAGGTGACGGTCGTGGTTCAAACGTCTGCAGAGCAGCTATGTGCGGCTCCTGTAATTCGCTATCGCGGGGACGAAATATTCAAAGTCGCGGATCTAATGGAGCCCTGAAATCTCAACAGATTCCAGCGAGTGACACTCTTGTGCGCCAGTCATACCGTTGGCCAATTTGACTCACACAGCAGTGCACACAAGGATATTAAACATCTAGGTTGCAGACCTGTCACGAATAAGACTGCCCTCGGCACAGCGAGTTGTCCGAGATGACTGAGGTCTAAACTGTCTGTACAGCTAAAAGTCCGCATCACAGGCTTCCCAGTCAAGACCAGTGCTACTACGAAGTCACGTTTCGGGCAAGTGTCCCAAATGCAACCCACTCACAACAAAAGTCAAGATCAGAATACTCTCCAGACCGGAGTCTGAATCAGAAGACCAAGTTTTTCATCTCCTCATTTTCCATCATACCTCAGAAAATTCCACAAAAGCACTCCCACGACATCCCCACAAGGGTTTCGTGCCAATCACCTGACTCAACGAGCTCCAGGTCTCCTCTCTAACATTTCTGCTCTATTCCTCGGCCGATACTAGACAAAGTTGACAATATTCTTCTCTTTTCAGGAGAAGCAGGCAATCCCTGCCTCAAAAATTCCTGTGCAGAGAGGAAAAGAGAGTTGTGTTTCCGACTTGTTTTTTCCCACAGCCACTTTAGATAGTATGTTTTGAGTTTCCATGTAGCTCTAAAGGAACAACACATTTATCACAGAGATCATTATCTGGATAGCCTCAACATTATCACGTGTCTGACCAGGGGCCCCAGCTATACTAAGAGCCGCCGTAAATGTTGCGGTCGTTCTACAATTTTTTGAAGACGTGAGGCTTTCCCAAAACTCTGCAGGCAGAGGGACGACACCAACTGATGGCTCCCTCGATAACGTCCAGTCCATGGTGAACACAGAAACGCACCAATTTTTGTGGCCTCCATCCCTGTTCAGAGAGGGCGTTTGTGACACTGTTGTAACATGTTGGCCAGGAGACCTAGATTTCTCTTGCACCCCTGCCCCTTCTGTGGGAGGGGCGCCTAACAGGTAGGTCCAGATAGACAGTTTTTCCGCCTCTTCGACTGAACGCATTGTCCACACACCGATACGAGAAACTCTTGGACACAGCTTTCTGTCCCTGGTAAGTGCTTCCAGATATTCCTTTTACTAATAGTTGCATATAGCTTTCAAGCCCAAAATATCCAATGTAAAATTTTTCTGTTAAATGACCAAGCTGCCTACTTTTTCTCAGCTGCAGAAGATACTATTCGAAGGAGAGCCACCACAAAGATCTCGCATGCATTAACAACGTACACGCCCCCATCAATACCTGCTCGTGCAGACAGCTTTCTGTCGTCTCACAAAAATTATGTCTTGGGTGTAAAATCAACATTAGATTGTATCTCGCACAATGTTATCGACAACATGCCTTGCACCTTCACTTAATGAACATGTCTAGTCACCAGTGGAACATATTGAATGACATGACACCTGGATGTGAACAACACTTCGTTTTTTTAATAACGCATTATGAATTATCATATGATCCCATAATTTAATTGCTGTGCCAATAGAGACACTTACTTTCGAGGCACTAAGAGGGTCACTACTGGCGTCGCTGCTCGAGCAAATATTAATATTAATTGGGTCTGGCCTGAACTTATTGGTTAAACGGTTCTCAGTGTACAATAGACTGTCACACAAGTGATACCATTTTATTTGCATGAGCTGCACCTTCCTGCAATGTACCACTTCATCTATTTCAACTACCATCCCAAAGTAAATGGCAGATGAAATGCCAACAATGATATGCTGTGAACCACAGTCGGTCAAATAAAATGTTCTCGTAAACTGCAGAATCACTCTAATGACTAGGTGAGCTGGTGTGTTCACACGTGTGCAGGTAATGCCTCTCCCCTCCTGTTGTCTACCAGTAGCACCCAACACTTACCTAAAGGGTACTTCACCACGTGAGAAAGCCTAATATGGTTCTCCAAGATGAATGATCTATTTTTTTTTTTTTTTTGTGTACCAGCTTAAATAAGAAAATTGGTATTGCAACATGTGATGTAACTGGTGTTTGTGCATGTAAGTGTTCCTTGACACGTGTGTGTACACCACATCTACCCTTGACGTTGCACTCATAGGTCCTCAATTGTCTACAAGAAGTCAGTACGATATACTTTCTACCATGCGCCGTACAATGTTTTGTGAGGTTTTTGTTTGGATGTAGGTCTTCCTTCCATAGATCGGGTATTGTGATTTTGTGTGTCAACTGCTATAGACCTTACTGTGTGTATAATGTATTGCAGATTAGGTATGGCAGCAGAGTAGTGTTTGTGTGAGATATACAACGCTTAGGGCAGAATTATCAAGAAAACTACTTTGACTGTCTTCCATCGAGCACCAAAACACACGTATAGAACGGTTATCGTAATATACTAATTGTGATTATAAATCTCTGGTCACTATGATAGTGTTAGTATTACGGAATTTATTCGAGGGGAAAGCCTATTGAATGCGAATAACTTTGTTATTTTTGGTGGTTGGGTTACACCTAAGTGGTAAAAAATAACGTCTCACTACTGGGAGTATCACGGATGATTAAAAGATTACATACAAGAATTCATTATCTATGCATGTGTGGCCCTCCCCAAGCAATGCTTTCTGATGAGAGATTTCATATTAAGGTCCAGATCATATATAGTTTATGTGATAGGGCTTACATTATTACATAAATAGCTATTCTTTCTGTTGAACTCACCCCATGTTGCAAACAGCGTCAATTCAGAGGATGAACTGACGTATTCGGGGTATTAATGTAGGAAGCAATTTGAAAACTCCACTTAACATAGGAAGGCCGCTAGCTACAGCTTCTGCTGTTTGATACCAGAGCAAATGTTTTCTCATAAGCATATATGCATCGATGCAGAAGTACTGTGGTGTAATTGCTTTCGCTGTGGGACCCGCTACAAAACTTGTATTTGGAAACCTATTCATACTACTGTATATCATGCTTGACGGGCGAAGAGTAAATACGACGACTGCATTTCCCTCTTTCCGTAATTCAGGCATGTGCTGTGGTGCACGATATTCGAACGGCTTTTATCCGTAGAACTAGCTCTAAAAGCTGTAGTGTGCTTTGACTAAGTCAATGCTACGATATATGAATTGAAGGTACTGTATTTGTTCATAAAATAACTTTTTATCCATGCTGGAGCTAATATTAAAAGATTCGTTTATCAGTGAGGAGGGTGAGCCAGTGTGTAAGGTGACCACATTTTTCTTTTTTTTTATTAGTGTCCATTGGAAGAATGTATATCTGTGTACAGTTTGAAGTGGAGTAACAACGGTGTAACAGGCAAATCACTCTAGTTCGCAGTTCTGGTATCACACCGCACTGCCTTACCACATGTGAGTGTACTTCACTGGCACACATTCATTGTGCAGTGTGTATATAAATGTGATGGACAAATGCAACTGCATATTATTTAACAAAATGGTTGCCTACCGTATTGTATTACTTAAAACAAATATTCAGCCATTTTAACAACTGTGTTGAATGTTTTGTGCTTCACACTGGTACACAGCACTGAAGCTGAAGCTGACACATTTGTCTGTATGTATCGGTTATATCAGATGCCCCACTCAACACGTGCCAATGCTGCCATGGCAACGACTGCAGTGCACCTGCCCCAGAGTCCTGCCAGTGGGTGAGACAAACACGCTCCACGTGATGTTGGAACAGCGTTGGAGCAAGGTTGCAACACGATCGCTGTGACATCACTAGACAGCTGGTACATCGCCACTTTTTGGGTAAGTGTTAACACTTAGTGACATTCAATTGCATTGCCACAAGCAAGAGCCCATACCCTAAATTTATTGCACTGTGTGTGTACCTGTCTCCTTCTAACATTCAAATCTGTTAGTCATATATACATTGAGGTGTCAAATATCATGGGATAGCGATATGCACATATATAGATGGTAATAGTCTCACTCAATTGGTTCAGTTGGAAAGGTTTCCAACGTGATCATGGCTGAACGATGGGAATTAACTGACTTTGATCGCGGATTTCGGAAATAGGTAGGGAAATCAATATTCAGACATCCACAGTGTCAAGACTGTGCCGAGAGTACTACATTTTAGGCATCACATTTCATCACGGAAAACACGGTGGTCGCTGGCCTTCACTTGACGACCGAGAGCAGCGGCGTTTGCTTATAGTTGTCAGTGCTAACAAACAAGCAACACTTGGTGAAATAATCACAGAAATCAATGTGAGACGCACGACGAACGTATCCTAAAAGACAGTGAGGCGAAATTTGACGTTAATGGGCTATGGCAGCAGACGACCGGTACAAGTACCTTTGCTAACAGGACGACATCGCCTGCAGCGTCTTTCCTGGGCTCGCGACCATACCTGTTGGGCCCTAGACGACTGTAAAACCGTAACCTGGTCACATTATTCCCCATTTCAGTGTGTAAGAGGTGATGGTAGGGCAACTCAATCGAATGATTTCACCACCCCGATCAGCCGAAATGAATCCAATGAAACATTTACGGGACATAATCGAGAGGTCAGTTTGCGCACAAAATGCTGCACCGGCACCACTTTCGCAGTTATGGACGACTATAGAGGCATAATGGCTGAATATTTCTACAGGAGTCTTCCAACGACGTCTAGAGAACATGCCAAGTCGAGTTGCTGCGCTATGCCGGCCAAAAGAAGGACCGACGCGATATTTGGAGGTATCCCATGACTTGCGTCACCTCAGTCTACGAGGGTGAATATATCCTGTATTAACGTTATACAGCTACAAAAATTTGTATTGTACCATCACCAGAAGCTGAACGAAGGCTCTGATAGTTTTACAAGTTCAGCTAGGCATTACTGATGCACACACAGGTTCGTACTTCAAGATTGATTGTTTTTTGTTTGTTTGTTTATGTGTGTGTGTGTATGTGTATGTGTGTGTGTGTGTGTGTGTGTGTGTGTGTGTGTGTGTGTGTGTGTGCGTGTACTTATATTCTAAAATTCAGATCTATTTGTCATATGTATGACGTTGGAAGCCATTCTATTGAACGATGTCTCTCTTGATTGCTTGGGAGTCCAAATAACTCTCATGTCTTGATGTAAAATGCTGCGAAAACACACTTATGGACTTCGTGCTATTGTTATGTGCACTTTTGTGTTTGGAGCACCTCCGAGTGCTAATATCACTGCAATAATTGGAATGATCTAATTACCAGGTAGTCATAATTCAAGTTCAGTTACTTACAGAGGTCCAATGTGGGCTGTAATTATCGTATGACAGCGAAACTTGGTTGATATGCTAATGCGTTAATGTGGAACCGATTTACGCTGGAAAAATTTTAGTTTCTATTTTAGCAATCAGGTGCGTATCTGGCTCTGTGAATGCAAGTAAGACGAATATGAATGTTTCCATACGTGGTGTGTTAGGAACGGGACATGGGCAGAAAAGGCTCAAAAAGAGGGAAAGGCCTAGTGTTGATTTTATTATTAACTACCTCTTACACAATTTGTTCAAAATGAGCACCGGAGGTGTCGGAGAGATGCTGCATCCGTAACAGGACGTGATCAACAGCTGGTCGCAGCAGATCGGACGGCATCGAGCAACGTGTTCTTGTCAGACGTTCGTGGAAGGTTGCATCAAGCAAATCTTCCGCTAGGTAAACGACTTGAGGTGTTGCACCACCTGCATGAAAACAGCTCCACTCTTTCGGAGCAGAAATCACATCGCGCACAAGGAAGACTCAATAACGTGAAGACATCGTGGTACACCTGACAAGCCCTCTAGGTCTCTTCTCTTCAATGAAGAACCGAGAATAAACGTGCTTGTAAATCCACACCACAGCCACATGCAGCGAGTGCAATGGCTCTTCATGCACAGCACACACTTTAACAGTACCCCAAATTCGGTAGTTCTGTATATTCACTGCACTGTTAGTCTAAAATGCGCTTCGTCATTACACAGAATATTGCCTGGTCACATATAATCAACTTCGATCCTTGCCAGGTACCAAAGATCTGGAAATAGAATAAATCGAATTCAGAAAACGAAAACTGGAGTATATGGTGAAGACAACTGCCACTAAGGACGAATGTAAGCCGCCTTGGAAAAAGAAGAAGCTGTTGCAGATGTGCAACTGCTCTAAACACAGTTTTCGAAGAAATATGGCTATGACTGTGGAATATAAACTATCTGCATTTGCTGTTAATAGTAATGGTAAGCGGCCATATGTCCGGTCCCGGTCGAAAGTGATGGATTCGATCACGTTTAGTACATTAACGAAAACGTAAAAGAAATCTGTTTATAAAGCTCCATTCCCACCTAAGTCTGCTTAATAGCGATGGTCACATTACATCTAAATGTTTTGAACTGGATATTGTGCACCTAGAAACAGGACAACCGTTTGGAGAGCTTAACACCAACGGAATAACAACATTTAACGTTAATTCATTTGCAAAAGTCGTAATCTTAAAATTATATACAGAAATTCCATACGAATATGTAGCAGAACAATAGGTAGCGCACACTAAGGAATATGTGGAGCGGTATAACAATAATGTTACGCAGGAAATAAGATGCAAAATTAAACTCCTCGATTTCTCTCACATAGAAGATTTGCACGAAGGAATGGAACTAACTGTTAACGTCATAAAACATATAAGATACTGGAAAAAAGTTGTACACATATTTAAATTCTGGAACATACCTTCTTTTTACCTGTCACGTCACTGGCTGGAGCAGGAATTAGAAGATTCCAATGTAGATTTAAATTGTAAGTTAAATATTAAGCTGGATATTATTAAAACAATGCCAAAGAAACGCTATAAAAAGGTTTATTATAAGTGTAAATGTATATGCAGAAATTAATAGATTTTGTGTGAGAATATTTGCTTTTCATATTCGCTAACATGTCAAAAGTCCTAAAAGAGACTCCTATTTAAGATCGACCTACATGTATGCCAAGTGGGTACTTTCGTGACCTCGAACAGTAGCCGAAACCAGGTAGCTGAAATTATAGTAACCACCATACATGGGTTCCCAGAAGTTCTTACCAGTAAAACCTGGTACTTATGATGGAGGTCACCTTGAATTGGCAGAGCATCACGTGTATGCGTGGGAAGGGGGGAGACACATGTAACTAGTTTACCAGCCATTAAAGCAAAACAGCCAGTCACAACGTTGCACCAGACCTCCCATCTTGGCTTTGTATAAAAGTACTTGAATGATCTGAATTTTTTGTAAATTGAAGCCATGTACGAAAATATTCGATTAGTTATAAAAAATACATAAAAATGTAGGCAATACTGGTGTAACTTGGCACTAGTGACATAATTACAGGTTAAGCTATATTTGACAATGAGCATAATTCGGTCTTTGTACCACACTCAGTGCAAGGCACAATGGGTGCTCTATCTCTCTCTCTATCTCTCTCTCTCTCTCTCTCTCTCTCACACACACACACACACACACACACACACACACACACACACACACACATAAATACATATATAGTGGTGATTTCAATGTAATTAAGATGTCAAAATATCTGTATTATTGTTGTATAAAACACATGATTGCTAAAATAATGTTTC
Organism: Schistocerca americana; assembly: GCF_021461395.2. Classification (NCBI taxonomy): domain Eukaryota; kingdom Metazoa; phylum Arthropoda; class Insecta; order Orthoptera; family Acrididae; genus Schistocerca; species Schistocerca americana. Next base: position 469,231,515 of record NC_060130.1, on the reverse strand, counting down.
ATTTGCTTTAAGAGTGCAATTTATGTGCAAGTTACACTTAACACCTAAAACATGAATGTGAACTCTCTAATTAGGTACCGCAAAGTTATTTCCATATCAAACGAACCTGACCAAGCACCAGTTTAGGATGAAGAAGTTAATGCATTAAGTAAATGTAAATAACGTTACTGACTGGCTATCAGAGCTCAGTTCTTATTTCTTTTGACCCTGTGCACACCTGCGGTAGTATGTTTATCCACTAACATTATATGTTCCGACGATTTAGCACAACAAAACATACTAAAAATTAAGCAGTGTGAAGAGATCTTCAAAGCGTTATATGACTTTAACTACATGTTTCCGCAGTAGATAATTATAACTTCGTAATGCACCAAATACTGCATGTAAACAAAACATGGTCGAAGACAATGATGGAACAAGACTCCACAAGAGACAGGAAAGTTCGATTTCTTAAAAATACGATATTTCCACCAAAATATAATGCTTTGCATCATTTATCAAAATATGTAAAGATTTCTTCTATAACAACACGAAACACACATACCGCACTTTTGACAAAATGCAAGTATAACTTTAAAATGGACCAAATACAAAATGTAAACACGACCAAAATAAAACTACCTGTAGTATTTTTCTAAATATCTAAAGATTTCGAGTACAACACATACTAAACACCATTGTTGTAACTTAACTGTTTTATAAGCTTTAAAAATATTCACATGGCTCACATGTTGGCACTACTGATATAACTTTCACGTTAAGGTGTACTTGCCAATGAGTATGCTTTGGTTATTATAGTATCCTTTGAAGAAACCAAATATTGCAAGGAATTTTTTATCTAAGTATGTAAATACATGTTCACTAAAGAAGACCAAGTAAATATTCCAGTATTCAAAGCAAAAACAATTGCCAACATGATTAAGGAATAGATAACCTTTGTGTTGCGAAGTAGCTTGACTCTCTTATCAAAGGCAAAGCCTCTGGTGAAGATTGTATACCAATTAGGCTCCTTTCAGAGTATGCTGTCACAATAGTCCATAGGTAGCGATAATATAAAACTGATCGATAGTGAAAGTATCGATACCTCAAGACTGGAAGTTACAGAGGTCACACCAATACTCAAGAAAGAACATAGGAGTAATCTGCTGAATTACAGAACCATATTATAAACGTCTATTTTCCATAGGATTCTGGAACAAATGTTCTGTTACAACATTGCAAATTACCTCAAATAACACGATTTATTGACAAATAGCCAACATGCAGTCGGAAAATAACACGCACTTTATTCGAGTGAAGTAATAAGTACTATCAACAGGGGATCTCGATTGATTCCACATCTTCAGATTTCCAGGAGGCTTTCGACATCGTTCCTGACAATCTACTTCTAATCAAATTGAGTGCCAACGGAGTATCATCTCAGTTCTGTGTCAGAATTCGGAGATTTTCTGTCAGAAATGTAACAGATCGAAGTAACTGACGAAGAGTCATGGATTGAAACAGAAAAAATATCTGGCATTCCCCAAGGAAGTGTTTTTGGCTCTCTGCTGTTCCTAAACTATAAAAAACGTTTTAGAAGACAATCTGAGCATTTCTCTTAGACTGTTTGCAGATGACGCTGTCATTTAACATGTTGTAAAGTCATCACACGATCAAAACCAATTGCAAAATGAATTAGACAAGATAACTGAATGGTGCGAAAAGTGGCAGTTGACTCTAAATAGGAAAACTGTGAAGTGATCAACATGAATACTGAAACGAATCCATCATATTTTCGTTATATGATAAATCACACTATTCTAAAGGCTGTGAATCTAACCAAATACTAACGGCTTACAATTATGAATGATTTAAATTGGAACGACCACGTAGATAATGGTGTGGGGAAAGTGAACCAAAGACTTTGATATTACTGGCAGAACATCGAGAAGATGCAACTGGTCTATTAAAGTGACTCTCTACATGATGCTTGTTCATCCTCTTCTGGGTATTTCTGCATGGAATGGGATCTGTATCGGATAGGATTGATGGAGGAATAAAAAAAACTTCAAAGAAGGACTGCTCATTTTGTTTTATCTTGAAATAATGGAGAGAGTGCCACGGACGTGACTTGTAAATTGGTGTGGTAATCATTAAAACAAAGGCATTTTTCATTGCACCAGAATCTTCTTACGAAATTTCAATCACCGACTTTCTCCTTCCAATGTAAAAATAATTTGTTAGCTCCCACCTACATAGGGAGAAATAATCACTGTAATTAAATAAGACAAATCAGAGCTTGTTTCGACATATTTAACTGTTGGTTTTTTTACATGCACTGTTCGAAAGTAGAACGGTATAGAAACAGCACGAAGTTGGTTCGATGAACTCTAGAAAACTAGATAACACTTTGCACCATAAATTATCATTTTACAGCAAAATTGTAACAAACCGCCCCATACATCACCAGGTAACAGCAAAATTGTGACAAATTACCCAGTTTTATATTTGACTCCGGTAAGCATCAAATAAAACTGGAACACATTCACTCGTACGTCATGTTACAGTAAAATGGTAACAAACTGCCCCATGCATCTCTACATCACAGCAAAATTGTAACAAACTGCTCCTTACATTCACATGTTACAACCAAACTGTAATGAGCTGCGCCATACATAATCATGTTACAGCAAAATTGTAAGAAATAGCCTCATATGTTGCTATGTTACAGCACAGCTGTAACAAATTATCCTGGAAACCACCATTGGTACGCAAAATTATAAAAAATTGTCCGAAAAGTTGCTAACACATAGTATATTCTGTTCAGGCAATGATAGTTACCATCACCCTGACCATAAGGACTGCCTAAATGCATTGTGGATACTATTGTGGGTGAACGATGGTCAGTTGACACAGTAACTTTCATTACTCGCAATAGTGTCAGCTACTGGGTGCCAAATAGTATTTCATCACCAGAAGATGGTGGTGGTGGTTAGTGTTTAACGTCCCGTCGACAACGAGGTCATTAGAGACGGAGCGCAAGCTCGGGTTAGGGAAGGATTGGGAAGGAGAATCGGCCGTGCCCTTTCAAAGGAACCATCCCGACATTTGCCTGAAACGATTTAGGGAAATCACGGAAAACCTAAATCAGGATGGCCGGAGATCACCAGAAGAAGACAGTTTATGTGCCATAACCTGAAAGTGCGCATCAGCTACTGGATCTTAAAACCATACTGTAAAACCAAAAGCTGACAGTGTATGCGCCAAAACCGATTTAAAGAAACCAAAATGTATCAATATCTAGCTCCATCGAAATCATGACACCTTGAATGTGCGTATACAAATCTCAACGAGTTTTGACATGTATGAGAAAGTGTATGTGCATGCATGTTAACTCATCGAAATATGACATACTTGGAGATTGCAGAAGTGCGCTTTCCCAGATGGCAGCAAGTCTAATCATACTGTCACTTCCAATTATGCCTTCTAAATATAGGAGAAGCCTCGACAAATTTGAGAGCTTTACACATCTTACACATCACATGTACTCATCTTATCACAGACTACCCAATATCTCACACATCTGGTCCTCGTCCCACCTCTCCCCCTCCATCCTTGTTCTATGTGTGTGATGTCAGGTGGGACTAAGCTGCCATGTGTATCTACACTTAGTCAGCCAGCTCTCACACGATTCGTAACTTGTTCTAAATTTAGGAGGTGTAACCGGTAGTGACATCATGATTAGACATTTTTACATTCCACATGCATTGAGACATGACTCCTCTTCCACACCCTCTACATTCCTCCTCTCTGTATGCATATGATGTCAGGGGAGTTTTGCTAAGATGTCTACATACGCTTAGTCAGCCAGGTCTCAGACAAGTCGAGATTCGCCGACAGGAGCTAACTTGCACATGCCTTGTTTCTTACACTACAGAGATGCAGGATGTATATGTTTAAAGTTGCCTGGTGATCATAACAGTTATCTGTCTGGTGGATTCAAAAATGGCTCTAAGCACTGTGGGACTTAACATCTGAGGTTATCAGTCCCCTAGACTTAGAACTACTTAACCCTAAATAACCTAAAGACATCGCACACATCCATGCCCGAGGCAGGATTCGAACCTGCGACCGCAGCAGCAGCGCGGTTCCGGACTGAAGCACCTAGAACCGCTCGGCCACAGCGGTCGGCTTGGTAGATTCTCCAAATTCATCTCTGCGAGATGAGACATCAAATCCAAACTGCAATTGGTCGTCCGCAGCTCGTGGTCGTGCGGTAGCGTTCTCGCTTCCCGCGCCCGGGTTCCCGGGTTCGATTCCCGTCGGCGTCAGGGATTTTCTCTGCCTCGTGATGACTGGGTGTTGTGTGATGTCCTTAGGTTAGTTAGGTTTAAGTAGTTCTAAGTTCTAGGGGACTTATGACCATAGATGTTAAGTCACATAGTGCTCAGAGCCATTTGAACCATTTTGCAATTTGTCCTACTTGCGGAAGATGGTGTGATAGAAACACAACCAAGGAAGCATTGGAAACCATTTCGAGCAAATATAAAAATCCTGTCTATACCACATGAAGTGGATTTGTCTGACATTAAAAATGCTGTACTAATGGATGAGCTGCCTGAGATATTACAGAATCCCTTGTATACGACTATTGTCTAATGGCACTGGATGTATCGCACGATTTTCCTGACATTTTTGACAAAATGGAAATGCGAGATCACATGAGAGCAAACCACGAGTCTGTGTGCAAGAAGACTACCAAAGAAACAGCAATGATATTGCGAACTACAGTAAGATAGTTGGAATATGGTGCTTAATGAAGATGAGCACCAACTGTAGAATAAAGATGTATTTAACAAATTTACATTTCTCAAGCCCAGGATTGACCAAATATTACTGATTTTATAAAGCGCCCTTATACGCATTTACAGAGAACTTTTACTTCTCCTTTAGCTACAGATCATGACATTAGACTGGAAGCTATGATAACTAGAGAATGGATGGATGGTTTGACCCTGTGGAAGAATGCCTAAGTGTACTGAACAGCAGCAAACAGTAATTACAATGTCCTCCACCATGCCCTGTGGCACTCACTTCTATGTAGTGTAAACTATCGGATAGTTTACCGAACAATTGCGGTGTTGGGTTTAACAGTGTTCTGCAATTTGTGTAGTCATGTAATAAGCATACACGGATATCGACTGGCGTACAAGTGAAACTTCGAGACAATCCAGACCAACAAAAGATTATGAACTACCTTCCATCTGTCTATAATTTCAATCAATAACCTATAAAGTATGTGAAAAATGTTAATAGAGACTCCAACAAGGACGACATAAATGTTATTCTGAAGTGTCATAGTAGAGGTGGAGAAACCTATTTTACTCAATCCAGGACATTATTTTATAAAATACAGTCAAATATAGATATTTCCAAATGAGGACTGGCTGCGGTGGATAACGTAATTCTACATGTCTTCTGATTAAAGGTGAAATGAATGAAACGTCTTCAACCTTTAAGTCCAGTAGATGAGGTCACAATCAAAAAATGCAAACTGGAATATTTGGTGAAAACAGTTACCATGAGGGAAGAACATAATTTGCTATTAGGAAAACAACATTCCATTGCAGATGAGCAAACAAGTCTTACACATTACTTTAAACACGGTACATGGATAAACCTGTGTATGATTGGGCAGGGTACAAGACAACAGCGTTTACTGTAACTACTAATGAAAATATAGCCATAAGTTGGAGTACTCACATAAATTAATGGATCCAAGAACATTTATATGTTAGAACATGAACAAAAAAAACAGTTTATAAAAAAATCTCATTTGATCTCCTTAAAAATGGATGGTTAAATTGTATCCTAATGTGGTGGTCTCAGTGTTCTGCGTCTAGTAAGAGAAAAGCCCAGAATGAGATTTTCACTCTGCAGCGGAGTGTGCGCTGATATGAAACTTCCTGGCAGATTAAAACTATATGCCGGACCGAGGTTCAAACTCGGGACCTTTGCCTTTCGCGGGCAAGTGCTCTACCAACTGAGCTACCCAAGCACGACTCACGCCCCCTCCTCACAGCTTTACTTCTGCGAGTACCTCGTCTCCTACCTTCCAAACTTTACAGAAGCTTTCCTGTGAAAGGCAAAGGTCCCGAGTTCGAATCTCGGTCCGGCACACAGTTTTAATCTGAGAGGAAGTTTCAAGAGAAAAGCCATTTCCTCAGTTCAACACTAATAGAATAAGTACATTTAACGACAGTTAGTTTGTGGAAACTGTAAAGTTCTATACGAAAATTCCCCTAGAATGTGAGGAATAGTTGTTATCACACATGCAATAAGATGTGAAATATTTTAACACAAAACTACGCAGGGAATAAAAGTCAGAATTGAATTCCCAAATGTTCTCAGCTAGAAGAAAAGTTATACTGAGTGTACACAAAAGCTGTATTCAGTGTTGTGGAGCTACCAGTACTGGAGATGGAGTATTCGATCAATGCATTTGCTGCGCCCCATCATTGCACCCTAACTGGTGATGTATTGATTTCAGCCGCACTAAAACTAGTTTTTGAGAAATAATACAGACAATTTAGACGTTGAAAGATCATCATCGAAGTTAATTTGAAGGTCCAGTATGCATTGCACCAAGTGGGTGCAAAGATCGAACGACTGTGGTGTTTTGATGCCAAGCGGGATACAGAGAACAAGATGGGAGCTCTGGGGTACATACTTATTGGCTGTTTCACTTTTATGGCTGTAAAATACCGGACTGTGATTGTGAGAGCGAAGAGACAGAAAGAGAGAGAGAGAGAGAGAGGGTGTGTGTGTGTGTGTGTGTGTGTGTGTGTGTGTGTGTGTGTGTGTACGTGCGCTCACGCACATGCGACAACCCTCAATCCGCCACTGACCTCACCTCCCACAGTCCAAAGAATGGACAGGGCCAGTATGTCTACGTGTGTCCATGTCGGCACTGAATTACAGTGTTCCTCCACAGAATAGAAGGAATATGCCACTAGAAAACCTTTCAACTTATATACGAACATTTGGCGTTTGTCACTCACTTCTTTCGGTCCTGCTGGAAGCCTATTGTAAACGAAACGTACCAAATAGTGCGCTCCTTTTGTACAATGATTAAGGAAGTGTTATCCTTTGAGTCAATATTGCCAACAACAAATCCCATGATGGAGTATATGAACAGTAATGGCAGAGTTAGACTTTCTAGACCCTTGAACAATAGCCTGTACGAAGTTCACGAACTGACACCACAGCTCTGTCTGGCATAACACCATGGCCTGCCAAACACCGATTAGTGAGAGTGTGAACCACACCACATTATCTGCATTTATGGTAATTACTGCTTCATCAACGAGCATAGGAACACATCTTTGCCTGCTCCAAAGCAGTTCACATCTAATAATGACCCAGTCTCACCATTGTGCGGCAGCAACACGACGCTCTCAGTCATCATCTCTTAGCTCGTCTCCAGCTGTAAAGTCAGAGTAATTATGGACAAACTTATTACTACCAAAGATATTTGTCGATGCTGTCCTGCAACTTCCTCTTAAAACATTTCTCAACTGTAGTCTAAATTACAGTCTTCCACTATAGCCATCGAGCCTGGACCTGTTTCATTATCAGTCCTTCTTGTATCTGTAGCTATTTTTGAACCTGTAGTCCTAGAGTAATATCCTCATTCAACACAAAACAAATCAAAAAGAAAAAGAAAAAGAAAACCAGTTCAGTCCTAATGTCAATGTATGTCTACTTGAATAAAAGTATATTTTTGATTGAGAGTTTTCGGAAGTTGCTAGTGTTGCGCATAACACATTTCTTAGTAATTCGGTGGTTAGTCTTTTACACTTACTGTAGCACATATTATTATTATCACATTGTTTCACATTCACTTATACTGTCAAGTGGAGTGTACTCTGAGATGACAAAAGTCTAATATCGTGTCGGACCTCCTTTTGCCCGGCGAAGTGCAGCATCTCGGTGTGGCATGAACTTAATAAGTCGTTGGAAGTCTCCTGTAGAAATACTGAGCAATACTGCCTCTACAAAAGTCTGTAACTGCGAATGGGTTCCCGGTAGAGGATTTTGTGCACGAACTGACCTCTCAATTATGTCCCATAAACGTTCTATGTGACACATTTCGGGCGATCTGGGTGAAAAATCATTCGCTCCAATCGTCCAAAATGTTCTTCAAACCAATCGCGAACATTTGTTAGTCGGTGACATGGCTCATTGTCATCCATAAAAATTCCATTTTTGTTTCCTCCAAATAGTCTTCAAGTAGTCTAACTGAACCATTTCCAGTCAATGATCGGTTCAGTTGGACCAGAGGACCCAGTCCATTCCATGTAAACACAGCCCACACCATTATGGAGCAATCATCAGCTTGTACAGTGCCGTGTTGACAACTTGGATCCATGGCTTTTTGAGTCTGCGCCACACTTGACCTGTACCGTCAGCTCTTACAAACTGAATTCGGGGCTCATTTGAGCAGGCGACGGTTTTTCAGTCGTCTACGGTCCAATCGATATGGTCACGAGCCCAGGAGAGCCGCTGCAGACGGTGTCGTGCTGTTAGCAAAGCCACTTCGGTCGCCTGCTGCCATAGCCCATTAACGAAACATTTCGCCGCACTTTTCTAACGGTTACGTCCATCGTACGTCCCACACTGATTTCTGCGATTGTTTCACGCAGTGTTGCTTGTTTATTAGCACTGACAACTCCACAATAACGCCGCTTCGTCTGTGGTGACAGGTAACGCGTGAAATGTGGTATTCTCGACACATTCTTGACACTGTGTGTTGTGGGTTGGCAGGAGAGCCAACACCGGGTTACTAGAGGAAGCCGAAAGGCACGCGTTTTAGCTCACACAGGCTGGCGTGAGGTCTGGAACAGGACAAGGAAATTAGAATTTAGAAAAACGGACGTAGCTGGTGGAATACTTAACTTTAATCCATAACTGGTGAACATCGCTCTTGACGGTACATGTTTTACAGCATCAATAGTAACTGTTAATGGCGCCTTGCTAGGTCGTAGCAAATGACGTAGCTGAAGGCTATACTAACTATCGTCTCGGCAAATGAGAGCGTAATTTGTCAGTGAACCATCGCTAGCAAAGTCGGCTGTCTAACTGGAGCGAGTGCTAGGAAGTCTCTCTAGACCTGCCGTGTGGCGGCGCTCGGTCTGCAATCACTGATAGTGGCGACACGCGGGTCCGACGTATACTAACGGACCGCGGCCGATTTAAAGGCTACCACCTAGCAAGTGTGGTGTCTGGCGGTGACACCACAGTACTGGCAGTTCCCACCTCTATTGTAGAGCTGCGAGAGCTTCCTTGTTTGTCCTCAGTGCTGTGTGATTCGTTGCGTACGTCGCATCGTTCTTTGTCTCTCGTTGTCTCGTGTTTGTGACTCCATTTTGACGCAGTGTTGTCTCGCGCCGTAATATCGTCCATGACTCCCAGGAACATTTCTAGCACAGGCACCGTCAAGTCCACGGGGCATGTGCAGCGAAGTTCGTTAGAAATTGATGATTGGATTGTAGATACGATTAAGGTTGTAACGCCGGAAATGCATATCCTCCTATTTCCATCTATTGTACTATTATTTTTTTTCCTTGTTTTGTTACCTCAAGATATGACATTTCTGTCTCTTTATATATTGTAATTGCTTTACTGTTTGGATATATATATATTTATGCACTTATGTCGATGTATAATTGGTTTGTTTCGTAAATATTATTTGTATTTTTACGCTGGGTCTTGCCTAGGGAAAACTGCTATCGAACGATTACGTCGATAGGTCATGTGAAGAATCAAAGTGTGTAGGATCTTTGGTAGTGAACTCTGCCGCGTGGAGCGCGGGCAGAACAGTAAGTGAGAGTCTGGCTGGAGTAGCGAGTGGAGCAGGTGTGTTGTGTGACGCTCCCGCGAGTTGCCGCGCTTTCGGGGTTTGGCAGCATGTAATTGCGCTCGACTCGCGATGATAGTTTCTGACATGGTGTCGCGGACGGGAAGCATTAGCTGGCGCACATCAAGAGCCCGTTTCGTCTGGTGACCGTGTCGAGAAGAAGGCGCGCCAACATCCAGCTTCTGCAACAGCGACGGCCGACAATGAGTGACTGTCGCCACCTCCTCGACCGACGGCTTCAAACCTTCAATCAACCGACAAGGAAGACTGGACGCACGTAAAGTTTTAGAGCTGTATGGCAGACCTCAGCTTTTAATCTTGTTCCATTTTCGTAACTATAATTACAGCAACTTAGCATGAACGTTTGTTGCTCATTGTCCCAATTGCATCACCAAGCAGAGTCCCTTCCTTTTCCGAAATGAACCCGAGTGTCGTTGAAATTCAAACGCCAGCATTAAAGTAATATAGCTAACTCGTTTTCACTGCTTTAATTTCAAAGTTCAATTATGGCATTAATAGCTGGCTACAATATTCAGATTACACAAGCACGAATTAAGAGTGCGAGCTTTGTTACCGTATTTTAGCTTACCTGTGACTGCAGCTCAGCTTGGTACGTACTAAATTTTACTATTGTTAATTGTTCAGAATCATTTAATTCAAGTTCAAAGTTAAATCTCTTCTTTCTAAATTGCGTAGATTCAAGTAGTTTTTGAAATGATTGTTGAGGTAGTCCAAGACTAACCGTATTTTACTGAATTTCGATGTGCTTCAGAAAGAAAGCTCACTATTAACTTCAGTCACTAAATTAACTTTCGATTTTCCGGTTATTAATTCTTTTGCTAAATTAAGTCAGGGTGTAGCGAAATTTATTACTTCTGACAAACTTTCAGTTTTCACACTACACGTGTCAACCTTCAGTTGCCACGCTTCTAGTGTTAATTATATGTGTAATAACCTTTCTTTTTCAGTTACTATAGTAATTGTCCTTAGGACTGGCGACCGTGATTTCCTCCAAATCTCAAATATCTAATTACCGCTAGTTAATTGTTAACGTAACGGCCGCACATTTACTTTCTTTATTAACTTTACCCCTTTTCAAAATTAATTTCCACCAGTTTCATTTGCATTTTTCCTTTCATTTAGATGTAACCCTTTCCTCCCTCTTTACCGACAGGTTAACTTCGGTGACGATTGCTTTTCCAAAACTCCCATTAGGTACACGCGGTTTAATTTTTCACTGTCATTAAGGTCGATAAGTGAGGGGGGAGGTTACACGTGGCGACCTGGTGACAGGACAATCTTCAGATTTGAGGTTGTTCTGGACACGAATTTTCTTTGGTGCAAATGTCGTAACAAAGTACTGGTTACGTACAGGCCGTTACGTCAGCGAGAATAAGTAGTGGGAGTAATCCTAATTGCATTTGAGATTTGTCAGTTATATTGAAAATTATTAAAATGAGTGAAGGCAACAATTACCAAAATTTGGTAGACTTGGATACGGAACAATCGGTCGAACAGTGGGAAACGCGCACCGCGGTACCCATTGTTCAGGGGCAGGCGGCTAGCCTGAAAGACGCGACCGCCGAAACGCAACAAAGAGCAGAAATGGAATTCCAAACTTTAGAAAATGTTTCGGAATCGGAAGCGAAAATCAAATCTGTACCCCTTGATGATGAATACGGGGGAACATGTATAGAGGAACCAGCTACGGAAGTAAAACCGGTAGTCTCCGGGAATTTAACTGATTTATTGAATGTTTTGATTAATGAAATCAAGAGTCAATCGGCAGAAATTATAGCTCTGTCTGCCAAGCAAGAAGCTCAGTCTGAAAAAATTGAACGAAAGCTAGACAATCAGAACAAAGCTATTAATGTTGTTAACAACAATGTTGGAGTTGTTAATACAAAAGTTGATAAAATCAAAGAAGATATTGTTGTAATTAATACCGAAATCGGTAATCTTAAACAGGAAATGATAGGCGTTCAGGCGGAAATTGCGAGCATAAATACTCGCTTTGATTCCGAAATTAGCAGAATCGAGAAAAGTGTAGGAGAAGCAGTTGCTCCGATCATCGAGAATAAGGTGACGGAACAAATTCAATTAGTGAAAAAAGAGGATCAACAGAAGGTGGAAACTTTAAAGGCTTTAGTGTCCGAAGTAGACACTAAAGTGAGGGAGCAGGCTAATACCTGTGAAGAGAAAAAGAGGGAAGTGGAAACGCTTGCGACAACCACTTGCCAAGTAATTACGAGAGTGTCGGAATTAGAAAAGAAACTTGACGAAAAACAGAGCTATGTGCCAATCTGTACACATAGTTCGGAATTGTTGACGAAAGAGGAGCGGTTCGACCCCTTGAAAAAAGGCGGTATACACGCGACGGATTTCATTAAAAATTGTGAAAGAGTTTTACCCAGATCATGGACTAATGAGAGAAAAATTAATGCGGTTATTGATGTGCTGGCTGGTGATGCCAAGCGTTGGGGCTTAAACCTCGACATTACGAACCTGACTTTTGACGAGTTTAAAAATTTGTTTCTGGCTGAATACTGGTCAGAGCAAAAACAGCAAAGTGTCTGGCGAGAATTTGTCGTATCGAGGCCTTTCGATGCGAATTCGCGCGGTTCGATGAGGGAGTTTTGTGAGGGCTGGATCCGCAAGTTGGAATATTTGCGTGATCGCCGCACGGAATCCGAAATAGTCTGGGAACTCTACAAAAAGCTTCCAGATGATACAAAACGCTACGTAGGAAGCAATTACAGGACAATAAATGATTTCCTGGAAAGAGTGGAGGACGAGGACAATTGGCGCAATAATCGCGACAGTGGTAGAGGCCGTGGTAACAACAACGGGTACCACCCCAACCATAACAACGATAACCATGGGAATAATGCATACCGCAGCAATAACAATAATGGTTCGGACCGTAATAACAATCGGTACAATGCAAATAATAACAGGAATGACAGAAACCAGTATCATACTAACGCGATACGGGCTTCACAGAATAGTAATAACGCCAGAGGGTGTGATGAACCGCCTCAGCAGCATCCGGGGAGCGTATCTGCTGGGACGAGACAGGGAAACCATTAGCCGCGCCGGTGAGGGGCCGAGCGGGCGTGGAGAAATTTTGGCGGCCCAATAACAGGAGAAAACCCAGGTATCGTCATTATGAAAATTCCGTGTGGAATAATCAACGGCGGGAGAGTGTGCCAGTGTTAAGAGAAAAGAGTGCGCCCACAAGTAGTAGATCAGCTGTATACACGGCAGTAGAAAATACATTCGCTGTCAGTGAGAACAATTTAAGTAGTGTTCCGGAAATCGATCATAAAGTGGCAGCTGTAATACCCGCAGCGGAACTGGAGATTGAGTTTAAGAATGATTCGCAATTGTTGAGAGAAGATCAGATGTCGGATAAAACGTCCGTCATCGAGCGAGGGGATGCAGAGAGGGATGAGGTCTGGTTAAGGCAGTTCGGTCGCTTATACGACGAACTAAGAGATTATAGGGGCCTGTACGGGAGGAGTGTTTATAGGGAGCGCGGGCAGGATTTGCCGCGTCTCGTCCCACAGGAAGATAGTATTTGTGAAGTGATGGAAAGTTCTGGCCCTAACCGGCAGACTTTACCAGAAATAGTTGATGTTAATGGGGAGCACGAGCAAGATTCGTCGTGTTTCGTCCCGCAGGAGTTAGATGTTGAAGTAGTAACGGAAAGTTCTGGCCCTAACCGGCAGACTTTACCGAAAGTTATAGTGGTAGAAGTAGCCGACCCATCCGACGCAAACCTCCAGTTTAAACATTGCGAGAGTATTAAGGAGAAAGATTACGAAAATTTTAGTGATAGCCGGACACGATTGGTAGAAAAGCACATAGATTACAGCGTGTACGAGGTTAGAGCTGACGTTATACGGTCGGACGGTAGCAGTGTGGGTTGCGCAGATCCAGAGGAAGTAATTGCAGATACTACTGGGCACATTTCTCCAGGTAGATTGGCAGATGAGATCAATCTGGCCAAAGAGGAATCAACAAAGGTGACAATTAGTGAATTGATAGCAAAGCAACACTCACTAGTTGACGAGTTACAGGAAAAGGTTTCGGTATTGGAGGCGAAGCTACAGACTAAGCCTCAGGACAAACTTGTTGAAATTAAAACTGTATGTGAACAGAGGCTGAAAAAGCCGCCAGATAAACCGGATTTAGGATCAAAGCCGGATGGTTTTTTCTGGAATGACCTGGATGTAGACGAGGATTTACTGTGGGAAAATAAAGAAACAGTCGAGGACAAGTTGTTGACGGGTAGTAGTGTCTGTTAATATGCACGACCTATAACTAAACGTGTTGATTGACACCGGTGCAGAATTGAGTGTTGTATCTGGGAAAATATTTGAGTTACTGAAAGACAGACCCGGCATCGTAGTTATGCCAGTAACAGGAGTGAAAATTATCGGTGCTACTGGGAAGGCCAGTAAACCGGTCACAAAACAGATTTTTGTCAGCTTCGAGATATGTGGGGCACGATTTGAACAAGAGTTTGTCGTCGTGCCAAACTTAACTACGGAAGTAATTATCGGGTTAGATTGGCTGTTAAAGTACCGTGCAGTGATTAACTGCGAAAGGAAAACTTTGACATGTATGTCACTAGATAAAACAATGGTAGTTGGTTTTGACGAGGCAGGAGACGGTGTGCATAGGCATTGTTAACTGGCCGGATGACATTGACGTAGGAATGAGTTTGAACTGCCGTAACATGAGGAATTTCGGCATTGACAAAAGTGTAGAAAGTGAATTGGAAGAGATAATCAAATTCCCTCCACGGATTAACATTAGTATTGGTGTGAAAAAAGATCGTTTGCGAGAAGTAATGAAGCTAAAAGCCGATGCTCGCATACGTCGTCATGACGCTAAAGCGCGTTTTGCTAAGTTTGCAATCGGAGACTTAGTACTTGTAAAAGCTCATGAGAAATCGAGCGAGATAGACCATGAAAACTCTAAATTTAAGTTTGTTTATAATGGACCATATAAAGTCATTGGTATGCCTCACACAAATGCTTACGGAATATTGTAGACTTGAAATTGTACCAACCTAGGATCGATTAATACCACACAATGGGTAGTTTATACAGTATGTAAAATAGAGTGTAAGATTTAACGATTTGCTAGATTGCCATGCTTTTGACTGACCAAGGTCATTAAAGAAGTTGTAATTAATAAGTAATTAATTTTGATTAATCAATTTAATTTTAATCAATTTAATCATGATCTAATCAACTGAAAAATCCAAGCTGCTAGTTTAAGTTTTCAGCTGAGTCACAGTAGATTAAGCAATGTAAATATGATTTTGTAACTAGCTGTAAGATTTCATGAATATGTGTTTTACTAGTCATTGCCGATGTACTTAGACGCTGTTTTAAGTTTCAGGCTTGTACATGTGTGATGATGGACAGTGTTGAGTTATCCACTGTGATAGTGTTTATGGACTCCTTGAGATTACTCGGGAGTGAGTTTTTCCGAAAGAATTCAGTGGAACGGACGTTCTGGAAACGCCGTCACAAGGGCGAGTGAGATCAAGCGTGCCGCACACGCGGGCGCAACAATACTGGCGAGGCGAGCCGCTGTCGGCTCTTGTGCCGCTGTTGGCTCTTGGGCCGCTGTCGGCATCCTTTGTACTCGCGAGTACGGAATGTGGAGTTGCTTTTCTTCCCGGACAGCTGATGTGAAAGGATTCTGCTGTCAATATTTATGTTTTATTTTATCTGCTGTATATTATTTTCTTGTTTAGCGTTAATTGGACATGACGAGAATATTAATTATGAAAAGGTTACATAAATATGTGTATTCTATGTAATTAATTATTAGTTTGCGTATTTTGATATACCTGTTTTTTATGACCATGTACTCTGATCAATTTTGCAAATAGTATTCCATTTCTTATAGTGTTACGAATTTTAATGATTTTGGAATAGCTAAACCGTTTTCTATGTTTTCTATGAATTTTGATATGTTGTCAACCTGTTTTATTTTGTGCAAGATGACAGAGTGGAATAAGATTAGGAGTTTCTCCACTCAATTATTATTGTCTACAAATTGGTTTATGGTTAATTAGACGAATGCTAAATTTTTTTGATGTTTTGAGCATATGCATTTCCGCTGTTTCTTTTTTGGGACATTTTCTGAGTCTGTTTACGTTACACGAACATCCTCAGACAATGTGGGGCACGTGTAACGCCGGAAATGCATATCCTCCTATTTCCATCTATTGTACTATTATTTTTTTTCCTTGTTTTGTTACCTCAAGATATGACATTTCTGTCTCTTTATATATTGTAATTGCTTTACTGTTTGGATATATATATATTTATGCACTTATGTCGATGTATAATTGGTTTGTTTCGTAAATATTATTTGTATTTTTACGCTGGGTCTTGCCTAGGGAAAACTGCTATCGAACGATTACGTCGATAGGTCATGTGAAGAATCAAAGTGTGTAGGATCTTTGGTAGTGAACTCTGCCGCGTGGAGCGCGGGCAGAACAGTAAGTGAGAGTCTGGCTGGAGTAGCGAGTGGAGCAGGTGTGTTGTGTGACGCTCCCGCGAGTTGCCGCGCTTTCGGGGTTTGGCAGCATGTAATTGCGCTCGACTCGCGATGATAGTTTCTGACATGGTGTCGCGGACGGGAAGCATTAGCTGGCGCACATCAAGAGCCCGTTTCGTCTGGTGACCGTGTCGAGAAGAAGGCGCGCCAACATCCAGCTTCTGCAACAGCGACGGCCGACAATGAGTGACTGTCGCCACCTCCTCGACCGACGGCTTCAAACCTTCAATCAACCGACAAGGAAGACTGGACGCACGTAAAGTTTTAGAGCTGTATGGCAGACCTCAGCTTTTAATCTTGTTCCACTATAATTACAGCAACTTAGCATGAACGTTTGTTGCTCATTGTCCCAATTGCATCACCAAGCAGAGTCCCTTCCTTTTCCGAAATGAACCCGAGTGTCGTTGAAATTCAAACGCCAGCATTAAAGTAATATAGCTAACTCGTTTTCACTGCTTTAATTTCAAAGTTCAATTATGGCATTAATAGCTGGCTACAATATTCAGATTACACAAGCACGAATTAAGAGTGCGAGCTTTGTTACCGTATTTTAGCTTACCTGTGACTGCAGCTCAGCTTGGTACGTACTAAATTTTACTATTGTTAATTGTTCAGAATCATTTAATTCAAGTTCAAAGTTAAATCTCTTCTTTCTAAATTGCGTAGATTCAAGTAGTTTTTGAAATGATTGTTGAGGTAGTCCAAGACTAACCGTATTTTACTGAATTTCGATGTGCTTCAGAAAGAAAGCTCACTATTAACTTCAGTCACTAAATTAACTTTCGATTTTCCGGTTATTAATTCTTTTGCTAAATTAAGTCAGGGTGTAGCGAAATTTATTACTTCTGACAAACTTTCAGTTTTCACACTACACGTGTCAACCTTCAGTTGCCACGCTTCTAGTGTTAATTATATGTGTAATAACCTTTCTTTTTCAGTTACTATAGTAATTGTCCTTAGGACTGGCGACCATGATTTCCTCCAAATCTCAAATATCTAATTACCGCTAGTTAATTGTTAACGTAACGGCCGCACATTTACTTTCTTTATTAACTTTACCCCTTTTCAAAATTAATTTCCACCAGTTTCATTTGCATTTTTCCTTTCATTTAGATGTAACCCTTTCCTCCCTCTTTACCGACAGGTTAACTTCGGTGACGATTGCTTTTCCAAAACTCCCATTAGGTACACGCGGTTTAATTTTTCACTGTCATTAAGGTCGATAAGTGAGGGGGGAGGTTACAAGGTGACTTCAGATCAGGTTCACATGGCTTACTTCGATTCTGAATCCTATGTGTTTTATGTCGAGATACAATCAAGGTGACTTCAGATCAGGTTCACATGGCTTACTTCGATTCTGAATCAAATGTGTTTTATGTCAAGTTTTTATACCCGCTTCAGGTTGACGGGCTTCTTTTGCGTCACGGACAACAAGTCCCTTTCATTCACCGCGATGTCTCTACATCTACACCTACATGCTTACTCTGCAATTCACACTTAAGTGCCTGGCAGAGGGTTCATCGAACCATTTTCATTCTACTTCTCTACCATTCCACTCTCGAATGGCGCGTGGGAAAAAGGAACACCTAAATCTTTCCGTTCGAGCTCTGATTTCCCTTATTTTATTATGATGATCATTTTCCCCTACGTAGGTGGGTGTCAGCAAAATATTTTCGCATTCGGAAGAGAAAGTTGGTGATTGAAATTTCGTAAATACATCTCACCGCAAAGAAAACCGCCTTTGTTTCAGTGACTGCCACCCCAACTCGCGTATCATATCAGTAACACTCTCAGCCCTATTGCGCAATAACACGAAACGAGCTACCCTTCTTTGCAATTTTTCGATGTCCTCCGTCAATCCTACCTGATAAGGATCCCATACCGCGCAGAAATATTTCAGCAGAGGACGGACAAGTGTAATGTAGGCTGTCTCCTTAGTGGGTTTGTCGCATCTTCCAAGTGCTCTGCCAACAAGACGAAGTCTTTGTTTCGCCTTCCCCACAATATTATCTATTTGGTCTTTCCAATTGAAGTAGCTCGCAATTCCTAAGTATTTAATCGAATTGACAGCCCTTGGATTTGTGCGACTTATCGTATACCCAAAATTTATCGGATTTATTTTAGTACCCATGTGGATGACCTCGCACTTTTCTTTGTTTAGTGCCAATAGCCACTTTTCGCACCATACAGAAATTCTCTCTAGATCATTTTGTCACTGGAATTGATCGTCTGATGATTTTACTAGACGGTAAGTTACAGCGTCATCTGCAAACAATCTAAGGGGGCTGCTCAGGTTATCACCTAGATCGTTTATGTAAATCAGGAACAGCAGAGGGCCTATGACACTACCTTGCAGAACGCCAGATATCACTTCTTTTCTAGTCGATGATTTACCGTCTATCACTACGAACTGTGACCTCTCTGAGAGGAAATCACGAATCCAGTCACACAACTGAGATGATACTCCATATTCACGCAATTTGATTAATAGTTCTTGTGAGGAATTGTATCAAAAGCCTTCTGGAAATCTAGGAATATGGCATCGATCTGAGATCCATTATCGACAGCACTCATTCCTTCATGGGAATAAAGATCTGTGTTGCACAAGAACGATATTTTCTGAATCCGTGTGGTTATGTATCAATAAGACATTTTCTTCAAGGTGATTCATAATGTTCGATTACAGTATATGCTCCAAAATCCTACTGCAAATTCAGGTCAGTGATATAGGTCTGTAATTCAATGGGTTACTCCTATTTCCTTTCTTGAATATTGGTGTGAGCTATGCTACTTTCCAGTCTTTAGGAACAGATCTTTCGTCAAGTGAGCGGTTGTATATGATTGCTAAGAAAGCCGCTATTGTGTCAGCATACTCTGAAAGGAACCTGACTGGTATACCGGAAGACTTGCCTTTCTTAAGTGATTTCGCAACACCTAAGATATCTTCTTTTATGTCACTCATGCTAACAGCTGTTCTGGTTTCGAATTCTGGAATATTTACTTCGTCTTCTTTCGTGAAGGAATTACGGAAAACTGTATTTAGAAACCCCGCTTTAGTGACACCATCATCGGTAACATTTCCATCGCTATCGCGCAGTGACGGTATTGACTGCTTTTTGCCACTGGTGTACTTTACATACGACCAGAATCTATTTGGGTTTTCCTCCATATTTTGAGACAATGTTTCATTATGGAAACTATTAAAAGCATCTCGCATTGACGTCCGCACTAAATTTCGAGCTTCCGTGAAACTTAGCCAGTCTTGGGGATTTTGCGTTCTTCTGAATTTGGCATGCTTTTTTCGTTGCTTCTGCAACAGTGTTCTGACGAGTTTTGTGTACCATGGTGGATCAGTCCCGTCTCTTATTAACTTATGCAGTATGACTATCTATCGCTGTCGATACTGTATCTTTGAATTTGCGCCATATCTGGTCTACGCTTACATAATTAGCTTGGAAGAAATGGAGACTCTCTCTTAGGATGGCATCAAAAGAATTTTTATCTGCTGTTTTAAACAGATATATTTTGCGTTTATTTTTAGTGGTTTCGGTTGATATGGTTTTAAGCCTCTCTGCAATGACCTTGTGTTCATTAATCCCTGTATCCGTCATGACGCTCTCTATTAGATCAGGATTATTTGTGGCTAAGTGGTCAAGTGTATTTTCGCAAACATTTACAATTCGTGCGGACTCATGAACTAATTGTTCAAAGCAATTCTCAGAGAAAGCATTTAATACAATTTCGGAAGATATTTTCTGTCTTCCACCGGCTTTGAACATGTATTTTCGCCAACAAACCGAGGTTAGATTGAAGTCTCCACCAATTATAGCTGCATGAATGGGGTACTTATTTGTAATGAGATTCAAGTTTTCTTTGAACCGTTCAACTATTATATCATCTGAGTCGGGGGCTCGGTAGAAGGAGCTAACTATTATTCTGGTACGGCTGTTGAGTATAACCTCTACCCATAGTAATTCGTAGGAACTATCTATTTCAACTACACTACTAAATAAACTACTACCAACAGACACAAACGCACCACCACCTACTTTATTTAATCTATCCTTTCTGAACACGGTTTGCGCATCTGTAAAAATTTCGGCAGAATTTATCTCCGGCATTAGCCAGATTTCTGTTCCTATAACGACTTCAGCTTCAGTGCTTTCTATCAGTGCTTGAAGCTCTAGTACTTTTCCAACACAGCTACGACAATTTACAACTACGAGTACAATACCAGCTGTTGATTGGTCGATTCTCTTCGTTTCTTTGTCCTGCACCCTTTGAGACTGGAGTTCTTTTTGATCTTTCCCGAGACTGTCTAACCTGAAAAACCGCCCAGTCCACGCCACACAGCCCCTGCTACCCGTGTAGCCTCCTCCTGTGTTAGTGGACACCTGACCTAATTAGCGGGACCCGAAACCCCACCACCCTATGGCACAAGTCGAGGAAACTGCAGCCTACACGGTCACAGAACCGTCTGAACCTCTAATTCAGACCCTCCACTCGGCTCTGTACCAAAGGTCCGCAATCGGTCCTGCCGACGATAGTGCAGGTGGTGAGCTCTGCCTTCATCTCGATAGTAAGACTGGCAGCCTTCACCAACTCAGATAGCCGCCGGAAACCAGAGAGAATCTCTTCCGATACGTAGCGACGCAGGTCATTAGTGCCGACATGAGCCACCACCTGCAGGTGGCTGCACCCTGTACTCTTCATGGCGTCCGGAAAGACCCTTTCCACATCTTGGATGACTCTCCCCGATTTGCACACGGAGTGCACATTGGTTTTCTTCCCGTCCTTAGCTGCCATATCCCTAAGGGGCTCCATCACCTGTCTAACATTGGAGCTCCCAATGACAAGCAATCCCACCCTCTGCGCTTCTCCGGACCTCTCAGGAAGACCGGCCACTGCCGCAACAGGCGAGGTCGCCCTTGCTGGCTTAGAAGTACTTTCAGTAGTTGGCAGTACCTCAAACCTGTTACGGAGGCGTAAGGATACAGCCTTGCTGCCAGCACCAACTTACGCCTTCCGCCCAGGGATCGGCAACCCCGCCACAGTTCGCCAATCACATTCAGGCAAGTGACGACCGGCAGGGACGTCCGAATCCGAGGGCGCAGTGGCATCAGAGATCCCAGGTGATGCTACGGGTTCCAGAGACGCCAAAGCTCTAATAGTATGGTTATTCTGCAGACCGCAGAGGTGGAGTATACGAATGTTAGGATGTTATACCTTCCGCCAATAGCTGATGACGGTCTCCTCAAGACCGTCCTGATTCCGCTTGCGGACATACGGCTGGAACGTTGGTCACCTCAAGTTTATAGTGGAGTTCTATCAGTGGACATGGTGGTCAAATGGAATATCCCCTCTCATTTGAAGGTGTGTGGATTCAGGGTACATATAATTTACACAAGACAAGAATGGACTTGGTTTATATATAATGAGAATGGACACCTCCGTACATATTGCTCGTGTCGTGACACGGTTCTAAAATCTACTTATGAAGAACGTAAAAGGCTAACTTTAGCGGACCTTGTTCTCCAAGTGTCAGCCATTGTGCCTAACCAAATTTCTGAAGGACAATGCGTGCCATTGCGCGATGTTCCTAGCGCATTTCCGCCGTTAACCTGACGTAGGGGCTTTGCCACTGTGGCTTCCGCGCCGCCACTACCTCCACTTCAAAAGGTGGCGAAGAGTCAGACGATTCCTGTTCACTTCTTCGCTCTGCTGAAAATATTCCCTTGGAGAAGGCCTCTCCCCTCGCCAAGTTCAGACCAGATGATAACGTATCGGCTGCTGTTCAAGCTTTGAAAGCGTCCAGCACCCCCTCCGGTATGTCTCCCGAGATCGAGACCGCCTCTTCGGAATCACATGACGATAGATCTGTTCCGGAGCTCCGTAATATATCGATTGACTTGCCGGGCATCCCACAGTCCCTAAAGTATTCCCCACCCATCTTCTGTGGCCTCAGACGGGGAAAACTTGCCACAGGCCGCTGCTGATCAGAACCAGATCGGCACAAGTGTGCCAGTGGAACACGCGGTGACGGCAAAAGACGTACCGTTAGTTTTCGGTCCGTTGATTCCCAGGAGCCGCATCGCCCACCTATGGAAGAGTGGGGTCTATCCTCTGTACCTGAAACTGAGTTTCCGCCGGACCTCAAAACTTTGTCCTATACGGCAGTTGCCGTCACACAAAGCTGTAACCAACAGCGTTTTCAACCTGAGAGCGTAGCATCGCGAAAATAGAAAAAGACACAGAGCGTGGCAGAGAGGGTTCCGCCTATTTACATTCAGATTCATCCGTTGACTCTGTCATGGACTGTGATACGCGACCTTAAATGTCACTTGCAAGCAATAAACTACATAGTTTCGGTAATGTGAACAGACTTAATTCTGACCTTACTTACATCGCTGCGACAATTTATTTACGATAAAGTGCAGACGTGATATTTTTGCAAGAAGTGTTGACAATTTTTCTATTCCCGGCTTTCCTTCATTTTTTAATATCACTGATACTGTGTTATTTCGCAGAGAGGTAATATCACTAACTGATTTCAAGTTATGGTAAAGGCCGAGAAATAAGCTGCACTTTTTGAAGCATTACTTTAATTATTGTTTATGTCCCTTCAAGATTTGGCCGTTCCACAGATCGTGCCTGATTTTATAAAGGGGATATAGTTTATTTATTTAGGAAAATTCCGCAGAAACTTCTGTTACGCGGAGATTTTAATTGTGTTTGGCGTCCTGCGGATCAGACCCCTAATTTTAATTTCAGTAAGGAACTACACGATTCGGTGCGCTCTTCGCAAACGCGCGATGCGTGGATCTGTCACCATCCCACTCTCGTCAGATATACACATTTTACAGCTACTTCCAGCAGAAGACTCGATCGCTTTTATCTTCCTTATTATTTGTGTGAACAACTGTTAGCCATAGATGTGATACCCACTAGTTTCACTGAGAACTGTGCCGTAGCTATGACATCAAATTACGTGCCGCAACCAGTAAAGCTGTATCGCCACCCCTGGATGTTGAGCACGGCTCTCGTAAAGGCTCCTTCCCTCGAGATTATCGTTCGAGAGGTTTTGGCTCGTAGCTTGAGATCGCAGGAACTTCATCATTCTCCAATGAAACAGTGGTCAGGGTACGCAAAACCTTTGTTCCGCAAAGCGTTAATGCGTTACGGCGCTGCGAGGGCGAAGAATCTCCGTCGGACCCAGTAACTGTATTATTCTGTCTTGTGACATCTTTATAAAGGTACCAGACGGATTATGAATGTCAGCCATGGTAAGGTGAAGATTCTTCACTTTAAGAGACAACTGACAAAATGACTTAGGGTACAATCAAAATCCCGCTCCTTCTTGCAGGATGAAATGATCTCCTTACATCACCTTACCGGTTGTGAACGCTTCGAAAAAGAGCATCTATTGTGTCCGTAACTCACACTGATGATCACGTACTGGCATCCCAAGGTGACGTTTCCAGAGCAATCTATAATTAGTTTGCCGACCTTTATAATGTCCCTGCTACTGATACGACTGCCCTGATGGATTTACTCCTCTCCTGGACTGCGTGGTAACTCCCACATTAAATGATGAATTTGTAAGTGACTGTACTTGCGATGATTTCTATCGCAAAAATCACCGAGACTCGACGATATACCTAAGGCAGTTTATGCACATTTTTGGCCTCTTGTAAGTAGTACCATTACGTCACTAATAAATGAGATGATTCGGGGGGGGGGGGTTGACTCCTGACCCTTCCAAAGTTGGTAAAATCGTTCTAATAGAAGACAACCGAACAGCAAGACATTGATAAATTCCGCCCGACCACGTTACTTAATTCCGATTACAAAACTGCCGCCTGAGTGCTTAATAGCCGTTTGTTGATACCGTTAGAGAAAATTCCTACTGTTCATCAAAGTTGTGTTCCTGGGCGCACGATTCTGACTTCTGCAGTCGAATGTCGGGACGTTGTCTCGGAGCCTTGGTTTTTATTGATTTTAATAAGGCATTCGACAGGTTAATTCACTGTTTCTTGATGCATGTGCTCAAGGTGACCGGTCTCAGTCATACTGCGTGTCAGGTATTATCCAATCTTTTTACTGGTATTCAAGCATCTTTCGTAGTGAATGGACAACTGACTCCCCAGCTCCCCATCCGACGGGGCTTTACCCTACACCATGTCGCTTCTTGTCTTGTCCTTAGAACCTCTTTCTCGCAGTATTCCTGATTAATTATGTGGCTGGACGATATTAGGATAAACCTTCCTGGTACAAGTGTACGCGGGTGATGTTATGGTATTTCTACGTAATATCGATGACATATCGTTGCTCAAAGATATATCGGATTCCTTTTGTTCTTCCTCTGGGGCCCGCATAAATGAATGAAAATGTACCCTGTTACTACTGCGGAGATTTTCATCACGTTGTCATCCCATGGGCAACGGTAGTTGCTCGCCACAAATCGTTGGGGATTTCGGTGGATCGCTGCCCGATGAAAATAGCTGCACTCAATTGGCGGAACGTGACGAATCGAATTCAAGGGGCAATTCGTGAACACGAACGCTGTACCTTAGTCTTCTTCACAAAGTGCGGATCTTAAATTCCTACATTTTACTATGTTGCTCAGATATTCTCGTTCCCCACGTTGATGGTGCGCAAATTGAAGCCATTATCCGGTCGTTTCCTCTGGAAAAGTCATATTTTCCTACTTTTGTAGGAAGTGGTTGCGAGGCTCCTTCTCCTGGGAGTGTTGGAACTTTCCATCACCAAAGTGAAGGCTTCAGTATTGTTTATCCGTCGTAACATGTACTCGCGCTACTCATTGTATTACATATCGCTTATTTACGTGACTTAGACAGGCGAGTCCGATACACCCTGCCGATGTTGACGGATCAACTGAAAACTGCGGCGCATACTGAATTTTATATTGTAATAAGATTTCTAGGAGCCGGCATTTTATCAATGGAGCCTGATAACCTGGAAAACAGTGTGGTTTCACCTTAGTCTTCCTATCCTCTCGATATAAGTCGCCTCATCGTGGTACAGGGTCATTCACAATCCTATCCAGACCAACTAAAGCCTCCATCGCATTGGTCTTAGCCTGACTGGTCTTTGCGACACACATCATCAACCTGATCCATTACCACACAGTCTTGTCTCTTGTGGACGACACCACTGGCACTGGATGTGCCGACAGTTCGCTTTCCTTACCCGATAAGCTGCAACTGCTATCTCGGTTGAACTTCTTCTGCATCCGGACTTTCCGTTTTCCCCCGAACGAAGACTAAATCGATCGTTTGGCTCCTCGGACACTACGCCCACAATGTAGTCGTGTGTGACGATTCCGACCCCGTGTTTTTTGCCAATATATGGTGAATGCTCACTGGAAGTGGCAGGGGTTTCCACGTTATCGTGCACCCTGTCTTTAATCGTCAAGGAATTGGATAGCTTTGTTTTTTACCCTTTTCCTTGTTCTAGAGCCTTCTCTCATTGTGTTCTCCCTAGAGAAAAAAATTGTTTTCTTTTGAGTCCCGGAGTTTACGTGTATCAAGTTTTCATTAAAAAACCAAAGAAAGAAGGGACTAGCACAGTGACAGGCCGGAGAGTGAAGGGCGGGTGGGGTACATCGCGGCCAGACCTCGGGTTTCGATCTCTGTCCATGTTGTCTCCACTCAACCTGAAGTTGACTGTGTCCGTTCTTTCCCGTAAAAAAATTTAAAAAAAATTAAAAGTTAAAATTAAAAAAGTGGCCGAGGTAGCTAACACGTGCTAAAAAAAGGAATAGCAATGGTAAGCGTATATAGCTGCCTTGTGGAGAACCCGTGTTCGAATCCCGGTACTGCCAATGGTGGAGGACTGGTGCGGGGTGCAGTTAGCTTCGTGGTACCAACTGAGGAGCCAGACATACAACCAAAATAAATTAAATGAAAAAAATTGTAAGACGACCGCTCGCGAGAAGTTGGAAATCCAGGTTAGATCCCCGGTCCATCACAAGTTTTCATTGTCGTCATTCCATTACACAGCTGACGGTTGTCCATATTCGCAACTGCGAATACATTTCATGTATTTCATAAGGCTTAGTCGCCGCAGGGCGTTTTCCTTGAGACGTGCATGTACGTACGAAGGAAGACTGCATTGTCTTTTGGAATAATACAGGCACTGCAATATCCTCGTATCGTATCAGTTTGTATTGTCTGTGTTTATCGTAAATTAACGCTATTTCTGAGATTGCTAGCGACTATGTTCTAGAGAATGTTTCAGAAAAATAGTTACTTTTATCCTAGAGTGTAAGGTACAGTGAAGCGACTCTAACAGCCTCTCCTGTACAAATGTCAACCTCACCTACCCGAGTTGCAGCTAAGGATTGCTGCACGGTACACCCTGTTATTGCTAACGAGGCTCTGACGACCGAGTGTTTCCCGAGTGTTTCCCGGGATAAGGAAACGCCCCCTATCAAGTGCCAACGGTCTCAAAGAGAGCGGATGAGCGGATAGAGGCAGGGCACTCTCTTGTCCTTGGAGTGAGAAATTGCTCCTAAAGGCGGAAGAACTTCACAGTCAACGGCATAGGATGGAGAAGGCAACGGGAAACCACTCCATTAAAGATCACTCAAGATATCCCAAGAATCAGTAGCGCACCATGCCAGAATCTTCTGTTAAACATAAATCCGGAGTAATAGTCCCCCAATCGGATCTCCGGGTGGGGACAATGGAAGGTCAGGCAAAGTTGAAGAATACACTAAAAATAGCAACATGGAATGTAAGAACACTCCTCCAATGCGGGAAATTAGAGAACCTCAAACTAGAGATGGACAGAATGGGAACAGACATAATAGGAATATCTGAGATGCGATGGCCTGAACCAGGAGACTTCAGATCAGGAAATTATCGTATCATTCATACAGGTACTAACCAAGGAACAACTGGAATCGGTGGAGTTGGAATAATTCTAAAAGGAAAACTCGGGAATCTAGTCACAGGATATGTGCAATTTAACTCTAGGATAATACTAGTCAAAATTGGAACCAAACCAAAGAACACGGTAATAGTACAAGTCTATATGCCGACATCGGCAGAAGAAGACGATGTAATAGAAACAGTGTATGAAGACATCAACAAAGTTATAAATTATGTTAAAGGTGAAGAGAACTTAATTATAATGGGAGATTGGAATGCTAGTGTTGGAGAAGAGAAAGTTGACGGAATTGTAGGGAAATATGGTCTAGGAGATAGAAACGAAAGAGGAAGCCGGCTAATTGAATTCTGTGCCAAAAACAAGTTGGTCATAGCGAACTCCCTTTTCAACCACCATAAAAGAAGAAGGTACACGTGGAAAGCCCCAGGAGATACTAGAAGACACCAAATCGACTATATATTAGTAAAATCGCGTTTTAAAAACCAAATCAAGGATTGCAGAAGCTACCCGTCTGCGGATATTAATAGTGATCACAACCTTGTAATGATGAAATGCTTACTCAAACTCAAGCGATTAGAGGGGAAAACGAACAAAGTATGGAACAGAGATAACCTAAAGTCTGAAGAACTAGTGATCCCTTATGCACGGAAAACTGATGAGATGGCATCAAACATTATTCCCGGGAGTACTAACGAGGAGTGGAAACAAATCAAAGAAGGCATACATAAAGCAGCAGAAGAATTTATTGGGAAAGCCAAACCTGTAAACAGGAAAGAGTGGATAACACCTGAAATAATTTGTCTAATGGAAGAAAGAAGACTATACAAAAATGCCTCTGACGAGCAAAGCGAAAACAAATATAGAAAGCTTAGAAACCAAATAAACAGAGAATCTAGGAAAGCAAAAGAAAATTACCTCAACAGCATTTGTAAAGAGGTGGAGGAAAACATGGTTAAAGGAAAAACTGACTTGGCCTACAGAACAATAAAACAAAACTTTGCTAAACGGAAAGTAAAATCTTCAGGAACTATAAAGAACAAAGAGGGCAAGGTACTATTTGGATATGACACGCTGAAGAGATGGCAAGAATACATTGAAGAGCTATATCAAGGAGACCCTCTAACAGATAATATGATAGAATTAAGCGAAGAAGTAGAGAAAGAAGAACTAGGGGACACAATTCTGAAAGATGAATTTGAAAAAGCACTAAAAGAACTACCAGATAAGAAAGCGGCAGGTGTTGATGATATACCTTCTGAACTAATTAAGAAATCAGGAGACAAAATGAAAGCTACATTACTGCAACTCATACAGAAAATATACAAAACAGGTGAAGTTCCTGAAGACTATCAGAAATGCATCATATTCCCCATACCTAAGAAAGCATCTACTATGGACTGTGAAAACCATCGAACACTCAGTCTTCTTTCACACGCATCAAAAATTCTAATAAGAATAATTTTGAAAAGAGTTGAAAACCAATTGAATAGCACTCTAAGTGAAGACCAATTCGGTTTTAGAAGCGGTGTAGGGACGAGGGAAGCAATCTTATCTTTAAGACTAATAATTGAGAAACAAATTTCCAAAAACAAACAAGTATTTATAGCCTTCGTAGACCTCGAAAAGGCATTTGACAATGTTGTATGGCCAGAAATGTTTAGAATTCTGAAGAAGGCTGGTCTGAAATATAATGATAGAAGGATAATCTTTAAAATATACCAAAATGAAACAGCCTTAGTTAAGAAGGAAAACAAAGAAGAAACAGCAAGAATAAGGAAAGGAGTGAGACAGGGATGCCCACTATCTCCAGTAATTTTCAACGCATATATCCAAGAAGCAATAGACAAAATAAGAGAGAATATTGAAGTAGGAATAAAACTTAACGGAATGAAAATAGATATGTTGCGATATGCAGATGATATCGCCATAATTACAGAAAGGAAAGAAGATTTAGAAGCCGCACTCAATGAAATGGAAAACACCTTAAAAGAACAGTATGGAATGAAAATAAATAAGAAAAAGACTAAAGTGATGGTGAGTGGCGCCCTGAACTACAATGAACCCATACGAATAACAATAAAGGGAGAGAAACTAGGGCAGGTTACAGAATTTAACTACTTAGGTAGCAAAATAACAGCAGATGGAAGGAGCAAAAGTGACATTAAAAACAGAATACAACTTGCCAAAATAGCATTCAATGGAAAAAGAAACTTACTGACGAGTAGAAATGTTAGTTTAGACGTAAGAAAGAGAGTCATGAAAACCTATGTGTGGAGTACAGCCCTTTACGGATGTGAAACTTGGACTAGTGGAAAAGAAGAAAAGAGAAGATTAGAGGCATTCGAAATGTGGTGCTACCGGAGAATGGAAAAAATCAGCTGGCGAGACAAGGCTACAAACGAAGATGTCCTCAGAAGAGTGAAAGAAAACAGATCTCTTTGGCGAAATATACAGAAAAGAAGAATAACCTTCATAGGTCACATTTTACGGCATAACAATTTCATTAAGAGAATATTAGAAGGAATCATTGAAGGAAGAACTCGCCGAGGACGACCTAGATTAAGCTACATTCAACAAGTAATAAATGACATCGGGTGCCAGACCTATGCAGATATGAAGAAGAAAGTTGACAAAAGAACGGAATGGCGTGCTGCTGCCAACCAACCTGTGGGTTGATAACCGAAGAAGAAGAAGATCCTAGAGTTTTTTGTTCGTTTAATGGAAATCCTACATTCTGTATTTATTATTCCATTTCTTAAAGAGGATTAGTAATAAATCTAGTTTAAAAGATTCAAAAACTAATAGAGCATTTCCAGCTTATTATAAGGTTGATTGTTCACTTTTTTCATAAAATGTTCCATCAGATAGAATAAAGCTCCACTGTGAATTCTGTTGTCATGCGCAGGACGAGTTATTCAACGTTCGTAAGCATCTGATAATTCTCCTGACTACTGACAAGCGATTGAAACCTGCTGCAAAAGGTGATTTGTGAGAAGTCCCGAGATTCGTATACCAGAGGTACCAAAGGTGACTTAAGTATTATCCTCTCCCTAGTACAGTGTTTTCTCTACAGGAAGTGTGTTATGTAACGTTGCTCGTGCATTTGGCTGTGATTAGCGCGCCAGTGGCAGAGCTAGGCGCCCTGTACAGAGGAGACAGGCTCCAGGGAGAACCTAGGGTTTTACACCAAGTTCGAGGTGCTGTCTTCCACGGTAACCAAAACGGCAGATGAGACTCACTTCACCCGTTGGGAAACCTGCTGTGACCTGTACCAAGAGAGGATAAACGCAAAAGGATAGGGGTTTATTAATCATCGGCAGTTTAAGCGTATGGCAAATAAGGGTACCGTTTACGGAAATGGCAGAAAGAGATTGGAAGAAATACCAGATGCACTCGTTGTGTATACCTGGGAGCCTCAATCAACATGGTGAATTGGCTATTTCGGCAGCAATTGAGGGAATAGTGTGGAATCAACTGAGGATTGTGGTGAGCGTTGGAACAAACGATGCCTGTTGCCTGGGATGCAAGTTTATATTTGGATCATTTCAGCGTCTAGCAAAGATGGTAGAGGAAACCACTCTTGTTCGCTGAGTTTCAACAAAGCTCATTATTTCCAGCATTGTTCCCAAAACTGATTATGGCCCCCTGGTTCTGGTTCGAGTGGAATCCTTGTCTCAGAGACTTCGAATGTTCTCTGACAAGCTAGGTGCGACTTTCTAGATTTGCGCTATACTGTTCAGAACTGCAGGGTCCCTCCAAATGGGTCGGGTCTGCACTACACAGCAAGACTGCTACCTATGTAAATGCGAAACATTATTAAATGCCTTTTGCGAGAGCTACCTCGAACAGATATTTAGAACTCCCGCTAATGATGGAATTATTTGGATCTGAGATCAACAATTACACCGACCTCACTGAGGATTCCTATGTTCAAACTGATGTCAGTGACCATGATGAAGTTGTACCAGCAATAATTACCAAAGTAAAAATGGCAACCAAAACAAGTAGATATTTAGCAAACTAGATAAAGAGGCAGTTGTGTCGTATCTCAATAGAGAACGGGGAAATATTTAGCTGTGGAGAAGAGTGTGCAGAAAACCTTTAGCTCAGGTTTAGAAGAGTAGTTGACCATGTACACGATAGATATGTACATAGTAGAACAGTTCATGATGGAAGGACCCCCATGGTACGCAGTTACTGTAGATTCTTCTAAAGAAACAGATACTGCTGAATAATAAATGTGAAACAAAGCATAGGGCTGTTGATAGGGAATAGAAGAAAGAAGCCGGCCGGTGTGGCCGTGCGGTTCTAGGCGCTTCAGTCTGGAACCGCGTGACCGCTACGGTCGCAGGTTCGAATCCTGTCTCGGGCATGGATGTGTGTGATGTCCTTAGGTTAGGTATGTTTAAGTAGTTCTAAGTTCTAGGGGACTGATGACCTCAGAAGTTAAGTCCCATAGTGCTCAGAGTCATTTGAACCATTTTAGAAGAATGAAACGCCTTTGCCCGCAAAGAGTACCGTGCATGAAGCCTTCAACGATTAACGTAGAGGGATATTATCGACAGATATCTCACAAAAACCAAAAGATACTGCGGTCACATGAAAAGGCTGTTAGTGGTAGCAGAGTTAGTGTCCAGACAATCATTAACGAGACTCTACTGTGTTGTCAAATGTTTCTTTGCACAAGAAGATTTAGGAGTATTGCCACAGTATAATTCTTGTGGCATTTCAGACATGGGTGATATAAATATTAGTGTCTGTTTTGTTGAGAAATAACTGAAATCGCTAAAATTGAAGAAAAAACTCCAGGGTTCGACGGAGTGCCCATCCAATTCTTCACCGAATGTGTGGTTCACTTAGCCCCTCTTTGAACCATAAATTCTTCGAACAAACACCATGCCCAGTAGTTGGAAGAAAGTACAGGTCACATCCATCTGCAAAAAAAGTTGCGGAAGTGACCTTCACAACTACCATCCAAAATTCTTGACATCCATTTATTGAAGAATCTTGTGACGTATTATCAGCTCAGATGTAATGAGGTATGTAGAGAAGGAAGACCACCTTCATGCCAACCAGCATGGATTCTGAAAGCATAGATCATTTGAAACCCAGCCAGCATTTTTCTCACATGACATTGTGAGAGACATGGATCAAGGCAGTCAGGTAGTCGCTGAGTTACTCGGTTTTTAAAAAGCATTTAACTCAATACCACAAGTACGCCTATTACCGAAAGTACGATAGTATGTGGTGTCTAATGAAATTTGAGAGTGGACGGAAGATTTCTTGATAGGGAGGACGCAGCACGTTATCTTGGATGGACATTCATGTACAGATGTAAATGTAACTCAGGTGTGCCAAAGGAAGTGTGTTTGTACGCTTGCTGTTCATTGTGTACTCTGTGGGCGATATTATTAGTAACTTCAGTCGTTTCGCAGCTGATGCACTCATATCTAATGAAAGCTGCACAATCAGTCATTTGTTCCGTGATAAGATTTCAAGCTTTCTTCAAAGGTTGTCTACTAGCTTTATATAAAGCTTATTTACGTGACTTAGACAGGCGAGTCCGATATACCCTGCCGATGTTGACGGATCAACTGAAAACTGCAGCGCATACTGAATTTTATATTGTAATAAGATTTCTAGGAGCCGGCATTTTAACAATGAAGCCTGATAACCTGGAAAACAGTGTGGTTTCACCTTAGTCTTCCTATCCTCTCGATATAAATGATAAATTGTGCATTACGCAAAACAAAAAGTGTAGTATCGTATACATCAAGGAGTCACAAATGGAATTGGTCAACTCAATAAATACCTCCGTGTAACAGTTTGTAAGGGTATGAAATGGAACGACCACATGGGCTCGGTCGTAAGTGACGCAGACTACGGTTCAATGGCAGAATGCTAGGAAGATGTAATCAATCTAGAAAGATGATAGCTAACAGCCGGCCGGAGTGGCCGAGCGGTTGTAGGCGCTACAGTCTGGAACCGCTCGACCGCCACCGTCGCAGGTTCGAATCCTTCCTCGGGCATGGATGTGTGTGATGTCGTTACGTTAGTTAGGTTTAAGTAGTTCTAAGTTCTAGGGGACTGATGACCTCAGAAGTTAAGTCCCATAGTGCTCAGAGTCATTTGAACCATTTTGATTGCTAACAAAACACCCGTGCGACCAATTCTGCAATTCTGCTCAAGTGTTAGGGACCCGTGCCAAATACGACTAATACGGGATATTGAACATACACACCGAAGCGCAACACAAATGTTCACCGGTTTATTAGAAGGAAGGAAGGAAGGAACGAAGATTTGGTTAAGCGTCCTGTCGACATCGAGGTAATTAAAAACGGAGCACTATCTCGGATTGTTAAAAGGATGGGAAAGGAAATCAGAGGTACCATTTCACAGGAATGATCCCGGCATTTGTTCAGAATGATTTAGGGAAATCACAGAAAACCTAACTCTAGATGGCTGGCTCGATTGAACCGTCATTCTCCTAAATGCGAGCCCAGTGTGAGAACAAGTGCGCCACCTCCCTCAGTGGGTATATTTGACTCGTGGGAGAGTGTCACGAATGTGCTGAAGAAACTGAACTGGGGACTCTTAAAGGCAAACGAAAACAACCCCCAGAAAGTCTACTCACAAAGATTCAAGAACCAGCTTGAAATGACTAATCTATGAAAATACTACAAACTCATAGGTAACGCTCACGCACGAATGACAAAATAATTGATATCGAAATAAGTGACCATGGGATGCAAAAGTAACTGAAATCGATCAACAGAAGTAAGGCCACTGGACCTGACTAGATACCATTGCGTTTCTATACCCGAAGGTTGGAACTTTAATAGTGGCAACTATTTATTTACAGCTCGTAAAAAATAGATACGTGTTTCTAAGTTTCAATGACCTTCAAAGTAGTCACCAGCATTATGTATAGCCCGTTGCTAGCGATGTGGAAGTCGTAGGATTCTCTCAGCAGTGCCAGTTGTGTTGACAGTTCGAGCAGCGCGGTCTATTACCCGATGAATTTGTAGCAGTTCTGAAGTGAATGCCGTGAAGTGTTTCCTTCAGTTTATAAATCGAGTTAAACTTACGAGAGCTTAAGTCAGGGGAGTGCAGTAGGTGGTACAGCACTTAGCAACCCCATCAGTCAAACAAATCAGTAACAGCTTGCACTGTACGTGCTTGAGCGTTGTCCTGCAAAATGATGGTCAGGTCCTACAGAAAGTCTCATCACTTCTGTCTCTATGCTGTTCATTTTTGGGACACAACCTACGACCAGCTTAGAGACAGAAGTGATGACACTTTCTGCAGGACCTGACCATCATTTTGCAGGAAATGCTCAAGCACGTACAGTGCAAACTGTTACTGATTTGTTTGATTGATGGGGCTGCTAAGTGCTACACCACCTATTGCCCTCCACTGACTTAAGCCCTCGTGAGTTCAGCTTGATTTCTAAACTGAAGGAAACACTTCACGGCATTCGCTTCAGAACTGCTACAAATTCGTCGGGCAATAGACTGCACCGCTCGAACTGTCAACACAACTGGCACTGCTATGAGTATCCTACGACTTCCACATCGCTGGCAACGGGTCATACACAATGCTAGTGTCTACTTTTAAGGTCAGCAAAACTTGGAACCACGTGTCTATTTCGTACGAGCTGTAAAAAAATAGTTGCCACTATTAAAGCTCCAACCCTCGTAATATGCAATAGAACTTGCCCCTTTTCTAGCAGCAATGTACCG
Organism: Schistocerca americana; assembly: GCF_021461395.2. Lineage (NCBI taxonomy): Eukaryota > Metazoa > Arthropoda > Insecta > Orthoptera > Acrididae > Schistocerca > Schistocerca americana. The sequence continues at coordinate 469,196,373 of NC_060130.1, read as the reverse complement.
TAGGTCTTTACAGTAGAGAAGTGTTCATTATGATTGGAAAAATGCACAGGTCATTCCCGTTTTCAAGAAGAGTCGTCGAATAGACACAACAAACTATAGGTCACTATAACTATGACGTCGGTCAGTTGTGGAATTTTGCAGAATGTTTATGCTTGCGTCTTCTGACACTGACGGAGACCGAAAAATCTCCTCTTTAGGAATCACCGTGTGATCTGAAAACACCTATCGTGTGCAACTCAGCCGGTTCTGTTCTTCGATGAGATCCAGAAAGCGGTAGATACCGGCGCCCAGATAGATGCCGTGTTCCTTGACTTCTGGGAGGCACTTGACAGAGTTACGTACTGCCTCCTAATCAAAAAATTGTAAGCGTAAGGAACATCACACCAGCTTTCTAGTTGGTCCGAAGAGTTTCTAGCAAACTGAACATAGCATGTCATTCTCAATCGAGAGAAGTGTTCAGACGAAATGTGACTTCGGACACCCCAAATGAGTGTTACATGTCAATTACGTTTCATATACTCGTAAATGATATAGTAGACACCATCAGAAGTTCCATGAGGATTTCCACGGATGATGTTGTATACAGAGATGTCTCAAAGCTAGAAAATTATAGCGAAATGCAGGAATACGTGCGAAGAATCGACGCTTAGTGCAGTGAGTGGCAACTGACGCTCAACAGAAACAAGCGTAACGTATGGCGTACACATAGACAGAAACACTCATTACTGTATGATTAAACGATTGCAGAACAATCACTGGAAGCAGTTACTTCCATAAAATATCTAGGAACAGACTTACTGAGCGATTTAATGAGGAAAGACCACAGTGATGTCCAGGCAGATGCCCGACGGAGATTCATTGGAAGAATCGTCAGGAAATGTACTCTAAAAAAACTCTCGTTCGACTGATACTTGAATATTTCTCGTCAGTATGGGGACTATAGCAGATAGGATTAATAGAGGAAATAGAAGATATTCAAAGAAGAGCAGCGCGTTTCGCTACAGATTCCTTTATTAAGCACGGAAGCGTCACAGAGATGACCAACCAGCTCCAGTGGTAGACGCTGCAATAGAGAAGTTCCGTAACGTGGTGTGGTTTACTGTTAAAGTTTCGAGAGCGTACGTTTCTAGAAAAGTCAACAAATATATAGCTTCCTCCTACGTGTATCTCGTAAAAAGACCATGAATATAAAATTAGAGAAAATAGTGCCCACACGGACCCTTACCGGCAATCGTTCTTTCCGCGAACTATTCGTGACTAGGACAGGAAAGAAGGGGAGAGTCAGTGGTTCAGAAAGTAGTCTCCACCACACATCGTAAGGAAATTTGTGGAGTACAGATACAAATGTAGATCGCAAGAACAGTTTGGGACTAACTACAGCGTGCAGAGATACGTCTGAACATTCATTCTTCCCGCATCCAATGCGTAAACGGAACGTTAGAAGCCCTATTAACTGGTACACTGGAAGTATCTTCTATCACGCTCTTTACAGTGGTTAGAAGAGTATGGATAGAAGTAGAAACTAATACATATAATTATGTTTCTGCTTCTTTTTGTTAGTTTCTGAAGAGTCAATTCAATATTGTTTAGTAAGACACACATATCACTCAGAAAGGCTGCATACAAACAGCTTACAGGAACTTTGTATTTATTAATTCAATTCGTGATATTTCTATGTCCCTATCCCATGGTGCTCTTTCTGAGAATTAACAGGTACAAATTTTATTCTGTTGTTTACGTATATATAACTACCACAATAATTTTGCAGTTTTGTACAAAAATGATTTACCAACGTAATAACTGGAAAGCACACCATGTTCAGGTTTTCTTCCTACAAACAGTACACAGTCTGACACAGCACAGAAAACTTTCTAGTTTGTTTTCTACCAATACCTAAATGACAATTATTTTGTTTGTCGGCGACTGAACATATTGATGAAAAACACGGACTGGAATAAAGTTAAGAGGTTTGACAATTACTTGTTTTTTTCTGTTTTATGTGAATGTGTTTCTATTGTGTGTTTTCCCTGCACCCTGACATTGCACAGAAAGAATGTTCGTGGAGAGCTGGTTTGTGTTGCTGTTGTGTTCGGCGCTTGTACTTCAGTTTTAGGTGCTATGCTGCTTGTTTTCTTGTCGCGGAATAAGGAAACTCACCCTTCCTTGATTTGCGCACATTTGTTTTTAATGTCAAGTTTCCAGTCTTCAGGCTGTCAATTTCAGCTATCACTGAATTTTGTTGTGCTCTTCTTTTTCTCTTATTTTGGCATTTTCTCGGAGTTCTTCAGGTACAAAGAAAACGGACGTCCCAAGAAGGAAATCAGAGCATATGATGTACATGTACAGACAAATAAATGATTACACTTTCAGAAAAATTGGATGATTTATTCAAGAGAAAGAGCGTCACAAATGGAGCAAGTCAATAACACGCTGGTCCACCTCTGACCGTTATGCATGCAGTTGTTCGGCTTGGCATTGATTGATAGCCTTGTTGGATGTCCTCCTGAGGGATATCGTGCCAAATTCTGTGTAGTTGGCGCGTTAGATAGTCAAAATCCCGACATGATTGGAGGGCCCTGGCCGTAATACTCCAAACATTGTCAACTGGGGAGGGATCCGGCGACCTTGCTAGCCAAGGTAGGGTACGGTAAGTACGAAATCAAGCAGCAGAAACTCTTGCCGTGTGCGATATCACAGCACAGATCTGTCTCTGCAATATCGTCCGAGGGATACGAACTGTCTGTCTGAATTTCTTATACATAAAATAATTTTGTGTTTGGAATCGCGATATTGTAACTACTAAAGCAGCTAAACTGTCAACGTTTCGACCGACTTGCAGCGGGCCTCCTCAGGGTGGAGGACCGCAGCAAGTCCGTCGAAACATCGGCAGTTTAGCTGTTTTAGTATTTACAATGACGCGGCCCAGTATCCAAAATTATTTTATCTAAAATGACACTGGCCTTGGAAAACTACGAACCTGTGTATAGTTAGTTGAGCTACTGCAACAGTTGCTTCCTCTCTAAGCTTGGATGGACTTTGTCCTGCAGTTAAGGCCTGTTTCTTGATAGTTGCATACGGCGGATATTTCCTGATTATCGCAGTAGTCCCAAAAATGCATCGGATGGTGTTCTGTGCGAACATTTCGTAATTTGTGTTGTTTCATTTCTTTCACCTTACACAATATGTCTATCAAAAATGAAGACCTAAGTAAAATACGAAGAAACAAATTTTCGCCTAGCCGTTTTCCGTGCACAGGCGAAGAGAACTTTTCCGCTTGTTGTGCCACTCTCGATAGAAATTTCGGATAAAATTTTATAGTTATAATAGTGTTTCGTTGTGGGTATAACTCATAATGAATGCCAGAATTTGTGTTGTGTTGCTCCTGAATACGTTTCAGTCACTTAAGTATTTTAAGAAATTACAATGAAATTTTTTGCACGAGTCTCAAGACTAATATAAATGACAGTTATTTAGTAAGTTAGTTACGTAAAATGAACGCTTATAAAACAACATACTACTCAATTTTCTGTATGTGTAATAAAGTTTTTCCGTAACTAATTGAAAGGTTATCGGATTAACAGAACATCACTCAATTTACACTTTGCGCAAGAGCTTTACATACAAACTGTTGTCTATGTGACTGTTCTAATCTCTGCTAATGTTCTGTATTAACTTCTTCTGGCAACAATTAGAAGAACCACAAGTACTAACTGTCGTAAGAGAAACGTCGTAACCACTCACTTCATGCCGTTTGCAGCTCCAACGATTGCTCCAACCTGCAGACAAAAGAGTTGTGTTAATTTAATCCTGTAATAAAAACGATCATTAAACTTTCTATGTAGCTGTTCTGAATTATTTTAAAACCTCGATAATTCAGTGAAATTAACCATTACTTTTTTGCTCGTCATTAAAACCATAATATACACTAATGAAGAACAAACACAACACCAGAAAATAGTCAATGTAGAGTAATGAAAATTCTGGAATTCATTTGTCTAAGTAAAATATTTAAGTGATTAACATAGCAAGATCAGAGATTAATGTAAGCGCGAGATAAGCCATTCCAAATGTGAAATGCTGGTACATTAATAACCGGTGTAACCGTCAGTATATTGAATGCAAGCATACAAACGTGCATGTATTGTGTTGTACAGGTACCGGATGTCAGCTTGTCGGATCGAGTTTAATGCCTGTTACACCTGGTCGGTCAATAAAGGGACGGTTGATGCTGTTTGCGGATGACGGTGGAGCTATAGTCCGATGATATCCCATATGTGCTCGACTGGAGACAGATCTGGTGATCGAACTGGCCAAGGCGACATGTTTACACTCTTTAGAGCATGTTGGGTTACAATAGCGGTATGCGGGTGCGCTTTATCCTGCTGGAAAACACACTCCCTGGAATGGTGTTCATGAATGGCAGCGCAACAGGTCGAATCACCGGACTGGCAGTCAGTGTGCGCTGGATTACCACGAGATGCTCCTGCTGTCATATGAAATCGTATCCCAGACCATGACTCCAGGTGAAAGTGAAGTGTGTCTAGCACGCAGACACGTTGGTTGCAAGCTCTCAGCTTGCCTCCTCCAAACCAGCACACGGCCATCACTGGCTGTCATCAGGAAACACAACAGCCCTCCCCCTGGCCTCCAATGATCTCTTGCTTGGCACCACTGAAGTCGGAAACGGTAGTGGTTTGGGGTCAGTGGAATGCTCACTACAGGGTGACTGAATCAGACCTGTCCTTGGAGTAACCGATTTGCAACAGTTCGTTGTATCACTGTGGTAACAACTACTGTTCAGATTACTACTGCAGATGTAGTATGATGTGCCAGAGCCATACGACGAACACGATGGTCTTCCCTCTCGGTAGTACCACGTGGCCGTCCGGAGACCCGTCTTCTTGCGGGCGTACATTCTCGTGACCATCGCTTCCTGCAATAATGTACAGTGCCTCATTCCTGCCAAGTCTTTCTGCAGTATCACAGAAGGAACATCCAGCTTCTCGTAGCACTATTATGCGACCTCGTTCAAACTCAATGAGGTCTCGATAATGGTGTGCTTATCACCTTAAAGACATTCTTGTCTAACATCAGCTCACCATGTCCAGTCTCAAGGGTAACTAACGCTCACTGCCGTCACAGTGTGTATTTAAAGCAAACTTGATTTGCTTCCTCATAGATTAATTCCCAAAAATGCCCCTATCTTACACAGCAATCACATTACTCGATATTGCTGATAACATGTAAGCATAATGGAGCATCAACATGCGTTCGTACACACAGAATAAATTTTTCTTTAGTTGTGGCAGACTAGACACATTCTAAAAAATAAAGGAGATTCAGAGATTCATTGCAAATAGTCAACTTTAGTTAACTGCGCCGTTTAGCCACTAAGCAGTATTTTACAATTACCAGTCTTGACAAATAGCAAAGATCCTGTAAGAAGCAGGTATAAACAAATGTATATCCCTCAGATAAAATTCAGTTGTCACTACTTTACTTTTCTGTGCCGCATACGAATCTATGAGACTACTTGTCTATGCTCTGTAATACGTCCGAGGGTAACAAAGATCCTACGAGAGATGCTTTTAGTACTGTTTATGATTCGTCAGAAGTATTTAAAATGTCGCAAGTAGCATATAAATGAAAAAAGAAACATTAGAAGCCGATACCTGTTATTGAACAATCCGGTACGCAAAGTCGTCATAAAGCTACAACAGACGTCAGAGAAGCAAAACATAACGTTGCTATCCTTGTTTGTATTTAATTTCAGCGATGGGCATTTTACGAGTACACAGAAATAGGAAATTGTTTCCGCGTGCGTAATTAAGCTTTCAACTCGTGGGTACTCTTCCATAAAGGTTAATGAAAATATTATTGCCTGTAATTGATTAGTTCAGTTTTTCTGCCTTTTACGTATAAATAAATGAATTTACAGCATGCAGATCAAAACCGTATACACACATGATTTCACAGTTTTGATTATGGTAATAAATATGTCCCATGTATGAGTAAAATCGGAACACGTACTTCTGATAGCCGGGTGAAACTACAATAATAGCGCTGCTGACACTACCAATACTCTTTACTGACATTTCACGTAGTCCCTTAAGAATGTAATCGGTTACAGTCCTACAGGCGTAAACGATGATTCTTGTGAACTTGCAGTGTTCCAGAGGCGAAAAGGATCGAGTAGGAAGAGATCCATTCTGTTTGTGACATTCATACAAGCTCAGCATATTGCATTGGAGAAACCTTGCCGGAAAATAATGTTTTTAAAATACTCATAAATATGAAAAGCAAAGTTTAGGAAATAGTAGGTTTTGGAAATTAATCTAGTTATAAGAACTTATCTTTGTAGATTCAGATAATGAATCTCCGTCGCTCTCCACACAATCGATGTTGTGTGTGTCGGAGAGTAGCATTGTGTCACAAATATTTTAAATGCTTCTCAGTGTAATTATTAGCAATTAGGGCTCAAGGATTTATGGGACAACAATACGATCAACGTGAAAGAGAATGGTACCAAAGCACCACGCTGGAAATAGCAGGTGAAAGCATTCCGGCATATGTTGCAACCATAAAATAACCCATTTCAGCAAGAATATATGTTAAGAATATATGAGTATTACATCGACTTGTGCAGTCAACACGAACAGTGCTGTGACATTTTGAAAGTTGACTATGATGTTAGTATTGCTGAGCCACTGTCATCACTGGAGTGAGCCTTGAGCAGTCGCTGGTGAAGTATCAGTGCAGCAGCAGTGCAGTAGCGAGTCGCATATTTAGGTTTCATATTTGTTTTGTAGTTTGACTCTTATTTTCTTTCCGAGTGTTTGTGCGCTTGCATATTCCATTACATAAACTCCTTGCGTATTCTCGTATTTGAGGGGAGTAGTATCGTTTGTTGATAGCTGTAGAGTATAAATTCGCGGAGTCGTTAGATATTAGCAGTAGGATGGATAGGCTGTGTGAGGGCACAGGAGGAGCCGGCCGCGGTCCGCGAGCAGCTGAGCGTGCTGTTGGCCACGGTCAGCCGCCTTCAGGCTGCTGCCTCGAGGTGCAGCGACGGCGGAGGGTCTGGCGTGCCGCTTGAGACACCCTAGGTGTCGCTTGCTGCGTCCGCTGACTCAGCCGCCGAGGCACCTTATAGTGTACCCGGCGCGTTGGGGCCGCCCTCACCTCAGGGTGAGTGGCGGACTGCAACGCGTTCGCGTCGCTCGAGGCAGAGGGTCAATGTAGAAGCTGTCCGGCTGGCCTCGCCCGTTCGTCCTGTCAGTGGACAGGTGGCCACTCCATCAGCAGGGCCCGAGCAGGCACACGGGGGCAAAGGCTTGCTGGTTATTGGGAGCTCCAACGTTAGGCGGGTGATGGAGCCCCTTAGGGAAATAGCGTACAGGGCTGGAAAGAAATCCAACGTGCACTCGGTTTATCTGCCGGGGGGTCTCATCCAAGATGTGGAGGCGGCCTTGCCTGCGGCTGTCGAGCGTAGGGGGTGCAGTCGTCTGCAAGTAGTTTCTCACGTCGGCACCAATGATGCCTGTCGCTTGGATTCTGAGGCGATCCTCAGTTCGTACAGGCGGCTGGCGGGTTTGGTGAAGACCGCTGGCCTCGCACGCGGGGTGCAAGCAGAGCTCTCTATTTGCAGCATCGTTCCCAGAGTGGATCGGGGTCCTTTGGTTTGGAGCCGAGTGGAAGATTTCAACCAGAGGCTTCGTCGACTCTGTGACGGTCTTGGCTGCAGATTTCTAGACTTGCGCTATTGGGTGGGGAATTGTAGGATGCCCCTAGATAGGTCAGGGGTGCACTACACGAAGGAAGCGGCTACTCGAGTAGCAGAGTATTTGTGGCGTGCACAATGGTTTTTTTTTTTTTTTTTAATGGTTCAAATGGCTCTGAGCACTATGGGACTTAACATCTGAGGTCATCAGTCCCCTAGAACCTAGAACTATTTAAACCTAACCAATCTAAGGACATCACACACATCCATGCCCGAGGCAGGATTCGAACCTGCGACCGTAGCAGCCGCTCGGCTCCAGACTGTAGCGCCTAGAACCGCACGGCCACGCCGGCCGGTTTTTTTTTGTTTTTTTTTTAGGCTAGGCAGTAGTGCGAGGTGTCCTGGTGAGCACTCACCAGTCGACGGGCAGCCAGGGGAATCAGGACGCGCTCAGTATCAAGACACTTCAGCTATCAAGATATTAGCAGTAAATTTTCAGACTTCGGAATAAAGTTCCTGAATTTACTGCCCTCCAGGAAGCGTGTGGCGCGCAAATTACTCTCGGGACTGAGACCTGGCTGAACCCTGAGACAGGAAGTTCTGAAATATTTAGTGAGGGTTGGCACGTGTATCAGAAAGACAGATTAGACACCGTAGGAGGTGGTTTCTTCATTGAAAAAAAATAAAAATAAATAAATGGCTCTGAGCACTGTGGGACTTAACTTCTAAGGTCATCAGTCCTCTAGAACCCTATAACTTAGAACTACTTAAACCTAGCTAACCTAAGGACATCACACACATCCATGACCGAGGCAGGATTCGAACCTGCGACCGTAGCGGTCGCGCGGTTCCAGACTGTAGCGCCTAGAGCCGCTCGGCCACCCCGGCCGGCTGTCTTCACTGCAGTTGACAAAAATATTGTGTCTACTGAGGTCGAAGTAGAGTGTGATTGTGGTGTTATCTGGACACGTTTAACTGGGCCAGGGGAAATAAAGTCAATTGTGGGGTTTTATTACCGGCCACCAGGTTCCACCGTGACAGTTCTAGAATCATTCAAAGGGAGTCTACATTCTGTATCGCAGAAGTACCCGAATCATGCTATATTAGTCGGAGGCGACTTCATCCTACCTAGTATAGACTGGGATGTCTATGGATTCATTACAGGTGGTACACACAAGCCGTCGTGTGAATTACTTATGAGCACATTATCCGAAAACTGTCTTGAGCAGCTAAATCGACAGCCAAGGCGTAATGGAAATATTTTAGATCTGGTAGCCACGAACAGATCAGACCTCATTGACGGTGTCAGTGTTGAGACAGGGATTAGTGATCATGATGTTGTCATTATGACTATGGTTACGAAAGTTAAAAAGTCGGTCAAGAAGGCTAGGAGAGTGTTCTTACTAGAAAGAGCAGATAAGCAGTTGTTAGCATCCCACTTATTAAATGAATCGACTTCATTTACTTCCGGTACGATGGACGTGGAAGAATTATGGGAAAATTTTAAACACATTGTAAATCACGCATTGGACAAGTATGTGCCGAAAAAGTGGGTTACGGACGGAAAAGACCCATCGTGGTTTAACAGCGCAATTCGGAGAATGCTTAGGAAGCAAAGGCAGTTGCACTCGCGGTACAAGGAAGATCGGGAGAATGAGGACAGGCAAAAGTTAGTAGAGATTCGCGCTGCTGTAAAAAGAGCGATGTGCGAAGCATTCAGCCACTACCACCGTCATACCTTAGCAAAAGATCTTGCTGAAAACCCAAGGAAATTCTGGTCTTACGTAAAATCGGTAAGCGGGTCGAAGGCTTCCATCCAGTCACTCACTGATCAGTTTGGCCTGGCAACGGAAGACAGCAAAATGAAAGCTGAAATTCTAAATTTAGCATTTGAGAAATCTTTCACGCAGGAGGATCGTTCAAACATACCGCCATTTGAGTCTCGTACAGATTCCCGTATGGAGGACATAGTGATAGACATCCCTGGGGTTGTGATGCAGCTGAATGGGTTGAAAATAAATAAATCGCCAGGTCCTGATGGGATTCCAATTCGGTTTTACAGGGAGTACTCTACTGCATTGGCTCCTTACTTAGCTTGCATTTATCGCGAATCTCTTGCCCAACGTAAAGTCCCGAGCGACTGGAAAAAAGCGCAGGTGACGCCTGTATATAAAAAGGGTAGAAGAACGGATCCTCAAAATTACAGACCAATATCCTTAACATCGGTTTGTTGCAGGATTCTCGAACATATTCTCAGTTCGAATATAATGAATTTCCTCGAAACAGAGAAGTTGCTGTCCATGCATCAGCACAGCTTTAGAAAGCATCGCTCCTGCGAAACGCAACTCACCCTTTTTTCACATGATACCTTGCGAACCATGGATGAAGGGTATCAGACGGATGCCATATTCCTTGACTTCCGGAAAGCGTTTGACTCGGTGCCCCACTGCAGACTCCTAACTAAGGTACGAGCATATGGGATAGGTTCCCAAGTATGTGAGTGCCTCGAAGACTTCTTAAGTAATAGAACCCAGTACGTTGTCCTCGATGGTGAGTGTTCATCGGAGGTGAGGGTATCATCTGGTGTGCCCCAGGGAAGTGTGGTAGGTCCGCTGTTGTTTTCTATCTACTTAAATGATCTTTTGGATAGGGTGGATAGCAATGTGTGGCTGTTTGCTGATGATGCTGTGGTGTACCGGAAGGTGTCGTCGTTGAGTGACTGTAGGAGGATACAAGATGACTTGGATAGGATTTGTGATTGGTGTAAAGAATGGCAGCTAGCTCTAAATATAGATAAATGTAAATTAATGCAGATGAATAGGAAAAAGAATCCTGTAATGTTTGAATACTCAGTTAGTAGTGTAGCGCTTGACACAGTCACGTCGATTAAATATTTGGGCGTAACATTGCAGAGCGATATGAAGTGGGACAAGCATGTAATGGCAGTTGTGGGGAAGGCGGATAGTCGTCTTCGGTTCATTGGCAGAATTTTAGGAAGATGTGGTTCATCTGTACAGGAGACCGCTTGTAAAACACTAATACGACCTATTCTTGAGTACTGCTCGAGCGTTTGGGATCCCTATCAGGTCGGATTGAGGGAGGACATAGAAGCAATTCAGAGGCGGGCTGCTAGATTTGTTACTGGTAGGTTTTGATCATCACGCGAGTGTTACGGAAAAGCTTCAGGAACTCGGGTGGGAGTCTCTAGAGGAAAGGAGGCGTTCTTTTCGTGAATCGCTACTGAGGAAATTTAGAGAACCAACATTTGAGGCTGACTGCAGAACAATTTTACTGCCGCCAACCTACATTTCGCGGAAAGACCACAAAGGTAAGATAGGAGAGATTAGGGCTCGTACAGAGGCATATAGGCAGTCATTTTTCCCTCGTTCTGTTTGGGAGTGGAACAGGGTGAGAAGATGCTAGTTGTGGTACGAGGTACCCTCCGCCACGTACCGTATGGTGGACTGCGGAGTATGTACGTAGATGTAGATGTAGATCTGTGAATATTGTTATCCGTGAGATGTAGTCGGACACAGTCAGCAGAATAGACAGAAAGCTTAACCAGTACGGGACTGAAATGTCGGGATGCTGACTCTCGTAAAGTACGAATTGTTATACCCAAGCAGAAGAAACTCTGTACAATGCAAAACAGTAAGGACAAATTGCAGTTACAAATGTTACACTCAGAAAAAATAGACCTCATGTGGAAGAAAGAACAACGCAATACCTAGACTGAAGAAAAACGCACATACATGGCTCGGTAACTGTTCCACGTTTCTACATTTTTGCCAAAATAAAACAAATTTTCCTGGATTTAAGTACTACACCGATGAATACTCATTCATTACTAATCTAAAGGGGCTGTACAAAATTATGGGAGCATTGCGATAAAACTGTGCTTAAATATAAATGCGAATGCTAGCCAACCAAGAAGCCTACAACTTGCGTTGTTGTATTTGATCACGAACGACACCTGTGCAATATAATCAATACATTACAAGTGTCCCTCGTGGTCAGATCAGTTTTCTGTGTAATTATTCAGATTTTCCCTGCGATCTGTGGATATCTTGGGGTGCCGAGTATTCAGCGCCGTACTTGCACGATATTTCGACAACGTGGCTCGTTATTCTCATCAGGTGCTACTTGAGACTGTCGAAATATCGTGCAAAAGTGACGCTAATATCCGGCATAACACCTTACACCTCAAGATGTCGGTGTTCTATGTAGTTGTGAGTGCTTTACTTCGAAGCTAAGTGAATTCGAAGTGATCAAATTGTTGTTGGACGTATGGTGAGTGCTTCCGTAACCAAGGTAGCCGAAGTGTTTGGTGTTTCAAAAGGCACCTTATTAAAGATTCATACCACATGCAGGAAAACGGTAAACGATTGTTGAAACTCGGACGAAAGTGTGTGTCGAGTGATCGTGACAGAGGTTCACTGAAGAGGACTGCGACGAAAAATGAGAAGACGGCAGCTGCAAAAGTCACTGCAGCACTGAATGTCGCAGTCGCGAACACTGGCAGCAGCAAAACCTCACGGAAGGAGCTCTATAAGCAGGGAATTTTATGGCGAACTGGAATTCTAAAACCACTCATCAATGATAAAAATGTCCGTAACAGAAAATGTGGTGTGGAATCCAGGAAAAATGGGTTATGGGGCAATAGAAGGAAGTCATTAGGTCGTATCAATCTTCTTTCACACTGTATCCGATCTCTGGCAGGCTTTAGTCCGAAGAGGTAAACACCCCGTGGGTTCAGTGGCGATTTCGGCAGCCACATCGTGGTATTCTATTGGCCCAAATGTCTCATTACTGCCAAGGATAATATTACTGTTTCTTCTCATCAGGCTCAACCCGTGGTAGAATGTTTGTTTCCCAGTGGTCGAGCTGTGTTCCTAGACGACAGAGCGTCTGTTCACACGGCTAAGGACTGGTTTTGCGAGAATGTGAATGAATTGTCGAATCTCCCCTGACTATCACAGTCACTAGATTTCAATATTATTGACGCTTTGTCGTCTGCTTTAAAGAGAAGGGTGCGTAATAGTTATCCCCCTCTATTATTGTTATCTGAACTTTCTATTATTTTGCAGGAGTAGTGGTATAAAATTCCCTTGATAACTATACAGGAGCTGTATTTATCCACTGAGAGACACCTGGAAGCTGTTTTGTTTGCTAACGCTTTTATTACACCGTGTTAAGCATGGTAATGTGTTGTGTTTTCGGTGTTTCCTTTTTTTACACCCCCTGTAAGTATTTTTGACAACAAATTATTGGTTCATCAACCACGAGTAGACTAGCGTATTTTCTAATGCCAGCCCCGACGTCCGGGTGGTGACAAGTGTTACGATGGTAACTCTGAGGTCGCTGAAAATAATTTAGGTAATTACATGAGTGTTTAAAGCCACTGATTTCGTGGGTCGTTATGTAATTCATTGCAATATTCGTTGCTTAGAAATCTAATGGTACTATCGAAAATTATATGTAAATACTCGTACACTGCAGCTAAATAAGATGACAAACCTATGTAAACTGAATACTGATTGGTAGCATGTCCTGCACACAATTCAACCATGTAGAACGTAAAACAATTGAATGTTGCCCATTATTACTGTTAAATATAACAAAGGCTACCTCACATCCTTAAAATGGATAACAATTAACTGATAAAAATTCAATGAAGCGCTAACATATAACGAGCACCTGCTTGATAGGGTACTGATCTACCTTCCGAACACAGTACCGCGGAGACTATGCTTGACATTGGTTATACATGTCCTTGATAGCTTTCCGGAGGTATGTCGTCCAGCCGTTGTGGCTGAGCGGTTCTAGGCGCTTCAGTCTGGAACCGCGCGACCGCTACGGTCGCAGGTTCGAATCCTGCCTCGGTCATGGATGCGTGTGATATCCTTAGCTTAGTTAGGTTTAAGCAATTCGAAATTCTAGGGGACTGATGACCTCAGATATTGAGTCCCATAGTGCTCCGAGCCATTTGAACCATTTGAACGACAACAAATGTTTCATTAAGAAGAAGTAGGTCATGTACAATAACTGGTGCGGAATCACGCATATTTTATTAACTGGCACACCGCCATTTTTGATGTTATATAAGAACACTGCGAGTTGCAATCTCACTAGGCACTCGACTCTGTAAAGATTCTATATTTTTGAAAGTAAGTTGAATTATTTAACTGTAGGCTTATTCGTTGAATATATCTGATTTAACTAACTGTGTAAACTTTTTTATATTTAGTAGACAGTCACCTCTGCACGACGTATTGACATGGCTGGCAAATTATTCTAATATTAAGATTTTGAGTCCGCACCTACCGCAGCAGTCTTTGGAAACGATTTAAATACGAAGTCCGATTATTTGAATCACATTTCACGGTCAACTACGAATAACATTGCATTTACGAAAAAGCCATTGTCAAGCGTCTGATACCAAATAATTAAACGTCCACGTTCCAGATAAGCAAATATTAATTACAACCAATCACTATCATACGTATACAATAACCAATATTTTATTTTATTTATTTATCTCTTTATTTTATATTGGCTTATACTTGAGATATTTCGTTTCCCACGAAGTGGTGGCAGACGATGCTGTGGCGCGTGCTTCATGGTACCTCCGATTACTACCACAGGCCCCATAGAAGCCCAGGTGAATGTCCCCATAGCTGTGTAATACTGATCTCCCTGGCCTGTGTATGTGGCGCGGAGCAGTTTTCGAGTAGCCGTTTGCCCAGATGACGGTGTATCTGGAAACTGCCGTGGACCTGAAAAAACGCTATACATCCGACCAGGCGACTCGTTTCGATTGATTCGCGGTTCATTCTCGGTGGCCCCGTGCTCACTGCAATCGTAATTACCGACGTCGTTGAGCTAATATGTAAGGGTCGTCTACTGCGGAGTCCCATGTTAAACAATGTGCACCCATCGATGTGAGACAAGACACTTGTCCTTGCACCACCCTGTTCTAATAAATTTATCTTGGGAGGGAAACATAATGCACGATCGTATTTACTTGAAGTAATTTTGGATTATCAGTTGTTGGTTGGACACCGATTGCACACCACAGCAAAACGGTTGTTTTTCTTAAAAAATACAAATTTATGAAGCTAACTGCGGAATTGTTCTGTACGTTTGGATCCAACCATATATCTTGAGTTTTTGTACCATTTACCTGCAGCGCATTTGCCTGAAACCAGGTGCTGCAACTGCCTGTTTCTGTTGCTACATCAAGTTGTAGTTGTTCCGGGCTGCATTTTGTACAGTTAGTGTTTTACGATCTGCATAGAGCACTGTTTTACGAGGCAGTACTGTGGGAAGATCAATCTTATACAGGATTAACCACAACTCCACCGAAAAATTTTCAGAGTTTGTTCACGGATATCTTCTGAGTATTTCGGAGTAAGAGACCCATGGTATTCGGCAACTCTTTACAGAGTTACTGCATTTCGTTTGGTTTCTTGCCCCAATATATCTTTGTATCTTTACTGCATTGACATTCGCGCACAATAGTGCAAATGTCGACGGTATGCGTAGTGTATCTCGTTTCCACTGGCTCACAGTACCTGCTGGTGACAACAGTAATGCCCTCTTTACCACGTTACCTTCAAGATTGCGTTCAGTACTGCTCGATTCTGTCTAGTTTTTTTTTTTTTTTATTTTCCGGTTGTGTTCGTTGTGCGTTAAAATGGATGAAGAGTTGGTCGATTTGCACCTCGTGCATGAGCTCACAGAATTCATTGTGTAGAAGTCGCCCACTTCCCGGCTGGAAACCCCCTACTGTTTTGTCAGAAGGCAGTCCGGGGACCTGTGTGGTGTCATTAGATGTAATAAAACAGTACTCAAGATTATTCCACTTATTACTTAGAATACAAGTAGTTGCAATGTCTTCCGAGACAGCTGGTAGCTACGTAATCCGGAGAAGAATTCCCTGAATCCAACAGTGGACTCAAGGCTGCCGAGAACGCTGCATCACCTCGGAGTGGAAGTCGATGACACCCTGGAGCGGCAGTTTGCGCCCGTTGACGAGGTAGGCACGGCCCGTCGGTAGCCCCGCTTGGAGATGGTAGTGACTGCGACGTGTGTGTTTGATTTATGCGCTGTTTCGGGGAGTACTCAATCTCTTCCACACCATTTCCCCGTTGTGACAACATGTGGAGCACGATGTCAGATGCCGTAACGTCGTGCTGAATGCTGAACCTGACCCGTCCTTACGGTAGGCCGTCAGAGTCCTACGAGACTGGAGTAAAGGGTAGGTTCTGCAATGGACCGGAGCTGAGATGGCAGACCCGTGGACTAACCATCAGTGCTGGCTGCTGTGCTGACTTTGGTAGAGGATGCTGTACTTCTTTATCCGTGGCTACAGATCACTGATCTTCTAGGAAGGCAGCAAGTGTAATACCAACACAGAAAAATCCCACATACAAGATGTTACCATACCATAACCAGATAATCGAGTTTGAATGACATGAACGCCATCGATCCTACTGATCGAGTGCTCTATGCTAGTGGGGGTGGCGATTTATGTCCTGGAGGGGAGGCTCAGCTTTACGATCTCATTCGTAATTACCAAACCGTTCTGCTCTTCTCGAATCGTCAACGGCCTTCGGTTTCGCTGCATTTACAGTGCCTTTACTGCTTAGTCAAACCCCTGTTAGGCGATGTTACGTCCTTCCTAGTGTCTCTTACACAATGTTGCGAAGGCAGTTCGGTCTGCACTCCTCTAACGACTTTCTGCTGAGCTCGCTCGCAGTCTCGCCAAACAGTGTTTAGGTTGCTGTCTTCGCGACCGAGTAACAATGTCGAAATGTTTACATTTACCGGCTGGCAGCTGTTGATAGTTCCACGTGGTTGAGTAACGCCAGCAGTTCTAACTTAGAAAATTTATTCTCCCGCTTCCTTCCTAATTTGTGGCGTAACAAATGGAAGAGTGACTCAACGATCTGATGCTGAGCTGTTCTCGCACCGACGGCAACCACATAATAGTACTTTACCCACTGCACAAAGGTGCCTACAAGTAATTGAATCCTTCCATGTGATAATAGAAGATATTGACAATGAGATGTATGCTAGAAGACACGATGTGGAAGAGAATGTGTTACACTTGATTGATGACAGTCCTGCCTCTAGTAGTCGCTGCGTTGCACGATTTCTGAACACAAATCAGACAGCTGTTTTGTGAAGCTTGCCTTAACAACAGTTGATCCCGTATCACCCACAGATGAGCTCAATGGCCGCTGCAGCATTTTGAATTACTCAGAAGCTGAGGACATGTGACTGAGCTCAAGTGAATTCCCTGTGCTTCAGTGTACCTGATGAGTGCCTAAGTCATAGTTGCGAAATACTGACATGAATTCTTTATAGAAGAATAACAGAACTAATGGAATCCGACCTCGAGGAAGGTCAATGCTGAGGGAATCAGATTAAGAAACGAGATACTACAAGTAGTAGATGAGTTTTTCTACAAGGGCAGAAAAATAACTAATGAAGGCAAAAGTAGAGAGGATATAGCAAGAAAATCATTTCTGAAAAAGAGGAATATGTTAACAACTATCTGTATACAGGATGAATCACCTAACAACAGTACCGCAAATATTTCGAACATGGAAGGCACTATCGATACGCGGTTTTAACAGACCTGAATTGTAGGCAAGGGCGCGTATTTGCAGCCAACACACGGATTTTGAGATGTTGACGAAAGTGCAGTTTACAAATTTGTATGTGGGACAATGCCTATTGACAGGAAAGTCCAAAAAGTAGCGTAAATGAGAATGTCAAAGGTATTTGTTACAGGAAGCTAGTGCAAGTAGTTTACCATTTATCGTACTGCGAACATTGTAAACACCGAAAGCTGTTTGTTCCATCCTATTCCTTAGATGCTAGTTGACGATGTTATATTTATTTACATTGTGTTGTGTTTGTACACTGTGATTGTATCGCAATGACCTCGTCACACATTGTGTAATACTGGACGTAGTAGGTCATGCTTGGAAGATGGTATTTCCCAATGTGAAAACAGCGAACATGCTCATGTTTATGGTGAATGAAGGAAATGTTCCGTTCATTCATGTACCGTGTACGTCGAAAGATATCCCAATAGAGGTCAACCTCTTTAAACAATTACAGATGGTACGGAACAGCATATTACTACTGCCTGCGCTGCAGCTTCCGCTGAAATATCAGAAAGTGTGCACCAATCGTTGCATGGCAGACGACAAGCTTGTATTAACGCACGTGGTGGTCATTTTGAGCACAGGCTTTGAGGGTACAATGGTTCTTTAATTGTCAGACCCCACAGATGTATTGAATTCACCTCTATTTGTATTTCGTTTGTCTTAGGCAATGTCCCGTTTATTAACATGACACCTCCGGACACTTATTACTATCTGTGTAGAGCTGCACATACGCACCCATGTGAAATTCACATTTGTTTGTGCTACAACACGAACAAACAACCGTTAGTGTTTGCAATGTTCAGACAACGATATCTCGGAAACTGTATCTCTCCCTTGATTATGGCACTGTTACTAGGCATTATTATAGTGAAATATATGTATCTTCTTTAAATAAATATACATCTAAAACTCTTAAGACTGTACGTGTAGGCTGCATATGCGGGCCCCTGCCTATCATTCCAATCTGTGAAATCCGCATATCAATGGCTCCTTCGACTATCGAAACATTTGTGGCCCAAGGTTTTGATGATTCACCCTGTATATAACGAATGGTGTCTTTTTTCTTGTAATACAAATCTGCAGCTTTATTCTGATCTTGATGAACTTTTGCACGCTTTGCCTTCAAGACGAGAGAAATATCACTGTCTACAAAAAAATTCGTAATCTGACTTGAAACATGTATGTACGTAATATACAAATGGGAGACGTTCTTACAAAAAAAAAACTACAAATTCTTGGTCAATTTACTTCAGATTTCTATACGACCCCTAATAAATATTTGGGTGGAGATAGAATATATATTTTTTACTGTACAATGTACGTATATAAAGGAGAAACGTTGCTACCAAACATCTCGAGAAGTACTTGACCGATTTACTTCAAATTTCTACAATCAGATGAAACAATGTAGAAAATTAATGAAAAATTAAATCCTTAACATGCGAAATATACCGTCGTAAAAAAATGGAAATGAGCGTATGGTATCGATGGCCGGGAGGCCAGTAGTCGGGGAAGTTCGGCCGCCAAGTGCAAGTCTTATTTCATTCGACGCCACATTAGGCGACCTGCGCGCCGGTAATGAGGATGAAATGCTGATGAGGACAACACAACACCCGGTCCCCGAGCGGAGAAAATCTCAAACCCAGCTGGGAGTCGAACCTGGGCCCGCTTGCATGGGAGGCGAGCACGTTACCACCCAGCTAAGCAGGCGGACTATACTGTCGTAAACGTACTGCAATTCACATCTGGAGAATACATTACAGCGGCAATATCTGCCTTAGAGGTAGTAGCATCAGATCGCAGTACGAGAGAAATTTCGAGAATTTGATAGAAGCATGATTGCAAACTCTTATTTATGGATTAGTTGCCGTTGTTACAATGACATATCCCTAAAAGATATTTTATTCCGTGTTTTCATCATTAAAATCCGCAGTGCCCTACAAATGCTAAAGGCAGGTCGTGGATATAGTACCAAAAAAAGTCACTAGATCGCGGACGGATCAAAAGATCGAAGAGAACCAGAGATTTCCCGAACTTTGACGCAAACTGTTCGAACAGCTCGAGTCGTGCTCAGACACAGTCCTACTTGAAACAGTGAAAACAGAGCAGACATAATGGAAGACGAGTTCTCCTAAAACATAAAGAGACATCCATCGCAAAATGAAACAATAGATGGGGAAACTAATCATCTATTCATACAGAGGAATAGGAATTTTCTTGAAGAATTGAATTAAAAAGGCTTATAAGCACAGGGCCAATCGCTTCATAGGGCGGATATTAAACATCCTGCACAACTCCGGGCACTGCAGGTAGTCGAATATAAACTTAAGCGTTAGGAAGTCTTTTCTTAAGGTATTTGTCTCGAGGGTAGGCTTGTACAGAAGTGAAACGTGAACAATACGCAGTGTAGATAAGAAGGGAACATTCGGACAAGAAGATAATAAAAGCTTTTAAAATATAGTGCTACAGAAGAATGCTAAGGGTTAAAAAGGGAAATCGAGTAACTAATGGGGAGCTACTCAATTAAATTGGGGAAAAAATTTATGTCGCAGGTTGACTGAAATAATGGCTCGATTAACAGAACACATCCTGAGACATCAAGGAATAAGGAATCGTTAGTTTGCTAATAGAGGGATATGTGTGTGTGTTTCGAGGGGGGGGGGGGGGGGATATGGAACAGGGTGGAAGGGGATTTGGTAAGAATTGTATAGCGAGGCCAAGGTATGACTACACCAAGCAGGTTGGAATGGATGTAGGCTGCATCAGTAACTGAAAGACGAAGAGGCTTGCACAGAATAGACTAGCATATTAAGCTGCATCAAACAAATAGTATCGTCTGCATAGCCAGTTTCTGCCAGCTTCACTCGTTGAAACTCTATCCTGATTAGTATACTGGTAAATTTCCTCACTGTTGTCTCCGTGTCTGTTGGGGGGAAGTTACTGTAACTTTCTCCCTAGTGGGGTGTAACGTCGAAATGGTATGTCTTCTACAAAACCCAGCAGCGGTCGACAGCTGAAGAACTGTGGAGACGCCAAGTTCGATTTCTTTTTTTATTATAACTTGTGTGTTATGACAGTACGCCGTTTCAGGGAAACTGTGCATTGAAGATTGACCACAAGCACGTGATTCTTGGTAAACTTTCTTATAATTAAGCGTCAGTCAATGACATTTTTGCGGTAAAAGCCTTCAGGAGATCCTTAGATTTTTGTATTAATGTAATAAAAGGATATTATACAATATTCGATGTTATTTACATATAAGAACACTCTCTCTCAGGAATGAGTTTGTTCGATTTTGTTAATTCACGCTGATTAAATGAAATATTAAACTAATGCGAGTGAAGTGAGCAGCAGGGACACGTGACTTCTAGCGTGTCACAAATATTTCGCTGTTTTATTTCGAATGTGACCCAATTTTGGTGGTGTGGTTAAGCAGGAACCTAAGAGTGAAGCGAGCAACGATGATATATATATTTTTAATGGTGTCCTTCCGGGTTTTCCGTTGAGCTATGTCACAAATATTTGATTATTTATCTCCGAATATGTCACGATTTCCGAGGGAATAGTTAAGCACAGAGATAAGGGCACAGCTGAAATTGCTGTGAGTGAAACTTCTACTCGATGCGACCACAAAACTCGACAGCAGTTGACAAATCTGCAGAAGAAGTATGTCGACAAGTCATTTTGATATCATTTCCGATAAAGCTGAATGAGACTAGCTTTTTCCTGGAGATCGCATACAATGTGCTTGCAGGGGCAGTCTGATTCAAAGCTCTCCAGAGTGGCGCTTGTGCAGTCAAAGTTTGGTGCACTTTGAAGTTTTTGTGACTCCCTGTCATGCACCTCCGCACAGTGGTCCTAAGGTCCTGCTGGAAATCCATTTCTCTCACAGACTCTGTGACATAAGAATGCTCAATTCTGTTTTTTGCGATTCGAAAACCTAGGAAAGCCAAGATCGCGTAGGTGTCCCTTGTCCAAGACACACGTACCTGATCCCCGAAGGTACTCTGCGCTCTTGGGAATTGCCCTTATCTGATAGGCACCCAGTATGTTTCAGTTACCTCCTCTGAGTCGAATGTTGACTCCCCTGTGCGCGGCACTTTGACTTCTCTGTGAAAAGCTTGAAACGGGTTTCAACAAACCTATAAGTGTGCAGTTCCACATTAAACCGCGTTTTGGAGGCTTAAAGATGAGTACTGTTGCACCTTTCCGAGAATGTTACTGGTTATACACTGTGGGGTAGTGTACATGAGATGTGGGAGACTTGTTTATAAATATCCTCTGAGGTCCAATCTTTACTAGGAGATTTATTTCTAGGGTCCGCTCTGACAATTGCCATCAATTCTCCTGAATTAAATGCGGTCATCAAATCTGTAATGTGCTGTCCCGAAATTTTCCACGATCCATCTCTGGAATGCAACCAAAGCTCTACTTTGGCTGCTGACGTAATTTCTGGCGAGTACAAGGTTTTGATGATGACCATGATAGAATGATTTGCACGCACAACATCAAAGTGCTTAGCGCCCATACCAAAGTGTGGGAAGACGAATGCAGTTAAAATCAGTAAATATATCAAAAAATTATAGAAAAAGTATAAAATATTTCCTAAAACTTCACCTGCGATCACACACACAAATATATAAAAAAATTGCCGTAAAAATTTGTCACGTGTCAATTCTTAAACGGCAGATAAACGGGAGGGCTCTTGGAAAAGGTTTCAAAAGGTAATAACAGATACATGTGGCTGACTGACCTCTAAACAGAAAAGGATACGCCTACCACTCTGCAACGTACTAAAACGTTCAAAGTAACAGTTAGGATAAGTGTCTTGACGATTCACAATCCACAAACTGGTGGGTATTCTAACTGGTGCCGGAAGCCTGAGAATATTGGCAGAGAAAACCATTGAGCAGCCAAGTGCAGCCCCCTGCTTAGACCTGCCAGTGTACACTGGAATCACTGGAGTACATTTGTGGAGCTTCGGGAGAGTATTGCTAAAATTGATTCAGAGTGACATGAGATGCATTTTTTTAAAATTCGTCTTACCTAAAAGAGCTCTAGACTTCTTAAGAAGCCAAGGCGTCGATTTTTTCCAACCACGGCGGAAGACACTAATATTTGCCACACCAGTCTCTAAAATGTAGCTTTTTGCGCGAATCCCAAAGGATCTCCCTGCTCTAACATAATTCTGAAGAAGAGGCTACTCTGGGCGGAGACGAAGCGGCCGGTGCCAGGCGAAGCAAACAGTGGTGTGCCACACGTGACGAATTGCTGTCTTATATTAAGTGGCGGGTCTCCTGTTTCATGCCAACGTGACCAGCTTGGTTCCTTCTTGCTGATCCACGTTGAGGAATTTCAGGTAATAAGACCTAGCAGACCAATACTCGGTGCAACCGTACTCGAGCTGGGATCGCATAAAAGTTTTAAAATACTGAATTCCTTACGAGACCATGCTTTGAGGTCTCTCAAGCGTGGCAACGAATTTAATTTCTCGTCAAATATGAGGGCCAGGAACCTCGCCGCATTTTTAAAACTTTAATGACGTCACTCATTTTAAGTTCCGGAAGATTTGAAAGCTTCTGGAACGGTTAAAAAGACACAGTTTTTTCGGTAGATAATGTAAAACCACCATTGTCTGCGCATTTCTGCAGCCTCTTTAACGGTTAGTTGCAACTGCCCTGTGGTTCCTGGGCGGATGAATAACAGCAGAAAATCAAAAAATCGTCTACAAACAAGAAGTAATATACTGGACTCCCTACAATGGATGTTATTCAATTAATAGCTATTAGGAAGAGCGTCACATTTACAAAGCTACCTTGAGGGACACCATTTTCATGGATAAAACAGTCTGATAGGACATTGCTGACTCTGAAGAAAAGTGTAGATAGGAAGGACCACAGTAAAAGTGGAAGACGCACCTGAAAATCACAAACGTCAAGTAGTGTCATAGGTCTTCTCAAGGTCGAAGAAGATACTTATTAGGTGGCATCTGCGTAAGACAGCCAGTTATACATCAGACTCCAGTAGTCACGTTATCAATGGATCCACACTGAAACTGACTAAGGAGTTGCCTGGAGTCTAAGATCCAGACCAGGTGGCGTTGATCATTCGCTCCAAGATCTTTCCCTTGTAGTTCGTGAGACAAGTACTTGGGCTTGCACGTGGAATGGGGACTTTCCCCCTTTTAAAACTGTAATTAACGGATCTAGTAGGATTCTTTTGGTGTTTCCACGGAAATGCTGCACTGTATTATAAGGAATGATCTTCTAGCGCCACCATATTCTCCTTCTTTTCCTGTTCCATTCACAACGGCATGTGGGAAAAATAACTGCCGGTAACGCTCCGTACGACATCTAATTTTCTCTTAGTGATCATTTCGCAAGACATACACTCCTGGAAATTGAAATAAGAACACCGTGAATTCATTGTCCCAGGAAGGGGAAACTTTATTGACACATTCCTGGGGTCAGATACATCACATGATCACACTGACAGAACCACAGGCACATAGACACAGGCAACAGAGCATGCACAATGTCGGCACTAGTACAGTGTATATCCACCTTTCGCAGCAATGCAGGCTGCTATTCTCCCATGGAGACGATCGTAGAGATGCTGGATGTAGTCCTGTGGAACGGCTTGCCATGCCATTTCCACCTGGCGCCTCAGTTGGACCAGCGTTCGTGCTGGACGTGCAGACCGCGTGAGACGACGCTTCATCCAGTCCCAAACATGCTCAATGGGGGACAGATCCGGAGATCTTGCTGGCCAGGGTAGTTGACTTACACCTTCTAGAGCACGTTGGGTGGCACGGGATACATGCGGACGTGCAGTGTCCTGTTGGAACAGCAAGTTCCCTTGCCGGTCTAGGAATGGTAGAACGATGGGTTCGATGACGGTTTGGATGTACCGTGCACTATTCAGTGTCCCCTCGACGATCACCAATGGTGTACGGCCAGTGTAGGAGATCGCTCCCCACACCATGATGCCGGGTGTTGGCCCTGTGTGCCTCGGTCGTATGCAGTCCTGATTGTGGCGCTCACCTGCGCGGCGCCAAACACGCTTACGACCACCATTGGCACCAAGGCAGAAGCGACTCTCATCGCTGAAGACGACACGTCTCCATTCGTCCCTCCATTCACGCCTGTCGCGACACCACTGGAGGCGGGCTGCACGATGTTGGTGCGTGAGCGGAAGACGGCCTAACGGTGTGCGGGACCGTAGCCCAGCTTCATGGAGACGGTTGCGAATGGTCCTCGCCGATACCCCAGGAGCAACAGTGTCCCTAATTTGCTGGGAAGTGGCGGTGCGGTGCCCTACGGCACTGCGTAGGATCCTACGGTCTTGGCGTGCATCCGTGCGTCGCTGCGGTCCGGTCCCAGGTCGACGGGCACGTGCACCTTCCGCCGACCACTGGCGACAACATCGATGTACTGTGGAGACCTCACGCCCCACGTGTTGAGCAATTCGGCGGTACGTCCACCCGGCCTCCCGCATGCCCACTATACGCCCTCGCTCAAAGTCCGTCAACTGCACATACGGTTCACGTCCACGCTGTCGCGGCATGCTACCAGTGTTAAAGACTGCGATGGAGCTCCGTATGCCACGGCAAACTGGCTGACACTGACGGCGGCGGTGCACAAATGCTGCGCAGCTAGCGCCATTCGACGGCCAACACCGCGGTTCCTGGTGTGTCCGCTGTGCCGTGCGTGTGATCATTGCTTGTACAGCCCTCTCGCAGTGTCCGGAGCAAGTATGGTGGGTCTGACACACCGGTGTCAATGTGTTCTTTTTTCCATTTCCAGGAGTGTATATGAGAGTAAGTAATATGCTGCTCGATTGTTCTTGGAACGTAAGCTCTCGAAATTTCGAGAGTAAACCTCCGAGATGCACAACGCCGTTCTTGCAGTGCCTGACGCTGGAATTTGTTGAGCATTTCCGTAACGTTGAGAGTGCATAAACGACACACGCAAACATATGCATCTCAGTAGCGCTCTTGCGCCGACAAAACGGTCCCGCGACGAAACACGGCGCTTTTAGTTGAATCTCATCTATTACTCCTTGTTGGTAATGGTCCCACACAGATGAGCAGTACTCAACATTCGGTCGAAAACGTATCTCATAATCCTTTTACTTCGAGGATGAATTACATTTCTTTAAGATTCTCCCAATGTATTCCAATCCGTGATTTACTTTTCCTACTGTTTGTTTCATGTCGTCATTCCCATTCAGCTCATTCGGAGTAGTTACTCCTAGTTCGTTCACGCTAGTTACTGTTTCCAGTGATTTGTCGCCAATAACGTAATCGAACAGTATTGAATCTCTTCGCCTATTTATGTGCACTAGGCTACATTTATTTACGTTCAGGGTCAACTGCCAGTCCCTGCACTAACAGTCGATATTCTGCAGATCTTACTGCCCAGGTGTGGTAACCATTCTAAAGGACGCGGCATCGTCCGTGAATAGCCGCAGAGGGACTCCAACGTTATTCACTACATTATTCAAAAATGGTTCTGAGCACTATGGGACTCAACTGCTGTGGCCATAAGTCCCCTAGAACGTAGAACTACTTAAACCTAACTAACCTAAGGACATCACACATATCCATGCCCGAGGCAGGATTCGAACCTGCGACCGTAGCGGTCGTGCGGTTCCAGACTGTAGCGCCTTTAACCGCTCGGCCACTCCGGCCGGCTCACAACATTATTAACATAAATTGTAACTAGTAATGGCGCTATAACACTCCCTCGAGGTACTCCTAAAATTAGCTATGTATTGCTCCGTTAGGAATACCTGTTGAGTTCTATCTGAAACGAAGTTCTTAAATCAGCCACAAATCTGGTTCGAAGCTCGGTAAGCTCGTATTTCATTCACTAAATAACAGTATTGATCTGTATCGAATGGTTCAAATGGCTCTGAGCACTATGGGACTTAACAGCTATGGTCATCAGTCCCCGAGAACTTAGAACTACTTAAACCTAACTAACCTAAGGACATCACACAACACCCAGTCATCACGAGGCAGAGAAAATTCCTGACCCCGCCGGGAATCGAACCCGGGAACCCGGGCGCGGGAAGCGAGAACGCTACCGCACAACCACGAGCTGCGGACGATCTGTATCGAATGTCTTTCTAAAGTCAACGAAGACAGCATCAACCTGGGGGCCATTGCTTACGGCGCTCTCCTCTCGTGGATGAACAGAGCGTTTGAGTTCAGCAAGAACTCTCTTTGCAGAATCCATTATGTTTTCTTGAGGATGAAACATGTTCCATAAGCCTCCAACAGATTTTCGTTATCGATATAGGCCTATAATAATGCACGTCTCTCCAAGGGCTACTCGCGAAAACGGGAATGACCAGCGCAATCACCAGGTACATTTCCTTGCTGCAGTGGCCTAGGATAAACTACTGCTACAGGGGAAGCAAGTTCTTTCGCATAATCTCTGCAGAAACTCCCAGGTACCTCATCGGGCCCAGTAGCCTTTCCACGACCGCTTATCTTAATAACTGATTTTTCGTATTCGGGCGATAATTGAAAGAAGGAACCACAGGACGGTCTTCCGCAGTGAAAGAATTTCTGGAGATCATATACAGTATTTTGGTATTCTCTTTGTCGTCTTCTGTTTCAGTGCTCTTATGGTCACCAAGCGACTGAATAGATTTTTTCGAGCCGCTTACTGACTTCAGGTAAGAACAACGCTTCTCGGGACTTTTAGTCATATTGTTTGGCAACATTTTGCTCGAAATTCGGTGAATGCTTCTGGCTTCATTTAACTTCTGTTTGCCCGCCAGCTTTGACTTCACTTAAGTCGGAGATTTAGCTCTCTTTGCTTTAGCAGTAACTTTCCAACACGGCTATTGAACCGCAGTGGGTTTTTCCCATCTCTCACAACTTTTCTCGGCACGTTCTTGTCTAAGGCGTATTATAAAACGCTTCTGAGTTTTACCCATTTGTGCTCGGCATCTTTGCCATCAGAGCTAAATATTTGACGAAGACTATTTATATGCTGTCTCCTGTCACTCTTTCACATAAACATATTTTCCTGCGTTTTAATATTTCTTGTAATACCAGCAGTCATTACGCTATCACAGCCTTACGAATGAGGATTCGTGTACAGACTTTATGAAAGTTTTCTAACATAGTGGTTGGTAACGCAAAACGATTCAATTTTTGAGTATAACTGTTGATCAGATAGAAAGACAGTGGCATATAGCGTTCTCTTAAATTTGATTACAGAGGAGAAGGCTACCAGTTACAATAAATGCATGGTAGTTATCGTAACCCCAACTTAAGAAAATTAAATTCAATCCCCCTATACATAATGCTCCACTCCTTAGGACAAGTGGAAAGGAAGAGGACCACAAGACGGCGTGCAACGACCGTATAAATCAGGGACATTGCATATTACGACAGTGAGAAAACCACAACTTACGATCTTCCGATACGGCCGATGGAGCTGAACATTATCGCGTGTCAGAATATCAGCCCATCTTTTTCAGGCGAACGACGATGGCGTGTCGAGAAGTAGTCTCTCCAAATTTCTTATGTGAAAACTCTTATTGTTCTTTTAACTAAACAAACGTTAACATTCTACATCTTCATTCCTCATATCTACGTATTTACAGCCCTCTGCCACTAAAACTCTCCGAATTGTAGCGTGTAACAAGGCGGTGTTTAACGTAACTATGTCGGTATGCATATATGAAGATGGTATCAGTTCTTTCGCACATGTCTGAACGAACTGATACCATCTTCATATAGATAAAGGCTTTTCGGCCAATGGTCTTCTTCAGTGCTATTGCACACACCTTGCTCAAACTCTGAGGGGAATCGGTAGATTGACTGCCACGATTAATGAGTATAGTGAGAAGGGACACTTCAAATGTAGTTTGTGGACAGTAAGTTGGAAATGGGGGTTTCACGTGGAGCGTGCCAGAGATAACTCTCTGCAGTCGCACTGTCCACTGTGTCCTCGATGGCTTAGTT
Organism: Schistocerca americana; assembly: GCF_021461395.2. Classification (NCBI taxonomy): domain Eukaryota; kingdom Metazoa; phylum Arthropoda; class Insecta; order Orthoptera; family Acrididae; genus Schistocerca; species Schistocerca americana. The sequence continues at coordinate 469,167,983 of NC_060130.1, read as the reverse complement.
CCGTTTCAGCCGCGCCAGCGAGTGGACGTTGTTTACTGCTGCGCTGCACTTCCATGTTTACATCGCTGTAGTTGCGCTTCACCGAGTGCTGACCGTCCGTTAACCTACGTGTTCGTTCATATTCCTTGTGATCTACTCGCTCCTTCTGGTCGTGCTGCTGCTAATTCGAATTTCGGTTGTTTAACCGAAATTGCGTCGCTGGATTAACCATGGCTACAAACCTCAGGAAAAATATTCTGGCATTTGCTTTTGACAAGGAAAAGCGCCTTGTCCAGCCGACATCCCTGGAAATAGATGACTGGATTACACAGGTAACTGGTCTCAATTCTGAAACCGTCCATACCTGGCAAATGGATCAAGAAAAATACTGTGTTTTTGTCAAGTTATTCAGTGCTGCGACTGTTGATAAAGTGTTACGAGAGTGGGGCTATGAAGTAGATTTTGTGCACAGAAATGGTTATAAAAGTAAGCCTTCCATCTATAAAGCTGACATTGACTACAAAACCGTTCGTGTCTTGAATCTTCCCATTGAAACTGAAAATGATAAGATTAAGGAAGCTCTTTCAGACTACGTGGACGTTAAATCAATGGCAAATAAAAGATGGTCGCCTCGCTTTAAACTGCAATATTTCAACGGGGTCTGCTGTGTAGAGATGGAAGTTAAGACAGATATTCCGTCTGCCGCGCGGAGTGGCTACGTGGTTTAGAACGCCATGTCACGGACTGCGCGGCCCCTCCCGCCGGGGGTTCGAGTCCTCCCTCTGGCACTGGTTTGTGTGGTGTTCTTAGCATAAGTTCGTTTAAGTAGTGTGTAAGTCTAGGGACCGATGACCTCAGCAGTTTGGTCCCTTAGGTATTCACATACATTTGAACATTTTTGATATTCGGTCTCACATAACTGTTTGTGGGTATAAGGCACAAATTGTTTATACAGGTCAGGAAGCTACATGTCATATATGTAACGAAACCGGCCACTTCAAACAGGAATGTCCGCGGCGAACTGTTGATCTTAAAAGTAATTTGATACAGCATTAGAAACTTACTTTAAATGATCTGTTACCAAAGAATAGCCCAGGTCTACTGGTTGAGGATGTTAACGCAGCCGGCCAGAGTGGCCGAGCGGTTCTAGGCGCTACAGTCTGGAACCGCGCGACCGCTACGGTCTCAGATTCGAATCCTGGCTCGGGCATGGATGTGTGTGATGTCCTTAGGTTAGTTAGGTTTAAGTAGTTCTATGTTCTAGGGGACTGATGACCTCAGAAGTTAAGTCCCATAGTGCTCAGAGCCATTTGACCCATCTGTTAACGCAGCTGGAGTTGATGTCCTTCTTCATGATAACAATCGATTTCCCCCGTTAACAACAAAGGAAAACCCTGTTACCACAACCCGTGAAACTGAAATGTAACCGAAAAAACGACCTCTGGAGACAAGTGATAGTTGTTCAGAAGACGAGCTGTCATGTTCAACTCCCTCAGTTCGCAAGCAAAAACAGAACGATGATGAGGCAGAGGAACCGGAAGGCAGAATGCGAATGGAAACTGATGAACAGAAAGATAATAAATATGCGGTACCAGAAAATGAAGGGAGTGTAGTCAATATTAATTTGCAAGATGCAACAGCTGAATTAGCTGATTGCAAAGATCAGCACCTATCTGTTAGTAAACAAATTCATGGAGAGGTTGCAAAACTGCCGTCTTCATTTGTTTTCCTCGATCAGGAAGTAAGTGATATTAATAAAGGACAAGGAAGTGGTGCCCAAAATGAAATCACGGCAACACCGCAGGGCAGGCGCCAGCAACAGAATTTGCGACAGCGTCTGCTGGTGCTCCAGAGGAGCCGCGAAGTCAAATAAAACCGCAACCAAGTGTGAATGTAGCTCGTAACCAAGGGAAGGGAAAATCCGGAAAGGGCGACCCAAGCCCAAAGAATGTTCGGTACGAAACGGTCCTACACGAATCACAGGAGGAAAAATCATAAAGTTTACAAGGAAATCAGTCTGCAAGCGGTACAAGAGAAAACTCATAAGCAGAAAAAAACGGGATAATAAATAATAAACTGATTGAAGTGTCATTTCACTTTCAGTCTTCCGAGAAAACTGTTAATAGTTTAACTGAACCCTGAACCACATGAAACTAAATTAGTCCATCAAAACAACTAACACAGTGGCAGCGCAATGACGCAGTCTTATTCTGTCACCACTATAAACATAAATAAAATTACGTCCGGTTTGAAATTATCGGCACTTAAGGCGCTTTTGTACGAAACCGCGTCTGATATTTCCCTTTTACAAGAAGTTCTAATGTCGGATTTAATAATTACCGATTATGTCAATTACATTAATGTGTCTCACGAAACAAGTGTTGAAACTGTTGTTTTGGTGAGGGACGGGAGTCCAGTAAGTGAGGTTTAATCGACTGGAATCCGGAAGGGCAATAGAGCTAAATATCTATGATGTGACTATCATCAACTTGTATGCCCCTTCAGGAAGCTCTCACCGAGCTGACAGGGCACGTTTCTTCAGAGTTGAACTGATATATTTGTTAAGGAAAAATCCAAGACAGTTATTACTTGGAGGTGATTTTAATTGCGTTTTAAATTGAAAAGATCAGTTACCATTTTTAATTTCTCAAGTGAATTAAAACAACTAGTTACTGGTTTAGAATTAAAGAATGTATGGGAAATCAAATACCCCTCCATTGCTGAATTCTTTTACTTCACGGCAACAGCTCGTAGCAGGATTGATAGATTATATATTTCTAAAAATCTTGAAACTTACGTGACAAAAGTAGACACCATTACTACGTACATTTCAGATCATTCAAGTGTCTTAACTTGCATAAATCTAACAAGACAGCCAGTTCGCCGATTCAGGAACCAGTGGAATTTGCACATTTCCTTGTTAGTAAATCATGATTTAGAAGACCTGATTAAAGAAGCATGGGCAATACGCCTACGTGCTCGCAGTAGATATGCCACTGCTATCGACTGGTGGGTTAAAATGTCAAAGACAAGGTTGAGGAAGGTTCTTATTCAATACAGTGCCGAGAGTGCAAGAGAAATGAAATGCACTATCGAATATTAGTATTCCGTTTTGAGCGATCTATATGATCAGGTCTCAGCTGGTTCCTCACATCGGATAGCAGGCATCAAAAAAGTCAAAGCCAAATTACTTAACATCAAGAGAAATCAAATGGAAGTGTTGGAAATAAAATCGAAGGCAAATTCGGTGTCAGATGACGAAACTTCATTTAGTGAAGCATACGAAAAACGGAACAAGGAGTTTTATTGATGAAATTCGAACAAAAAACGGTACGATTCTCAGACTCCAGTAGGATATCATCGACGAAATTTATCGCTATTATTGCGAGCTATATTCTGTAAATCAAAGTTCTTATGCATCCTTGGAAGAATTCGTTGACATCCTAGCCTCACAGCTGACAGAAGATGACAACGAATATTTTCTCGAGGTAGTCAGTGAAGAGGACGTGTATAAGACTCTTTGCACCTAACCACAAAAAAAAAACAAAAAAAAGGACTGTATGATCTGCCAGCAAAGTCTTACATCCGTTACTGGCCAATAGTTGGTGCGAAAATCACGGACATTGTAAATGAGGTTATTTAGGATAAAATGATTCCAGCCGAGTTCAAGGAGAGTAAAATTGTCCTTGTGCCAAAAAATAATGGAAACGAAGATTTAAATAATTTTCACTGTTGAATTCTGATTATAAACTCATAGCTAGAATAGTAAACAACAGAATTTCATGTCTTACAGATAAGATTATTAGTAAACATCAGAACTGCGCGCAAGGCAGAACTGTTTTTCAAAATCTAGCAGAATTCAGGGATATCACTGCAATGACTTCTGTAAGAAACAAAGTGTGCTTTATTTTTTTAAGATTTTTATAAATCCTTCGCTGTAGTAAATCATGAATATCTTCTACAGACGTTGAAAAAAATGCGTTTCAACGATAGGGTCATACAGTTGATAAAGAACATAGCAACTGGAATAAATGCAAAAACAGCGGTGAATTGTCAACAATCCAGGCCACTACAAATTAAACGAGGTGTTCCTCAAGGAAGTCCTCTGTCCATGTCGCTCTTCGCCGTTTCACTAGAACCTTTCCTCCGACATGTCCATGCTAGATTAAATGGCTTAGCATTATCAGGGAATAAAACAGTTATAAGAGACTATGCTGACGATATAAGGGTCATTATAAAGAATAATGAAGAGGTAACCAGGCTAGCAACAGTGATTGATTCGTACTGTAGGGCATTTGGAGCCAATTCAAACGAAAAAAAAGTAAGATGTTAAATCTCAGAGGTTTTGATAATATCAACGTCGAGTGGTCAAAATTAGTCCCACAACATAAAACACTTGGGATCACCCTAACAGCACGCCAGTGAAAATGATGGCTTTAAATTGGATAGTTGCAGTGCATAAAGTGAAAGGACCCATTGTAGAGAATTTAAGTTGGTAAATGAACCAAGTTCAAAGAACAAAGTATATCAACTCATGCATCCTTGCCAAAGCTTATTATACTACCCAGCTGTTTCCAATACCGAGAATGATAGCGAGGAGAATAATGTCCAATATCACAAACTTTTTGTGGAAAGGTGAAGTGTTCAGAGTACCAGCTAAAACAGCCACTTTAGATCCTAATATGGTGGACTAGGATTAACTGATATAACTGATAAAGCCTCTGCACTTTTTATCGAAAGGCAAGTTAATTTAATAAGAGACTCGCGAGGAAACAAAACCAGCCAACTTTTCGTGATCATTAAACCTCGAAGCCTGCTTCCCCCGATTGACGTGCAAAATATCAACAGTCGTTTACAGCATGTGAGGGTTTTCTATGTTGACTTCAGTTATGTAAGTGCCAAAATCAGAGTCACGACACTCAACATTAAGAGCCATAGTGCGGGAACGAAAGAAAAGCGAAGAATGGAGCAAAATGGAACGACAGTTTACAAACATTGATTGGACAGAGATTTGGAAAAACATTAGTTCTAATGGGCTCGCGTCTAATATAAAAACGCCATGGTATAAGACAGATAACAACATAGTTAGCACCAATGAAAGACTGTACATAATCGGACTCCGTGAAACAAATTTAAGTCAACAATGCCATCTAGTTGACAAAGTAATTCATAGATACACTCACAGCGGTTACGTGAATAGTTGGAAGTGGATGCAAGAGCAAATAGTTCGGATTACAAGGACATCCCCTTAGAGTATATCGCTGTCATTGATACACAGGCCTGAAGCACGCTACTTCCCAGAGACAAAAAATAACGCTGTGCTGGGAAATTTTGTTCATTACGTCATTCACAAACTAGGATCCGACAGCACCATAGAGTTCAAGGTACACATTCTGTGTGAATACCACACAATTAGAACCTATTCGAATCACAAGAAAAAGTTCGGTAATATGTTAAAAATTATATTTGAAAGAATGGGCATTGGTTAATATAAAATAAGAAGTCTGTGTTGACAGTGACGTATTGTAGTTACCTATTATTTAAATTTTTACTGTAAATTATTGGTGTATGCTTGTTCTACTTCAGAAAGTGGTTTTTGAAATTTTATAAGTGCCACCCCCCCTATGAACCATGGACCTTGCCGTTGGTGGGGAGGCTTGCGTGCCTCAGCGATACAGATGGACGTACCGTAGGTGCAACCACAACGAAGGGGTATCTGTCGAGAGGCCAGACAAACGTGTGGTTCCTGAAGAGGGGCAGCACCCTTTTCAGTAGTTGCAGGAGCAACAGTCTGGATGATTGACTGATCTGGCCTTTAATACTAACCAAAACGTTCTTGCTATGCTGGTACTGCGAACGGCTGAAAGCAAGGAGAAACTACAGCCGTAATTTTTCCCTAAGGCATGCAACTTTACTGTATGATTAAATGATGATGGCGTCCTCTTGGGTAAAATATTCCGGAGGTAAAATAGTCCCCCATTCGGATCTCCGGGCGGGGACTACACAAGGGGACGTTGTTATCAGGGGAAAGAAAACTGGCGTTCTACGGATCGGAGCGTGGACTGTCAGATCCCTTAATCGGGGAGGAAGGTTAGAATATTTAAAAAGGGAAATGGATAGGTTAAAGTTAGATATGGTGGGAATTAGTGAAGTTAGGTGGCAGGAGGAACAAGACTTATAAATACAAAATCAAATAGGGGTAATGCAGGAGTAGGTTTAATAATGAAAAAAAAATAGGAGTGCGGGTAAGCTACTACAAACAGCATAGTGAGCGCATTATTGTGGCCAAGATAGACACGAAGCCCACGTCTACTACAGTTGTACAAGTTTATATGCCAACTAGCTCTGCAGATGATGACGAAATTGATGAAATGTATGATGGGATAAAAGAAATTATTCAGGTAATGAAGGGAGACGAAAATATAATAGTCATGGGTAACTGCAATTCGAGAGTACGAAAAGGGAGAGAAGGAAACATAGTAGGTGACTATGGATTGGGGATAAGAAATGAAAGAGGAAGCCGACTGGTAGAATTAATCATAGCTAACACTTGGTTCAAGAATCATAAAAGAAGGTTGTATACATGGAAGAATCCTGGGGATACTAGAAGGTATCAGATAGATTATATAGTGATAAGACAGAGATGTAGAAACCAGGTTTTAAATTGTAAGACATTTCCAGGGGCAGATGTGGACTCTGACCACAATCTATTGGTTATGAACTGTAGATTAAAACGGAAGAAACTGCAAAAAAGTGGGAATTTAACGAGATGGGACCTGGATAAACTGACTAAACCAGAGGTTTTACAGAGTTTCAGGGAGAGCATAAGGGAACAATTGACAGGAATGGGGGAAAGAAATACAGTAGAAGTAGAGATGAAGTAGTGAAGGCAGCAGAGGATCAAGTAGGTAAAAAGACGAAGGCTAGTAGAAGTCCTTGGGTAACAGAAGAAATATTGAAATTAATTGATGAAAGGAGAAAATATAAAAATGCAGTAAATGAAGCAGGCAAAAAGGAATACAAACGTCTCAAAAATGAGATCGACATGAAGTGCAAAATGGCTATGCAGGGATGGCTAGAGGACAAATGTAAGGATGTAGAGGCTTATCTCACTAGGGGCAAGATAGATACTGCCTACAGGAAAATTAAAGAGACCTTTGGAGAAAATAGAGCCACTTGTATGAATATCAAGAGCTCAGATGGAAACGCAGTTCTAAGCAAAGAAGGGAAAGCAGAAAGGTGGAAGAAGTATATAGAGGGCCTATACAAGGGCGATATACTTGAGGACAATATTATGGAAATGGAAGAGGATCTAGATGAAGATCAAATGGGAGATACGATACTGCGTGAAGAGTTTGACAGAGCACTGATAGACCTGAGTCGAAACAAGGCCCCGGGAGCAGACAACATTCCATTAGAACTACTGACGGCCTAGGGAGAGTCAGTCCTGACAATACCATCTGGTGAACAAGATGTATGAGACAGGCGAAATACCCTCAGACTTCAAGAAGAATATAATAATTCCAATCCCAAAGAAAGCAGGTGTTGACAGATGTGAAAATTACCGAACTATCAGTTTAATAAGTCACAGCTGCAAAATACTAACACGAATTTTTTACAGACGAATGGAAAAACTGGTAGAAGCCAACCTCGGGGAAGATCAGTTTGGATTCCGTAGAAATGTAGGAACACGTGAGGCAATACTGACCTTACGACTTGTGTTAGAAGAAAGATTAAGGAAAGGCAAACCTACGTTTCTAGCATTTGTAGACTTAGAGAAAGCTTTTGGCAATGTTGACTGGAATACTCTCCTTCAAATTCTAAAGGTGGCAGGGGTAAAATACAGCGAGCGAAAGGCTACTTACAATTTGTAGAGAAACCAGATGGCAGTTATAGGAGTTGAGGGGCATGAAAGGGAAGCAGTGGTTGTGAAGGGAGTGAGACAAGGTTGTAGCCTCTCCCCGATGTTATTCAATCTGTATATTGAGCAAGCAGGTAAGGAAACAAAAGAAAAATTCAGTGTAGATATTAAAATCCATGTAGAAGAAATAAAAACTTTGATTTAATATAATCCATCATGGAGTCGAGGTAGCAGTTGTCGTTATACTGGTTATCACTGTTAGCATTCAACCGCGATTCTTATACATATATTTTAACAACGCGTTTCAAGAGACAATGCTCTCATCATCAGGTTGTAAAGTCTATGTCATGAAATGAAACGGACTAAAAAGACAAAATACCATCACAAATAGTTGGGAAATCCATAGAGTAAAACAGAATTAAAAGTATATTGGACTGTGGGTCCTCGTCTTACATTGAAGTTGTTGACACAAGTCGATGGCTGTCCCATAGCTACCAAATATGCTGTCGCAATGTGCCGGCTCGGGAGCTGTTGTGGACTGACGTGCCTAGGTGTTGTGGCGTGGTTACAGCCGTGTGCTTGACGGTAACGTTATGCTATTGGTCGCCTTATTTCCTTATTGCATTGGTCTGCCATCGTTAGCCTCTCGCAACTCCGTCAGTGACATGCTACAAGTTTAAGGTCGCATACCTCCCCTAAAATAATTCTAAAAACCCGCTAAAAAATCTCATTTCTTTAAAATTATCTTGTGCATTTAGAATATTGCTTTGTTTCTTTTCATGGATAGCTATCTCGAATTCCTCCAGTAAATCAAGTTTCCTCCCTTTCTTTTCCACATGCAATGTTTCTACGTTGTCTTCTATGCTATTAAGGGGATGGCCTGTTTCATATATATGGTTCGCAACAGCTGATTTGTCATAATTCCCTAACCTGAACGCATCTTCATGTTCTTTATACCGGATCGCGAATGATCTTCCTGTCTGCCCTATATATTTTGCATCACAAGTTCTGCACTGAATCTTATAAACTCCCGATCTTTCAAACTTATTTCTCTTCTCGCCAATATCGTGCTTAAGGCTATACCTCACTAGGTTATTAGTCTGAAAAGCTATTTTAACATCGTATGGCTTAAAAATATTTGCTATCGGAACACTGGAGTATAGGTTCTTAACATCCAACGAAAGAACCTATACTCCAGCGCTCCGGTTAACGAAACTATAGAAATCATTAAGAGAAATTTCCTGAAATACGGTAAAATTTCAACGCAAGAGACAATTGAATTTATTGAACTCCTACAGCTCATTACAAGTTTTAATTATTTTACGTTTAATAACAAATTTTATATTCAGGACGATGGGTTGGCCGTAGTGTCCAGTATTTCAGGAACTATGGCGGACATTTTTATCAACGACCTTGAAGATAAAATTCTAAATTCTGACGATAACATTATGGATAAAATTGTTTATTACAAACGTTATGTTGACGACACTCTGCTACTTGTCGATGGTCCCCGTGAGGACATTGCTGAAATAGTAAAAAAGTTCAACGACGCACATAATAAAATAGAATTTACTGTGGAGTATGAAACTGACAATTGTTTACAGTTCCTGGACCTGAATATAAAAAAGCAGGGCAACGAACATGCGTTCTCCGTTTATAGAAAACAAACTACGACTGATGCCGTGATCCCGAATGATTCATGCCATCCACAGGCTTATAAAGAAGCTGCTTTCCGTAGTCTCGTGCATAGGGCAGTCAATATACCTATGAGCGAAAAAGATAGGGAGACTGAAATTAATACCGTTAAGAGAATAGCGATGAATAACGGTTACAGAATAGATATGGTTAAAAAACTGTTACGGAAAAGTAATAAGCGCAAAAAGAGAAAACCTGATGGAGAGAAAGTTAAAATTATCACGCTGCCATACTACGGAACAGTCTCACAAAAGATAGCAAATATTTTTAAGCCATACGATGTTAAAATAGCTTTTCAGACTAATAACCTAGTGAGGTATAGCCTTAAGCACGATATTCGCGAGAAGAGAAATAAGTTTGAAAGATCGGGAGTTTATAAGATTCAGTGCAGAACTTGTGATGCAAAATATATAGGGTAGACAGGAAGATCATTCGCGATCCGGTTTAAAGAACATAAAGATGCGTTCAGGTTAGGAAATTATGACAAATCAGCTGTTGCGAACCATATATATGAAACAGGCCATCCCCTTAATAGCATAGAAGACAACGTAGAAATATTGCATGTAGAAAAGAAAGGGAGGAAACTTGATTTACTAGAGGAATTCGAGATAGCTATCCATGAAAAGAAACAAAGCAATATTGTAAATACACAAGATAATTTTAATGAAATGAGATTTTTTAGCGGGTTTTTAGAATTATTTTAGGGTAGCTATGCGACCTTAAACTTGTAGCATGTCACTGACGGAGTTGCGAGAGGCTAACGATGGCAGACCAATGCAATAAGGAAATAAGGCGACCAATAGCATAACGTTACCGTCAAACACACGGCTGTGACCACGCCACAACACCTAGGCACGTCATTCCACAACAGTTCCCGAGCCGGCACATTGCGACAGCATATTTGGTTGCTATGGGACAGCCTTCGACTTGTGTCAACAACTTCAATGTAAGACGAGGACCCACAGTCCAATATACTTTTAATTCTGTTTTACTCTATGGATTTCCCAACTATTTGGAATGGTATTTTGTCTTTTTAGTCCGTTTCATTTCATGACATAGACTTTACAGCCTGATGATGAGAGCATTGTCTCTTGAAACGCGTTGTTAAAATATATGTATAAGAATCGCGGTTGAATGCTAACAGTGATAACCAAAAACTTTGAGGTTCGCCGATGACATTGTAATTCTGTCGGAGACAACAAAGGACTTGGAAGAGTAGTTCAGCAAAATGGACAGTGTCTTGAAACGAGGATATAAGATGAACATCAACAGAATCAAAACGAGGATAGTGGAACGTAGTCGAATTACGTCGGGTGATGCTGAGGGAATTAGATTAGGAAATGAGACACTTACAGTAGTAAAGGAGTTTTGCTATTTGGGGAGCAAAATAAATGATGATGATCGAAGTAGAGAGGATATAAAACGTAGACTGGCAATGGCAAGGAACGCGTTTCTGAAGAAGACAAATTTGTTAACATCGAGTATAGATGTAAGTGTCAGGAAGTCGTTTCTCATAGTAATTGTACGGAGTGTAGCTATGTATGGAAGTGAAACATGGACGATAAATAGTTTGGACAAGAAGAGAATAGAAGCTTTCGAAATGTGATGCTACAGAAGAATTCTGAAGATTAGATGGGTACATCACGTAACTAATGAGGAGGTATTGAACAGAATTGGAGAGAAGAAAAGTTTGTGACACAACTTGACAAGAAGAAGGGACCGGTTGGTAGGACATGTTCTGAGGCATCAGGGGATTACAATTTTAGCATTGGAGGGCAGCGTGGAGGGTAAAAATCGTAGAGGGAGACCAAGAGATGAACACATTAAGGAGATTCAGAAGGACGTAGGTTGCAGTAGGTACTGGGAGATGAAGAAGCTTGCACAGGATAGAGCAGCATGGAGAGCTACATAAAACCATTCTCAGGACTGAAGACCACAACAACAACATAAGCAAATGTACAGAACTTATGCGACAGTCAGATTTCGTGTCTAATAGTGTCAAAACACAAAACATTAAAGCAAAAATTGACAGTTCTTATTGAAATGTCTATATCGATTGGTTAAAACCAGAAGATTGTATCTTATGTAATGTAATATTCATTGGCTGGTAAATTGCCCTGTTCATTTTAGCACTGTGATGTGTAAGTCGGTTTTCCAGTGAAAGATCTATTATATAGGTCTGATCACTTCAGATAATTAACATTCCATTAATGTCCAGAAAGTGTAGTTGGAATGCTAGTCAACTTTATAACATATCTTTTCCGCCATTCTCAAGTATTTAACGGATTGTGTAATATGGTTATTAAATTGTTTTTATGTTCGATTGTCATAAATCTTCCATATTCTGCATAAGTTTTGTTGACTTCCATACAATTATGTGAAATACTCATAGCTAGTCTGACTGAGCTGAGAAGGTTAAAGATCAGTTTCTTCCCTTAACCTGCCTCTCACGGAGACGATTTCCTTGTGTATATTAATATATTAAAAATTAACCCAAAAACTTCCTGATATCCTTCATAAAGTGTTATTTCTGTTTCTGTAAAGATTGTAGCACATGTAATTCAATGTGCAGTTTTTTCTTTATTCATGTTTGAAGAAGTCTGAATGTCTTTAAAAAACTTTTCATGATATTCAATTTAATTCTTTCTGGTAATTTAACCGGTAACATAGTCTTCTGTTTTATTTCTTTAACATTAGCATAATTGCAATGAACAGACTGTTTTTGTTTAAATCATTTCATGTGTAATATGTGCGTATGGTTAGTACATGTACTTAGTATGTATTTGGAATATGTGACATTGTTCGTAAATAAATGTTTAAAAAAAATTAGATAGATCGTCTGCCATGTAAGCAGGAGATCCAGGGTGCACACCCGGGCGGGTCACATATTTTCAGTGGTCTCCATTGATATTTATCAACGCCTCTAAGCGGCTAATTGTCTGGATTTCATTGTAATTTCATAACTATGTCGGTGTGTGAGAAGCAGCGTGATGTAATCGAATTTCGAATTCGAAGAGCTCGTCCCCATACGGAGGACCCTCAACTTCAGTATGACAATACCAGGCGCAGCGACATTTGCAACAATTCCACGCCTTGGATTTACTGTCATCGATCATCCTCCGTACAGTCCCGACTTGGCCCCATCCGATTTTCATGTTTCCAAGACTTAAAGAACACCTTCGAGGACTTCACTATCAAAGAGATGAAGCGGTGCAAGCGAAGGGGAGGTTTTTGGCACCGTCAACGAAATCTGACATTCTACAGTGACAGTAACAACAAACTGGTCTCTCGTTGGGAGAAATTTGTTCTCCACCAGGGTGACTATGTTGACAGATAAATATGCAGACGTGAAGAATAAAAATGTATAATGTTACTAATGATTGTTTTATTTAAAAATTTTCAAGAGTTTTCACATAAAAAATTCGGAGGCACTGCTTTTCAATACGCACTCGTACTTTACATAGGAGGTTTACAATTAGCTGTGAACTGTGAAATTTGTACGGGAACAATGTAATTGAGCTAGACAATAGATGTAGAATCGAGCACGGATTCTGGAGTTCGAAAACGTAATGTGTGGTTGTCAAGAAGTTGGAGAACGAGTAATAAGGTCAATAATGAAAGCAGTCAACCCGACGTTTAGGAAAGTGGCGATCTTCGTCACTTCTCTGAAATACGAAGCAATTGACTACAATCTAGCAACTGGTAAACTAAATTGTATAACTATAATTTACATTTCCAAGCATACTGCTAACTTTGATGTCATTTATTTTACAGTATGCCTGTTTCGACTGAAATGCCGTCATCAGGTTATCTGTAAGTAAATGGTACAAAATTGTGCTACAATATTTCTATTTTTATAGGTAATTATTAAATGGGTGTCTTATTATATGTATTTACACCTTATCTGACTTACTACTTTAAGTGGTTGTTAGATTACATTCTTTACATGGGTATTTACCTGACAGGTTGTTGGACAGATAATTCAGCGATACTTTAAGGTTACAGGCAGTACTGTTTATCGTTACTTATATGTAGGTTCTGATCTTGGCATGTCCATACGGCATCGTTGGATGCTGTCATTGTAATCTATTTTCGCAGATGGATTTCGGTATGACCTGTGTTTAGTCACATGCGTTCCTTTGTACTCGTTTACAGATGGGATATCTTTCAACAAGCAGATAGAAACACGCACCTATGCAAATTAAAAAGGACTCATAGCACATAAATAACAAGAAAGAAATGTTTAACTGCATGTATAATTGAATGCAATGTTTTTAAAAGACATATACTATGCAGCACGCCTAGAAGAACATAAAATTGGTAAACAAACTTCTCAACAAAAAAAAGGCTAAATTCAGTCATGACCTGTAACGGGAGTTAAATCAAAACAGTCAAAGACACCAAGGGCTAGAAAATCTTCTTAGGAAGAACTTTCTCGGAGTTTGGAAGATGTTCGACGACACGCGGTACTAGCTTACAAAAACAGTCAAATAGAACCATTCATATTTACCTAACTAGGTTCTTGCTAAGTAGTAAAAAATTAAACGCATCCTTGCGCAAATAACAACTCAGCAAGGAAAAAATCTATAGCATACTTAGTGTTCACTCAATCAAATAACAAAAATAAATAAATAAATGAACATACAGCGGAAATCTCGAACACAAAAGGCAGCTCTTCCGAAATCGGCTGTCGCTTGTGAAGTTAGTATCCAGTTCAGAAGAACAACGAGCAGATTCGAAAACAGAGGTTGACAAAATATGATAGGTGTTGTGGATGGGAACCTTTGTCCTCCTGAATTAGATGAAGCTCTGTTAGAAGACAAAATTAATACCTCGGTACAAGAAAGACTTCGACAATTAGTCAGCGCTGTTCTCAATATGGTTGTTAATAATACCGGTGATACGAGAAAATTTCAGGAGATGAGACCGAACCGTGTACTGAATTTAGTCTCATTCGAGAGAGAAATTAAGCAAACATTCTCACCATTGCAAACTGGAAAGCGGAAAATTGATATTTGTGTTAGCTGTTTGACGGAGAGGGCACACGCATGGGAAATGAGAGCAGCTGACGATTTTCAGAGTCTTTAAGAACTCAGAACGGCTTTCCGGAATAAATTTTGATCTTCGGAACAGCAGTGCACTGTGTAATGAAAGTTGTTGACACTTCCAAATTACAGCAGCAGTGACGGCATGATCCACGAATTTCTCCAAAAAATACTGGGAGCAGAACGTATACCTTGACGGTTCGCTAAAGGATTCTGAGTTAGCTGGCATTTAAATACAGTGACTGCCATTATCAGTACCTGAAACGTTAGCCCTCACTCAGAAAAGTACAAGGGAAGTGAAGACATCTGCTTGGTTATTGATCGTATTGTAACACTCGCTAATCATCGGCGGCGTACATAAACTAGCAATGCAGATGCACGGGACCGCGACTTGGAATCATCGCATAATGATCACAGAGATGAAAGGAGTTATTGAGTGTCATATATGTGGAACGAGCGCAACGATCTAAGAAGATTTAACCAATGTAGGCCGTGCTATGGCTGTCAGCAAGGTTTTTGACGTGATATTCAAAGGAGCGACAAGTGCACGGTAGATCGCTTAGATCTCAACGATAGAGAAAAAATGAAGACGATGTTTTGCCGCGCAGATCGAGGGAAAACCAGACTTAGTTCTGATGCAACCCATCCCGAAACTAATTACAGAAATGGTGCCGCAATTACTGATTCAGGGCATGCAGTTTGATAATGAACAAGTAATAAAATATCTTTTATGACAAGGTGAACAAGTAAAAAGGGTAATTTTAAGCCAATTATTAAAGCTCAGTTCTGTGATGTTGAAGTTGACATTTTTTCCGACTCTGGTAGAGACATGTGTGCTCTTTCGGAAACGTTGTTTTGCAGTGTGCAGCTGGAGTCAGTCCAATCAAATACTACTCATCTCGCTTTTCATGCACCGCCCAGCGTCGACGGAAAGCGTCGGTTTTATCCCTTTACAGACAAAATTATTTTTAAAGCCCATTCAAAAATGTTCAAATGTTTGTGAACTCCTAAGGGATCAAACTGCTGAGGTCATCGATGCCTAGACTTACACATTACCTAAACTAACTTATACTAAGAACAACACACACGCACACACACACACATGCCCGAGGGAGGATTCGAACCTCCGGCGGGAGGGGCCGCGCAATCTGTTACATAGCGCCTCAAACCGCACGGCCACTCCGCACGGCAAAGCCCAGTCCACAGGACTGTCCCAAATTAATCTAGTACGATGTTTGGTTTATCGATATGTATTAAGAGGGACAGTAAAAGACGAAGACTAACCATTACTCCTGCACTAGACTAATTTGGAATCGCTGAATCCAATGGACACGTAAAATTCCGCTCTAAAAATCATTTCGTTAGTTACAAGAAATATACCAACGCTTTCCGTCGACACTGGGCGTCGCATGAAAGGTGTGACGAGCAGGTTTTTTTTTTTTTTTTTTTTTTTTTTTTTTTTTTTTTTTTTTTTTTTTTTTTTTTTGCTGACTGCAGCTATACAGTGCAAAAACCAAATTGCAAACATCTGCCGAAGTACGAGACAAAATGGTTATGGCGACTCTTAGGAGGGACACCCTGTATAAATCATCAGTCAATGAAGGTGAACAGAACAGTCCACAGCAGACTTTCGTCGTACAGTGACAGGCAGAACAAGGCCCAAAGAGACGCCAGAAACGGAGGAACTGTAGTGGTTGGCGAACGCGCTGGATACTATGCTTGAATACAAACTAATAGCGATTGTAACATAACATATGCTGAGGATGCACACAGGAGCGCTCTTTTTCGATGTGTACACCTCTCAGAAGGGTGCTGATGGTCCTGGCCAAGGGGTGGAACGTAACCACGGCTCTTCGCTGTCATTTAAACGGCAAGGCGCGAGAGACACTGAACACGAGATGGATTTCTTTGCCGCCAAGATACACAAAATTTGCACGCATGGAGCATAAAGTGGAATCATGTCGAGGATACTCGAAATATATTTACGTAGAAATCTTTCATATTCGTTGTCACACGATCCACGGACGCTACAGTAATTTCCAAGCTACCAAACTGAGCACATCGATGAGACGAGTCCATCACCACTTAGAATGTTTTTGTAAACCAAAAACTATGCACGTTACATCAGTGTTATCAATTGTCACGAACGGTAATTTCCTTGACAAATTAATCGAATGAGAACCTGAGTTTATATGAACCCAAACGAGGTGACAAATAAAATATAGGACGTTGTAAGACAACATCTGAGTGCCATGTCTTAATACACGAAAAGACTAAATATTTTAATACGTATTTTATGTATTCTGCCAATAATAAGTGAACCAGTAGATTAATAATGTAGTAGGTATATGACAAATGACTGCAGGAGAGAAATCTATTTTTATACGTCTATAATATTAATTTTTTATTTTTAAATTTGAATAAAAGTAATTTTCGCTCTAACGAACAGGTCAGTCTGACGTCAGCGACGCTTTTGTGCCTGAGTCGCGGTCGCAGTCTCAGGCAGTGAGTTCGCCAATAGGCAGCGCCCGAGGGAGGTTTTTGTGCGTCGTATCGACTGCGCAGAGTGTGAAAGACTTGAAATTTTACGCTATGTGCTAAACTCTATCTGGCCCTCGACGCCGTATTTTTTGTACTGGAGTGGTCTGCCACATAACTATGAGTGAACGCTTTAATTGTCGAAAGCGTACCGGGATTGTTTTGTTTTCAAGTCTCTAGTTCACTCCTAAGGCGACGGTAGAGAAAGATATTTTAAGTTGTTTTGGATGTAGCAGGGTGGACCAATTGTAAAACGACCTCAAGCTGGAACCTCGAACTTTCACAACGGGGAGGAGGACTAAAAGGAAAAGTATAGTGCTGTATCTTGACAACAAGTTCAGAGAATTTTATGTTTCAGGAAAGCATATAAGCATTTATGAGAGCACTGCTGGGTTCAAGAGACGCGTCATTTTCAAGTGCTACAATACGAACAAGTCATGAGAGATAAAGAGTAGCATTTCTGAAGACGCTGGTTGAAAATGTACGGACACGAATGAAAGAAAGAGGGGAAGACCATCTTCTTTCGATAACAGGAGAGACTATCAAAGCAACCACACTTCATGTGCTCCAATGCAAAGATTAACAGTAAGGACTGTACTGTTTGCAGTAACAGAGAGATAAAAGATGGCAGAAGGGAAACTGTTTGCTACTGCAACACGTGCTCCAGAAAACCAGGACTTCAGCTGGGCCAATGCCTCAGAAAGTACATCTTTAAGAAATACAGGATCTAAGTAACGAAATACGTGAAATTAAAGACAAAACATGACATGTACAGTGGTATAATGTATGTGTATTTTGTTTTGTTGTTTAGTTCATAATTAGTCTTGATATAATTTCGTTATATGTAATAGATGTTATTTTGAGTGGAAATATTACGAGTGCAGTGGCAATACAGGGTGACATAAAATCAAGTGGAAAGTGTTAATTCGTCTTTCGCAGGCAAAAACTGTTCGCAGACTGCGAGAACTTTAACTTCCGATCTGTGTTACTACACTGAAACGAGCTGAAGCGATACGTTTTGCAGTGTCCCATGATGTGCTACAGTGAAAGAAGGCCTGTTAAAATGTATTTCTCCTGAACTAGTAGTGCTAATGAGAAACTAGATATTATAACACTTTTATGACAACTCTTCAGTGACTATAACTCATTTAATGACCTTCAGTTTCCGATTTTGATGATGTTGGGGCACTTTCGTACTTTGTATTGAGCATCCACGTGTGAATATTTCTTGGTGTGGTTGTTTGCTTTCTTCAGGTTTGATGTATCACTAGCTTCAACTTACCGGTCTGTATTCAATAATACTTCCAGGTATTCTTTCTTGTCCCATTTTTAATTAAGTATCCAAACCATAAAAGTTGTCTGCACTCTATTTCATCCATTACGGTACCTTTCCTGTGCATTTCCCATACGTCCTCATTTAATAAAATAAACTTTGTTTAGCTTGAACCACAAATACTTGCTTCCTTCAGTTACTTAACTATCCTAATTTTTATTTTGTTTGCAAATGTAGCCGTATTTGTGAATTTCTAGCAAATTCATAAATAACGATTCTGCAGCCATATTGGCCAAAGGGTGATAAATGGAGCGACGTGTGACCATCCCTTAGACATATGTTTGAGCTAAAATTTCTGCTAGATTGCACATTCACACGATTCCTGCAATTTCCCCCGCAACTTTTAACACAAATTTTATTAATCTAAAGAGACAGAGAGTAATTCACCAGTTTCACTGATCGATTGGTGCTGCTCACGAAGGGCGGTATACATGTTGTGATCTGAGAGTGAGTGCTCCGGCGCAGTTGTGCCATATTTCGGGAACTAACCGAAGACGATGTATAGCGAAGAATGGTGTACAAATAGTAAATCGATTAGAACTGTGATAACTTGTGGAACGAACATTGTAAAACTGAAGAAATATAGCAATATACAGTTAGGATTGCAAAAACAATACCTAAACGACGTGACTTCGATGAGTTGAAAGCTGATTACGAGTTATTACATCGTTTGGGACGTTCGCAGCAAGAGCAGTGTCAACAAGCTTACTGTGAATTAGACTGAGCTGGCTGGTGGCTGTATTACGGGACTATAATACATGTCGGAGCTTGATGAAAACAAAGCATGAGGGGCTTCAGCACCTCGTTCAGTAGCTATTGTTTTGTGTATCCGTGGTACACTCGCCAAACGAGATAATACAGCTGTTGATTGGACATTGACTGCAGATTTGTGTGATTCCATACACTGCTAACGATGCACTCGCAAATATCCGCACTGATTATTCGCTCCTAAACCAATCATAAGGATCCTGTCAAGCAAGTAGAATGAATGGATATCGAAAGGTAAGAAGTCTGTGACAGCATTCTGTAGCCGCGGCCGCCAAGGGGCTCGGGCTGTCGAGATCACAAAGAAGTGATCAAATCCATAGCTTTGAGAAGAAACAGGCTAGTTCCCAGTGAGTCAACGCTTAGAGCATCAATTTACTCAAGTAGTATACGGTAACTGACTTAAAATCCGCCGGCCAGTGTGGCAGAGCGGCTCTAGGCGCTTCAGTTTGGAACCGCGCTACGGCTACGGTCGCAGGTTCGTATCCTGCCTCGGGCATGGATGTGCGTGGTGTCCTTAGGTTAGCTCGGTTTAAGTAGTTCTAAGTTCTAGGGGACTGATGTCCTCAGATGTTAAGTCCCATAGTGCTCAGAGCCATGTGAACCATGTAAACTTAAAATCCGAGCTACCTTATTTTATATAAATCAATTTCATCTAATTAAAACTCACTCTTATTATTTTTAAGGTCTAAATAACAAAAAGAAGTATTTGACCTGCTACTATTGTCAAAACCTGGACACTAGTGTGCTTTTTACTCTTTCTGTAGTAAAAAAAATGAGATGATCGTGTGGCATTGATGGGCGGGATGCCTCGTTCGGCGAGCGTTACTTCTCCAGTGAATTACTCTTTCTGTAGTAAAAAAATGAGATGATCGTGTGGCATTGATGGGCGGGATGCCTCGTTCGGCGAGCGTTACTTCTCCAAGCAGTTTGTAGTACATTGTGACAGTACTGTTCCCGAATAGGTTTTGGTGTGTGCGCTACACACTCAGATCCTTTGTTTACAGAGACAGGTGACACATTTTCGCAGCACCCTTCCTGTATCTTAATAATGGAAAAGAAATTTGGGACGCAGTAAGTGTCCTGTTACTCATAAACATTATATTTTGAGTTCTCGGTGGTTTATCTGAAGACATTTTTCTTTTTTTGTGTGTTATGTTCGCAAAGATACACTTATCCTGTCGGGAGTGTTACGGTTACAGAGGGCTGGCGGCGCTCACCAGTCCTCATCTCAAGACACCTTGGTTCACCAAACCCCTACACAGCCAACGAAGACTGAGTTCCCTGAGGTGCTCGCCATTTCGAACAACTCAGGAGGCAAGTATTTCTTATGGAATGCCACGGACGAGGCGACCATTACCCCCTATAAGACCCTAAGTCATACATGTATAAATACACATAACTACAAAGTCACCTTTTTTAAATACTCGTTTACTCCATTAACTAGTTTTCGAAACATTTAGAGCTCATCTTCAGATAGTGCACATGGAATTTACACGTTTAATTATTCATTCGTGTTGTCTGCTACCAATCATTTCTTTTCTTTATGTTTAATTTAATGTACTGTAACGTGTTCGAGTGTGTTCTGCCTATCTTCAGGTGTTTAAGCATGCAGAAAATTTTTACTTAAAAATGAACTGTCTTAAACAAAACAAAAACACAGAATATTTGTTTAGTTTTCGCTCCTGGAGTGGGTACTTGGAGGGAAGGGTGGAGGAAGGTGATTGACCAGAAACTGATGTCCCCATCTCAGGAGAAGTTGGTTTGGTCATAGGTTTGTGTTAATGAACATTTCACTTTCTTCATTAAGGTCAAGAAAGGTAATAAGGTAGAGTATATGAAAGTTCTATGTTGTTTGCGGAATAACTGTGTTGGGCGAGATATGTGGTATCAATTTCGAGCCAAAAATTGTCGCCCCCTCCCCCATTCCTACCACTAAATACCCCAACAGCCACTCCAGCAGCGAACAGTAGTTCTAATTATTCTTAAATAACAATTTTTTATGCATAAACGCCTGAAGAAAAGTAGAAAACGCTCAAAACATGCTGCAATGTGTTAAATTAAATATGATATAAATAGAAGTGATTGGTAGCGGAAAATACAAACAAATAATTATTCCACACTGTCACGGTTCCCACACGTAGCCGGAAGGGACACAGATAATTAGTTCCATGTTTATTTCCGCAGCGTGATGCTGGATACTGGTTCTGTGACAAGGAGACTGATATAAAGACTTCAATGTATTGCCATGCGTAATGTTTATACAGAGAGTTGCAGCGAAAAATTAATTCTGTTTCTTACTGCAACAGTATGGCTTTTCTCCATGTATTTTAATATGTACCGATTGGCTCGGTAAATCGCCAGCATCCAGCTGAAGCATTTTACAAACATCATCAGTCAAAGATATGACATTCTTCACTCAGAGACTATTATTTGGTTTTAAATGCATGTAATAAAAGCGATGTATGCGTAAATTCTTTGACCTGAACTGGTGTTAATATGAATGCAGAAAATTAGCGCTACAGTCGTTTCAGAGAACTGCACTTCTTTATAAATACATAAAAAATGAACATGAAAATTAAAAACCAAACTTCAAAGTCAGCAGCTGCCTTATTTCTATTCTTATGTTAACGTGACGTAGAATTCCTCCGGCAAACACACATTCGGTGCATTGCAGCTAACGTAATATTATGGTCATGAGTATTAAGTTACAGTAATAGTATGAGGCTTGGGTATTGAGCTACATAGTACAAGATTTATTCTCTGGCAGGTTACTAGCATAGATATAAATGTAGTTAAGATATAAATGGAGGAACAAAAGGGGGGGGGGGATTCGTGGGGGGAAGGTGTGTTGCCTAACTCATGCTTTGAGCTACAAGCCTTCGAAGTTCTGAAGGAAAAGTTTGTTTCCCATTTCAGACTGGTCAGTGAGAAGGCGGTCTATTGCTATAATTGCGTTGATCAAAATTTCCATTTCTTCAAGGTCAAGTAAGTTAGAACGGTAACGTATCTGGAAGCTACATTCTGTGCTGTTTGCAGAATGACTGTGATCGGCAAGATGTGTGTCAAATCTGGATTTGATCACATTATTAACATGGAGTTGATGTGTGTGCTACTTGAATTTTTTTATGAGGATTCTACAATTTTGTCCATTTTACAAGCTTGGACACCGTTGCAAATGAGATTGCGCACCCATACTTTTCATATTATTGCGTAGTAGTTTTGGTACTGTGGATGATTTTATTTTGTACTTTATTGTAGCTGAAGTAGCTTATTCTTATGCTGTATGTCTTAAAGAGGCTTATAAATGTTGTTTTATTGTTTGTGGGTGTTTGTTCAGCAATTTGTTTAATTTTGTTCTATGCATTACTCTATCTGTTACAGCAGGATTATCTCCATTACTGGAGGTATATGATTTTATAATTTTTGATTCATTATGTCCTTCACTTGCATTCATTGGACTATTAAGAACTAGATTAAGCATCGTTAGGAACAATGTCTTTTCATGTTGGTCATGTCAGCAAGAAGAGTTACAAATGGTAATGCTGGTAGTTGTTAGTTTTCTGAAAATCCGAAAATTATACTTTTGATCTATATTGAGATTTTAAAGTCAAGATAGTTAATACAGTCTCATGATTCATGTCTACCCTGAACTGAGTTTTGTTTTGTAACTTGTAAAATTATTTACCATTTCTTCTGTTGTTCCGGTAGACAAGATAATGGTGTCATCAACATGGCGTTAGTAGTAAAGCAGCTTTTCATCTTTCACTTTGGTTTGAGATCTAAAAAACTTGTTTTCAAAACATTGTTAACACTTATGTCCGCTAGCAAGCCCCCAAATATATTTTCCATTGCCTATCCATATTACTGAACGTAAAACTTGTCACTAAACAGGAAGTAGTTATGTGACGATATTAATTCCAGACTCTCTATAAGTTCTTAGTTTCTTCTCTAACCATTGTAAAATGGCTAGTTTATGATGTTATTGAATGCGTTAATATATGTAAACGAAAATGATATGTTTGAAGAATTGTTGTCAGAGGAACAGTTGTTAGCCAACAGTATGTCTGTCTGCGAGGGCAGCACTGTGTAGTCGTAAAATCTATGACAGTCAGTAGTGGATAGCTGCTGTGTGCAGGAGGCGGGAGTTTGTTGAGTGTACAGTGTAATGTATGGACTCACTACTGGAACTACAAGATTTGCTGATTTATTACGAGGAGGAATGATGACTCAGAACAATGGTTGGATAGCATGCGGACATATAAAAGGCTTTGAAATGTGGAACAAGGTATTATTCGGTGAGATACGAAGTTTATTTTTATTTTTGTTGTCTTGTATTGTTGGTCCGCTTCACTCTCGTCATAGTCGAGATTTTGATAATTATTTTGTTGATTAATCTTCTGAGTTAATTTACTGTACTACAAAAGTTATTAGATTAAATGAATTTTCTTATTAGAGTCTATAACTTTTTATAAATTCCTACCTAACTGAAGTTACAGATCTTAAAGGTTGAATCATGTGTTTCATTGACATTCTGTGTCAAGATTATGAACCCAATTTCCCTGGGCCAACTGTAGTTAGTTTTTAGATGGCGGGGTCTTGCTGTGTTACTGTTTCTGCCAGTATTCCATTTTTAAGATGAGATACATAATACGTAATGTTTCGTTTCCTTTGTGCAATGCAGGTTCTGCCAGTTTCTTTATTTTACCAGAGCCATATGTCAGTGCAGTTTACATTCTTATACAGGTCGACATTACAGTTTTTTTCTTTTTTGTGCAGTTACGTTTCTTTTCAAACAGTTCCCACTGACAAAATCTACTGACTGTGAAATTATTGGTTTGCTTATTTATTTGTTCATGAATAAGACCGGTTTTCACACACAGGATTCTTTTCAATTCCATGTAAGTAATGTCGTTTTGAGCTCAGTAGCACATTTAGATTGTCAGTTCACATTCCCAGTTTTGTTTTTATGATAACATACACACAAGTAAAGGCTTATCACTTACACCATTGTTCTGCTTTTTATTATGTTGTTTCTTATTAAATTTATTGTGTCTTTGATAGATATGTTGTTGTATTAGTTGTCTGTTTCAAGAGACGCAAATTTAGTTGTGGCTGGGTTGGATTTATGTTATTAAAGAGCTCATAACTGTTTTTGAAAGAGAAGTTATTATGAAATACGTAAGTCTTATGGTTAATGTCATTAAGGTTCCTGGTGAGCTTATAACTTCGGCTATTGACGGAATTATAATGGGATGTACGAGACAGTTTGGTTTGTGATCTCAATTTTGGTGCTGAAGGGGTTTATCACTATACAATACATTGCTTCTATTGGTGTGAAGAGAAAGTTCCAGTTTTCAAGTAGCTTCCTAACTTTATCTTGATATTTGAAAGTAAAGTCATATTCTATCTATTTTATGTTACTGTATCTGAAGAATTTCTGAGTTCTGTTAACATAATCTGTTTTATAGATGATAATAGTTGTGTTGCCTTTTCCTGGTTTAACGACGGGAACAATACCAATTGAACATTTTTGTTTATGTTCCTTAGTGTCCCACGTATCAGTATTGAATGCACAGTCATGCGTTATAAAACATCCATAGTCGGTAACCTTAATCATCTGCTCCTCTATTGCCCTTGTGTTATGTAGCAACTGTCTTCTACATCTCACAGCTGACCTCTGAGATTCTTCGAGATTTAGCGTGTAAAAGCTGAATGTGAAGATTGGCCCGATCAATAACGCGCACAAATCTTGTAGCCTTTCACGCTATACTTAAGATTTCCGCTTTTTATCTTTTGAATATTTGAATCATTGTCGTTATGAGCATGGGATCTTCACAGACTTACCGTAATGGCAGAGAGTAATACCGCTTCGCCGCTACCAATGCGTCACCTCCAAAGCGCTCGATTTTAATAGGTGGATGATCTTCCATTTGGCTAGTTTCATCCACCAGCAGATGGCACTGGCATATTTGTTTAAATATTTTTAGAGGTTTTCCCAGGGCTGTAACATCTGTTTCTCAAGATGCATGTCTTTCAAGACCTCACAATTAAGTGTCCACGGATATCTCTCTCTCTCTAAACACTCTTTCGTGGCGCGAGTGTCAGTTGGATGTGGTAATCAGTATGGTCCGACTATATAAGGGACAGAACTTTGCTTCCCTATAGCTGGGTAGTAGGTCTTTCTGCGCGTAAAGCCTGTCCAAACGTACTTGCTGCCTGATCATTAGCATAGAAATACGTTTTAATATATGGATGAACTAGCTCCCAGTATAGCCATAATATGCTGTAGAACTCTTGAAAATAAACTGCGTCCAGTGACTGGAAAAAGCACAGTCTACAAGAAGGTTAAGGCAGGTGAACCATAAAATCACCATCTAATTTCATCGACGTCCATTTCTTGCAGAATCCAAGAACATATTCTCAAATATAAACAGGCATATCGAACAGAATGCCTTCTTCATACTAGCCATCATGAATTCCGAAAACCTCCGTCAAGTGAAACCGGATTTGCACTTTTCTCACATGATATCCTGAAGCCATGGAACAAGATTGTCAGGTACACGCTGTATTTCTTGTTTTTCAAAAAGCCTTTGACTTGGTATCACACGACTGTTTATTAACAGAAGTGCGGTTATAAGAGGTATAAAAAGTAATTCCTGACTGGATTGAGGATTTCTATGTAGGCAGAAACTAGCTTGTGGTCTTGGACGGAGGGACATCGTCGGAAGCAGGAGTGAATTCATGCTTGCCCCAGGAAAATATGTTGACACCTTTGTTGTACTTCTTGTATATTAATGACTTGGCGGAGGATATTATTAGCAACCGTGAAATTTTCGCAGATGATGCAGTTATCTATATTGAAAGACCGTCTGAAACAGTCTGCAGAAGTAATCTTGATAACAGCTGAAACAGTAAAAATATTTCGTCTTGCTTAAATGTATAGAAAGGTATAATTGTGTACTTCGTAAGGCAAAGAAACTTAGTATCTTATGACTGTAATATCAGTAATTCGCACTCAGAATGGATCATTTCCTGTAAATACTAGAGTGTAACAATCAGTGAGGACCCGAAATGGAAAGATCACATATGCTAAGCCGTTGGAAAGGCAGGTGGTAGTCGTTAGTTAATTCACAGAAACTGGGAAATTTCAGTAAAAGAGACTGCTTGTAAATAAGTTTTGAGTGAAGGATCCCTCGCGTAATGCTCCTGTACGGTCTGTGAAGACATAATTACACTAATTACAACACTCGCACGGGCTTTTGAGCAGTAATTTTGACCAGGTTGAAACTATAACATGTGGTACATGCGAAGCACCCTCTGTCATCTACTTCACAATTTTTAGACTAGTACATGTGTAGATGTAGGTGTAGAGTTTTCACCCATGTGTCGTAACACTGTACTTCTTGGATTAAAACTCTTAGCCCTTCAGAGAAGTTAAAACTGGGGATTTGATCATCTCTTTGCAAGACAAAATAAAATCCCGAGAAACCATTGTCATATGCACACTTCTAAAAATTACCACGATCTGTCTGTTGTAGAAAGCCCCCCAGTCACATTTATTATAGGAGCTCAGTGGTACATGTATAACTGCGTATTGAGAGTCTCCACTGCTCTCCCACATCAGTTTAGTAACAAAGATTTGGGGGTACTAGAGATGCCTTCCTTAAACAATATGGCCGTTCCCACCTTGCCTTCAATGTTTACAACGACCTCAAACCCCGGCACTGCTATTTGTTGAATTATCACCTTACATTAAAGTTCATCTGCCATCCTAATATAATTAACAAACCCCAATATTTTAATATCGAAAACGATACAGTTGATATCGATTGTAGCTATGGCTTATGTATGTGTGATTAACGTATGACATTGTACCCTCCTCAACTTCTGACGAAACCAGCTTCGGGTAATAAGTTTCTGAACATGTTTCTTTTGAGATTGGGTCCTCCTGCTGTCCGTTTTCGGGTTTCTGGCTGACGGTAAACAAATTCGATAGGCTGAGCACTTGTGTGTCACCTACGGTTCACGGTTTCATAAATTTCCTAAGGTTTTTTGTACAGATTTTTCGCTTTCAGACCCACTTCCTTTCTCTCACTTTTGTATTGCCCTCATTGTCTCTTGGGTTTTTCTGTGGAAAACAGAGGTTTTGCCACAGGGATTGAAGAAGCCATAAGCAGCCGGCGGGCGCCAAGGCGTCGGTATGCCAGTTGCAGCAGCAGAGCTGTCTACGCATTATGAAGCGGGCCAGGCCGAGCACTGCAATCCTGTCGGCCCAGCAAAAAGATGAAGCTCTAAAATGGCAAACCAGACCTTTTCTACCTTATTAAGCCATGGATCTGTTACTCTGTACGTGGCTATAAGCAGTACGTTGGCACAAATGAGCTTCTAACCAGTATAAATAACCATCAATTCTGGCAGAGGTATTTGAAGTTCAAGAGCACGTACTACAGCGAGAAGACTACGCTGAGCGCTGGATCGCTATGGATCAACATGCAGCCACCATGAGGCTTGCCCTCCATCACTATTTGAGCGTCTTCTAACATCAGGGCCTCCTGCCTGAATTTGGCGCTGTTCTGCTTGGGGCCATCTCAAGGCGCACGTCAGCAGCAGCTACACCCTCGGCTTGGGAGCAGCAGATCGTGACGGGGGCCGTACAGCTGTCGCCCTCCTACGCTGATGGGGCGGCCTGGGACCTACCATCTTCGATCTCAGGGGTGAGTTCCATTCCCTGAGGCTGTCAACCCCTAGTATAGTTCGGGCAGGCTTCCGCGCTACTGGCACCCTCCGGAGCAACCACACCAGGCCTAACTGGGGCACGAGCTGCAGAGCAGGCTTTGGAGAGACAGGACGCCTGGGAGCATACGTCGCAGCTGATTTCTTAGCAAGCAGCTGTCCAACGCAGCGCACCTCAAGTCAACTACAACAGGACAAAGGAGACAGTAGAACAAATCACAATAAAAAATTTCACTTTCTGATATTGTTTTCCTCAACTACCAAAGTCTTGACCGCAGCCACAAATCACCACCGCAACCCATCCCTGTATAGAAGTGCCTGTTCACCCAAGACCACTTTACTTTGTGCTCACAACAAAGCACGTCTTGGATGACTTTGTTGCAGGACTGGAGTATCTTATGTAATTTCACATGTTTCTGTGTTCATAACTACCAGTTGTATGAGTGTGTGCACGAGTTATCTCAGACTGACAATACATTGTTGCTCGGTGGGCAATTGTGGTGTCCTCGGTGTGATCGATTTTCATCTTCTCCTTGATCGGTCTTCGAGGAATCTGCAACTTCGCTCTGCAGATCATCAGATCTTTTATCAGGCGGTCTTTTGTGTCCTGAGTTTCTAAGCGATGAAAGCCCTTGTAGTTCCGAATAGCGTGATACCTGCTCCTCACAGTATATCTTGTTTTTTAAGCGTTAGACCCACTGTGGCGACCTAAAGATGGGGTTGTTGCACTAGTTGCCCTTTCGCATACACGCCAGTGGTTGCCTGGTTTCCAGCAGCAACCGTTACTTACTGTGAAGCTTACTTCCTCCAGGCGCTCACCCGTGGAAACAGTGCTGTAAAATGATATGCCGCTACATAAACCACGCAACCACAAATCTAACCGTCGTACACTGTCAGAGCTTGGAATCGTTGCATATTTAAGTACGAGGGAATATGCTTCAACAAATCTAGTCTCACATTTTTACACCACTAGGGCCATTAAAATTGGCTTACTTATGCCACTGCAAATACTGGATCTAATATAATTGCTTAATGTACCTTGAGTTTTATTTTTCTCCACCTCAGTGGGAGTATTACATACGCTTACAGTATGTGGTTCTAGACCCACATACGTGACTGACACTTTAAAGATTTCACCTGAGAATATTACAAAGTCCACTTCATCATTCAACTGTAAAACAATACGTTGGCAAATGTCATTGATTTTTATTTGAACGAAAATCGCTTTGGCATAAAAATTATACTGTGTAACGACTACATCATTGTCAATCGAAGCTACCATCTTGACAAACCACTCATAAATATAACTAATTTCAGATCTTTCGTACCCACATGGATATCCAAAGCAGCTAATATTACATCTCGCTGTAGACTCCATATCGAAATCGAAAACTGTACTTAAAATTAACACCACATGACGCTCACCAGCATCTGACCCAGTAAACTTTGGACTAGTGGCTAGGCGCGACAACAAGGCACGTCTTCACACTTTGGCTGTCACTGGTAGACCGTCTTGCATCGCCATCCACCGTGTTTGAGCAATGCAGCGTGTGTGGCTTGATCTGACCGCATTGACAGTTTGACACTGCTCTGCGAAATTGTTGCTGCGTCCGATACTGCTATCACCACAATCGCCTCGGAGATCAATGGGCTCTTGAACGCTGCAGCCGATATGCTGAGTGGTGAAGTGTACTGTTCACGGACGAGTATGTTTCATATCCTATGCCTATGGCCTTATAAGTCATGGACGATACCGAAGCGACAGCTATCTGGCAGCCTGTACAGCTGAACATCATGAGGGCACCACTGGATACAGCATGCTTCCTCAAATCAGTGTCGAGAACAATCTGCACTTTAAGTGCTACATCATGGGGATCTTACTTTCCGTCCTTCACGCATATCCACATTTTATGTTTCAGTTAAATATATGTGGCGACGAACGAAGGGTATCACTGCTTCCCTGTCCTTTAGCTCACGGAAATACTTCGGCAACATTTTCGTCATGCTCTTTCGTCAATATCTGAAGCTCTGTTGTGTAGACACATACCAATCCAGTAAGGGGAGATTCCCAGGAATATACCCAAGCATTTATCCGCTGTCATAACAATGAAAATGTCATTGTAGCACGTTGGGCTTTGAAACCACGCCTAATTCTCAAATGAGACCGTTTGTGTGTTTGTATGTAGATAAACTGCGTTATGTATATTTACTTAACAGGAATATACTGCTTTCTTTCATATATTAAAATTCATCTTGACTATACTCTTTCCCCGAAGGTAGTTACGCTTATAAAATGGCGGTATTAATTTCCTGTAGAGACCACTACGCCCACTACCTAAGAATATTTCCGTCCGTAGAGGCTTACGTTGCCTTGCGAACATTAATAACTCGAAAATGCCTTCTGAAGTTATGTCCGCAGAGTTTTTGATTCCATAATACTTTATTACTTTCTCCGGCCTCCACCGCCGCGTTAAGCTCAGATGACGGGCCTCGCTCGTGACGGGAATACAGGCATCTCTTAATCAGTACGCCATGAAACGACGTAGTGAGTAGGGGTAAAGCAAATGGCTCGGGATACAAAGTGACTCCACTGAACCGGGACTATTCGAATACTAAATCATGACTCACTATTAACATACAATATTTTAGTAACGCATTAGTTTTTCTGTAATTTCTGCTTTCAAAGTGTAGTATTAAAAGATTCTGAACGTCTGAAACAAAAATCTGTTTAGAGCCACAGTGTACTCCATCAACGTTAAAAATTTGTTAATCATACCTACTGGCGAAATATTATTCTTATGGACGTTCATTCAGTATGAATTTGCCTTTAATAGATATTCGGATACAGTTTAGACAAAGGCAGTATTACTTTCAAGAGCTATATCACAAAAGAAGGAAAAACTGGTAATAAAAAATAACATAAACTGTGTGAGGGGTATTACCATCATATTATGTGTGTTGAACACCTTTTTACTTCGCTAGGCGAATTAAATGCATACTCACTGTATTGCATAATCCGCCGGTAATATTCAACCAGCACGTCTTCAAATGCATCTCTAGAAGTGACTGGCACAGCTTTAGTTCAATTCAAAATCTGTCGAAACTCATTTGGCTGTAAATTTTCATATAACTGTTAAATGTTGTCATACTATACGTCCCACAACACTCCACGCTCCTTTCCGTTATATTGCCCTCTTGAATAGTCTCATTTGACAAACATCACTATATGGTGGGTTTAGAAATTCTCCCGGGTTCGATTCCCGGCGGGGTCATGGATTTTCTCTGCCTCGTGATGACTGGGTGTTGTGTGATGTCCTTAGGTTAGTTAGGTTTAAGTAGTTCTAAGTTCTAGGAGACTGCTGACCGTAGATGTTAAGTCCCATAGTGCTCAGAACCATTTGAACCATTTAGAAATTCTCACATATATCTAGCTCTGTCAGGCAATGTTCATGTTTTTTTCCGTGATACACAACATCACAATTATCTCATGTAAGTGCATTGCGACTCACTGCTATCTCTGTCCTTCTAATATTGATACAGTTGGCTCCATCTCTGTTGTCGACGAATTCAGTTTTGTTACATCCACTAGCGTTTCATACTTAAACACCATCTGTACGTTACTGCGAAAGTTCAAGCTGCGAAAGCTCTTTCAAGCGTCTGTTGGTGAGAACACTATTGGAAACCTAAGTACGGTATTTGTAATACAAATAGTGTGGTTTCATTTCATATTAGTTCTGTTAAAATATTATGTACAAACAGAATTTATATTTATTCAAAATGGAGAGTCTCAGACTGTATGTAGCAAGTAAAGCATTAACACTGGTCTCCACAAGAGATAGCACTCCAGCCACAGATGTAAAACATTGGTATCTTAGCTCTTAACGCGTAAAAACAGGTAGAATAATTATGGAATACATGAATAATCCATAGAAGATCAGAGCGTTCCCACACGGTTTCGTTTAGTGCGTGAAAGATAGTCACGGAGATGCTCACCCAGTTCCAACTTCAACGCCACAATAATGGCGTTCAGCACCCCAGAGATGTTTACAGATAAAATTTCGAGAGGTTACACTCTACGAAAAGGCAAGGAACATGTTACTTTCTCACACATACATTTCATGAAAATGAAATAAAATCACCGAAATTCGAGCTCATACGTTGTCTTATCTAATGTGTTCTTCCACTGCATCATTATGGAATGGGACAAGAAAGGGGAAAATAACAGTGGTACATGAAATACCCTCTGCCACACACCGTGAAGTAGCTTGAAACGTATAGATATCGAGACAGATCACGAGAATTCAATTTGCTATGGAATAGGCATCGTGGTAGCATTCGCTAATTCAGCTATTCGTTGAAATATAACTGAGTATTATTCAACAGAATTTACGAAATTTTCCTTACTTTACGAGAAATGTGAGGTTTTTCGTCGACTCATAGGTAAGAATTTCAAACTGTGCACGTACAGGGTGATTCCGTGATGATGTTACAGTCTTTCAGGGTTGATGGAGAAGGGTAAATGTATTAATTTTACGTAAGGAGCTGGCTACGGAAACGATCGGTTCGAAACTTATAAGCGAAAATCGTTCCGATACACCTTACACTGGAATAAATGCGCCGGTACTGTTGTTAAGACTGTAGGGTAGACAACTTTCAGAAGTCGTAGTATGGACCAAAACAATGTGTAGTGAACATGGGCTCTAAAATGCACACCTTAACAGTTCAGTGCTCGTATATATTAACGTACACATTTTAGAGCCTATGTTTACTCGTCATTTTTTTCTTGTTTTGGTCCGTAATACCACCTCTGAAAGTTGCTTACTTACTCTACAGTCTTAGCAACAACAGTACCGGTAATGTATTCCACTGTCAGAGGTATCAGAGCGAATTTGGCGCATTTACCCTTCTCCAGCATCTATGACAGTTTCTAATCTAACATCATCACGGAATCACTCTAAAAAAAAAATCCAGTCTCTGTCCTTATTACCAACGGTTAAAGTCATTAACACTCACGAATGCAGCATATTGTTTCTGTAACAGTCGATTGCGGTGTTGCAATTGTTTCACTGTTTTCGTTCCCCCGATATCGCTATATTGATTAGATGAACAAATTTTTACTGTCTCGAAAGTCTTCTCTGAACTACAGGAAACCAAAAGGCATGCGTCTCATCAGTGTTCAGTGACGACATCTATACGAATGGCAGGTAACTCGCGATGTCTTCTCCGAGAAATATACAATTTAAAAACATCTTAAAGGAGCAAAGCCAGGAAAAACATATCTCTGAAGACAGTAACACACGTTAGAAAAGTTGTCTGAATAGCGAAGTGTGGTAAGCAGTTTCAGGAGTCATAACTGAATGTTACCACTGGATTACTATCAATGCGTCTAAGACATTACTCAGAATTCGTTCTAATTTTTAGAGGTTTACCATTCCCACAAAAGCAAGTAAACATATCGGAATATGTTGCATGGGGGCTTAATTAAAATAAATGCAAATATTTTTAGTTAAACCGTATGTCCGATTACGCTGTTTCGTAAACGGTTGGCCCTGACTAGTTTTAGTACGCAATCTGACTGCATAGAACAACAACAATGAATGAAATGAAATTTTCGTTAACACAATTAATTAATTAAGTCCCCAGCAGCTATAAAACCTACGAAACCAAAGCACAAGTGTAATTGTTCTGTGTGTGGAAGTGTGACTCAACGTACACATCTGGCATGGTTCTTCTTCAATAAGACAAGAAATTTCAAATACCATTTATACTGACGTGATAAAAAAATTAGAAATACTATAATTGCGTAAGGAAAGCAGAATTACACTCTAATACAAGAACACACGCCAGATGCTTTGTTGACTGAACCTGTAGTGACGCATTACTCTGGACACTGAAATAATGAGAGAGAAAAGGAATTTTTTTTTTTTTTTACCTTCGTTTATATTGATGAAAAGCACTCTAAACATTACAATCTCTCCACACCGACTCGCCACTACGACATCTCAGCAACCACTTACTACCACGAGTTTTCAACAAGCACTCTACTACGAGTCCTCGACAGGCACTGACTACTACGAGTCCTCGACAGGCACTCTTCACTAGCACATCTCAACAAGCACTGACTACTACGAGTTCTTAACAGGCACTGCCAGTGGAGGCGGCTGAATAATACTCTTTGGCGCAATCTCTGGCGCTGTGGCTCAGTGTAGCCACCTTTCACATGCCCCTCCTCCACGGGCCAGAATTTGATGGTATTTTTGCCAGCATTGGTGGTGAAAATACCACCAAATTCGTCCACAAAAATACAGACAAAAATAAAAGATAATATTAATACCTAAATATCACATAATTAGTTAAAATTTTGGCTTTGCACTGACCTTTCAATAACCTAATATATAAAATACAGTAAGCAATACAAATTCTTTCATACATGTGGCTTTACATAATAGTTTACACAATACACAAAAAATCAGTTTATACAAATGTTCACATAAAATGCTTTCAATGATAAAAAAAAAAACAAGTAGTTGGTAGTAGCTCCATCAGTTGCACCCAGCAATGTTGAACAGGTGCAGACACCAACAAGTGACATTATGTAAGTAGAAGCAGTCCATCAGTGGCACCCAGCAATGTTGAACAGGTGCTGACACCAACAAGTGACATTACGTCAGTAGAAGCAGTTCATTAGTGGCACCCAGTAATGTTGAGCAGGTGCAGACAGCAAGAAGTAACATCATTTCAGTAGAAACAGTTCCAACAGTGGCACCCAGTAGTGTTGAACAAGTACAGACACCAACAAGTGACATTATGTCAGTAGAAGCAGTTCCATTAGTGGCACCCAGCAATGTTGAACAGGTACACACAGCAACAAGTGACTTCATTTCAGTAGAAGCAGTTCCATTAGTGGCACCCAGTAATGTTGACAGGTACAGATACCAACAAGTGACTTCATTTCAGTAGAAGCAGTCCATCAGTGGCACCCAGCAATGTTGAACAGGTGCAGACAGCAACAAGTCACATTTCTCAGCAGAAGCAGTTCCATTAGTGGCACCCAGCAATGTTGAACAGGTGCAGACCCCAACAAGTGACATTATTTCAGTAGAAGTAGTTCATCAGTGGCACCTAGCAATGTTGAGTAGGTGCACACAGCAAGAACTAACATTATTTCAGTAGAAGCAGTTCCATCTGTGGCACCCAACAAAGTTGAGTAGGTCCAGAGAGCAGTCCATAATATTCACTATCACTGATCACACTGTTCATCAGAGTTTATAAGCAGAAATTAAACATGTCCTAGTGGCACCAATCATGTAGAAAAAGTGCAAGTAACAGTCCATAATATTCACTATCACTGATCACACTGCTCATCAGAGTTTATAAGCAGAAATTAAACATGTCCTAGTGGCACCAATCATGTAGAAAAAGTACAAGTAACAGTCCATAATATTCACTATCCTAATCACACAGTTCATCAGCAGAAATTAATCATTCCTAAGTGGCACCCATTATGTTGAAAAAGTGCAGGTAACAGTTCATAATATTCACCATCACTAATCAGACAGGTCAAGCATGAACAATAGTTTGAATACACATACAAATGCTTTTACAATGCTCTTACACTAAACATACAAATTCTAATAAACACACAAATGATATCAGATAATTGTCATATTAACTATTACAAATACTCAAATATCAGTAAACCTATAATATTTATGGGTGTCAGTGCAAGCCACTACAAGCAAATAAAATAATATTTAGGAGATAGGTGGGTAGGATTAGGAAAGGAAAACACACAAAACACACTCACTCATCTTTCATCCACATTAAGTACTACTGTGTAATTGAATAGTGTTAACTGTGTAAGTGCAATTCTGTCAAAATTTGATGTTCATCATGTGTATCAAGTAGTAGTGGCAGCAATGTATAACAGTCAATAATAGTTAGTCAACGTCGTAGTCGTCATGTCAAGAGCAATGTCTGCCAAGCCAAATCAAATGTACTGTTGCTGAACAACTGTAAGTGTGCCAAGATATGCAAATACTTCCTCTCTTCAAAAAAAAGTATATACTGCTTATTGATTTAACAAAGTGTGTGTGTAGACAATCTTCTTTCCACTTTAGTGTTCTAGTCTGCCATCTTCATCCTCCTTGTTCCATACAAACCAACAAAAAAAAAATTTGCTCCTCACTTACTTTGCCTCTTATCCATAAAAACTCCAATAATCATCAGCATCACATAATCTTAATACTTCAATAATACCTCTTACGTCGATACATATAAAACTTATCATCAATATCATTTACCTTACCTCTTGTCCACAAAAACTCCAATAATCATCAACTTCATATAATCTCAATACCTCAATAATACCTCTTCAATACGTCGACACATATAAACCTTATCGCCAATATCATTTCACTTCCATAACAACTCTTTCCTTTAGTCAGTCTCCTCGAACAAGTACAGATAAAATCCTAGTGCAAACTTCAGTTCATCATCCCATACAATCCGAAGACACATTGTCAACACACAACCTCTGTGTAATCCATCTGACCCAAATCTTCTACTCATTATGAATTATAAACAAAAGAAATGCATACATGACGTCTAACAGACTTAGTTCGAATAACTCTCAGTAATTAAGTACGATTACGGAGTGTGAATGATCATAATATTTCACAGTGTGTACACCACTTCAAGAATTATGGCAGAAGCAAACATGTGGAGTATTTTTTTTTGTGTCAAGTGTCACTTACTATTTCAATTGCTCACGAAAAATGCAGTGTAATAACTGTCAACGGTCTAAACCTAGTTTTGGTATGTCATGTCGTTAGCTTCCTTCCTATTAGCATACATTTATACAGCTTCCATAAAACCTCAGCTCATGTGACATCTATGAAGTTTCTTGTACTAATGTCGTTTATGTCGAATTATAGCAGTTCATTTTCTTATCTTAAAATAGAAGGCGCTGAGCGTAAGCAAAACATGCGATAGCGAGTAAATATGCCAGTAGTGAACAGAATGTCAACAAGTGGATGCAGCACAATTCTTACAACGAGGCTCTGCCAAGCGAACAATCTGTAACTAATACCATAGTGTAACCTAAACTCTATGTTCGTACACTGTACATCAGCATTGCTATACACCAAATTAAAGAGTAGTTGTGACGACAAACAGAAATGTATAAATATGCAATCCATACGCATAGCAGTAAACATATATCTTACGTAATAAACAGGTCATTAGCATCATATCAGCATAAGCAAATAAATGTTCATATGTCATCTTAATAAGTAAACATGAAGGCGCAAGCAGATAAATCACAAAGTATAACTTACATACATAACCATAGTCAGAACAATTAATCAGGTGACAATTATAATTTAAATAAATAAGCACAGCAGGCAAATAATAAAAAATATAACATCAGCGAAAGAGCAGTGCAGCCAAGCGATGCATAATATATACAAATAACAACCCTGTTCATTAATAATCATTGTCAAAATCAGTTAACGTACGCAAGCACGTCGCTTCACAAGTAATTTCATAGAACATAAAATTTAGCCCAAAGTATGAATCACGTAATTGCGAGCAGCAAATTACGTCTAAAGTACGTACCTGAGTGGAAATTTGTTACCTGAAAAAATAAACTCAATTAATAGTTACCTTTTTAGTTTATTACTTTCTTCTTGGAAATTACATTCTTTCTGAAATTTTCTCAATAGCAAGTCCTCTTAACGTCGGAGACACACAGAATTTACCTGAAGTTCTTAAATATTTTATAGAACCGTATCCTGAAAAATACTGAATGTTAATAACATAATTCATCAAGTCACTATAGCTTTATACTGAATTTAATCGGAGAAATTAAACTGTGTATTTGTTTACGGCTGTCAGTGCATTCGCACTGAGCGCTCGATCAGCTGTAGGCGCGTGACGTAGAAAGCAAATGTTTGCGGTCAACGACTGCCTTGTGCGGCGCGCAGACTTGACTGTTGCTTTGAGTATGTGCCGCCGCCAAAACACAGCGCGGTATCCTTGTATTCTCTGCATGTTTACGTAAACTGTTGGTTTCTCGAAGGTATGTCATTCCACAAAAATTTTAACGCTTGATATGTGATGTATTCCCTTAGAGCGTCGAGATTTAAGAGTTTCTACTTCGACAGTGTTATCATGAATAATTTTGCGAACTCTATATGGACCGTTATAAAGCATAAAAATTTGCCACACAAGCCTTTTCCTTTATGAGACAAACGATGAGACTTAATTAACACCTTTTGGCCAACTGACAAGATTTTTAAACGACCAGGACGCTTAGCTGATTTCTCTCTTCTAGCAGCCGCAGATGCAATATTTTGCAGAGCCATGTTCACAACTTCAGAATGCCGCAGTTTCCGTGAAGGCGGAAAAGGAACGATTTCAGAAATGCGATTTGTCGGTGCTCTGTTTTTTAATATCAATATAGGCGGTAAAGAAGTTGAATCATTAGGAAGTTCATTCAGAATGTTTTGAAAAATATGAAGATACTGATCCCACGTTCTGTGATTCTGATGACAATAAAGACGACACAATTTATTGATTTCCTTCATCCATCTCTCTGAAGCGTTAGATTGAGGGTGAAAAAGTGAAATGAAAATTGGTTTAATTTTACGACGCTGTAGAGCACGAAGCCAAATTTTAGAACGAAACTGTGATCCATTATCTGATATAACCTTATCAACATGACCAACTTATTTAAGAAAATGGTTAATGAAAGCATTAGATACTGAACGAGCTGTTGCTTTGCGTAACGGTGTAAAACACACATACTTTGGTGTCAACTCCACTGCTACGAAAATGTACGCAAAACCATTAGTAGAACGAACCACTGGACCGAACAAATCGACTGCAGCCATGTCCTTTAATTTCGCTGGAATGATAGGAAACAACGGTGCTCTGTGAGACATTGTTGGCGGCTTAGCCTTTTGACATAATTTTCATTTGGCCAGAACAGATCGAATACGTTTTTCCATATTATTGAAGTAGCAATTTTCTCGTAATTTATGAAAACATTTTCTGGGACCAAAGTGTGCATAACTCAAATGCGTATACCAAATCAGCTTATTAACCCACTCATCAGGAATACAAACTAACCAAACAGAGTTGTCGACCGATTTTCGTTTAAAAAGAATGTCGTTGCGAACTAAATAATGCTGTCTAATCGCTACGCTTTCCTTTCTCCTCCACTTCTCCTTAATGTCCTTCCAGATTGGATCCTTATTTTGCTCCTTAGCGATGTCCTGGAGCGAAGACGAAATAAAGTTCTCAAACGCAACACCTCGAATATACATCAAACAATAATTGTTTTCCTTGCAGTCCTCTTCAGCACTTTGTTTCAAACCCATAGGTGCACGTGATAAAGCATCAGCAACAATATTTGAAGAACCCTGTATGTAAACAATACTAAAGTCAAATTCCTGTAGGTACAACGCCCATCGTGACAATCTGCCATGACTTAATTTTGTCGACATAAGAAATTCCAGAGCTCGATGATCGGTGTAAACCTTAGTATGTCTGCCAAACAAAAATGTCCGAAATTTTGTAAAAGCCCAAACAACAGCCAAAGCTTCAAGTTCCGTAATCGAATAATTCTTTTCTGATTTAGAAAGAACACGACTTCCAAATGCAATAGTTTTCTGTACTACAGCGCCGTCTTCTTCTATCTCTTGAAACAAATGTGCACCTAGGCCTTTGTATGATGAGTCCGTCGCCAAACAAAAATCTTTAGATAAATCCGGATGTGAAAGAAGTGGAGCAGCAACTAAAGCATCACGAAGTTGTTCAAATTCTGACTGAGCTTCCTCATCCCAACACCAATTAGATTTCTTTCCAGATAGTTCGCATAAACGAGGTGTGGCCAAATTGTCCAATCTAACAAAGCGTCTAAGAAAATTACAGACACCAAGGAAACTACGAACATCACGTTTTGTGGTAGGAACAGCATAATTACGAATAGCATCTAGTTTTTCTGGATCAGGAAGAATACCTTCTGTAGAAATAATGTGACCAAGAAATTTCTCCTGTGAACGACCAAATTCAGATTTTTCCAAGTTCACTGTAATGCCAACTCTTGCAAAGATACGTAATAATGAATCCAAAATTTTGTTATGCTCACTCCAAGAATGTTTAGCAATAAGAATATCGTCAACATATGAAGTAATATTGTCACGAAGATAAACAGGTAAAATTTCATTTAAGCTACGAATGAATGCTGCTGAAGATACAGTAAGTCCAAACGGTAATTTCCGAAACTGGTAACAGTTACCAAAGGCTAAAAAGGCAGTGTATTTTCTACAATCAGGGTGGAGTTCTATTTGCCAAAAACTTGCGCGCATATCAATCGTGGATAAAACTTTAATTCCATGGAAATGTTGAAGAAGTTCATCTAAATTTTGTGGGCGGTCAGTTTCAGGAATGATGATATTATTTATCTGTCTGGAATCCACAACCAAACGAATTGACCCATCATTTTTAAGAACGACGTGTAATGGGCTAGTATAAGGACTGACTGCAGGCTCAATAATGCCCTGATCTAACATGTATTGAAGTTCATTTTTAACCTTGTCTCTGTAAGCCAAAGGAATTGCGTATGTTTTCCCCCGAAATGGTGTGTGTTCTTTTACTTTAAATAAATATTGTAAGCCTTGTATAGTTCCTGTGTGATGACTAAATACTGTAGCATGTGAAGTCAAAATGTGGTGCAGCTCTTCTCTTGCAACGTCATCTGGCACTTCAGCTTTCTTAACCTTTTCATTAATTAATTCTTCGCTATTAATTATACCATCCATCGCGTCTCTGTATCTATTGTCATTGTCATGAATAAACACACTGTCGTCATAATGCTCAACGAAAACATCAGAAGTAAGAAACCTTAAACATTTTGTATCTGACTCAGAGAAAATTCGTATCCTTGACAAATGAAATTTAAGTTGGTCTGTTGTTTAACTTCCACATTTTTTCCAGAAATAGCGCCTCGAATTGTAGTTTTAGAAACAGGTAACACAGGACAAGCAATAGTTCTTACACATATACGAAAAACTGGTTCACTAATGACATTCAATGGGCTCCCAGAATCTAAAACTTCAGTGAACTTATTCTTACCCACACATACTTCAATAACAGGATGTAGAAATGCGTCTACATTATTTTCCTTTTCGTCTAACAAAATGTCTCTCATGTCTTCCAGGCGTACGTAGTGTAAAGTCGTAGTGTCATTACTTTCTGAACCGTCTATATTGCTGCCAGAAGCCGAAGCTGCAAGTCATTGTCGATTGTTTGCGTCACGTCTTTGATTATTCGCGTCATTTCGCGGATCAATTTCTACGATTTGCACTTGTCTCTCTGAAGTTCTATCACGTGGAGGATGCCAATTAGGTCCCTCCTGTCGGTTAGATGCAAATTCTTGGTTGTGCCTGTTATTAAAATTTCTGTTTTCCTGTCTGTCTGCATAACTACTTCTTGTATAATTTCGACTGTCACTTCTGAAATTATTGTTGTATCTACTACCCTGATTATTTCTGTAGTAAGAATTTCTATTACTGTTTGAATAATTTCTGTCTTGATGATACCGATTACTGTTTCCGTATGATTGATCATTCCGGCACGAATTACCGTTATTATGACTGTCTGTGTAATTTCTGTTAGAGCGTCTGTTATTGTCATAAGGCTGGTATCTATTGTCCTGTCTGTTTCGTCTGTCATTCTCAAAATTACCGCTATAACGTCCGTTCCGATCACTATCCATTTTCTCTGAAAATCTATTGTAATTACTGTTACTGGAAAAATTACAGGAAGTCCCGTCGTCATTGTCATACTCGAGTTCTTGTAGCAAAGTCTTAAAAGTCTCAATGTCGTCTTTACATCTTCCGGCTAAAGCAATTTGTCTTATGGATTGTGGCAGCTTAGTTAAACAAATGCGAATTAATTCAGTCGGGCTGTAAGGGTTGGAAAGGAACTGATTCTTTCGAATCATGTCTTCAAAATATTCTGCTGGCGTGCGGAACTCAGACTGTTTGAAATTACGCTGCATAATAAGACTGTGTTTGACTCTGTCTTGCGTGTTTTCGGACCAATATGCCGATAGAAATGCATGATAAAAATCATTTAGATTATTACAATCTCTAATGAGTGCGCGCATCCGCGTCGCCGGTTCGTTTTCTAAATATCCACACATAAATTACAGTTTGTGACTTAGTGGCCAATTTGGTGGAAGTGCGTACATAAATTGATCTAACCATGCACATGGATGTGTGTCATTCTTAGAATTGCGGAAGATCTTAAATTTCCGAACAGTCAAAAAGTGTTTATAGTCAAAGTTTTCGCCTCGTGGCGACAAAGACCTACCGCGTCTGTCCCAGTCACAATGATGATTATTGTTAAATTCACGCGCCTGGCGCTCTCTTGTTGCATCCCGTACATGAAACAAATTACTTTCTTCAAACCCCTCTGCTATCTGTGATTCTAAATTTCTTCTGCTGTCTTTTCCTACGATTTCGCCTTCAATTTGTCTGACTTGCTTTCGTAATGCCTCAACTTCCCTTTTAACGCGTTCATTAAATTTTCCCTGATTTTCAACATGTTTATTTATGTTCTGGTATTCTTCGGTTTCTGCAAATGGCAATGGTGCTGTATCATCTGAATCTCCGTCCCCATTTAAACTAAGATTTG
The DNA here is from genome assembly GCF_021461395.2 of Schistocerca americana. Lineage (NCBI taxonomy): Eukaryota > Metazoa > Arthropoda > Insecta > Orthoptera > Acrididae > Schistocerca > Schistocerca americana. The sequence goes on along the minus strand of NC_060130.1, from coordinate 469,125,325 downwards.
TCAATTTGTCTGAAATCTCTTCAACTCTTTCCGATAAATCACCTATTTGTTCTTTCTGTTTATTTACGTCTTCCGTAAGTGTCGCGACTCGCGTTTCAGTATTAACACATTTAGTAGTTAACTGTTCATACTGTTGTGTTAGGTTATTTAATCTGTCATTCGGTACGGATTCCTCGATTCTCTCAAATATTTCTTCCTTATCTTTTGCACGTTGTAAATTTAACTCTGAAAATTTCTGTACTATCACGCGATCTCTTTCTTCCTGTTCTCTATCCTGTTCCCTTTGTCTAATCTCTACTGCAACTAATCTATTATTGTGAGCATTCAAATTCGGTTGTACTTCTTCTCTAATTTCTTTCTTTAATTTATCTTTCATATTTTTGAAACATGTCCCTATTCGTGAATCTAACCGTGTTTCCAAAGTTCCCATCTCTGTTTTTAATTCAGATCCAAACCGTGTTTCCATTGTTCCCATATCAGTTTTTAATTCAGATCGTAAAGTTCCCATCTCTGTTTTAATTGTTCCTATTTGTGAGTCTAACCGTGTTGCCAAAGTTCCCATCTCTGTTTTAAATTCAGATCGAAACTGCTCCATTGTTCCCCTATCTGTTTTTAATTCAGATCGTAAATTTAATATTGCACTCATCAACTGCTCCATATTAACTTGTTCGAAATTCTTTTCGTCCCGAACATTTCCCGTAAAACCAGTTTCCTTCGTCATAGCTGTAAAGCTATCTGTGTTCGATACTGTTTCAGAATCTTCTATCGTTAATCTCGTATTCTGTGAATTTTCTAGTTGAGAAAAATTTTGAAATGGTTCCGGACTATCTTCCCGACTTATTAAACTGTTTCCCACTTCATTATTCATCATACTGTTCTCCCGTGTTGGCGAGTTCGCCATGTTAACAATTTCGTCATTCTCACTATTCATCATTTTTGCCTTTTTCATTGATCGCGTAATCATTTACAAAATATACAAAACTCGTCACTATATGAAAATTGCACACAATGACACTTTATCTCCGACAATACCATTCACACGAAATGTTTCCCTCAAACACGATTAACGAACAATTGAAATAATTGCACTAAATTGTCAAACGCGTATACAAGACAACAAATCAAATTCTGAGAAAAAAAATACCATTAGAAGAATGACAATTACCAAATCTACACATGCAAAATAGACTACAATTACTAAACTACAAATTACTACAACAATACTACTGTCTACTATTTTTACAATCAGAAGAATTCCAAGGGACGATCCGAAGCAGCGGTCGCCACGTGCATGGGGGCTTAATTAAAATAAATGCAAATATTTTTAGATAAACCGTATGTCCGATTACGCTGTTTCGTAAACGGTTGGCCCTGACTAGTTTTAGTACGCAATCTGACTGCATAGAACAACAACAATGAATGAAATGAAATTTTCGTTAACACAATTAATTAATTAAGTCCCCAGCAGCTATAAAACCTACGAAACCAAAGCACAAGTGTAATTGTTCTGTGTGTGGAAGTGTGACTCGACGTACACATCTGGCATGGTTCTTCTTCAATAAGACAAGAAATTTCAAATACCATTTATACTGACGTGATAAAAAAAATTAGAAATACTATAATTGCGTAAGGAAAGCAGAATTGCACTCTAATACAAGAACACACGCCAGATGCTTTGTTGACTGAACCTATAATGACGCATTACTCTGGACACTGAAATAATGAGAGAGAAAAGAAATTTTTTTTTTTTTTTACCTTCGTTTATATTGATGAAAAGCACTCTAAACATTACGATCTCTCCACACCGACTCGCCACTACGACATCTCAGCAACCACTTACTACCACGAGTTTTCAACAAGCACTCTACTACGAGTCCTCGACAGGCACTGACTACTACGAGTCCTCGACAGGCACTCTTCACTAGCACATCTCAACAAGCACTGACTACTACGAGTTCTTAACAGGCACTGCCAGTGGAGGTGGCTGAATAATACTCTTTGGCGCAATCTCTGGCGCTGTGGCTCAGTGTAGCCACCTTTCGATGTCTCACAAACAGATAGGACATATAGCTCCTATCACAGTACAGATCAACGGACCAAAGCATCAGAAAGAGCCACTGACTGTAGCTAACTTCTTTGCTGACATCGCCAAACCCTTAATAAGGATAAATGAAGCAGCTACAATAATTCACTGCTTAATATGGTAAGTCGTAATTTGATAGAAACTGTGGTCTTCACGTTTTTGAAGCGAATTACAATTTCTGATGGCTGTTGTCTTAATTAAAGGGTCGATTTTCTTTCTACTAAACATTTTAATATATTTTCGAGATTTGTTTCTGTGTACTTGAAAAATTGCAATGAATTAAGTCCACTGTAAAAGGTGTTAGTGCGTAAGCAGTTATATTCACAGGTGCGACACATTTACATGTTCCAAATGGTACAGTTAAATACAGATATTTTACTTAACATAATGGTAAAAAAATTTTTTGTATTATTGATGAAAACGGATAAAGTAATGTAACACTGCAAAACTTAGTGTTTCCTTGTAAGTAATGAAATATCATTTACGTGTATAGAATAGTATGATTAAGAAAAGACGTAAGCAGTAGCATAGATAGTTAGAAAAGATTTGATTCAAGGATCGTTCCCTTATTTTACAGTATAAAAAGACAGTTTTATGAATATATTCCCGTGACTACAGTGTTCATTGTTTTCCAATAATGCTAATAAAGGCTATTTACGAATATGTGAAAAAGTATGCACATGGTAAAAAATTGTTATAAACAGGTTTTGCAAAATGCTCTCGTACAAACCAAAATATTGTTGTACCTTTGCAACCTGTTTAATAATGCTAATAATTCTTAAGGCATGACTTTTGTGGTTCGTTGGAGTTCATTTAAAGTCTTGTTAGCCTAGAAAAATGTGGGTCAGCTTCACGTGAACTCCAAATAATGCAGTTGCACGGATATGTTTTACTGACTTGGTTTGTATGAAGGGTGTGATCCGTTTCAGCGTCTCTCTTGTTTTACATTTATTTAACCGCCAATTATCAGATCATTGGAATCGGCATGCTGTCGCATGTTATGGAAATTAGGAGGAATAGAGTACATGCATTCGGCCATTCAATCGGGGTATTTTAGAGAATCCACGAAAAATATAATTAAGAAGATCAGACTATAATTCTCCATGGAGCATTCACACAAAGAGAGAGACTTTCAAAGCTCTCACTATATAACTGGTATTCCTTGTGTGTGTGTGTGTGTGTGTGTGTGTGTGTGTGTGTGTGTGTGTGCGTGCGTGTGTGTGTTTGTGTCTTTCTGTAGCCAAAACACATCTGACAGCCATCACTTGGCTGACGTTAGGTGCCAGAAACACAGATTCAAGGTATCGTTTTCTTTCACCATTTGTCTACAGGCGATTACGGCTCTGTTAATTCTCGTCAAAGTCATCACATATGTCCTTACACTGGCATTTCCAAGTGAAATCTCTACTATCGGGTCTTGCCAGCAGGTGTCTCCTTTTTAATCTTGAAGAGAAGTCTCCCACACCTTGACTATCTCTCCCACAGTGTTCTGAAGACATCTCTCTCTCTATTCCTGGCGATGCAGCTGACTGGCCAGCTCATTCTCTTCTTCTCCCAATCAAATTACTTTTGAACATTTCCTTGCTAATTACACTACCGGAAATTACACTCTATTAGTTACGTCTGTGTCAAAATACCGCTCTGTCACTATAAAACATTTACACTGAAGTGACAAAAGTCATGAGATAGCGATATGCATGTACGCAGATGTCGGTAGCATCGGGTACACACGGTATGAAAGGGCAGTGCGTTGGTAGAGCCGTCATTTGTACTAAGGGGATTCATGTGAAAACGTTGTTTCCGACGTGATCATGCCCGCACGACGGGAATTAACAGACTTTGAACTCGTATTGGTAGTTGGAGCTAGACGCAAGGGACGTTCCATTCCAGAAATCGTTAGGAAATTCAGTACTTCGCGATCCTTAGTATCAAGAGTGTACTGAAAATACATTTCAGACATTACCTCTCACCACGGACAATGCGGTGGCCGACGGCCTTCATTTAACGATGAGGAGCAACGGCGTTTGCGTAGAGTTGTCAGTGCTAACAGACAAACAACACTGAGTTAAATAACCGCAGAGATCAATGTGGGATATATGATGAACGTATCTGTTAGGACAGTGTGGCGAAATATGGCATTAATGTGCTATGGCCGAAGAGGAACGATGCTAGTGCCTTTGATAACAGCACGGCATCGCCTACAGCGCCTCTCCTGCGCTTGTGACCATATCAATTGGACTCTAGACGACTGGAAAACCATGGTCTAGTCAAATGAGTCCCGATTTGAGTTGGTAAGAGCTGATGCCATGGTTCGAGTGAGGCACAGACCATCGAAGCCACGGACCCAACACGGCACTGTGCAAGGTGGTGGTGGCTCCATAATGGTGTGGGCTCTATTTACATGGAATGGACTGGGTCCTGGTTATGTTCGGCTACTTGGAGGCCATTTGCAGCCATTCATGGACACCGTGTCCCCAAACAACGACCGAATTTTTATAGACGGCAATGCGTCATGTCACAGTTGTTCACAATTGGTTTGAAGAATATTCTGGACAATTCGAGCGAATGGTTTGGCCACCCAGACCGCCCGACATGAATCCCATCGAACATTTATGGGGCATAATCTAGAGACCAGTTCGTGCATAAAATCCTACACCGACAAAATTTTATGGACGGCTATAGAGGCAGTGTGGCTCAATATTTCTGCAGAGGACTTCCAACGACTTGTTGAGTCCACGCCACATCGAGTTGCCGCACTACTTCGGGCAAAAGGAGATCCGACACAATATTAGGAGGTACACTATAACTTTTTTCATCTCAATGTATTTACGCACTGCCACCGACTTCATTTCTTGCAGTAATAGGACTTTTCATTTAAGATAAAAGTACCCATCTTATCCTTCTATATTGCTAACGTCATTTAAAGTAGTTATATCCCGTAGTTACTGAAAATTTTCGTCGCATAGTGCGATATTTCCTGCCTTCGTATTTTCTTAGTTATAATGTATGTGGCAGACTTCATGCACTCTACCTGTGGACGCCACGCCCGGTTATGGCTGGCCATTGGAATGCGATAAGAATTAGATATGGAGCCACGGAGGACACGCCATCTTCCATCTTGCATCCCTGACGAGTCGTGCACATAAAGTTATACTGCAACTCCGTTTTCGCACATCATGCCGTTGATGCTTATTTTTGTATTGCAGAATCTCTCTCGCAGCCTTGAAAAATATTTTATTATTCTAAACCACTCTAAACCGCTAACTTCAAGTAGGAGAAATTGTTTCGTTACATGCCTTAACCCGTCACCTCTGAGCGCCACCCTGTGAACCCGTTTGTTTTCCTTGAACTCCCAGCTTCAGTTCCAAATGTTTAGTAGAAATCCAAGACAGTACGCGATCTTTTGGTATCTGGCAAACCGCCACAAACCGAATAGTCACGTCCCGCAAAATTGTTTCCTAAAAAGTATTCTGATAAAGGGTACTCTTTTTTGTGACATACCCGGGAATCGCTCAGTTTATCTCTCAACTATTACTCTGTGATAGAACCCTACGACAAGTTCTGCTTCTCCTTACGTCACTTTTCTGTGTTGTTTGTTATGGATAGGTAGGAAAATTTCATGTAACTTCTAAGCAGCAGCACTGAAGCTGAATCTGAGTTGTAAACGCAGCGGTATTCTGTAGTGCTGGCATAATTTCTGCATCTACATGGTTACTCCGCAATTAAGCTACTTAACTTTCAAGCTATATCTCTACCGCTCCACTCTCGAACAGAGCGCGGGAAAACGGACTCTTGAATTTTTCCATGCGAGTCCTAATTTCTCTTATTTTATTACTGTGATCATTTCTCCCTTTACTAGGTGTGTGTCAACAAAATATTTTTACGCTCTAATGAGTAAGCTGTGATTGAAATGTCATGAGAAGATCCTGCAGCAACGAAAACATCTTTGTTTTAATGATTGCCACCCCAGTTCGCGTATCATATCCGTGGCAATCCCCCCCATTTCGTGATAATACGAAACGAACTGTCCGAACGAACGTTTCCGATGCCCTCCGTCAATCCTGTCTGATGCAGATCCCACACAGCACTGCAGTACTCCATAAAAGGGAGGACAAGTGTAGTGCAAACACTTTCTTCAGTAGATCAGCAGCCTTTCCTATGTGTTCTACCAGTAAATAGCAGTCTGTGATCTGCTTTCCCCACAACATTATCTATATGATAGTTCCAAATTAAGTTATTCGTAATTGTAATCCCTAAGTATGTACTAGAATTTGCAGCCTTTAGATTTGTGTTATTTAAGGTGTAACTGAAATTTAGCGGATTCCTGCTGGTACTCATGTGGATGACTTCACACTTTACAATGTTTAGAGTCAGTTTCCACTTCTCTTACCATACAAATATCATGGCTAAATCATTTTGCAATTGGTTTTAATCATCTGATGACTTTACAAGACGGTAAATCACAGTAACATCTGCAAACAATCGAAGTGGACAGCTCGGATTCTTTCCTATGTCGTTTATGTGTATCAGAAAAAGCAGAGGGCCTGAAACACTTCCTTGGGGGACGCCAGATAGTACTTCTGTTTTACTCGATGATTTTCCGTCAGTTTCTACAAGCTGTGACCTCTCTGACCGAAAATCACGAATCCAGTCGCACAACTGAGACGACACTCCATAGGCACGCAATTTGACTGGAAGTTGCTTGTGAGGAATGGTTTTCAAAGCATTCTTCAAATGGAATCAATCTGATGTCCCCTGCCTATAGCACTAATTACTTCGTGAGAATAAAGAGCTACGTGTGTATCACAACAACGATTTTTTCTTAATCCGTGTTGGCTGTTTGTGAATAAATCTTTTTCTTCGAAGTTCCATAGTGTTCGAGCGCAGTATATGTTCCAAAATCCTACTGCAAATCGATGTTAGCGATCTAGGTCTGTAATTCAGCACATTACTCCTATTTTCTTTCTTGTGTATTGGTTCAAATGGTTCAAATGGCTCTGAGCACTGTAGGACTTAACTACAGAGGCCATCAGTCCCCTAGAACTTAGAACTACTTAAACCTAACTAACCTAAGGACATCACACACATCCATGCCCGAGGCAGGATTCGAACCTGCGACCGTAGCGGTCGCGCTGTTCCAGACTGTAGCGCCTAGAACCGCTCGGCCACCCTGACCGACTGTGTATTGGTGTGACTTGTCCTACTTTCCACTGTTTAGCTACGGATCATTCGACGAGCGAGCAGCTGTATATGATCGCTAAGTATGGAGCTATTGCATCATCATATTATGAAAGGAACCGGACTGATATACATCCTAGACCGGAGCCCTTGTGTTTAATAAATGATTTAAGCTGCTTCGCTACACCGGGGATATCTGCTTCTAAGTTATTCATGTTGGTAGATGTCCTTGATGTAAATTCTGGAGTATTTACTTCGTCTTCTTTGGTGAACGAATTTCGGAAAACTGTGTTTAGTAACTCCGCTTTAGTGGAACTTTCATCAGTAACATCATCATTGTTATCGCGCAGTGAAGGTATTGATTGCGTCTTGCCCTGGTGTACTGAGATTTTTTGCCAGATTTCGAGACAGAGTTTCGTTGTGGAAACTATTAAAAGCATCTCGCATTGAAGTTCGAGCTAATTTTCGAGCTTCTGTAAAACTTCGCCATCTTGGAGTTTATCATGCTTTTTTTGTTGCTTCTGCAACAGCATTCTGACCTGTTTTGTGTGCCATGGGGGAACAGTACCTTCTCTTATTATTTTATTTTGTATATATCTCTCAATCGCCATAGATTTGTAGACGTAACGCAGCAGCAGGTACTCTGTACTGCTGGCGTAATTTATTGACATACCACAGTAGCAGGTACTGTGTAGTACTTGCATAATTTGTTCACATAACGCAGTAGCAGGTACCCCCGCACAGAGCGTACTGAGTCGACGAGCCACGTACGGTCTACACAGCCACGGGAGGGACCGTCCTTCTGGTGATAAGGCACCCACGCACGCCACAAGCCACTATCTCACGCACCTAGTCTGTGCCCGACCCTGCAAAGAACCAAAAACATTGTTCACTCCTATGATTCTGCTTTCTGACTCTTCATTACCGGAAACTCCTGCTACAACCGACTGTGAGAGTTTTATGTAAATTACGATAATGGAAACGAATTTGCGTCTCTACACAAGAGACCCTTCCCGAACCTCATCCTTCTCGTATTTATCACGACTTCGGTATGCAGTTGCAGTTCTAAACTTTTCATTAGTACAGAAGACAATTTCACGTGGCTGACGCCCCTTTCGCGTTTGGCATTTGTTCTCTGACACCGTATAGCCGGCCGGTATGGCAGTGCGGTTCTGGGCGCTTCATTTTGGAACCACGTGACCGCTACGGTCGCAGGTTCGAATCCTGCCTCGGGCATGGATGTGTGTGATGTCCTTAGGTTAGTTAGGTTTAAGTAGTTCTAGGGGACTGATGACCTCAGATGTTAAGTCCCATAGTGCTCAGAGCCATTTGAACCATTTTTTCGACACAGTATTATTTTTGTGTCACTCTTCCCATTTTTTTGCGGTGAAGTCAAGAGATCATTCCTTAGGATTGTGCAACATTACTCTAGTTAAATCATATCATGGATTTAAGTGTGCAGTTTTTAGTGGACAAGCATTCGATAAGGCACAGCAATGGCGATTTCTTTTAGTACGTGTTAGTACATGTACGATGTGTTTAGTAACCAACTGAAGGCCATTGGCGACTATGGCTGCATCTTCGTCATCCTCTAGTTACGTATAGATTTTGTATTCTCTTTGAAAAACAATAATCCATGTCATACGCTATGCACCACATATTTACTAAGTTTTGCTTTATTATCATTGAATCATCTCCGCTTATTGTCATGGAATGAGTCTCTCTAGTTGCTAGCTTCAGATAACTGCATTCGTGGAGGAGTAACAATATTTGTGTTTACGAGTAATTTTCGAAATGGTTCAAATGGCTCTGAGTACTATGGGACTTAACATCTGTGGTCATCAGTCCCCTAGACCTTAGAACTACTTAAACCTAACCTAAGGACATCACACACATCCATGTCCGAGGCAGGATTCGAACCTGCGACCGTAGCGGTCACGCGGTTCCAGACTAAAGCGCCTACAAACGCACGGCCACACCGGCCGGCGAGTAATTTTCACACTCACTCTGAAGCAGTTATAATCCTAACCTCTATTGAATTGTACTTGCATATTTTATATTTGTCATCAACTGTTATTGACTCAATGTACTTTATTTTCGTGAAAGTTTAATTTTTTACTCAAAGCCTCTGTTTACTTATACCTAGATTTGCAATGTCGCTAAGACTATAATCATGGCTTTTCCCACTGTTTCTTTTATAGCCCTGTTTATTGTACCTATGGTGTGTAGTTATTAGGTAACTTGCTTTTATCTGTCAGGGATCAGAGAGCTTATCGTGCTGGAACTCAATTCTTTGCAGAAGACAGTTAACTGAGGTCATTAATTGGTAAGAGTTAAAACACAATGGGCTCTCAGATGCCTGATTGACAAAAATAATTTCCCTAATAAACGTAAATAATAGGTGGTATCAACAGGATTATTTAGGATACAGCAGGAAAATCACATGGTTATAGTTACAGTGAATTCAACAGAAGATTTAAATCACTGCTTTAGAATTTCGTCACTCTAGCTACAATTATCAGCTTCATTGCTATTTCCTTTTTCAATGGAATTTTCATTAGTAAGGATCATTTTCATCGAACTGGTACACAGTAATTGTGCTATCTTGTGCTACTCTCCTTTTCAGTATCGGGTTTTACTGTTATAGGTTTTTAGAACTTAGCCAATTCTCTATATTATGTTCACTCAACAAGAAAACAGAGTGGTATGTGACATTTATATATAGTCACTTTTTTAATATTTATGTTACGGGAATTATATTCTCGATAATTTTCCAAGCTGATAACTGATTTGCACTGTCTGTGCAGTTTTACGGGGAATTACTAGTTCCTTGCACTAGTGTTGTGGACTCACCATTGCGAAAGTAGCTAATCTTGCAGTTCATTGCACATCAAACAGTGTTATAAATTTCGTATCCTTTCAAGCTAAATGCGTTCACTCTTATACTTTAACCCTGTTTTGTGTAGCCTTTAATGTGTAGAATATTTCATTAAATTCAAATGACAGTTTTTAAGACAAATATTACTTGTAAAGTTTAGCTTCTGTACCCGAAGAGGCCATATTGATTTGTAATATTTTACTCAAGGCTTTGTCTAATGCTTGTCTTTTGCAGGTGATTTAATGTACCTGTAGCTTTACTCAAACCACTGTGGAGAGTCGACACTACTTCACACACCCACACCGAGCTAGCAACAGAGCACGAGTTGCAAAAAATAGATAAATACATAAAAATAAATAAAATAAAATAAAAAATGGAAAAATTAGCCAATCAGCCTTTTGTTATCCATAGCTACAAGCCCCCAAAGCGGGTCACACCATCCCCCTCTGCCCTTACACGTAGGATTTATGTAATGAGAGAACACTGTGTAAGGCACTTAGCCATTCTGGAAGGTATTACAAATTTTTATTTTTATTTATAATTTGTGACTTACATTTTCGTCTTATTGATCAAGTACAAACGTTGTGCTCTATGTGTCGAGTGAAATGGTGGCTTCAGCAAAAGATTGTTTGTTCCTGTTGAACGTGCTGACAACAGTCCACTGTGCTCTGCTGTGAATAGCCAGTAAGGAGCTTGGGAGAAACATCACGTGTTTACTGCCGGACGTCGTCTGGAGCGTCGCATCCGGAATGGACAATCTCTCTGGCGCCGACTTTCAGCTAGCTGTAACTTGAGCTCCTCTCTCTTCTTACTTTTCGGACTTCGTTCTGACACTAAACGTAACATGTTGTCATGACCAATTTCACTGCCTGATTGCCACATAGGACGGAATGGATGCACCCTTATGTATTCCGTATAAAACAAAATATTGAATCGGTTTCTAATTAACTATATCAATTAAGGAAACTCCATATTCCCGACTACCTCGGGCAAGAGCCATGCTGGCTCTACGCACACAATCCAAAAATGTAGCAAATGCTCCAGACAGCTAAAAATGAGATTCACAGAAACAACAAATTGGAAAACAGGAATTTATAGAGGAGTAATATAGAGCTGTAGACACATGAATCGCTATGGGAAATAATGATGCCCCTACAGTAAAATTAAAGAAACGTTCGCAGAAAATAAAAGCATTCTTTTGAATATTAAAAGCTCAGTTGGAAAGTCGGTAATAATCGAGTTGAGATGGAAGAGAGAGAGAGAGAGACAGAGCGATTATGTAAGACTTACTCTTGCTTTTTTTTATAGCATTTCAACCACATTCGTCTCTACTAAATTCAGTAAGGGTCGCTGATAACTTCGCCATTGTGCGCCTGTAATTACCTCCCTCGCCCCCCCCCCCCCCCACAGACACGCACACGCATAATATCATAGAAAGGGAAGAAGAAGAAAACGGTGATGGGATGGGAGATTTAATACCGCGGAACGAATGTTATAGAATAGTTCAAGAAAAATTCAATAATTCGAATTCCAAAGAAGATAGGTGCTGACAGATGGCACTATTACGAAACAATCACTTTAATAAATCGTGGTTGCAAAATACTGACACAAATTTTATATAGAACAGAAAAATAACTCATAGAAACAAGCCTTGGGGAAGATCACTTTGAATTTCAGAGATAGAATACGCTAGGCAATATTGATCATCCGTCTTAGAATATAAACTGAAGAAATGCGTACCTACATTTACAATATTTGTACATTTACAGAAAGCTGTTAACGATGTTAAGTGGAACACACTGTTTGAAATTCTTGAGGTTGTAACAGTGATAAATTACAGATTTCTTCAAAACCCAAACAAACCTTCATCTGGTCGTCTTCTACCAGTTTCTCCATTCTTCTGCAAATAAGTCGTGTTAGCGTTTTACAACCATGACTTCAAGTTTTGTTAATTAAGCAGTTAAATAAATGACGGTGGCCAAAGTAGAGAGGATGTACAATATAGGCTGCAAATAGCAACACAATCGTTTCTGAAAAATAAAATTTTGCTAATATCGTATACGGTATAGATTTAAATGTTATTTATTCTTTGCTGAAGATATTTTTCCTGAGTGTAGAGTTGTCGATACTGAAACGTGGACATTAAAAGCAGTTCACTCAAGATTAGTATTCTGTACGCTCCCGATACGGAAGCATAAATCACAAACAGAATAAGAAGCGGCACCAATTGCTGAGTGAATGTATACCAATATCAAAAGCCAGGCGCACCACCGAGCGAGGTGGCGCAGTGGTTAGCACACTGGACTCGCATTCGGGAGGACGACGGTTCAATCCCGTCTCCGGCCATCCTGATTTAGGTTTTCCGTGATTTCCCTAAATCGCTACAGGCAAATGCCGGGATGGTTCCTTTGAAAGGGCACGGCCGATTTCCTTCCCCATCCTTTCCTCACCCGAGCTTGCGCTCCGTCTCTAATGACCTCGTTGTCGACGGGACGTTAAACACTAATCTCCTCCTCCTCCTCCAGACGCACCAAAAACAAAACCCGCTCGTTGTAGATGTAGCGATATGACCATTTACAAAACACAGCGTACATTATGAAACAAGTGCAGAGGCTGTCCACCGTTCGGGTTTATATCCAGCTTAATGTGATATTTCTGTCTCACATTTTGCAGCAGGCCCAAGCACATCACCTCTTTCATACTCGCTGTTGGCGGGGATACCATATCCTTCCCCCTTTGTTCGGCACATAATGTCACTAATGACTAAGTTCATGGCGTTATCGGTGTGGGAGGACGGATGTGATGCATTGATCAGCTCCCCCACCAAGGGATCAAGCGGTTATTTTGAAATGTACCACATCAGTCCCCCATTGTAGTCCTGGGATGGCTGAGTTGGCATCATGTCAGAGATTAATAGCTGAGGTGGTACAACAACGTCTAGAACGTGCCTGGGCAGTGGGACTGGTAACACAACTATGGGCTTCCATATCCTAGTCCAGTCTGTGTACTTGCAAGTGTGGTAGCAGGGACTCAGGGTGTACCAGTGAATAGGTGGAAGAGGTTGCTCAGGGTTTTGTGACTGGCCTCACTGACAATTGTTATGTGGGTGTTAGGAGACTGTGGCGGTAGGGGCGCCATTAGTGAATGCAGTCACGGCCGGAGCCAGTTTTGGTGGTGACTCATCAGCTCATGACCATCCACAGTATCAGATGGCTGACAGCCCCTATGGTCTATGATGATACCTCGGTCCAGTACTGGGCACCGTCCAGATGCGAACTTCCAGATGCAGGTGCCGTGAATATAGGAGAACCTGCCTTTGTGTAGGTATTCTAGCATTGTTCGATACCTTTGCCGGAGCAATACCTCAGTCAGACTAATCCGGTCAACCGACGATAGGGCTAGACAAATACGTGATGAGGAAGCTCTGTAGTGCTTCCTTGGTCAACTCGTCAGCAAGGGATTACTCATTTGCATTTTCAATTTCCTGACCATCTGCTAATCGTTGGAGCTGGAGAACAGATGGTAGACGGTGGTGGTTAGATGTTCAATGCTGGAACTGGGTAGAAGCATCCACCGCAAGCAACCACATAGGTCTCTGTAAAGGACCGACAAAAATCAACACGCGGTCCCTCCAATCGGTGCTGCGGATGTGGCTATGGAGAGAAATGCTGTTCCGTGGCGATCTAGTTCAGGCAGCAGGCACGACAGGAGGAACATAGACGTTCACTTGCTGCGTCGACTCCAGGTCAGTACATGTGCCGATAAACTAACGCCAACATACATACCATCCCCTAGTTTGACGCAAGCATTACCTGGAGGATGTGGGGCCAGAATAGGGGTGGACTGACGACCCAGCATTCAGACTCGTCTGTGTCTAACATTGTGATGCTTTTTACTGCCTGAGACTGAAACCTGTCGCAAATTGGTTATGAGAGACTCTGTCTGCCGGTTTTTCGTAAACATTCCGATCATCCATACTGCACTGTTGTCGAAGCTTTGCAGTAGTGGTCCGACGCTGTAGATATCTCGTGTGCCGTTGGTGGTAATCCGTCCACGGTCTGTTGCAGGTGCTGGCTGAGTGAAAAACAAGCTGTTTCCTGGAGATCAAACTCGACGCCAGAGCCAATGATAAAGTGGGACAGGGCTCCTGTGTTGGACATTTGGCCGTGGGGCAGAAGTGGATTTCGTAGTTATAAACGCTTCAAAGCAGCACCCACTGCTGCAAACACAGTGCTGTCTTTCCTGAGAGCTTGCACCTATGTCCTGAAAGATACTATAATGGTTTTTAGTCGGTTAATAGGTGGATGAAAGACACTTCGTCACACTGCAAATTAACTCTAAAGTCTCTTTCTTAGTCTGCGGATAGTTTAGCTGTGCTGCCATTAATGTTTTAAAGGTATAGGCAATCGATTTTTCGAATACTGGATAAAATAGTCCCATTGCAAGCATCCACCATAGGCCTGGTGCACATAGTATCAAGCATTGTGCTGTTTTTAGACAACCCTTTAGGCATTGAAAAGCCGCATTTTGACGCACTGTGCTTAGCTAATTCAGTGTGTGCAGGACTTGAGCTGTTTGGGGAGTAAACTTAGCATTCTACGTTTTTTGCCGAGTAAAGACTGCAGTTGTTCCGGGTTAGTAGGCGCTGGCATATTCTTTACGGCGTCGATGCGGTCGCACGTGGATGTGGTACCTTTGCTGCTGAGAATTCGCCTCAGGTATTTAACGCTGGAGGCAAAATATATGCCACTGTTTAACAGACAAAGAGTTGTCTGGAAAGATATTCAAGGTTCCTAAGCTGTTGCACATTTGTCACCCCTAATTCAATAATGCCGTGTAAGTAATTAGCGCATTGAAGAATTCCATGAATTAATTACTCTAAGTATTTCTGAAATATGGCTGAAACGCTAGCAGCTCCAAACTGTAAGCGATTATATAGGAACAAGGCGTATGGCGTACTTAAAATTAGTAACTATTTTGATTCACTGTTCAATGGGAGTTGTAGATATGCACCTCTAAAATCAATTTTTGAATAGTGTCCGCCCTTGGCTAGATTTGTTAACAAATCCTCTCGATGTCTTATATGAAAGAGATCTAAAACAGCGACAAATGCACGTAGGCCTGTTAGGTTTTTAATGGAAACCATTGGCGTCGTCCTTTGAGTGGTTGATACCGATGAAGTTAGCTGTGCCTAAGCAGTATCTCTAACAGCAAACGGTAGAGTGTGAGCTCTACGAAGTTTTGGCACTGCTGTTGGTTTCATGGAGAGACGAGCAGTAAACATTTTTGCACAATTTAACAATGCTTTGAAAATCTCATTGTAGCTGGCGCAGAGAAAATCGCGTTCGGTAAACAGCACTATTTCGGACATTTGCATGGTCCACTTATTTTGAAACCAAGTGCTGTGAAGGCGTCTCAGCCGAAATAACAGTCTGTGTTGCCCACATAAGTTGTACAATTCACAATTACCGGTTTCGACTATTATCATCTTCAGATCAGTTTCATCTAGTAATACAGTTGTGCGACAAACCAACAAACGGCGGCTCCTTTATACGCCGCGTTTGCGTAAGAAATCGTCGTAACTGACCTCTATCGCAAGTGAACATATAGCGCCCCCCCCCGATGGAAGCTGGAGGAATCGATAAATCGCTATCAAAAACTACTGTGATGACTGAATCAAAGGCGGTTTTCTTATGTCTGATAAAATAGGGATACAAATCTTACTCAAAGAGTAACCCTTAGCTCTGTTTATAAGACTGTCAGATATTCTAATTTCTATGGATTCCTTTAAAACACAGTCCCAATAGCGAGACGCAGGGGTAACAATTTGCGTCTCTTCACACAAAATTTTATATCCCTCGGTAAGACAATGCTCTGCCACCGTGGCGCTGTTGCTGAACACATCAGTACTGAATGGTACGAATTGTTTTAACCAATATACGCTTTCCTACAAAGGCAGGGGACTCAATTCGAAGTCATCCTTTACTGAGCCAAGGAACGCTCTAATCCTGGCTGGTGGACGAAAAACACTTTTGATCTTACATATTTTTTTAAAAATTGGTCCTATTTTCGAAGATATGTTCCCAGCAAAAGGTTGGGAAGTCTCAGATTTACATGTATCGTCTAATGATTCCCGCGTAGATCCAAACTATAAAACATCACGGATCTGTTTATCTGTATCGCCATATGCTTAAACCCAACTTTAAGATAATGCAGCTCTTCTGTCAAGCTTTTTGTGTCTGAAGTGACATGCCGGTGCCGAAATCTGCAGGACTCATGTGCGTTGGATCAAGGGATGGTAGCTTAATGCATGCAGATAACGGTGCGTGTGCGCGGGCTTACAATAAACACTGTGACCCAGTGTCCCATCATGCTTTCTGTAAACTAAGACATCTAGGAAAGGAAGCTTTCCACCCTTAAAAACCGTCATAGCGAAATTTATTCTTGGATGAAGGCAATTACAGTGATCTAGGGAACGGATAATATTGTCTCTCCCGTGTGGTCATACTAAGAACGTACCTCCAAGAACAAGTAGAGACGTAAAATGTTGTATGAAGATACACAAATGTCTGTCCCTGCGTCTCACTTTTGGTACTATGTTTTAAAAGAATTCATTGAAATTCGGCTATATGACAATCTCATAAATAGAGACAAGGACTACCCTTTAAGTAAGATTTGGAATCCTATTTTGTGAGACATTAAGAAACAACGGTCTTTGATTCAGTGATCAGAATAGTTTTCAATAGCGATTTATGAATTCCGACAGCTTCCACCACTGGGTCACTGTATGTTCACGTCCGCTAGAGGACAGTTACGGCGATTTCTTGTGCACGCGCAGCTGTGCTTCTGCAGCCTATAAACGAGTCGCTGCTCACAATCTGGACTTGCTCGTTATGCCAGCGTTGCCTGTCATCCCCCACACAGCTCCTGTACGACCTCATCCCCTTCCCCCACCTCCTCCTTTTCCTCCAAAATATCTGTATCCTTCACACTGTCCGCAGGCTCGATCCCCCCTCCCTCTGGTGTCCTCCTTTCTCTCCATCCACGTCCCACCCCACCCCGCCCATTGCCTCTATCGCTGTATCCCTCATCTCTCCACCTCCACACCCGTCACATCCTTCATCAGGGCAATTTCCAGCACCTCCCCCTCCTGGATGACGAACTTCACCGTGACGTCTACCCTTCCTACCAACTGTAGCCCAGCCTTGTGTACCCCCCCCCTCCCCAGGGCTCCCTTTTCCCCTCCCCTCCTTCCCCCACAGCAATTTTTCCTCTTTCCCTCCCCTGAGTCTCTGCACTCCCTCGTGCAGCCCCTACCGCCGGAGGTTTGAGTCCTCCCTCGGGTGTGGTTGTGTGTGTTGTCCTTAGTGTTAAGTTAGTTTAAGTAGTGTGTATGTCTAAGGACTGATGACCTCAGCAGTTTGGTCCCTTAGGAATTCATACACATTTTTCTGCACTCCCTTCCCAGCTGTTTTCCTCTCTCGTCCTTCTCTCCCTGGCCCCCTTTGCCCCCCCCCACCCTGTCCCCCCTTCTCTCCCTCCCCTCTACCACCGCCCCTTTCCCCCTTTTCCTCATTTCTTCCCCGTATCCCTACCCTGGTAGATCCTCCCAGTTTGTTCTTCATCATCAGTGTGCCGCATCAGTGTTGTGTTCGGTGCAGTTCTACAGTGACATCAAGTACTTTAGTTTCAATTGTTTGCTTGACAAGTATATAGTTTTGCTCTATGTGATAGTTCTGTGCTACGCCGCCTATGGTGTGGCTGTTTCAATCATGCTGCAACTTTTATGCTCCAGCCATACTTCGCCTTATATTCTTTTAGTCCTTACAGTGTGTGGTTCTATGTGTAAAATACTTTCTTAGATTTTTAACTCCATTTTTACAGTCGCCCCTTTTTTATGCTCTCTTCCGTTATGTTCCCCCTTTTTAAATCCATGTTCCTCTGAGATTTCTCCTTTATGTTGTTTTAAATGTCTTGCTGTTATATGCTTAATGTCTCTCAGCTGAAGAGCAGTGCCTCTGCTGCTGTCAGCCCACCCCGGATGGATAACTGAAACACAATTTTAAAAAAAAATCTGTATTCACTTCCACCATTGGAGGGCGGTACGGGACTTCAAACCCCACCACCACACCTTCAATGTGCACTCCAGTGATGTCATAGGAATGACGTTATTGTAGCATAGAACAATTTTACCCTTACACCAACTTCCGCAGCTCGTGGTCTAGTGGCTTGTGTTGCTGCCTCAGGATCATGGGGCCCCAAGTTCGAGACCCAGCCAGGTTGGGGATTTTCTCTGCCTGCAGACTGGGTGTTTCTATTGTCCTCATCATTTCATCATCATCATTTGTGACAGAGAATGGATTGGGTTGCGAATAAAAAATGGAATGTGTAAAAATTGGGACGTTGTACAGGCACTGATGACCACACAGTTGAGCGTTCTACAAACGAAACATCATCATCATCACCACCACCTTACACCAACACAGTAAGATGGAGATCCATCGGTGATGCTGTAACTCAAACTACCAGACACACAAAAACGTCTGAATTCAGTTCTGTCGAGTTCGTGGAACAACGTACTCGCCTGAAGATAGCGGCCAAGTGGACCGCGGAAATATTGTCAGGGTGACTTCATGATCCGGCTACAGACCCGAGACGAATATTATCATTTACTACATAGGGATAGTCTACATGTTTACAAACCAAGTTCAGTTAGGTGAAGCTAAATCTTCAAAAGATATAGCATTACATACGAAATAACAAATAAAAAATAATGACCAACAGCCATGCATACCAGTCATAGATACCATAAAGTTAATCTGATTAGGTATCAAGGTAAGTATCTGTACACTTTGGTTCATAGTGAGGGCTGTGATAGCCTGTGGCCGTCCTGTATTTCTAAAGTAACTGCAGCCAGTAAAAGGCATTAATGCTTGCGTACATGAGTAATCAGCACAGTAAATTCAATAGTTAATTTCCAATACTTTCAAATGGCAAAATTTTTCAAATGGCAAAAATGAGCGTCTGACACTAAAACCTAAACTGACATACAATATGTAGAACTAAAAACCATACTAAAATCCACATAAACGTGTTAAGAATAATAACAGAAAACTTCAAGCCTGGCAAAGTGAATACACTTCATTGTATAAAAGTCAGAATAAAATATGTGAAACAAACTTCAAATCTTTTTAAAGAAACCCTTCAGCATGACAAAGCAATTAAACATAACTTTTAGTGAAAGATAATTAACAAGACAACGAATATTTCATTAAACTCTCGATAGCACATAACTCATTCGCGGAATTGTATGTACCTGAGGCCCTCTCCTGGCCGCTCTGTATGATCTTTTTGTTTCCCTGTGGTGGAAGGTTGTCCCTCACCGCTGATGGCCGGTGCCATACAGCAGTGTTATTTACTTTACCAGGATACAAGATTTCGATTATTACGCTTTACACGTTTTATGTGGATTTTAAGTATTGATTTTATTTACACATATTTTATGTCATTTTATGTTTTATTGTCACACGGTCATTTTTGCCATGTTAAATAATTTTAATTAATGACTAGGCATATTGCATTTTAACTACTGAATTTCTGATACTGATTACTCACGTACGCTAACGTTACTGCCCTCTACTGGCTGCAGTTATTTGTATAAATGCAGAACACACCCAGGCCATCATCAACACTAACCATAAACCTGGGTGAATAGATACTGTTGTTGACTATTATCTCATAATATTTTTATGGTATGTGTGGTTGGTAAGCAAGTCTGTTAGCCATGATATTATATTTAATCGTCGTTTCTTATGTATTTCTAGGCCGTTTGTAGATTTAGCGTCAGCTAATTGAATTTACCTTGTCTCATCATTCTTTTACTACACTCCTGGAAATGGAAAAAAGAACACATTGACACCGGTGTGTCAGACCCACCATACTTGCTCCGGACACTCCGAGAGGGCTGTACAAGCAATGATCACACGCACGGCACAGCGGACACACCAGGAACCGCGGTGTTGGCCGTCGAATGGCACTAGCTGCGCAGCATTTGTGCACCGCCGCCGTCAGTGTCAGCCAGTTTGCCGTGGCATACGGAGCTCCATCGCAGTCTTTAACACTGGTAGCATGCCGCGACAGCGTGGACGTGAACCGTATGTGCAGTTGACAGACTTCGAGCGAGGGCGTATAGTGGGCATGCGGGTGGCCGGGTGGACGTACCGCCGAATTGCTCAACACGTGGGGCGTGAGGTCTCCACAGTACATCGATGTTGTCGCCAGTGGTCGGCGGAAGGTGCACGTGCCCGTCGACCTGGGACCGGACCGCAGCGACGCACGGATGCACGCCAAGACCGTAGGATCCTACGCAGTGCCGTAGGGGGCCGCACCGCCACTTCCCAGCAAATTAGGGGCACTGTTGCTCCTGGGGTATCGGCGAGGACCATTCGCAACCGTCTCCATGAAGCTGGGCTACGGTCCCGCACACCGTTAGGCCGTCTTCCGCTCACGCCCCAACATCGTGCTGCCCGCCTCCAGTGGTGTCGCGACAGGCGTGAATGGAGGGACGAATGGAGACGTGTCGTCTTCAGCGATGAGAGTCGCTTCTGCCTTGGTGCCAATGATGGTCGTATGCGTGTTTGGCGCCGTGCAGGTGAGCGCCACAATCAGGACTGCATACGACCGAGGCACACAGGGCCAACACCCGGCATCATGGTGTGGGGAGCGATCTCCTACACTGGCCGTACACCACTGGTGATCGTCGAGGGGACACTGGATAGTGCACGGTACATCCAAACCGTCATCGAACCCATCGTTCTACCATTCCTAGACCGGCAAGGGAACTTGCTGTTCCAACAGGACAATGCACGTCCGCATGTATCCCGTGCCACCCAACGTGCTCTAGAAGGTGTAAGTCAACTACCCTGGCCAGCAAGATCTCCGGATCTGTCTCCCATTGAGCATGTTTGGGACTGGATGAAGCGTCGTCTCACGCGGTCTGCACGTCCAGCACGATCGCTGGTCCAACTGAGGCGCCAGGTGGAAATGGCATGGCAAGCCGTTCCACAGGACTACATCCAGCATCTCTACGATCGTCTCCATGGGAGAATAGCAGCCTGCATTGCTGCGAAAGGTGGATATACACTGTACTAGTGCCGACATTGTGCATGCTCTGTTGCCTGTGTCTATGTGCCTGTGGTTCTGTCAGTGTGATCATGTGATGTATCTGACCCCAGGAATGTGTCAATAAAGTTTCCCCTTCCTGGGACAATGAATTCACGGTGTTCTTATTTCAATTTCCAGGAGTGTATTTATAACAGATCTGAAGATAGTAAAAGCCGAAACCGGTAATTGTGAATTATGCAACTTATGTGTTCAAGACGGTTCTCTATAAGTAAAGTGTCATAACATGATCTCAGACTCATTTACAGACTTTATGTCCTCAGACAAATGTCCTGTTGGCTTCTGTCTCGGGTTCTCGGTCAAAGTGTCTCATGATTTTTATGACTTTTCGCCAGCACGAGTGGTTGGTATTGCCAAAGCTTCCCCCTTCACTGCTGGTGGTGGACTGGACGTGAGCTCGACCACGGATTATGAGTACATGACGCGCCAACGTCCAAGGGCTTTTCCGTGGACATTATCGCTGCGGTTCTCCTCTTGCTCCCTGTAATTGTCGTTCGCTGCAGCGTGGGAATCCAGGATCCGTTGAGTCTTTCTTCTTTGTCGTTGAAGCTATAGTTCTGTTTCTGTATTTCTATTGCTTCCCTGAATAAGCGGGTGTGAGAGCTCTTCTTTACAGGAAGAAATTACGTATCGGCGAATTGTACAATGTGGTCGGCCTCACACAATGCGTGCTCGGCCACCGCCGATTTTTCCACCTGTCCCAGCTTGCAGTGTCCCTTGTGCTTGGTGATTCTGCTGTTGATTGATTATCCAATCATATCAACATAGACTTTTCCACAGATACAGGCCGTGCGGTATATTCTCGACATTGCAAGTGGGTCCCTTGTCTCCTTTGCTGATCTGAGACATCCTGTGATCTTCTTCGTCGGTTTATAAATAGTCTTTACGCCGTGTGTACACAATATACGACCGATTCTGTCCGTCACTCTGGGAATATTTGGCAGAAATGCCGTACTCGACATTTCTTTTTCCGATATGTCACTTTGCCGAGTGTTTGATTCTGTGACACTTCTTATGTAGCTGGTAAAGCATCCACTGTTCCTCAGAACATTTTCTGGATGTTGAATGTCACATCTGAGGTTCTGCGGCTCACATATTCGTCTTTCTAGCGTTACGAGCATATTAATCATGCTTATTTTCCGGCTCGGGCGGTGATTTATGTGGTCGCTTGATCAGCCGAAAGTGTTAACTGTATTAGGCGAATCTGCAACTAAGAACGTTGGCACACGTTCGACGTTTCTGTATTTAGCTGTAAGTGACAGTTCTCCAAAGAGAGGAATTATCTTTTGGCAGTAAGACACGAGCCGTCGCTGAGCCCTTTGCAACGGAGGCGAGCCGAGCTGCCGATACGCGTCTTCATTGATTAATGGAACGGCAGCTCCGATGCCCAGCTGGAACTCCAGTGAGTGGCTGGAAACGGTGAGAGCAAACCTCAGCTACTGTGGTGTTTTCTGTAGTGTCTCTCTAGTTTATTTACGTCCAGTATGCCATGTTTTTCTATGAGCCCGGGATGAGCTTGCCACACGCCTAACAGTGAGCGACATGGTGTGGACAGCAGTCTCTAGAATGAAGCTAGCCGCAATCCAGGCATGAATGGGGCTTCACTGCCCAACGTGGTGTACACTTCAGTGTAGGAGTGCGAGACCGTTTTTGACCCACCCATTTAGTATAAAGGAAATGTTTTCTCTAATGAGGGGGAATCATTATGATCAACGTACTTAAGTCTCTCACGAGACGCAGACGATCGGGACCACTCCGAACACTGGTTAGAATTAGGAGCGTAAGAGGATGACAGTAAGAATCATCATCTAAGTGCTGTTCATGGCGGTGAATAACTACTTTCGATACCCGAATTTCAGTAGTAAAGGTTGAAAGGTGGCTACACTGAGCCACAGAGCCAGAGATTGCGCCAAAGAGTTTTATTCCGCCGCCTCCACTGGCAGTGCTTGTCGAGATGTGGCAGTAGTCAGTGCGTGTTGAGAAGTAGTAGGAGTCAAGTCGTTGTTGAGATGTCGTCGTAGTGAGTGCTTGTGCAGATCTTGCTGAGAGGATATTGATAGCTGTGCTATTTGTGGCCATGTTGTATGCAGTTGTTTGATGGGCTAGACAGCAGATGTTGTTCGAATGGAGATATTGTAATGATCAGAGTGCCTTTCGTCAATATATGCGAAGGTAAAAAAAATTCCTTTTTTTTTCATTATGTCTTAAACAATGCCTCGTCACAGGTTTAGTCAACAAAGCATCTGGCTCGTGTTCTTGTATTAGAGTGTAATTCTGATTTTCTTGCGCAATTATAGTATTTCTATTTTTTTAATTGCTTCAGTATAAATGGTATTTAAAATTTCTTGTCTTATTGAAGAAGAATCGTGCCAGATGTGTACGTTGAATCGCACTTCCACACACAGAACAGTTACACTTGTGCTTTGGTTTCGTACGTTTTATAGTTGCTGGGGACTTAATTAATTAATTGTATTAACGGAAATTTTCTTTCATTCTTTGTTGTTATTCTATGCAGTCAGATTGCGTACTAAAACTAGTCAGGGCCAACCGTTTACGAGACCTCGTAATCGGACATACACAGCTACTAAAAAAAATTAAAAATAATTTGCATTTCATATTTATATAATTAAGCCCCCATGCACGTGGCGACCGCTGCTTCGGATCGTCCCTTGGAATTCTTCTGATTGTATAAATAGCAGACAGTAGTATTGTTGTAGTAATTCGTAGTTTAGTAATTGTAGTCTATATTGCATGTGTAGATTTGGTAATTGTCATTCTTCTAATGGTATTTTTTGCAGAATTTAATTTTTGTTGTCTTGTATACGGGTTTAACAATTTTGTGCAAATATGAAGATTTCAATTGTTCGTTAATCGTGTTTGAGGGAAGCTTTTCGTGTGAATGATATTGTTGGTGATAAAGTGTCATTGTGTGTAGTTTTCGTATAGTGATGAGTTTTGTATGTTTTGTAAATGATTACGCGATCGATGGAAAAGGCAAAAATGATGAATAGTGAGAATGACGAAATTGTTAACATGGCGAACTCGCCAACACAGGAGAACAGTGTGATGAATAATGAAGTTGAAAACAATTTAATAAGTCGGGAAAATAGTCCGGAACCATTTCAAAATTTTTCACAATCAAAAAATTTTCAGAATACGAGATTAATGACAGAAGATTCTGGAATAGTATCGAACACAGATAGCTTTACAGCTATGACGAAGGAAACTGGTTTTGCGGGAAATGTTAGGGGCGAAAAGAATTTTGAACCAGTTAATATGGAGCAGTTGATGGGTGTAATATTAAATTTGGGATCTGAATTAAAAACACGGTTAAACTCACAAATAGGAACAATGGAAACACGGTTAGACTCACTGGGATCACAGTTAGGATCTGAATTAAAAACAGTGATAGGAACAATTAAAACTGAGATAGGAACAATTAAAACTGATATGGGAACAAGGGAAACACAGTTAAGATCTGAATTAAAAACACAGATGGGAACTTTGGCAACACGGTTAGAAACTGAGATGGGAACAATGGAAACACGGTTAGACTCACGAATAGGGACATGTTTCAAAAATATGAAAGATGCATTAAAGAAAGAAATCAGAGAAGAAGTACAACCGATTTTGAATGCTCACAATAATAGATTAATTTCGATAGAAATTAGACAAAAGGAACAGGATAGAGAACAGGAAGAAAGAGATCGCGTGATAGTACAAAAATTTTCAGAGTTAAATTTACAATGTGCACACGATAAGGAGGAAATATTTGAGAGAATCGAGGAATCCGTACCAAATGACAGAATAAATAATCTAACACAACAATATGAACAGTTAACTACTAAATGTGTCAATACTGAAACCCGAGTCGCGACACTTACAGAAGACGTAAATAAACAGAAAGAACAAATAGGTGATTTATCGGAAAGAGTTGAGGAGATTTCAGATAAATTGACAAGTCTTAGTTTAAATGGGGACAGAGATTCAGATGATACAGTTGCATTGCCATTTGCAGAAACCGAAGAGTACCAGAACATAAATAAGCATGTTGAAAATCAGGGAAAATTTAATGAACGCGTTAAACGGGAATTTGAAACATTACAAAAGCAAGTCAAACAAATTGAAGGCGAAATCGTAGGAAAAGACAGCAAAAGAAATTTAGAATCACAGATAGCAGAGGGCTTTGAAGAAAATAATTTGTTTCATTTACGGGATGCAACAAGAGAGCGCCAGGCGCGCGAACTTGACAATAATCGACATTGGGACTGGGACAGACGCGGTAGGTCTTTGTTGCCACGAGGAGAAAACTTTGACTATAAACACTTCTTAACTGTTCGTAAATTTAAGATCTTTCGCAATTCTAAGAATGACATACATCCATGTTCATGGATAGATCAATTTATGTGCGCACTTCCATGAAACTGGCCACTAAGTCACAAACTGGAAATTATGTGCGGCTATTAAAGTCCTCATGGGATTCACTACACTAAGTGAATCTGTGCCGTAGCGTGCATAGGGCCCCGCGCTGTAGTGGTGCTATTTCCCTTTTAGTTTTCTGCACCGCTGCCTACTCTTTTATTATTCTTTGCATCTGTCAAAACAACTCTTCGACTATCAATCTATCTAGAGAGTCGGTAAACAATAACCGGATATGACTATTTTACCCAAAAGTGATTTCGGAAATTACCGTTTGGACTTACTGTATTTTCAGCAGCATTCATTCGTAGTTTAAACGAAATTTTACCTGTGTATCTTCGTGACAATATTACTTCATATGTTGACGATATTCTTATTGCTAAACTTTCTTGGAGTGAGCACAACAAAATTTTGGATTCATTATTACGTATTTTTGCAAGAGTTGGCATTACAGTGAACTTGGAAAAATCTGGATTTGGTCGTTCTCAGGTGAAATTTCTCGGTCACATTACTTCTACAGAGGGTATTCTTCCTGATCCAGAGAAACTAGACGCTATTCGTAATTATGCTGTTCCTACTACAAAACGTGATGTTCGTAGTTTCCTTGGTGTCTCTAATTTTCTTAGACGCTTTGTTAGATTGGACAATTTGGCCACACCTCGTTTTTGCGATCTATCTGGAAAGTTCTTTTCAAACGAAAATCGATCGACAACTCTTTTAGGTTAGTTTGTATTCCTGATGAGTGGGTTAATAAACTGATTTGGTATATACATTTCAGTTATGCACACTTTGGTCCCAGAAAATGCTTTCATAAATTACGAGAAAATTGCTATTTCAGTAATATGGAAAAACGTATTCGATCTGTTCTTTCCAAATGCAAATTATGTCAAAAGGCTAAGCCGCCAACTATTTCTCACAGAGCACCGTTGTTTCCTATCATTCCAGCGAAATTAAAGGACATGGCTGCAGTCGATTTGTTCGGTCCAGTGGTTCGTTCTACTAATGGTTTTGCGTACATTTTCGTAGCAGTGGAATTGACGTCAAAATATGTGTGTTTTACACCTTTACGCAAAGCAACAGCTCGATCAGTATCTAATGCTTTCATCAAACATTTTCTTAGAGAAGTGGGTCATGTTGATAAGGTTATATCAGATAATGGATCACAGTTTCGCTCTAAAATTTGGCTTTGTACTCTAAGGCGTCGTAAGATTAAACCAATTTTCATTTCACTTTTTCACCCTCAATCTAACGCTTCAGAGAGATGGATGAAGGAAATCAATAAATTGTGTCGACTTTATTGTCATCAGAATCACAGAACATGGGATCAGTACCTTCATATTTTTCAAAACATTCTGAATGAACTCCCTAAAGATTCAACTTCTTTACCGCCTATATTGATATTAAAAAATAAAGCACCAACAAATCGCATTTCTGAAATTGTTCCATTTCCGCCTACACGGAAACTGCGGCATTCTGAAGTTGTCAACCTGGCTCTACGAAATATTGCATCTGCGGCTGCTAGAAGAGAGAAATCAGCTAAACGTCCTGGTCGTTTAAAAACCTTGTCAGTTGGTCGAAAGGTGTTAATTAAGTCTCATCGTTTGTCTCACAAAGGAAAAGGCTTGTGTCGCAAATTTTTTCTGCTTTATAACGGTCCATATAGAGTTCGCAAAATTATTCATGATAACACTGTCGAAGTAGAAACTCTTAAATCTCGGCGCTCTAAGGGAGTACATCATATACCGAACGTTAAAATTTTTGTGGAATGACATACTTTCGAGAAACCAACAGTTATACGTAAACATGCGGAGAGTACAAGGATACCGCGCCGTGTTCCGGCGGCGGCACAGACTCCAAGCAACAGTCAAGTCGGCGCACCGCACAAGGCAGTCGTTGACCGCAGACAACTACTTCCTACGTCACGCGTACCTACAGCTGATCGAGCGCTCAGTGCGAATGCACTGATAGCCGTAAACAAATACATAGTCTAATTTCTCCGAATAAATTCAGTATAAAGCTATAGTGACTTAATAAATTATGTTATTAACGTTCAGTATTTTTCAGGATACGGTTGTATAAAATATTTAAGAACTTCAGGTAAATTCTGTGTGTGTCCGACGTTAAGAGGACTTGCTATCGAGAAAATTTCAGGAAGAATGTAATTTCGAAGAAGAAAGTAATAAACTAAAAAGGTAACTATTAATTGAGTTTATTTTTCAGGTAACATATTTCCACTTAGGTACGTACTTTAGACGTAATTTGCTGCTCGCGATTACGTGATTCATACTTTGTGCTGAATTTTATGTTCTATGAATTTACTTGTGAAGCGACGTGCTTGCGTACATTAACCGATTTTGACAATGATTGATTAATGAACAGGGTTGTTACTTATGTATATTATGCATCGCTTGGCTGCTATGCTTTTTCACTGATGTCATATTTTTTAATTATGTGCCTGCTGTGCTTATTTATTTAAATTATAATTGTCACCTGATTAATTGTGCTGACTGTGGTTATGTATGTAAGTTATACTTTGTGATTTATCTGCTTGCGCCTTCATGTTTACTTATTAAGATTACATATGAACATTTATTTGCTTATGCTGATATGATGCTAATGACCTGTTTATTATGTGAGATATATATTTGCTGCTTTGCGTATGGATTGCATATTTACACATTTCTGTTTTGTTGTCATAACTACTCTTCAATTTAGAATATAGCAATGCTGATGTACAGTGTACGAACATAGAGTTTGCGTTACACTATGGTATTAATTATTGTTCGCTTGGCAGAGCCTCGTTGTAGAGATTGTGCTGCATCCACTTGCTGACATTCTGTTTTCTACTGGTATATTGTCTCGCTATTGCATGTTTTGCTTACGATCAGTGCCTTATATATTTAAGATAAGAAAATGAACTGCTATAATTCGACGAACGACATTAGTACAAGAAACGTCATAGAAGTCACATGAGCTGGGGGTTTTATGGAAGCCGTATAAATTTATGCTAATAGGAAGGAAGCTAACGACATGACATACCAACACTAGGGTTAGACCATTGACAGTTATTACACTACATTTTTCGTGAGCAATTGAAATAGGAAGTGACACTTGACACAAGAAATACTCCACATGTATGTTTCTGATTTGCCATGATTCTTGAAGTGGTGTACACACTGTGAAATATTACGATTTATTCACTCAAAGTCTTATGTGATCTTTCATACTACGTACTCGTACTTACTTACTGAGAGTTATTCAAACTAAAGGCTGTTGGAAGTCATGTATGCATTTCTTTTGTTTAATGATGGACAAGGTAACCAAAATTTATTTTGTAATTCATAATGAGTAGAAGATATGGGTCAGATGGATTACACAGAGGTTGTGTGTGGACACTGTGTCTTCGGATTGCATGGGATGATGAATTGAAGTTTGTACTAGGATTTTATCTGTACTTGTTCGAGGATACTGACTAGAGGAAAGAGTTGTTATGGAAGTGAAATGATATTGGTAATAATGTTTATATGTATCGACGTATTGAAGAGGTATTATTGAGGTATTGAGATTGTGTGAAGTTGATGATTATTGGAGTTTTGGTGGACAAGAGGTAAGGTAAATGATATTGATGATAAGTTTTATATGTATCGACGTAAGAGGCATTATTGAAGTATTAAGATTATGTGATGCTGATGATTATTGGAGTTTTTATGGATAAGAGGCAAAGTAAGTGAGGAGCATATTTTTTTTTTTTGTTGGTTTGTATGGAACAAGGAGGATGAAGATGGCAGACTAGAACACTAAAGTGGAAAGAAGATTGTCTACACACACACTTTGTTAAATCAATAAGCAGTATATACTTTTTTTTGAAGAGAGGAAGTATTTGCATATCTTGGCACACTTACAGTTGTTCAGCAACAGTACATTTGATTTGGCTTGGCAGACATTGCTCTTGACATGATGACTACGACGTTGACTAACTATTATTGACTGTTATACATTGCTGCCACTACTACTTGATACACATGATGAACATCAAATTTTGACAGAATTGCATTTACACAGTTAACACTATTCAATTACACAGTAGCACTAATGTGGACGAAAGATGAGTGAGTGTGTTTTGTGTGTTTTCCCTTCCTAATCCCAGATAATTGGTACCGACCTATCTCCTAAATATTATTTTACTTGTTTGTTGTGGCTTGCACTGACACCCATAAATATTATAGGTTTACTGATATTTGTGTATTGTAATAGTTAATATGACAATTATCTGATATCATTTGTGTGTTTATTATAATTTGTATGTTTAGTCTAAGAGCATTGATAATAATTTTCTAAAAGCAATTGTGTGTGCATTCAAACTGTTGTTCACACCTGCACCTGTTCAACATTGATGTGTGACACTTAGAAATGTTTAATTTCTGCTTATGAACTGTGTGATTAGTGATAGTGAATATTATGGACTGTTACTTGCACTTTTTCTATATGATTGGTGCCACTAGGACATGTTTAATTTCTGCTGATAAACTCTGATGAACAGTGTGATTAGTGATAGTGAATATTATGGACTGCTGTCTGCACCTGCTCAACATTGCTGGGTGCCACTGATGAAACTGTTTCTACTGACATAATGTCACTTGTTGCTGTCTGCACCTGCTTAACATTACTGGGTGCCACTGTTGGAACTGCTCAACCAGTGATGAGATGTCACTTGTTGCTGTCTGCACCTGTCAACATTACTGGGTGTCACTAATGGAACTGCTTCTACTGAAATGATGTCACTTGTTGGTGTCTGCACCTGCTCAACATTGCTGGGTGCCACTGATGGAACTGCTTCTACTGAAGATGTCACTTGTTGGTATCTGCACCTGCTCAACATTGCTGGGTGCCACTAATGATCTGCTTCTACTGAAATAATGTCACTTGTTGGTGTCTGCACCTGTTCAACATTGCTGGGTGCCACTAATGGAACTGCTTCTGCTGAATGATGTCACTTATTGCTGTCTGCACCTGTCAACATTACTGGGTGTCACTAATGGAACTGGTTCTACTGAAATGATGTCACTTGTCGGTGTCTGCACCTACTCAACATTGCTGGGTGCCACTGTTGGAACTGTTCCTACTGAAATGATGTTACTTCTTGCTGTTTGCACCTGTTGACCGTTGCTGGGTGCTACTGCTGGAACTATCAACTACTTGTTTTTTGAATCATTGAAAGCATTTTATGTGAACATTTGTATAACCTGATTTTTTGTGTATTGTGTAAACTATTATGTAAAGTCACATGTATGAAAGAATTTGTATTGCTTACTGTATTTTATATATTAGGTTATTGAAAGGTCAGTGCAAAGCCAAAATTTCATCTAGTTATGTGATATTTAATTATTAGTATTATCTTTTATTTTTGTCTGTAATTTTCTTTTAATTCTTTGGACGAATATGGTGGTATTTTCACCACCAATGCTGGCAAAAATACCATCAAATTCTGGCCCGTGGAGGAGGGGCATATGAAAGGTGGCTGCACTGAACCACAGCGCCAGAGATTGCGCCAAAGAGTTTTATTCCGCCGCCTCCACTGGCAGTGCTTGTCGAGATGTGGCAGTAGTCAGTGCGTGTTGAGAAGTAGTAGGAGTCAAGTCGTTGTTGAGATGTCGTCGTAGTGAGTGCTTGTGCAGATCTTGCTGAGAGGATATTGATAGCTGTGCTATTTGTGGCCATGTTGTATGCAGTTGTTTGATGGGCTAGACAGCAGATGTTGTTCGAATGGAGATATTGTAATGATCAGAGTGCCTTTCGTCAATATATATGAAGGTAAAAAAAATTCCTTTTTTTTCATTATGTCTTAAACAATGCCTCGTCACAGGTTCAGTCAACAAAGCATCTGGCTCGTGTTCTTGTATTAGAGTGTAATTCTGGTTTTCTTGCGCAATTACAGTATTTCTATTTTTTTAATTACTTCAGTATAAATGGTATTTAAAATTTCTTGTCTTATTGAAGAAGAACCGTGCCAGATGTGTACGTTGAATCACACTTCCACACACAGAACAGTTACACTTGTGCTTTGGTTTCGTACGTTTTATAGTTGCTGGGGACTTAATTAATTAATTGTGTTAACGGAAAGTTTCGTTTCATTCTTTGTTGTTCTATGCACTCAGATTGCGTACAAATACCAGTCAGGGCCAACCGTTTACGAGACTTCGTAATCGGACTTACAGCTACTAAAAAAAAAAATTAAAAAGAATTTGCATTCATAATAATAATTAAGCCCCCATGCAAGGTATACTGAGCTTCGGAAGCAACCTCAAAAAAATCTGGCAATCTTACGAACTACAGTGGGGCAAGGATCGTATGTGGCTAATGCTTTAGCCGTTACTTCCCTGTCAGGGATTAGTCGTACAACCTCATGACTAATCAGTAAATCACTTAGGAAACTTTACAACTCCGACAAGTTAAACTGTAGTGTCGCCTGAAATCCTGTAGGTCGGCTGCCTATGCTGTGTACACCTGTCACTGTTGTTTATTACACTCATCAATCTTTAGCCTCTCAGCTACCAGATGCTGCTGAAGACTGTAGTAACACAGCTCATAGTTCGTCGAAACATAAATCACCAGGGTTTGTAAGCGGTCACAATTTCTCGACTACTTCATGCAAACGACTACTAGAAAACAGGAGTAAAGCAATTTACTGTTTATCGAAAATACTATAGGGAAGACAATACAGTTCAATATGTCATAAGTATACCTTCCAGGTCATTGAACTCAGTAAACCAGACGAACCACCTACTAATATATACATATGAAGATAGTATCTGTTCTTTCGGCCAATGACCATCTTCAGTGCGGATGCACGCACATTACTCAAACTCTTACGGGAATCGGTAGATTGACTGCCTTGAGCAGTGAGTATAGTGGGCAGTCCCGGTCGGAAAACACATTTTCAGCTGGCCCCGTTGATATTTATCAACGCCTATAAGTAGCTAATGGTCTGGATTTCATTGCAATTTCAACCTATTAATATTGCTGACATAATACCTACAGGATAGTCGCATGCTCCTCTTACTGTTGACGCTGTTGTTCCTATTGCAGTTTTAGCTGTTGCTGCAGTAACAGCTGTTGTTGCCAAAGTTCAAGATGTTTCAGATCCCTTTTACCGGAAATGAATCCGGTAGAGACACTAAATGTGCTAACTAACGTACATCAATCTGAATTCTATTTAGCTGGCCGGGGTGGCCGAGCGGTTCTAGGCGCTACAATCTGGAATCGCGCGACCGCTACGGTAGCAGGTTCGTATCCTGCCTAGGGTAAGAATGTGTGTGATGTCCTTAGGTTAGTTAGGTTTATGTAGTTCTCAGTTTTAGGGGACTGATGACGTCAGATGTTAAGTCCCATAGTGCTCAGAGCCATTTGAATCATTTGAGTTCTATTTAGTATTATTATTACTATTATTATTAATGTCAATTAACGTAACAATAATTATTATTAATATTATTATTATTGTTGTGAATGTTTTTGTAATATCTTCGGCATGTTTTGCTCTTAGTCAGCTGTAGAAAAGGGCCTTAAGGTCCTAATCTAGTCAGGCTGAATAAGCAATCAATAAATGCACGATACGGCAAGCCCTTGTCGCCATTTTTCTGTCCTCTCTATAGGAAATAAGTTCTACAGAAGTGAAGACTGTCTGTAAGAAACCTACATTATAATAAAATTAAATGTCGAAAATGTGACGTCACCAGACAACGTACCTCGCTGCGCGTGCAGCGGTTGAGCTTATCGGTCTGTCGCTCCCGATCATCCCATCCCAGGTTAAGTATTCACGTCGGTGTTGCTCCAGGCATGTGTGCGCGACTTTATGCCGTGGGACCCAGGATTAGAGTGTTGCGTCTGGCAGGCAGTATTTTTTCATTGCGTTAGACAGTTATCTGTTTGCATTGAGGTAATACTCATTATTTTATATAGCGGTCTCGCTGTCTCCGCTGGTTAACAGTAACGTACTGTACAACAAAAACCTACGAATATGCAACACAAGTTAGTAAATATAAGCTCCGAACTGCATTACTACCAGAAAATGACCTACGCGCTCTTTACTAAATAAGGTCTGTAAACATAAAAGAAGGGTCAAAACAAAAGAAACAGAAAATAAAAACAGCTTTTGCATGGTTACAGCGACGAAAATAATGTTGTAACTTTTACGTTTACAACATATTAAGTTTACAAAAGGTATTCGAGCTAGCGGAGAGGTGGGCAGCACTGCCCCCTACCAGCTAGGGTAGAATCACCAAGCCCCAACCGCTGCATATGCAGTGAGGTACGTCATACGTTCGACATCTGTTGTCCACTTTTGATGTATTTCCCGACATTTGCGGCCGCATGTGCGTTATATTAAATTACTTGTGTGTCGCTTCAGGGGTTTTTAAACGTTAGTAATAATCACTCTGTATGTATAATTTGACATCGGTTCACTAGGCTACAGTGCGCTATCTATTTCCGAGGCTTTGGAGCTCTAACACTGGTAAAAAAATGGTTCAAATGGCTCTGAGCACTATGGGACTCAACTGCTGAGGTCATTAGTCCCCTAGAACTTAGAACTAGTCAAACCTAACTAACCTAAGGACATCACAAACATCCATGCCCGAGGCAGGATTCGAACCTGCGACAGTAGCGGTCTTGCGGTTCCAGACTGCAGCGCCTTTAACCGCACGGCCACTTCGGCCGGCACTGGTAAAATTTTTTGGTAACATTGCCGCCATCAGTTCCATGGAAGTCGACGCGAAAAGCGTGCGACAGAGATAAACGTATGAGGGAAACTGGATAATAAACAATAGTTGCCGTATATGTTCACCGAACGAGCGAAATCACTGGCAACAAGGCAGTCATAACAGGCTTCAACTCGGCAGCTCACAGCAATTGCAGAAACATCGCCTGGCAACTCAGCTGCATTACCTGGACTCCGCAGCCACAATGCCGGCCACACATTGACGGAAAAATTATCCACGCGCACTATGCACACATGCGTCTTTTTTGGATCTTCTATGTTGACTAATTAAACTTCTTTCCTAAATTACAACAAATTATGCGAACGGTGGGAAATATGCGACCTAGGGAGCTAACTATTAAATAACGCCCTACCTCTGCAACAGCAAAGGCTAAGTTTAACTGACTGAACTGAACAAAGAAAGCGACCAAACGCGGTTGAGGACACCATCACGCATCGCCCGTGTGGCCAGCGTAGCATGCGCATGAGTCACTGGAGGGGGAGGGGGAACATGTGGCAGGTAGGAGAATTTGGAAAAACAATAGCTTTGTTTGGCTATGGCGGACCGGATTATGATCAGCGGTGCAAATGCCCTAACAGGATATCGTGGTCTTGAAGCCATAAAACCTGGTATATGGAGTAACAGAGGTATGTTATTTTGTCAGATGAGTCTTGTTTCACACTATTTCCATCTTCTGGTCGAGCTTGCGTCCGAAAAGTGAAACATGGTGAGGGTTCAGTTACTATTAGGGCAGCTGTATCTTGGTATCCCAGTGTCCTCATGCTTACTCAGAAAGGTCATATTACTGCCGAGGATTATGTGACCCTTTGGTGGATCAAGTCCTTCCCATGGTACAATGTTTGTTCCCCAATAGTGATGCTATGTTCCAAGACGACAGGGCTCCTGTTCACACAGCTCACATAGTCCAGGACTAGTTTTGTGAGCACTTGGATGAACTGTCGCATCTCACAAGGCCACCACTGTCAGCAGATCTCAGTATTATTGAGCGTTTGTTGTCTAGTTTGGAGAGAAGAGTGCATGATCGCTATTCACAGTTATCATCGTTACCTGAACTTGCCACTGTTTCCCATGGAAACCACGCAGGATATGTATTCATCTATTCTGGGACGACTGAAAACTGCTTTTGTACACTGTGTTGGTACGGTAATGTGTTGAGTTTTTGGTGTTTACATACTTTTGTCCACCCCCGCATAATTTTATATTCTGTAGTTAGAGTTACATTTTTTTTGCACCATAGACACATAGCTATCATTTACTGTATTATATTATCTTCAGCCTCTACTATACTAAAATAGCTGATTCTATTTCATGATGCATACATCTTGAGCTTTTGTTTTCCATTTAAATATCATAAAGATTAATATTTCTTCTACTGAGCAGATGAAATGAAATCATAAATCGAGTATGATTATAATGGAAAGAAGTTTTGCTTTTAGGCACATATTCAGTGAACGAATCATGTGACCATTTTCAGATACTACGATGTTTCTAAACAAGACAGCAAGAAAATGCATAGATCAAAACATTATCGTATGTGCAGTTTTTAGTCTCAGCTCATTCGTTGTCACACATCGCCGATTTCGCTTCCCGCTACGAATATAACCAAGCCATCTCGTTCATGAGCACCTGTGCTCGAGCCACGAGTTCTTCACTGCCCCACTTCAGAGCAGCTGCCAAGCACATGAGTAAGTAGCGAGCTTGATGTACATTCTATCTGTCTCTTCCGGCATATTTTGTGGGTGGTGCCACTAAATTGGATATAGGCATAGCGAGCGGATAGCATTGGCGCTGTGTTGTATTGTATGAAGGCGTGTCTAGTTAATCATTATACTACACTTAACAACGGCCTTGCTTTGTTTTTGGTGTGTCTTATAACAACCGTTAACTCCATAGGGTGTAGTGATCTACAGTTGATCTGGAAACTCCCAAATCACAGGGTGTACAGACAAGCTATCCTCCTATCTGCCTTATAGTTTTCATTCTCAGTGGACAAAAGGACACTACCTAAATAACCAATAATCTTAAAACAGAGCCAAGAGACCATTGTGTCAAATGGGGCAGAGCATACAGACCACATAGCTACAAAGGGCTGAAGAACTTGAGAATTCAAGTTTTAACTTTGAAAAAGTGTATTGAGAGATAAAAGAGCTTATTTACAGGAGAAATTGCACGATGAGACTAAAAAACTAATTATATAATATAACTTATTTGTAACAGAATAAACATATTATTAGTAACGAGAAAACGTGAAATGATTTTAAAAATTTTAGTCACATTTTTCACACGAACAGTCGTTTTCGACCTCACGCAGTGTTTGTGGGCCCACATTTAATATCCTGGGCACTTGACTACTATCTCAATGTTGGGAACCTTTTCTGGAAACAAGGCATCTACGTCTTTACAGACGCAACAAATCTACTAAAGAAACTGTCTACACGACGCTTATCCGTCATCGTATGAAGTACTGCTGCACAGTATTGAATCCTCACAAGACAGGACTGATGGAGGATATCAAAAAAGTTCAAGGACGGGCAGCTCACAGCTCATTTTACTGTACAGTTAAATAGTGGAGAGAGTATCACGATATTGGACACAGGTACAATGAGGATCAATGAAACGAAGGCTTTTTTAGTTGCAACGAGATCTATTCATGAAATCTGAATCACCAACATCCTGGTCTGAATGGGAAATATTTTATTTAATCTGACCTACATTGGAAGAAATGACCATCGTAATACCATAAGAAAAATCAGAGATCGCACGGAAAAATTTAGGTGGTCATATTCTCACGTGCGATTCGAGATTGGCACTGTCAAGGAAATCTAAAAGTTGTTCTATGAACCCTCTGCTAAGCACACAAGTGTGACCTGTAGAGTAGTCTAAGCAGATGTAGATGCAGCTTTGAAAAATGAACGTCTAAATCTTTCTGTGAGAGCTCTGATATTTCTAATTTTATTAACGTGATCATTTCTCTCTATGTAGGTTGGTGTCAACAAAATATTTGTGCAATTGGTAGTGAAAGTTGGTGATTGAAATTTCGTGAAAGGATTTCCCTCTAATCTAAAAAAAAAATATGCGCAATCCACTCTACACAGCCCCTGCTACACGCATAGACACCTCCTGAGCGTGATTGACCCCTGATCTATTAAGGCTGGGCTGTCCAATATTCGGAGTAAATCTGACTAAGTCAACGGAAACGGAGAAAGGGAGCGAGTGCAGGTGAAGCCATCGCCTGCTGCCCTTGTAACCAACGTATTACGCGCATGAGTCACTGGCGGGGAACCATCCCCTGGCCCCAAATGCATGTTTACTTGAGCCCGTGCACAATCAAGAAAGCAGGTTAATTTTAAAACATTTTCATCGCTTACTACTGTATCTGAAAAAACAATAACTTCATCAGACTATGGTGGTCTGCATTCCTCTACACATGTAGCGGGGATTGTGTGGACTGTATCGCGCAGTTTCTTTGGTTTAGAGAGAAATCTTTTCACGAAACTTCAATCACCAACTTTCTCCTCCAAATGCGCAAATATTGTGTTGATTGCAACATACATAGAAAGAAATGATCATCACAATAAAATAAGAGAAGTCAGAGCTCTGCCAGAAAAACTTAGGTTTTCAATTTTCGCAGCTGCATCTACATCTATTTAGACTACTCTACAGTTACACTTATGTGCTTGACAGAGTGTTCATAGAATAACTTTCAGACAGTTTCTCACCCGTGTGTAGGACTTCTTTTATCATTACGGAGTGTTTGGGGAAGGCCCAGGGATCGGCCTTGCACCAGACGAAACGTTCTTGAAGTGATCACCTGTGCTTTCCATGTTCAGATATCTCTGAGGTTCGTCTTTCCGTTTTGAAGTTGATGAATTTCACCTCTGGAACATCTTTACACAAGAGGTATCAGATCTTTTTTCTGTTCTTCCACAGCTATGCTCTCTAACATCTGATGAACAGTTTGATACATAGAATTTTCTTTCTTTTCCTTGGTCAGGACTAAGCGTTCCTCGAAAAACTACTAAAAATGTAGCCATGTAATGAAAATCCTGTAGTTCGTAAGCCACTTTCTCAATACTTCATTGTCATTATCATTTCAGCATAAATCTAGTTAACTAAATGCCCACAGCGCTACAAAAGGCAAAGTCAGTTCTCTTTCAACCAGTAGGTCATATACAACTTGTTTAAAAGATTTAAGGAATTTAATTACGCCTACTTGTGTCTTTCTTTTTTCAAAGGGAAATTCTCAGTATCACTTTTTTATCGAATGAACTGAATTCAACATCATGTACATGCTATTCCTTCATGTTTCCACATCTGTATTTAATTTTTTTCTGATCTTACCATTATAGCGGAGCATTTGAAATGCTCTACAGTTCTATTCACTGTCTGGATGGATTTATAAATATCAGGCAATTCTTCACCAAGGAACTTTCCACCCAATGTGTGCCTTAACACTGCATTTATGTAGTGTGCTGCACATGGCAGATGTGTGTGGAGTTGAAGACCTTCCTTCATGATGAGCATTTGACGTGTTACTTTGCTTAGTTCCAGAGGAGATACATGTATCTCAGACAAGTTTTAATGTAAGTCTGTAACAATATCTTTAATTGTTTCTGTAACATATGAAAACTTTGCTGTGAGGAGCACATATTTTCTTGGTTCATATGTGTCCTCAGAGTCTACGATAATACTGGATGTGACAGTAATGTAATGTATTTTACAATAATTGACAGTCCAAAGAGTGCATATCGTTGCACACTCGTTCTTGTCAATGACCACCTTTACTTTAGGCAAGATTTCACTTCTCACTTCATTGAATACCCGTATATCTTGTAAAGGACCCAGTTCTTGGAGAGGACAAAATCGCTTGTGCCCTCACTGTGTATTACTTTACACCAGTACCGATTAGTTTTTGTGAAAGACTAATCAACCCTTCTCCACTGACAATGCTGAAGGCCCATAGATCCAATGCACACATTAGAGCACGTTGTCACTGATTGTGTCTTTATCACTTTTCGAAACTGTTGCGCATGTCAAATGTGTGATATTTTTACACTTAACTCTATTCATAATCTTGGCACTTTCCTTGTACACAAGCGACATTTTCCACGCCTCTTTTAGCACTGAAAGTAACGCACAGAACCACAACTGTCCCTTGCAGCCTCTTTCTGGAGTTAAAAACAGCAGTAACATCATATAATTACTTCATCTCTTCCTTCCTACTACTTTCTGAAGCTTTGAAAAATTTGGAACTGGCTCGCACAACATACAAGTTTATTTCAGATGACCAAAAGCAATCATAAATGTGTTCAGAGCTGAATGCTTTCCTCCAGAGCAGATAGCAGGAGAGGAATTATCTATGTCCCATCTTAGTATAGATTGCGACTTGGGGTGGCCTGTCTGTTATAAAACTCTGTTGTGTGAGACATCTGAAGGAATCCTTTTCGAAAGATAAAGTGTGAAGGCAGACGAAGCCGTTGGAATGGAAGAGTGTGAGACTGGGCATTTCTTCGTGCTCATGCCACGAAAGAAGTTCATATAAAAATCCTAGTCATAGGCACAATGACTAGTTGAAAATAATTATTTCTGGAGAAGGCATGCTTTCGTATGCATGTGTGCATGTAAGCCCTTTTGTAGCCCAAGGTTAGGAACCTGTCACGTAGTTGGTGAGATTTTCTGCCATCAGAGCATCATTGCACCAGAGCATCATTGCTTAACCATGACAAAGTCCATGGGAGTAGGGGTTCGTTAAACATACTGATGAAATTATTTTTGCTCAGAACATAAAAAGTCTGCTGCAATTGGCTGGTGAGAATCGTGTACTGTCAGACACAGCTAGTTTCAGACAGTTAAGTAAGACAACAATTTCTACCAGAGGACAGAATATGGTACACTTGATGTCAGGTGATTGATGAGAGAAGACTTGCTCCCTGGAGACACTTGCTGCTGAAGTGTCACATAGAGAGATGTTTTCATGGTAGAACTGACTACAGAGGGTGAGCTGAACTCAAAATTTTCAGCCGTGACTGCTGCCATCTTCCACAGTCACATTGTACAAGAGTGGTAAGAATGAGCCAGTGTTGCAATCATTGAATCGAGGGGACGTGAAGCTATTTACTGTAACTTTCGTCTTGGTTTAATTGCACAGTTTTAACGTATGCTGCCAGGTAGTTGCTTCCATCATGCATTTTAACGATCCTACTGGTCTTCATACTTATTTTCCGGGGTTCTTTCTTTAGCCAGCAACAGTTCTTCCAATCACTGACTATATCCAATATATCGTTTCACATTATGCTTTCATGTGTCCACCTAACTGTGTCAAGGGTAGATTTTGTAATTATGAGCCACTTGTCCACTCATGAAATGTTTACTTACTTACTTTAGTGGGTAATCATTTGTTCGATACTTTATAGTAATAAACCACATTATTATATTGTCCACTAGTTTCTTGGCCGGCCGAAGTGGCCGTGCGGTTAAAGGCGCTGCAGTCTGGAACTGCAAGACCGCTACGGTCGCAGGTTCGAATCCTGCCTCGGGCATGGATGTTTGTGATGTCCGTAGGTTAGTTAGGTTTAACTAGTTCTAAGTTCTAGGGGACTAATGACCTCAGCAGTTGAGTCCCATAGTGCTCAGAGCCATTTGAACCATTTTGAACTAGTTTCTTCTGTAGGTAGATGAGCCATTCATTGATTATCCATGTGTGATGTGGTACCTATATTCTCATGCTTAATTGGGCCACACTTAATAGATTTTTTCAGTAAGACATTTCTGTTGAGTGGAACTGTTTTTCTAAATTTTTCTTGCCTGTAGGTCACCAGGGATCAGACTAACAGCATCTTACGCATTAAACTTTGCGTCACCGACACTCCACAAGAGGAAAATAAACAGCAAAGCAGAAAATATTATGATTATTATTCTCACAACAGTCCCAAGTTGAAACTTGGTGGACACTTCCTTCAGCAAACTGGAAATATCAGTAAAACTGTTCGCTTAAAACTCTTCGATAAATTGAAGGAACCATTTTTTATTGTTCTGTCTGAGGAGTGTCAGTTGTCTCCAACATGGCACATCTCATTTCTATTGCGCTAATTCAATTAATCACAGTTAGAGTCATGTTTCAACTAGTCAGTTTAATTTGATACTAATAACAGTAATGATATCATTGACTGTAGGGGTCAAACTATCTTTTTTTTATTTACTAACTATGCCTGTCCCGATTGGGAATCTGTGCATGTATAATTTTAGATTTTGTTTGTGAACTGAGGTCTGGAAAGCCAACGGTTAGCCACAGCAGGGATGATGGGATGCGATTCCTGCGGTGAGACTCATAAAGGACATAGGCAAACTTGTGAACGCCCGGCAATGAGAGGAGGGGGTAATCGTTCTGGCCATCTGAAAGAGATAAGCTACCGAACCTTATTGTTCTGTTTGGGACCCGTCTGGTGGCCACCGGATAATTTTCTATGAGCTGTAGGAATGCAATGCATGATTTGTGAGTCTAACTAAAACGTTAACATGATGAACTGTGGAGACTCGTCCACAGCAAATAAATGCCCACTTTTATGACTAGGGCCAGGTGCAACAAAGCACACTGTAGTTGACATTGTGCACAGCCCGGTGACCCCTTTGAAGGCAAATGGGTGAGAGAACTGTATGAACAGATTCTTACTTCTCTGCTTGACGCAAAGGAATTGAAGATATTGAGCTTTATTTCCTGTGCTTTGTCGCCGCTGGATGAAAGTATGTTGTGCCCATCAGACACCAAGCCCTGGTGTGATCAGGGATTCTACTAACAACGTGTTAGAAGTGAGCTTACTGGTTGAACGTGAGGAGACTCATGGCTAAAAATAGAATCAATGACGTAGGTTTGAGAATGTTCTCAAAACAGCATAGGTGAGAAGCCTGCTGATTGGACAATGCTTTTACATAGTTCTTTGGTGGGAGAGTAACAGCAACTCAATAACTACTCCATTGGGCAGTGTCATGCAAAGTTTTTTCATTGGTGAACAGTATCTTTTGCCGCAGACTCGGTGCAGAGCAGGGACATGAGACGCTTTTTTTAGACATTATTTTTCCGCAGGTTTAGAGTAGTACGCTTCGGTTCCAGATTTAAAGCACACTTTTGTCTTGGGCACGCGGAAGGTTACAGTGCAGCAACAAGCAGAACTCCAACTTCATAAGGCGATGTGAGCTTTCTCTAGTAAGTTCCAGTGATAGGCGCCT
The DNA here is from genome assembly GCF_021461395.2 of Schistocerca americana. NCBI lineage: Eukaryota > Metazoa > Arthropoda > Insecta > Orthoptera > Acrididae > Schistocerca > Schistocerca americana. The sequence goes on along the minus strand of NC_060130.1, from coordinate 469,082,589 downwards.
ACACCATTCGGTATGTGCACTTTGACACAACAATTATGGTGAAAATACTAAGTGGCATTGGCTAATTAAGAAAGAGCGAACATAGGTGTTTCCTGATACTTAGTTAAATTAATGAAGGCTCATCCAAGACCGATGGAGCAGAAGTATCTGCATGTTATTTACAGTCCATTTTTGGGACGATCTTACCATCACTACGTGTCTACCGTGGCTATGTTCATACGGTAATTTTATAATGTTGACTACTCTTGATCACCGTCTCCCGTTTTTCAAAATACATCAAGTTTATTAATGTTAGTGCATCTCATTAACGTGTTGTTATTAGATGTTCCTTCTATCGGGTGTTCAGTGAAACCTTATGTTATTAAATTGCTTGACCTATGCACACGAAATATGATTGGAATACGTTATTGATTCACATAGGCCAAGAATTTAATTCAGTAGTTAATGAATCCCTTTTCCATGCCGTACACTTAATTGATTTTATGAAGGTCAACATACGTGACCCAGTTACCAGGGCCACCCCTTTGATATCGTCAAATCTGTTGCGCGTCAGTTATTAATTTAGTAGCAGAGCGATCTGCCTCTCAGTAGCGTGGCCGATGCAAACCCAATTGCTTTCCGAGAGGGATACGTTGAGGCTCAGTTGGCTTTTCGTACGTTCTCAAAAATAATTTTTGATTTTAATTTTTTAAATTATAAGTCATGGCGCATTTCCTGAAACTTCGTCCGTGAATAAGCTTTTTAGCTTTATATGGGACCGAGATCAATTAAATTAGATGATTAGCCAAAGAAATTAATCAGATTTTGTACTTTTAATCAACCTATGTTCGGAAACTAAAAGAGGTATGAAAATTAATCTTAAGTCCTCTTACATCGAATGGTTGTAAGCGTAAACAATGGAAACTCCAGGAAAAATTTATAACGTTATCTTGGGCAGCTCATTCATCTAACATGAAGTGACGTAAATCCATATATATTATAAAAATGAATGTACAGATATACACTGATGAGCCAAAACAATATGACCACCTGCTTAATAGCTTGTTTGTCCGTCGTTGGAACGAAAAACTCACCGATTCTGCTTATTAGGGATCCAAATGTTTGTCGGTAGGTTTGTGGCGGTATGTGGAATTATATGCCTTCACAGGTCATGTAATTCGCGTAAATAACAGGCTGCTGATATGAGTACGCGGTGGTGACGCCCGATAGCGACCCAGATGGGTTCCATGGGATTTACGTTACGAGAATTTGGTCGCCAAGACATCAACGGGAGTTCACGATAATGCTCCTCAAACCTCTGGAATTTACTATGGGATTTACATCAAGTTAATTTGGTCGCCAAGACATCAGCGTGCGTTCACTGTAACGCTCCTCAAACCATTCACTGTTGCACGGTTCTGGCTCCGAGACCCGGTCAATTATACTGCTGAAAGATGACATCTTCGTCGAGGAAGACATCAATCATGAAGGGATGCAGATGGTTCGCAGCTGTCAGCGTGTCAACAATTACTACCACAGGTTCCATACAAACGCAGGAGAGTGTATCCCATAGCATAAAACAGCTCCCACCAACCTGTATCTTTGGCGCGCTACATGTAGCGAGCAGCAGTTCACCACGATGACAGCGTTCTTGGAGAGTAGCAAAAATGTGACTCACCCGAAGAGCCAGCACGTTTCCATTGATCGACGTCGAATCCCGATGGTCCAGTGTCCACTGAAATCATAAGTGATGACACCGTTGGGTAAAACATGCGATCACATACGGGTAGACTGCTACGGGGCTCCATGTTCAACAATGTACGATGAACGGTGTGCTCCGAAACATTTGTGCGTGCACCAGAATTGTGGTTTTTCGGTAGAGATGCCACAGATCACCATCTATCCTCCTTTACAGAGCAGACAAGCCTCCGAACCCCACGTTCTGTAAAGAACCGTGGACGTCCAACCAATTAGCGCGTAAAGGTAGTTTCACACTCCTCCTACCGCTCTCCGTAGATGCTCACGACCTTAGCACGTGAACATTCGACCCGCTTCGGCGCTTTCGAGCTACTCGTTCACAGGCTTTGAGTAATAATAATCTGTCCTTTGATAAAGTCGCTCATCTCAGTGAATTTCCCCATTTGCAGCCCACATCTTCGCTAGGATGATCCCCACCCGTCTCTGTTGCGCTTACATGCTTTTCATAGCGCGATACGTGCCCGCAACACCACCAGGCGGCATCCAGCGTCGCGATGGGCAGTGGTAATAATGTTTTGGTTTATCAGTGTATGTACACTGAGGTAAAAACAATTCATAGGTTAGTGATATGCATATATACAGATGGTAGTAGTATCGCGTACACAAGGTATAAAACGGCAGTGCGTTGTCTGAACTGTCATTTGTGCTCAAGTAATTAATGTGAAAAGGTATCCAGTGTGGTTCTGGCCGCACAAAGGGAATAAACAGACTTTGATCGCGGAATGGTGGTTTGGGCAAGCCGCATGGGACGTTCCATTTTGGAAACCGTCAGGGAATTCAGTATTCCGAGATCCACAGTATCAGGAGTGTGCCAAGAGTACCAAATTTCAGGCATTAACTCTCACCACGGACAACGCAGTGGGCTGCGGCCTTCACTCATTGACCACGAGCAGCGGCGTTTGCTCGTAGTTTTCAGTGATAACAGACAAGCAGCATAAATCAGTGTCAGACGTACGACGAACGTATCCATTAGGACAGTGCTGCGAAATTGGGCTATGGTAGCAGACGACGCGAGTACCTTTGCTAAAGATACGACATCGCCTTCAGTGACACTCTTGGGCTCGTGATCATATCGGTAGGACCCTAGATGACTGGAAAGACATGATCATACGAGTCCTAATTTCCGTTCTTGAGAGCCGTTCATAGGGTTCGATAGTGGCGCTGACTCCACGAAGCCAAGGAGCCAAGTTGTCGAAAAGGCACTGTGCAAGCTGGTGGTGGCTCCATAATGGCAAGGGCTGTGTTTACATCGAATGGACTGGGTGCTCTGACCCAACTGGACTTATTATTGACTGGAAATGGTTATGTTCGGCTACATGGAGACCATTTCCAACCATTGATGGATTTCATGTTCCCAAACAACGATGGAATTTTTATGGATGACAATGCGCCACGTCACCTGACGAAAATTGTTCGCGACTGGTTTGAAGAACATTCTGGATAACTCGAGCGAATGATTTGGCCAGCCAGATCGTCAGACATGAATCCCATCGAACATTTACAATCAAGAGGTCAGTTCGTACACAAAATCCTGTGCCAGTAACACTTTCGCAATTATGGACGGCCATAGAGGCAGCATAGATCAAAAGTTTGCAGGAGACTTACAAGGACTTGAGTCCATGCCATGTCGAGATGCTGCACTATATCCGGCAAAAGAAGGTCCAACACGATGTTAGGAGGCATTCCATGACTTTTGTCACCTCAGTGTATGTATGTATGTACGTATTTCCTCCTTCTAAACCAATGGAGCTATTTCAACCAAACTTGATATACATGTCACTATCTATCTAAAACGAATCTTTGTGGGCGTTGGAACAACGTACCTATCAAAGGGATAGAGGATGGGATGAAATAGCAGTGCACCCCACGACACATGAATATTCATACTTTCGTCATCCAGTATTTGAGAATGCTAGTACTTAGTGATCTGCAACAAACTTTACACAACATTTCAAACATTTACGAAACTGAAACTTCCTGGCAGATTAAAGCTGTGTACCAGACCGAAACTCGAACTCGGGACCTTTGCCTTTCGGAAGCAAGTGCTCTACCATTTGAGCTGCCCAAGCACAGCTCACGACGCACCCTACAGCTTTATTTAATTTACGACACTTTTTCTCGCTTACTCGCTTATGATACAAAATGATGAAAGCGAAAAAGCTTACCGTTTGCTACATTTTCGCTGTTCTTACAGTAAAACTGCCGCATGACGCACGACGATTAAATGTAGTACTTCTTTACTACTGACCGTAGTTGCGACACATTTTGCAGAGAGTGTCCACATGGAGTATTGAATGTACCAGCAAAATTATATCATTGTGCGACACATAGTTCAGGAGATATGACGTCAAATACTGATATGCATAAAAAAACTGCCGCATGATGCAAGACGTTTAAATTTATTACTTAGTTGCTACTAATTCTATTCATATCACATTTGCATACAGTAGCCACATGTACCCCTGACTGTACTTGCAAAATTATATTATTGTAGACCACATAGTTCAGGAAATATAACGTCGTAGACAATGAGCTGCGTGGAAATGAAACTGTATGACCAAATTCGCTAGAGATACAGGCGAAATGTGTGTACAGATATGTGTAAAATATGTTAAAGATAGCTGACATTTACGTGCGTGGGCAAAGCAACGAGAAGAAACTCATTCTAAACCTCTGGAACGATTTCAGTGAAATTTGGTGCACATGTTAGTTACGATCTGGACAGATATAAGGTGGAGGTAACAACAACCAGCATCCTATCGGGGTGAATGTGATAACGTGGAGAGAGCCCCTATTCTTTTTTTAGTATATCTGCCTATAGCTGATATTTATAACAGTGGCTACTTTTAAATCTACTGCGTGTCACTAGCAGAGAAGTCTATGTTGCCGGCCGCAAAGGGCGAGACCGGCGTGTAGAGCCAGTCATCTGTCTTACGACTCGCTCTTAAGCTCGTGGCCGCCGTGTTACACACTCGCTGCCAAGAGTCACAACGGGATAGGAGACGGCGATAGATGTCGGACGCGGCGAGCCTGCGAACTCCCTCTGCGCTCGTAAGACTCGTGAGAGTTGTAGTGACGTTTGCCTTCACGCCCCCTCTGTCCATTTCCTCCGCTCTTCCCGATCTCTGGCCACTTGCTGACCCTTCCCCACACTCTCTCTCCCTCTTCCGCTGCCCCTCTCCCAGTCCATCTGCTCCTCCCCCCTCTATTCATCTGCTTCATTCCCCTCTGACCATTTCCATCTCTCTCCCTCTAATTCCGCCTCTTCGTCCCCCTTCTCTTTGTCCATCTCCTCTTTTCCTCTTTGTCTGTCCATCTTCACTTCCGGTTCTCTCTGTCCATCTCCAGCTCTCCCCTCACCTCCCTGTCATCTTCTCCTCTCCCCTTTCTCTGTCCATCCCAACCTCTTCCCCTCTCCCTGTTCATATCCTCCTCTCTGCTTTCACTATCTGTTCCTTTTTTCTTTATCTATCCATCTCCTCCTCGCCCTCTCTCTGTCCATTTATACTTCTCCTCTCTCTGTTCATCCTCTTCTCGTTATCACCCATTGTGTAGCATGCAGGATGGAGGCTGCCATCAAACCTAAACCCATAAAAACTAAATGGCTCAATGGCTCTGAGCACTATGGGACTCAACTGCTGAGGTCATTAGTCCCCTAGAACTTAGAACTAGTTAAACCTAACTAACCTAAGGACATCACAAACATCCATGCCCGAGGCAGGATTCGAACCTGCGACCGTAGCGGTCTTGCGGTTCCAGACTGCAGCGCCTTCAACCACACGGCCACTTCGGCCGGCCATAAAAACTAAATCTGTAACGTACTGGAAAAGAGAGCAAATATCTAGCAAGAAGGGGAAACTTGCGATATCCGGAAATACTGTCAGGTAAGTTCTCACGTGTCAAGGACTATCATTGTTAACATCACCATCCACCAGTTTTATTTGCAAAGTGTATGGAATCAGAATCATGGTGAAGACTACAGAAGGAAAAGAATGAATAATAAACATATTTGAACTGAAACACATTTAAAAGATTTCACGTGGCAAAAGAGTCACACCTTCATGTTTTGTTGATTGTTTTACAAATATCCTCAACTTTTGTACTTCATTGTACTACTTTTTATACTACACATTTCTTATGAATTGTCATACGTCTTTATATTTCATATTGACCTATTATATTAATAGCAATCTGCCAATTAACCTTATAGTTTAATATTCCTCACTATGATTGTTTGTTTCGTTAAATGTGCTTTACTGCATGTCAGATCAAGTTGTTTCGTAACAGCTACATATATTTTCCAGTGTCACCGCTTTCTAAATCCTGTAATCAGTTTTATTCAAGTCCTTCTCTCTGCCACTTTTCAAACGCTGTGTAAAAACCATAAAACATTTCGAGCTGAAGTTATTATCCGATCTTATTGAGAACTACTCGTTGTCACTGAAGACTACACTCCTTTTCAGTACTTTCTGTTGGGCAGTCAGTCAAAGCCAGCAGACTCTCGTAGTAGAGATCTTGGGCAACCGCAACGTCGCTTACCCCTGAAGAATATCTAGTGCATAATACAGATCGTTCTCTCCTCCCTTCCAGTCAGCAGGCAGAGGCGACGAAGTTAGCGTTTAGGTTGCCACAATGAGATAAACCTGTGAATGCTTGTCGCTAATAACAACGTACAGTCGTTAACTGCTCATTTTGACTTGTTTTACTACCTGTTAGCCGGCCGTTGTGGCCGAGCGGTTCTAGGCGCTTCAGTGTGGAACCGCGCTGCTGCTACGGTCGCAGGTTCGAATCCTGCCTCGGCCATGGATGTGTGTGATGTTCTTAGGTTAGCTACGTTTAAGTAGTTCTAAGTCTAGGGGACTGATGACCTTAGATGCTAAGTCCCATAGTGCTCAGAGCCATTTGAACCATTTTGAACTACCTGGTACACAACCCAAACCTCTATACCTTATGAAACATCTCTTGCTAAACTATTGATTCGATTTCAACTAAAGTTGATACACATCTCATTTGCTATCTGGAAAGAAGCACTGGGGAAGAACGACATACATCGCGAGGGGATGGGATTCGGGGTGAAAAGCAAGCGTAACGAACCGCTTGCAATTACCGAGACTATACTCATCCAGTACTTGAGAATGATAGCACTTAGCACCTTCTAACAAATTTTACACACAATTTTCAACTTTTAGGACCCTTTTTCTCACTGACACCCCCCACAGAATGACAAAATGATGACAGTAACCACGTTTATCGACTACCCCTTTTTCTCTTTCCATGCTGCAAAACTGTCGCATCAGGCATGAAGATTTAATTTATTACTTCTTTACTAGAAACTCTATTCGCAACACACTTTCCAGGCAGTATCCACATATACCACGAAATGTACTCCCAAAGTTCTATCATTGAATGATACATAAAAAAACTAGTTTTTCTTAAAACGGAGTGTTAATTACCCAGACTGTACTGATCGATTTTATGTTACAAAGAGCAAAATTCCAAACCTTTTCTAAACTTTTTCTCGCTTACGTGCATAACGTCAAATATTTAACACATTTATGCATTTGTAAAGTAATCATAAGTTTGAGGCTGTTTTATATAGCTGAGTTCGATTGTTTAAAGAAGTAGGTGTTTATTGGTTACATACTGTCTGGATAGGAACACTCTGTTATTCGGAACCACCTATATCCCATAGGGATGGGAATGGAAAGGGGGTAACATTTCAGCATAATTCAGGAACGCTTGGAGCAATTTCAGCCAAATTTCTACAGTACGTGACTTTTATTTCGATAAAAATAATGTGGGTGTAAAATTCCCCACTACCACTTGGAATGGGGATGTGGAGGAAAATGGGTGGGGTGACGTAAAATTTTTCGAAAGTGGCCTGTTGGTATTCATTTCGCATATTTCGTTGACTTGGAGTACTACCAAAAGTATGAGACGTTTCTTGGTTGTACAGTTTATTGTGTCATCTTGTTGGGGGACCCAAGATCGTACCACACGACTGAATACCGCATATTAATTTAACATCCTCTGTGGAGTCATATTGTGTAAAACTACAGATATGACATTTATTTGTGCAATATATGTCACATATGTGTATGTTCAACATCTCCTCCTAAGCTCCCAGGCCAATTGGACAGAAAAAGAGGCGAGGATGAGATGGAGGAGAGAGGGGGGAGAAGAAGATGGACAGAGATAGGAGGGAGGAAGAGATGGTCTAATAGAAGATTGGTATAAATAAATATCCGGTCAAAGCCGGGTTTCTCAGCTACTTTTCAAATAAGTCTTCTCTCGGAGACGAATCTTAAGCAAAGATCTTATCTACTCGGACCTTGTTCATCTCATTGATTATACACTTCTTGGGTTGATCGTGTAACTCATTGTAGGGACTTTGTGGGTGCATATGTTTGTACTAGTCGAAAAACAAAGGTACTGAGTATATCAGAGGCTAATGAAGGAAGAGAGACAGAATACTTCTTTCTCGAAAAAAGTGTATTTAATTAGAACTTTTTAATCATGTTAATCTGTAGGTAAACAAGAACTAGCACGGTACCATCCTTTCAGTCAGCATTTTCCTAGCAAGTGTAACAGAAAGTACACGCAATCATTACAGGAGATATATTCGTAAACTCACAGTTACAATATCCCTCCGCGCAGAATTTAAGAAGATTGTTCCAAGATTATTCTGCAGTCTGTCGCAATTGACGGTACTCTACATTTTCTGAGTAGCGTTTGGTGAAAAGTTGCTTTTGAGTTAACGGGGGATTTCCGTAACACTCGCGTGTTGATCTGACCTACAAGTGACAAAATTAGCAGCACGACTCTGAATTATTTCGACGTCTTCCTTTAAATCAAATTAGTGGGTATCCCAAACACTCGAACAGTATTCAAAAATGGATCGCACAAATGTTCCATACGTGATATTCTTTGCAGGTGATCTACACTTTCCTAAAATTACTTCTGTAAACTGAAATCGACCATTCGCCTTCCATACAACATACTTTAAGAGCTCGTTCCATTTCATTTCGCTTTGCAGTGTCACGCCTAGATATTTGATCGAAGTGATTGGCTCTAGCATCATACCAGTACCACAGTATTCGAATATTACACGATTGATTTTAATACTCTTCTCCATTAACTTACATTTTTCTGCATATACATTAAGCTGCCATGCATCACACCACAAAGAAATTTAATCCATGTACCTTCCCGTACACTACAACTTCATCACCAAACAGTCGCAGATTGCTTCTTACCTTATCTGTCAGATCGTTTGTGTATTAACAAAGCAACAATGGTCCTGTCACTGACAGTACCCGGCTGAGGAACGTCTTGTCAAGCTCCTCTTGCTGGCAATTCCCGTGTTACGTTTGATATTGATACAGACCTACCTTAAGCATCACACATTTTATGTTAGAGCTGCGACTAACATCCACTCGATGTCGAATCCAGACTGCCGTTCTCCAAGGCTTTGTACTAGATCCCATACAGTACATTCTATATACAGCGAATTTACTACGGACTCCGCGAGTGTAGTTAGCACTATATGCCGATGGTGTAGCACTGTACGTTAGAAGTGGTGCCATGTGCCTGTCAGTCGCCGGCTTCAAACGGAAGTCGACAACTTCGCCAGCTGGGCAGCAACATGGTGACCTGTATTTTGCATTCATCGCTGTCAAGACGCAAGCCACTATCTCACATCGACTCATGCTTGCTGCGCTGCCACCTGTCATCATACGTGGCAGGCCAGTCAATTGTTGTTAAGCGTCTGCAGTGTGGCACTGTGTCAAACGCCTTCTGCCTGAACTACATTGAAGCACCAAAGAAACTGGTATAGGCATGCTATTCAAATACAGAGATACGTGAACAGACAGAATACGGCGCTGCAGTCGGCAACGCCTATATAAGACAAAAAATGTCTGGTGCAATTGTTAGATCTGTTACTGCTGCTACAATGGCAAATTATCAAGATTTAAGTGAATGTGAACGTGGTGTTATAGTCGGGGCACGAGCCATGGGACACACCATAGCAGAGGCAGCGATGAAGTAGGGATTGTCGCGTATGGCTATTTCACGGGTGTACCGTGAATATCAGGAATTCGGTAAAACATCAAATCTCCGACATTGCTGGGGCCGGAAAAAGATCCATAAGAACGGGACCAACGACGACTGAAGAGAATCGTTGAACGTGACAGAGGTGCAACCTTTCCACAGATTGCTGCAGATTCCAGTGTTGTGCCATCAACAAGTGTCACCGTGCGAACCGTTCAACGAAACATCATCCATATGGTCTTTCGGAGCCGAAGGCCTAGTCGTGTACCCTTGATGACTGCACGACACAAAGCTTTACGCCTCGCCTGGGCCCGTCAACACCGACATTGATGACGGGAAACATGTTGTCTGGTCGGACGAGTCTCGTTTCACATTGTATCGAGCGGGTGGACGCGTAAGGGTATGGAGACAACCTTATCAATCCATGGACCCTGCATATCAGCAGGGGGACTGTCCAAGTTGGTGGAGGCTCTGTAATGGTGTGGGGCGCGTGCAGTTGGAGTGATACGGGACCCCTAATAGTCTAGATACGACTCTGACAGGCGACACGTGTATGAGCATTCTGTCTGATCACCAGCATCCATTCATGTCCGTTGTGCATTCCTATGGACTTGGGCACTTCCAGCAGGACAATGCGACACCCCACGCGTACATAATTGCTACAGAGTGCCTCCAGGAACACTCTTCTGACTTTAAGCACAACCGCTGGCCACCAATTTTTCTAGACATGGACATTGTTAAGCATATGTGGGATACCTTGCACCTTGCAACGTGTTGTTCAGAAGAGATCCCCACCCCCTCATACTCTTACGGATTTATGGTCAGTCCTGCAGGATTCATGGAGTCAGTTCCCTCCAGCACTGTTTCAGGTATTAGTCGAGTCCATGCCACGTCGTGTTGCTGCACTTCTGCGTGCCCGCGAGGGCCCTACGCGATATTAGGCAGGAGTACCAGTTTCTTTGGCTCTTCAGTTTATTTTCTCAACGCGAAATTTGTAACTTCAGGTTTTTTTTTCTTTTGCTGCCTTCTATCACGACAACAGACTTTTCTAAATCTGATTCAATAGAAGCCTTCGACTCGCTTTGCGATCTTACGTAGGGCTAACATTTTTTAGAATTCTCCGCAAGATCTCTCGCTTATGTCTGTCGGTGGAAGTTATTGCATGCTTCGCGCATCCATCTTTTCATAGGCCCATAAATTCTACTTTTAGCTGCTAATATTGCTGCGTTCTTCTTTGAACCGAACAATCCTTTTTCCTGATCATTTTAGGAATTTTGTAATTAAACCACAGTGGCTCGTTTCGATCCTAAATCCACTTACTCACTGCGTATTTCTCCTGAGTGGATTTATTAACTTTCCGTACCCATATTGACTATAACATTATGATCACCAATCCCAGTAGCTACAATGACATTGTTGACAAGGTCAGGCCTGTTTGTAGTTGTAAGATCTAAAATATTTCTATTGCATATGGGTTGCCACACTAATTACTCAAGACAGTTTTCGGGGAAAAGTGATCAGAACTGCTTCAGAAGACTATCTGTTTGTACCACCTGCAACGAGTCCATAGACGTTCCAATTTATACTCGGTACGTTGACGCCGGCTCAAACTAATACTGCAATATCGGTGTCCATCCGCGATACTAAGCATAGATATCCTTTAAATGATTCTATTGCTTTTACTCGGATTCGGGTAGTATATAGAAAAAGCCAATGTTTAATTTTAGTTCTCGTAGATCTGCTGCATGTGTCTAGCTAGCTTTGCAGTCACGCTCAATTTCGACCACGATAGGCATTATATTTTTGTCGATTGTAATGAACACTTCATATCCTACGATTTCTTATCTGTCTTTTCGATATACATTCCATGCCTCGTTAAGGATTTCGATTTTTTTTTTTTACTTCGTACGTCATCCAGATTTCGTTCTCCAGTATAATTTGGGCACGACAGGTCTGCCGGTGGGCGATAAATTCAGACAATTTGTTACAAATACTTCGGAAATGTACTGTTAAAATCTTGACACTTGACGTATTTATATTATGTGCACGCTCTGTTTTTGCTCTTATGCGAGCGTCCTTCAGAGGACCTCCAGCCATCGTCTAGTCTAAAAAAAAAAGCAGCAATGGGCCAACGTTAGACGGGAAGTCCGGGAATTCAGTCGCAGACAGGTGCACATAGCTGTCAATGACACATGCAGAATCATAATAGGTTGCTTGAAATCCACGCCAGTCGAATGGCTTAACTACATCACGAGAATAGCACCACCTCCTGTTCGAAGAGAAATAATTGCGAGTGAAAGTGGAGCAGAAGAGAACGCATTCTCTATATGGGCACTAACCGCACCCGCGACGACTGAAGTCAAGGAAGAGTTTCCTTAGAACATCGATGGCACGTAGAGCAACTGCAGAAGAAGCTAAGCTGCAGCTATGGAGGGCTACGACCTACCTTCCCCTGACTGGAAAAAGAGTTCCGTAAACTTTACCTCCCGGCTATTATGAAAGTCCCTGAATAGATTGAGATCTGGAGTCAGCAGATCAAAGGTTAATCTGGAAAGATGTGGCTACTCTAATCAAGACGATATTCAGTGTGACTGTGGAGAAGACCAGTCTGATCGCCATATGATTCAATGCTGATTGTGTCCAGCCTCCTGAACAGAAGATAAACTTTCTCAAGGATCAGAAAAAGCATTGGAGGTGTCCAAGTTTTGGGCAAAAGTAATATAGTCATAACTGTGTATCCCATGTGTGTTTCTGATACGATCATCAATAAATAAATAAAATAAAATGGCAGTCACGCTCCTAAACGTTCTATCAAAGTGAAGAGAGTTTCATCTCCTTGGTTTTCTACGGAAATATGCCGACAGGGAATAAACGAGACTCCGATCATAGAAAATTCAAGTGAAGTCCATCACCTGAACTGTATGAGGTATAGAGGAGGCTGTGGAACAAAGTGCAGTGAAAAGTGCCCCACGTCAAAATCAGTCATGGCTGCTCTGTTGAATGGATAAAGGCGAATGATGCAAAACTGTGGAAAAATGTACAGTTTCGTAACAGGATAGTCAAAACCTCATGTCGCTTTTCAAGTCTCTGCAGACAGTTAAACGAGTCAGCAGTCAGCTGTCAGCAGTCAGCTGTCAAGTTCCGATAATTATCAGCCAAAAGAAGGCAGCCGCTTGAGAGACATATTTCTCTTAAAACATATTTCTACAAATTCAGTGTGTAAATCAGTCATGAAAATCTCTTGTGCGGCAATGGTGATAAAGGACTGGCCGTGAGTATGATTTAAAACGTTTCAATATTACCTCAAATCTTATAATACCCACGATAAAATCACCATAACACAGCAACTGTACTGATCAAAGTGATTGACGCTATTAAACATGCCATGGACATGGGTGCAGTGACCTTTTTAACACTTTTTGATTTCAGAAAGGCTTTCACTATGCTGTTTATTTCGATATACTACATCTGAAACTGAAGTGGCTAAATGTTTCAAATAGTCCAGTGCTGTGGTTCGGCGGCCACCTTAAAAAAATGTCAGAGTCGTCCGTGGCACGGGAAAGTCATCATGGAAACAAATGTTCACTTGCGCCTCTGAGGGTTCAGTCTTTTGTCCATTGATTTGCTCTCTGTATATCAATGGTGCCTCATCTGTGCTTCATTCATGTAAATTTCCATTATTATATGCTGACAATTTCCAGTCGTATCTGAGAACGTAATCTAAAAACACTTCTGCTGCCGTATCATGTGTGGATCATGGCCTTCGTTCAGAAACACGACTGGAGGAAAGAGCAGGTGACTCGTGTATATAAGAAGGGGAAAAACCGAACGCGTGAAATCACAGACCAATATCCCTAACGTTGCTTTGCTGCAGAGTCCTTGAACACATTCTCATTTCGAATGTAATAAATTTTCTTGAGACCAATAATCTTGTGTCCAAGTTTTAGAAAGCATCGCTCATGCGAAACTTAACTTGCCCTTTCTCAGTATATCAATACTGCGAACTATGGATGGAGGGCAACAGGCCGACTCCATATTCCTAGATTTCCGGAATGCGTTTGCCCCATTGCAGGCTGTTAAAGAAGATGCGAACATATGGAATAGATTCACAGATATGTGAGTGGCCAAAGACTTCTTAACCTATAGACCCCGTATCCTGTACTCGACGGCGAGTGTTCATCAGAGACAAGAGGATCGTCAGGAGTGCCCCCAGAAAGTGTGGGAGGACCGCTATTATTGCCTATATACATAAATGATTTGGAGGGTAGGGTGGGCAGCAGTCTGCGGTTGTTTGCTGATGATGCTGTGGTGTACGGTAAGGTGTTGAAGTTGAGTGTCTGTGTGAGGATACAATATGACTTGGATAAATTTTCTTGTAGGTGTGATGAATGGCCTCTAGCTATAAATGTAGAAAAATGTAAGTTAATGCGGATGAGTAAGAAAAAGAAACCCGTAACGTTCGAATACAGAATCTGTAGTGTCATAATTGACACAGCCATGTCCTTCAAATATGTGGGCGTAATGTTGCAAAGCGGTATGAAGTGGAGCGAGCATGTGAGGATTGTGATAGAGAAGGCGAATGGTCGACCTCGGTTTATTGGGAGAATGCTAGGGAAGTGTGGTTCATACGTAAAGGAGTCTGCATATAGGACGCTAGTGCAGCCTATTCTTGAGTACTGCTTGAAGTTTATGATCTGTTCTACGTCGGATTAAAGGAAGACATCGAAACAATTCAGAGGCGGGCAGCTATGTTTCTTACTGGTACTTTCGAACAACACCCAAGTGTTACGAACTTGCTTTGGGTACTCAAATGGGAATTCCTGGAGGGAATGCGACGTTCCTTTCAAGAAAAACCATTGAGAAGATTTAGAGAACCAGCGTTTGAAGCTGACTGCAGAACGCTTCTATGGCCTCCAACACACATTGCGCTGAAGGACCACGAAGATAAGATACGAGAAAATTAGGGCTACTGCAGAAGCATAGTGACAGTCGTTTCTCCCTCACTCTGTTTGCGAGTAGAACAGATAAGTAAATCACTAGTAATGGTACAGGGTACCCTCCTCCATGCGCAGCACGGAGGACTGCGGAGTATCTATGTAAATGTAAATCACGATGGGCGATGATCTTCACACACGCAGAAAGCTTATCAGCGAACATTTTCTCCAAACAGTTACTTCAGAAGCCCTTGACCGTGTCCAGTTACCCTATCAGAAAACTGTAAAACATCTCCACATAACTTTAGTAAAGCACCTAACTTCTGACGAACAAATTGTTAGAGCATGCACGAAATCTCTCTCTAGCCTACATGCGAACCAACAATTATTCAGAAAAATATTTCCACACCAAATTATATGTTCAAATGTGTGTGAATTCTTAAGGTACCAAACTGCTGAGGTCATCGGTTCCTAGACTTACACACTACTTAAACTAACTTATACTAAGAACAACACATACACTCATGCCCGAGGGAGGACTCGAACCTCCGACGGGAGGGGCCGCGCAGTCTGTGACATTGCGCCCCAAACCGCACGGCCACTCCGGCCGGCACCCCCCCCCCCCCCTCCCACCCCAAATTAAACAAAAGTGATTCCAGTCTTACAAAAATTTACTACTTCGATGTATTTTAACACGGCACAAATAACTAAAATAACTAAAACTCCAGATGACCAGAGTACAATATGAATGCTTTCGTAGGATAATGTGGAACTTTAGGTTGTCAGTCTTTTGTATGCTCAGTTTACGTGGATTTGACTGGATAAATGACGTGCCTTTCACATGCTCTGCATTCTTCATCGGTATCTTAGCCATTGGTGTCCCCAATACCTCTCATCACATTTTAGCTACCTATCATCATCCGACGACTGCAGTACCGCACCTAATACGTCGAGCATTTTGAGCATATGTTTGCATTACAACAAATCTTTCCATTTCCCTCTCCATTGCAGCCATTGCACTGGATCAAATTACCCTGTAACCTGAGTCTTATCTGAAACCATTCTGCATTCGACAGGAGGTTAAAGCTTTATCTGTTATCATCGGTGTAGCTTCCCTCCCAGTATATCTCAGCAGTTTTCGTTCTGTCCAACAGAGAATCGGTACTTCTGACACTCTGCAAACTATATTTTCTCATTTCTTTCTATATTTGTGAGCTTCCTTCCACCTTATATGCACAATGTAACCAAGTGTGAGACATCTTAAATTTCCTACATTGCGTTTCTTCCATCTCATCTGCTAATCGTTTCCTATTATTTTTCACCCCTCCTCTGAACAGTCAACATCTCTTCCACAATGATTCCTTCTGTATTGCAACCATCCATTTCTGTTAGGTGTTATTACTAACATTCGACAAAGTACTGAGAAAGTGCTCAACACAATATTATTAAGACCGACATACCTTAAATTCCCTTAATTCGTTATTAGACAAATTATCATTATTACATTATTATTATTATTATTATTATTATATATTGCTCATCTAGTATAAATTTTGTGTAGATGACACACTAAGGATGAATCTTTAAATGTAACAGAGGGCCTCTAGGAGCTAATGGTACCAGGAGAAATAAATAAATCATAAATATGGCACGATTGTGAAAGAGAAAAACAGCTAGCGGGACAGCAACACCTCTTGATGCTTTCTTTCCGAATCTTTGGATCATTTGTTCAACATCGTCATGGAAAATATAATTCTAAAAATATTTGTTATTTATCTTTCCTTTTTAACTAATTTTTCTAAAGGATAAAAGAAGATGTAGCAGTTTAAAAAACAAACGTGTGAAAAGGTCATAGTGCCGCAAAAGTTGGACTAACGTACTGTGTTTATTTTTAACAATTGTTTTTAAAACGCGCAATAATTACCTGCAGCATCCCACTACAGTTCCACAAATTACTACTCATCATCAAAATTTCGTGTTAATGTACTCACAAGTGACGTACACTTTATTCATTTACGGCACCGTATGATACCTAACATAAACTGAAAATGTTACTCCTAATCTGCCAATGATCTTCCGAGAACGTCAACAATTTCATAGAAGAGTAATTATACACTAACTTTCCTATCAAAACACGGATTTGAAATAACAATGAAACAGCTGTTTAAATCATTTTAGGATATAATTTTGGCACCAAAATTAATATATTCATCTCAGTACAAAAAACCAGGATGTCTTCTATCAGTCAAACGTTAAATAGAACTAATTATTCAGAAGCAGTTAGAACACGTCATATAAAATGTATGCACAGTCGTACTAGTTAAAATAAATCTTGCGACTGCATATTGTAAAGCGTAATTAAACGTAATTTGAAATAGAACAAACAATAACTGACATAACCAAATAAAGGTGAAATGTTAGTTAAATCTCGTGAGAAACCAAAACTAAACAGTCAAAAACCTACAAGTTTTAATGAGATCATGAGTGCTCAATTAACATTAGTAATAATATGAAATCATACCCGTTAGATATTCAGCTCAAGTAGTCCTCTTGTTCCTTTGTCATTTTACATAAAACTCCAAGCGAATGATAAACATACAGAAAGAAGAAAGGACATCAAGTTGTGGTAGTGAATACGGACTTTTGATTGCTGATGAAGTGCAACGTGTGGCCCTTAGAGATATCCAAACTGTATTGCATATGTGAGTGTTGTAATATTTCGTGAGATACACGTCTTACATGTAATTTTGCAAAACTTTTATACTTAATAAGATTATTCTGTAGTAATGAAAACTCTTTCTAAGCTCACTTCGGTACGAATTTTCCGTTATGAAATAAAAGAAGAGTTAATCGGTGCATTAGGTAACATAGCTCAGAATACATAAACATGAATGAAATAGAAAGAGGAAGCTATCAACTGACTATAAATCAAATTCTCTATAATTAATTCGTGAATAGGACTTTTGCCTCCAGAATGCCACGAAGAATATTTATACCAACACTTATGAAGACTGCGTACAGGCGAACAAGAAAGACTAGTAAAACCGCAAAAGTCTTCTGACAGGATGAACCAAGACACAGGTAGAGATAATATTCTTAATGTAGGGGTTCGTGAATTCCTGTCGTTCGTTTAGCCTGATCAAATGTAGAAGATGTATTGAGAGCAACTTACGTCTCTATTTACTTCATTATTCATTTCGTCTTTCACGACGCAGATACCTGACTAATAAATATAGTAACTCTTTTCTATTCACACTACGTTGTTTACACACCAAGTAATGGAGCCCACACCGGATATTGGACTCGAGATCTCTGTAGGTGAAGCACGTTCCGAGGCTTAAGTAACTGAAAAAACAATCTGAGGCGTAGGAGGATGTTTCTTACTTGTGGATACTACTTGCCTTAACATACGCAGTTTCAAGGTACCACCTGCTACACTTCTTCATTTACGATATAGGTTCACAATAAATGGCGCTCACTTACAAATGATGCTTCTTCCTTCTTTGTCTGCTTCATTTCGAATAGAGATTTACAAGTGGCGCTTCCTTCTGATTTATTCAGTCTTTTGTTCAACATTCCAAATGACTTGAGTTTCCTGCCTAAAACTTATTCACAATATTCGGTAACTATCTCACTATTAAATCATCGACACCTTATCTTTACTTCACACAGTTTATCTCGGCAGCCTATCTTATTAGTTTCTGTTCACATTAGCACAATGTCTGTCATTCGCCTGCACCCGCTTAAGTGGATATATTGGTCGTAACATTCGTTTGGGTCAAAGTACCATTCTATTTGTGTTGATGCGCATTTGCCGACCTGAGATAAAGTTCGTAACTTAAATTAGTTGATCATATAATATGTCGCAAATAAATTAAAACATATTTCACGGGCTTAAATATTTTAAAAGCTAATCATATGTACTTAATGCCGAAGGAAGGTAGTCAAAGGGAGCGAAACATGTGAGCTAGGACCCCTCTTCGTAGCCACCTTCACGAACAACTTTATTCTGTGTCATGTATTCACAAATTCGTGAACGTCTTTAACATAAAGCATAAAAATTCCACATCTAGCTCTTTCCCTACCTCTTAAGTAGAAAATAGAGCTGATGCATAGGACACATATTATGGTTTTTTTTTATTTACGAAGAATGATAGATTTTGCAGGACGCGTAATCAAGATATGCAAAGCAGTTACAACGAAAATCCTTTATAGGAACTGTTTTTTTAGACGTAGAAGCTCGTAGTTCTTGTATAAATTTCAGTGCAGTCCCTCTAAATAAAATAGTGAGTTAAAATTTGTCTTCTATTTCTGGTCAGCAATCCCCGTAAAATTTCCAAATAGGTAATAGCAACTAGAGTAAAACTTAATTATTCCTATTTTGTTCTTGTTTACTCGGACAGCAGTTTCAGTGTGCTAGTCATATGGCCCTAATGTGCTAAATAAATTATTGCTTAAGAGGTGACAGCCTTACCATAATTAAAGTACTTGTATTTAACGAATTAAGTAATGGATAGGGAAGCTACGAAGAAACGATAGACATAATAAAGATTACATCTTGAGGTTGAAGCTCAGTCTTTTGTCTGTGTTTGCTTACAAAAAATATTAATTAATTATATTGAGGATTTGGTGATTCCTCATTAATTTCAAAGTTTAAGCATTACCAGTTATGAATCTCTATTGTACCCGCAAAACACCACGTAACAACATGTGCAAAGGTGTAGTTCATACACACACGAGATATCTTTCATCAAGTCAGGATTTATTGCTTTTGCGTTAAACATTCGCAATAGTGATGTGCGTGAATGCTCCAGTGGGCACGACCATAAAATCGTCAAAGAGGTATAAAACCTTTAAAGTAGCCATTACCTTTCACAACACTTCTCTTACTTTACTGCCAATGAACATAAAGTAAGAGAGGTTGCGTTATGGACTCTGCGACAAGCATGTATCTTAGCTATGTCTCACTGTTACTGTGGTAACATGTACAACCAAAACAAGAAGAAGCATTTAAATAAAATTATAACACTAATAATTAGCGCGAAAGTGCATATAGTAAGATACACAGAATAGTACAGACCCTAGGACATTTAGAGACGCCGAGCAACAAGTGAAATCCGTCATTATTAACAACATAAGGTAAACAACATCTCTGAACGGCTGCTGTAAGGATGAAACTGTCCTATGGCTGTCTCTTTATGGAATATTATTGCAAGGCAGTGATGTGACATTTAAGTCATTACCGATGAAACCTTACCTCCGGTGTACGACAGTGATAATAAGATGGGTCCGTGAGCTTGTTAACAAAACGACACAGCCATTCGCTTGAAGCGAAATAATGTTGGCCGGACTCGTTCTGTGTAGACGCGACAAAAATAAAAAAAAGTACTCACGAAATTGTACAAAATCAGTTAGATATATGCAGTTCACGACAAACAGGAAGTAGCTATCCCACATTTCGACGATACATTAACACAGGCTTGTGGGGAAGCTGGTTGGTCAGAATTAATTTGTTGAGGGTATAATCTGAGAGAGTGATGTGGACTCTTCTGCCGTTTTAGTAGCGGAATTAGTGCGTTTAATATAAAAAATTAAAAGTTTCGAGCAACTTAATGGTAGCAGATCAGTAACACAGTAATCTGACAGATTTATAATGGTTTCGGGATAGAGGTAAGTAGCTACAACTGTGATTACAGATGACATTACATAGACAAGACAGTAAATTCGAGAAGGAAGACTTTTGCTAAAAAGCCCTCGGAAACATGAAAACTTGAGTGAAATATTACTGGGGTGGTGCAGGTAGCCACTACGATAAATTTACATACTCGAAATTGGCGGTAGGGATTTAAGAGGGCCATTGTAGGTAGTAGAGAAAAAGGTACGTACGTGCGGCGGCGCGTCAGCAGCGAGGCGCGGGAAGCGGGGCGCGAGGAGCTAGCAGCGGCCGGCGTCTGTGCGTGGGGCTGTGCGGCGCAGCGCCGACTGGCGGCCCCACGGCCACGCGACACGGCCGCCGCCGCCGCCGCCGCCGCCGCTGCCACCGCGTGGCCGTCCCCCGAGCCCCGCGCCCCGCGTCTGCGCGCTCCGAGGAGCCGGGGTCGATACCCGCAGACACCTGCTCTCCGTTTATTTATTTTATTCAGTCAAGCAAGTCATTAAAAACACCTCCAGCTAGATGTAACAAATTCAACTTCCTCGGTTTGGAAATGCAGTTGAACGGAATGGACACTCTCTTGAAAGGAGGTTATAAGATGAACATGCATCTTCTTCTTCGTCTTCTTCTTCTTCTTCTTTGCCTTTTGGCGTTCACCTGCACCTACGCAGGGTCGACATTGTCATCATCAGAATTGGCATGGTTAATTTAATGGGTGACCGGATATCACTCCTGTCGCCACGCCGTTACCCCCGGAGGGAACATGGGTATCACAACTATCTGCGTGTAGTGTTAGCCATGTGAAAATCTGCAAACTTTTTCTAAACGTTAACGAATCCTATAACTGAGGCTGGGCTTGGGGACCAGTCCGGTATTCACCTAGTTGGATATGGGAAATCAAGTAAAAACCACATCAAAGTTGACTGGCCGGCACTAGTAGTTCATCCGACGGGCGGACTCTAATTTCAGAAGGGGCGTTTTAACCCGCTCGTCTATCCGGGTGGGCGATGTAAGATGAACATTAACAGATAAAAGATAATGGAATGTAATCGAATTAAATCAGGTGATGCCGAGGGAATTAGACTAGGAAATGAAACATTAAAAGCATTAGATGATATTTGCCGAAGTAGAGAAGATACAAAATGTAGGCTGAAAATGTCAATAAAAATGTTTGTGAAGAAGAGAAATTTGTTAACCTCGAAGATTAACGTAACTGTTAGGATAACTTTTCTGTAGGCATTTGTCTGGAGTGTAGCCACGCACGGAAGTGAAGAGTGAGCGACAAGAGCTTGACAAGAAGAGAATAGAAGATTTCGAAACGTGGTGCTACAGAAGAATGCAGGAGATTAGTTGGGTAGATTAACTAATGAGGAGGCAACGGATAGAATTAGAGAGAAGTTTGTGGTGTAACTTGACTAAAAGAAGCGATCGGTTGAAGAACACGTTCTGAGACACCAAGGTATTTAGTATTGGAGGGTAGTGTATGTATGTATGTGTGTGTGTGTGTGTGTGTGTGTGTGTGTGTGTGTGTGCAGGGAGAGAGGCGGAGGAAGAGGGATAAATACATTTTAGGACAAAAAATAACACACCACAAAAGAACCATCTGAATGCGGTGGTAATCGGCAGTTGTAACGTATAGGTACAGACAAACAAATGATTACAGTTTCAGAGAAACTGTATAACTTATTCAAGTGAAAGAACTTCACTAATTGAGTAAGTCAATGTTGCGCCTCTGTCCCTATGCAAGCTATTACTGGGCTTAACTTTAAATTACGCTGTTGTTGGATTCCCCCTGAGGGATATCACGCAAAATTCTGTCCAATTGGCACGTTAGATCTTCAACATTCTGAGCTGGTAGAAGGGACGGCCCATAATACTCCAAACGTTCTCAATTCGTGAGAGATCCGGCAACCTTCCTGGCCAAGGCACGAAATGGCAAACACGAAGACAAGCAGAAGAAACTCTCGCCATTTGCGGACGGACATTATCTTGCTGAAATGTAAGCCCATGGTGTATTGCCATGAATGGCAGCAAAACTGGCTATAGAATATCGTCGACATATCGCTGTGCTGTAAGGGTAGCGCAGATGATGAAAAAGAAATGGGTTCAGCTATGAAATGGTATGGCATCCTAGACCATCATTCCCGGTTGTCGAGCAGTATGGTGGGCAACAATCAGGTTGGTATCCAATAGCTGTCCGGGACGTAATGGAGTAGATTTGTCTTCAGCGATGAGTCCCGCTTCGAAATGAGCCCCGATGGCCAGCTTTCCGTTGAGGTGGCAGTCCCGCGTGCCGGGGACCACTTGGCGGGTGTTGAGTTAGCGTATGAACGGCAGCGGAAAGGTGAGACTGCCGGGGCGCCAACCCATCCGACGGCCGAGCAGTGCTTGCCACCTGATACACAGGCGGTTCCCTAGAAAAAAAATCGTTGCCCCGAGCTGAGAAAGTAAGCAAAATGTAAGTTTGATGAATTGGAGTAGAAACGGCTGTGATATGGTAAGAAGACAACCTCCAAGAGATGGCCAGTTAGCGAAAGCCGCAGTTGTACAAGGAGGGACTAGCTCCACAGCGATTATTTTCAAAAGGCTTTGTTGCCCACTGTAGTGAAAATGTTGCGAGGAGAAGACAGCGACTCATCGATTACGTTATTTGTATCACGTATACGTGCCCGTGAAATGTGCCTGCCGTCATTCGGCAGTCATAATTCGTCTGGTGGTTCAATAAGTGATCAAAGTACGAGGCTTGATCCCCGAGGTAACCGGCCGAAACCTGTGGATTTGACAAGTGCCCATGGTGCCAAAGTGAGTGATGAACATTTGCAAAAGTGTAACGAAGTTGAAGATTTTTATGGACTTTTTGTTACAGATTAAATATTTGTACACATCAGCGAACAAACGAAAATTTGTGCTACAAAGACGACATTTGGTTTGAAACCGTTTCAATCAATGTGTGCCAACAAACGAGGATGAAATAAAGCGGTTGTTTGGATTGTTTTTGCGGATGGGATTGGTAAAACTTCCGTCCATACATTTATATTGGACTCAAGATCCACCGTTTATTCAAACATTCCCGCGAAAGGTAATGAGCAGAGATGGTTTCGAAATAGCGTTGAGAATACTGCATTTCTCAGACAGTACAAAAGGTGATGCTTGAGATCGTCTCTCAGAAGTTCACTTCATCGTCGACGAACAGAACAAAAATTAAAAAAAAATAACATTATTATCCAGCCGAAATACTATATTTCGCAAGCATCTAATACCATGCTCAGGACGAATTATATTCAGGCAATGTTTGAAACAAAATAGGCACAAGTATGACATCAAAATGTTTAAATTGTATTGCGGTAATGGATACTGCTACTGATTTAGAACTTACACTGGCAAAGTACTTGATAAACAAAAGACTACACCATCGAATTTCGTGATGAATATGCATGAAGACGTATTCAATGATGGCCGATAATTGGTATACAAGTGCAGATTTGGCAAGCAAACACATAATAAATAATATGCATTTGGTTGGTAGCATTCGGCCAGATCCTAAAGGAATTCCCAAAAAACAGTAATGACCAAACTTAAACAAGGGGAATTGATCACAGAAGAGAATAGTCAACAAATTACGGTCCTGAAATGGAAAGAGAAAAGAAACGTTTTCCACCAAACATTCTAGTGAAATGGAAAACATTACTACTAAAAGAGGGGTTTATCGAAAACTAAATATTGTTGCTGAATATAATAAGGGAAAAACCGATATTGCCCCCTCTGATCAGATGAGGGCATATAGCAGTCCATTGAAAAAAGATGTTAAAATGGTGTCGAAACTTACTATTCGACCTTTTTTTGAACACCGCAGTTGTGAATGCGTTATACACTGAAGAGCTAAATAAACTGGTACGTGTGCCTAATATCGTGTAGGGTCCCCACGAGCACACAGAAGTGCCGCAACTCGAAGTGGCATGAACTCTGCTAATATCTGAAGTAGTGCTGGAGGGAAATGACAGCATGAATCCTATAGGGCTGTACGAGGAGGTAAAGACCTCTTCTGAACAGCACGTTGCAAGGCATCCCACATATGCTGAATGATGTTCATGTCTGTGGAGTTTGGTTGCCAGCGGAATTGTTTAAACTCAGAAGAGTGTTCCTGGAACCACTCTATAGCAAAGCAATTCTGGACGTGTGGAATGTCGCATTGACCTGCTGGAATTGTCCAAGTCCATAGGAATGCACAACGGACATGAATGGATTCAGGTGATAAGACAGGATGCTTACGTACGTGTTACCTGTCACAGACGTATCTAGACGTACCAAGGGTCCCATATAACTCCGGCTGAACGCGCCTCACACGACTACAGGGTCTCCACCAGCTTCAACAGTCTCCTGCTGACATGCAGGGTCCATGGCTGCATGAGGTTGTCTCCATACCCGTACAAGTCCATCCGCTCGATACAATGTGAAACGAGACTCGTTCGACGGAACAACATGTTTCCAGTCATCAACACTCCAATGTCGGTGTTGACGGGCCCAGGCGAGGCGTAAAGCTTTGTGTTGAGCAGTCACCAAGGGTACACGAGTGGGACTTCGGCTCCTAAAGACCATATGGATGATGTTTCGTTGAACGGTTCGCACGGTGACACTTGTTGATGGCACAGCACTGGAATCTGCAGCAATTTCCGGTAGGGTTGCGCTTCTGTTACGTTCAACGATTCTCTTCAGTCATCGTTGGTACCGTTCTTATGGATCTTTCTCGCCGGCTGGTGTTGCCGAGCGGTTCTAGGCGCTTCAGTCTGGAACCGCGCGGCCGCTACGGTCGCAGGTTCGAATCCTGCCTCGGGCATGGATGTGTGTGATGTCCTTAGATTAGTTAGGTTTAAGTAGTTCTAAGTTCTAGGGGACTGATGACCACAGATGTTAAGTCCCATAGTGCTCAGAGCCATTTGGATTTTTCTCAGGCCGCAGCGATGTCGCAGATCTGGTGTTTTACCGAATTCCTGATATTCGCTGTACACTCGTAAAATGGTCGTACGGGAAAGTCACCATTTCATTGCTATTTCGAAGATGCAGTGCCCCATGGCTCGTGCGCCGACTATGACACCACGTTCAAACTTACTTAAATCTTGATAACTTGCCATTGTAGTTGCAGTAGCCGATCTAACAATAGCGTCAACACTTGTTGTCTTATATAGGCGTTGCCGAACGCAGCGCAGTATTATGCCTGTTTACGTATCTCCTTATTTGAACACAAATGCCTATACTCAGTAAATGTATTCAAAGATGTGACGGAATGGAAACAGTTGTCAGTTGCGGTCACACGGCATTCACATAAAGGAATTCCTGCCCTTGTCGACTCAAGAAGAAGCTAACACCAGTTGTAAACAAATGAAGGAGAAGTACACAGAGTGCGTAGATATTGTTCTAAATGTTGCAAGACAAACACAAAAACATTCGGTCGCAGTACAGCTAGAAAGTTAACTAAACAGTCTGTTACTTTTGTGATAGTGCAAATCTAAACCCCATTTTTGTACTGAATGTTTTAACAAATTTCGTTAAAATTACAAAATTTGTTTTTTTAGCCTTGATACCACCGTCCCCATGCACTGATGTCGTCCAGACGAAAAGTGCACTGTTAGTCCGCACGGATTGACTTCGACCAAGCGAATAATTCAGTCAAGACCAGGGGACGCCGCGCGGGATTAGCCGAGCGGTCTAGGGCGCTGCAGTCGTTGACTGTGCGGCTGGTCCCGGCGGAGGTTCGAGTCCTCCCTCGGGCATGGGTGTGTATGTTTGTCTTTACGATAATTCAGGTTATGTAGTGTGTAAGCTGAGGGACTGATGACCTTAGCAGTTAAGTCCCATAAGATTTCACACACGTTTGAAAATTTTGAACCAGGGGACTGACGCCGCCACAAGGAAAGAGTCCACTGTCAGTCTCACGGGACTGACGGCGCCCTTACCATGTTAACATATCGGATGCAAAGGAACAGTTGAAATTCAAGGTACTGATTGCAGTTCTTGAGACGCCAGATAATAATCGTTCTTGTCGTGTCGCGAACCTCATTAATTGACGGCGTTAGGTCGAGGGAGATGGCCCCTAGTCGTGTTCTTGGATGAGCTGTCGCTCACAAACTTTGCTCAGTGCTCAGTCAACCCAACACACATGACTTCTGCCTTGTTCTTCTGCCGACGTTTCTCTCATAGTAAAAACTGTGTGAGAAATATAAATGGCGTTCGGCGTATAAAGGCAGAAAGTGCAGATAGTGTATCATTGGTTTGTTTATAAATATATTTCTGCTACCAGTCACGATTTTCTTTTATTCATATTTTACACTTCGCGTTTCAGAAGTGATTCTTCAATTTTAGGTTGTTATCGTTATTAGGAAGAACTTGGACTTATAGTTTCCTATGATACATTTGTGCAGAGTCTCACACATGTAAAACGTAACACACAACTTTCAGTGCACAGTACACTTCGAGAATAGCTGTGTGTTTATGTAAGTTAATCTCGATGTATGCTGGGCACTGATGTTGTGTGTGACTTTTGACATGTGTGAGACTCTTCACAAATGGATGGTAAGAAAACTGTAAGCAAAAGTTCTTCCAAATTCCACCACTAACAACACATAAAAATTGATAACTAACTAAAAATTGCGCACTTGTTGTATATATTGAAGTAAAGTCAACAGAACAAAGCAGGACCTCACACATCGAAAACATTACGTAAAAATGGCATAGTACAAGGAGAAGACACTTCAAAACGGGTATCATTTCCCGAACCGCGTCGTGTAAAATGTGTATCATACAAAATCGTGACAGATAGCTGAAAAGTTATTTATAAACAAACTCATTGTCTTCACAGTCGCAGGCTTTCAAAAAAAACATTTGTAGTGGACAAAATCAGATTGTGATCATTGGTACCTTCATATGTACGCACTTCAGTGTGTTAGTTGTTTTTTTCTCTTTGTGTTACAGGTTCCCCGCAAACACGTCAAATAATTTGCTGCCTGGTGTGTTCTGCACTGTCATGACCGCACCATCAAGTGGACTACGCCTGGCAAATAGATTAACCGTTTTGCATCACATGTCCACGCTTCAGCTCCTGATCATCTGCTCAGAGGAAAATAAGCACTCTTTGCCACTAACCACCGTGAAAACATGCTACTCCTAATAGCTTCATCAAATGAAGTAAATACTGATGTAATGTTGTTCAGTACACAGCCCTCAGTCACCAAAAAAATATCTGCAATTATACCGCTAACATCGTGCATATCTAGCTGGTTATTAATAAACAAATGCATTTTAAGTCGCTGTTTCATCTCTGCTGTGTATGGTGCAACAATATAGATTGACATTTTGTATAAACTAATCTCGCTAGTAGGGTGGGGATGGGGGGTGAGGGTGGATGGTAGGGGGGAGGGTGGAAGCTGAACTGAAAGGTAGGCTCGCAACTGACTGACGGTCCTTATCCCACGGTTTGGGACACTATATATACAGAGGCTGTGCCTATACGTATCAATCTAGGACCTTTTCAATCGTCCATCGTTACAATACACAACATGTATGACCTATAGCAATAATAATTTCTACTAAATATTGCGCTGTCCGGTGTTGCAACATCTCAACAGCTGGCAATGAGACTCGCCAAATATCCTATTCTAGCAAAATTCCTAGCGCCTCTGTACTCTTCGACTACTACCGAAAGCCAAGACATAGCACGATTCATGGCTGACAGATATTCCAATTAGAGCGTTGTTTACACCTCGTTTCCCCGGATACGCATATGAATTACGAGGACGGTAGTCAACACAGGATGTAAAAAATTACTGTTTACAACGTGCCACAGTAGTATAGGTGATGTCAAGACGAACAAATTGATATGGGAT